>NC_066580.1:53005611-53651043 GCF_024323335.1 Lathyrus oleraceus | reverse complement strand
AATGGCCCTTTCACTGGTGAAAGGTAAAGGACCGGGGGTTGTGATGGTCATAGTAGATCGTCGCACTGGTGGCACGGGTTGCGCTTCTGGCACACTGATCTGATTAGTTGGATAGAAAATAATGATAGTAGCAACATCACAGCCGTACTCGGAAATCTCATTCATTGAAATGCAAGCATCCCAAACATCGGGATCAAGTTCAATTACATCAGGATCATCCACATTGGAAAAAATAAATACATCATCATGGATTACAGAATCAGTAGGAACAGTATCTGCGAATTCATCAGTAGCATCTTCAAACCCTTCTTCCTCAACCCCTTCCACAAACTCTTGGACAGACAAATCTTCAACCTGGAGGATACCTTTGTCGAGCAAGGCCTGGATACCCTACTGTAGCTTCAAACAACCTCCACTCTGAGTGGCACAATCTGAACAATCCTTCCCACAACCGGGGAAAACATCGACCTTCAGCAAGCATCCTTTGATATCCAACAATGGAGTCTTCAACTTCAACACATCCTTAATGGACTTGGCTTTTCCTTCCATCATATTAACATTTGCACCACCATGTTGGGGCATGGGATTGTTGACGACATTCGGAGCCGGTGCAAGGTCGATGGCCTTTGAATCTATGAGGTCCTGAACTACGTGCTTAAAAGCTTTGCAGTTCTCAATATTGTGGCCAGGTGCCCCAGAGTGGAAGCTACACCTAGCGTTGGCGTCGTAACCCACCGGAAGTCTACCAACAGGAGGAGCCAGAGTGCGCAATTGCACAAGTTATAGTTGTTGAAGACTAGAAAACAACTGAGCGTACGACATTGGAAGGGTGTCGAAACGCCGGTCCATCATCCTTTGCCTCTGTTGATAAGCGGGTCTGTTACCCGGTTGCTGCTGCTGTTGATACTGAGCTGGTTGACGTTGTGGTTGTTGTTGTTGTAGTGGTGCTGCAGCTGGAATGGTCACAGCCGCAACATACGGTTGCTGATGATAATTCTGAAAGTTATTCCTCCGGTTATCCCTGTTCTAATAAGAAGATATGGCATTTGCATCCCCTTCTCTCCTCTTTTGTCCCTGAATGAACGGCTTCTTCACCCCTGATGAGGATCCACCTCCACTCTGGCTCTTATAGGTCTTTAGGTAATTCTCCACCCTTTCTCCAGTAGAGACCACATCAACAAAGTTGGAAGCATTGCAACCTACCAGACGCTCCAAGTAAGGTCCGGGCAGAGTGTTCATGAACATGTTGGCCATTTCCTTTTCGAACATCGGAGGCTGAACACGGGAAGCTGTCTCCCTCCAGCGTTGAGCGTACTCCCTGAAGCACTCATTGCTTTTAAGAGACAGATTCTGATGTTGAGTTCTGTCCGGAGCCATGTCTGCATTATACTGATACTGCTTCATGAAAGCCTCTGCCAAATCCCTCCAGCAACGGATGTGGGCTCTGTCCAGCCTCATATACCATTCCAAGGATGCCCCAGCCAGGCTGTCCTGGAAGAAGTACATAAGTAGCTTCTCGTCATCAGAGTATGCAACCATTTTACGGAAATAGGCATGTATGTGAGTTTTGGGGCAAGAGCTGCCATTGTATTTGTCAAATATCGGGACCTTGAATTTCGGTGGCACTCCCACACCTGGGACCAGCCCCAAGTCAGCAACATCTACTCCCAGAGGATTTTGTCCTTCCACTGCTTTCAACCTCTCTTCCAGTCTTCTAAACATGGGGTCCATGCCAAAGTCTTCCTGAAGCAAGGGGAACTGATCATCCTGACCATCCTGAATGGGTTGTTGATCTAGGTTGACACGCGGGATCGGGATAGGCCCCGATCCATTGGGACCATTAGCCTCTCCAACTAGAGGATCAACCAACGTCTCCGGTTGGGTAATAGGGGGATCCCTCTGCACCAACAATCTAAGCTCCTGCTGTCCTTGAGCCACCCCTTGAACCAAATCCATGAATTGATTCATGCGAATCTTCATCTCGACGAGCTCTGCTTGTAGGCTCTCCATCGCTCTCTGTTGATTCCTTCGGGTACCGTATCGGTGAATGCCTGAGTCAGCTATCCTTCTAGTGGGACACCAAACAAATATGAGAACACTGCAGCGGTACCTGTTATGCAAGATATGACAATGAATATGTAAATGCAATGCCATGTTTATCAAATCCAAAAGGTATTCTACCCCCTTGATTCCAGTCTCACATCAGGCGAATAGTGCAAGAAGACTGAGTCATGGATAAACTTCTGAGATCAAGATGCAACAAAGGGAAACCAACATACAAATCAGTTCCAGGAAAAGGGGCCTTAGCCAAAAGTACATCAAAAGAGGATCCCCATAACAAGCCTGCGGATTATCACTACACAGCAACAAAACAAAAAGTAAAGGGAGGAACATAAACCAGGAATCAGCCTCCTGTATACAACCCATAAGGACTTCTCCTCACTTCATCCAGTAATGCCACCGTGTCGGGATGATCTGGAAATTCTGTCAAATGCCGGATAAGCAGATTCCTCTTGTGAATGATCCCATCCAGTTCGTTGATGTGCTCTCTGTAGTAATTCCCATCATCTTCTCCGAATACCTCTTCAAGTCTGGATTTCTTCAAACCTGCCAACACCTTGAGTTCTTCAATCTGTCCTCGAGCCTCATTGAGTTGATCTGTGATGTAGCCATTAGTAGAACGGGCGCACAGAAGCTCATTGTTCTTCCCCTTCAGCAAAGTCGTCAATTTCTCTATCTGGCCAGTCAGTTCGGCTACTGTCTCCTCCTCCTTTGCCTTCCGAGAAGTTGAAAATGCATCCCATTGCTCCTGCCACCCAGCTAATTTACCATGAGCATCTACTAACTGCTGCTTAACTCGCCTCAACTCAGAACTTGATGATCTCAAGGCTTCGTCTGTCTTCCTGAAGAAGTCCACCTCCACAGCAAATTTCCTCTCTGCTTCCTTTTGCAATCTGACGGCTTCCCCCTTCTGGTATTCTGCCTCCTGGAATTGATGCATACAGTCTTGCAACTTCTCACTTAACTCTGAGTTCTTGGTTTGAAGTCCCTCCATGGCACTCTTCAACTTGTCATACTCCTCTCGGCTCACCATTGTTGACTGCTCAGGAGTAGGTGGATACAAAGGTTCTTCAATAGGGAACGGCAGACCAAACTCTTCGACTCTTCCTTGAAGCCATTCTCCATACCGAGGGTAAGTTCTACAATCTCCTTTTCCAAGGACGGTTCTTCCTCTCTTGATCACCTTGAGCCAGGCCTCAGCTGCCTTACGGGATACCGTCAAATCAGGCGAAGAATGGAAAAACAGAGATTCTTCCACATCCTTTTCCAAAGGCGGAGTTCTTAAAGCATATCCAAACTGTCTAACTGCTAGAGAAGGATTATAGTTGATTCCTCCTCTTCTTCCTACCAACGGAACATTTGGGAAGTTCCCACAACTATGAATAATATCTGCCCGAAGCAAGCTCTGGTCGGACCACCAAGAAATATCTTCCTCTCTCAACCCCATCAATCTCTTCGACCAACTCAACGAGTCCTTGACATTAACGAACACTCCTGATTTGGGTAAGTGAGAACTGAACCACTTATAAAACAAAGGCACACAACAATTCAACAATCCCCCTTTTCTATTCTTATTTCTGTGGTGCACTGAATGAAAGAAATCTCCTAGCAAGGTCGGTACTGGATTTCTCAACACGAAGAGGCGTATTGCGTCCATGTCCACAAATTTGGCAACATTAGGGAACAAGGCAATCCCATACACACAAAGAGCCAACACAGCATTGAAACCCCTCTGGTTACCGTCTTCCAGCTTCTTCTTTGCTTCTCCCAGTAAGAAACTCAGATGAAAACCACTAACTTCTCCCTTCTGACACATATTAGCCTTCCAGACTGACTCCTCCAAATATGTGGTTGAAGCAACCATGCTGAGATCGGGCAGAAACTCAGAACTATAGAACAATAACTGTGACCTGATAGGAACTCTGAGAAAACTGGCAATCTCCTCCAGAGTAGGGACCAAAATATAATCCGGGAAAGTGAAACATCTCAGTGGAGGGTCATAGAACTGTAACAGCGTGAAGAGAGCATCATGTTGATCCTTGGAAAGAACCGTGGCGAAACTTAGACTCAAACCGTAATCCTTTCGGAATCCTTCTAGAGAATCAGGATCCATTAACTACATCAATTGTTGGATGGGCTCCAGACAGGCCACCGGAAACTTGTAGGCGACAAGTCTTTTTCTGCCAATATCCATCTTAAGAGAACCAGAAAAACTCTGACTGGAATTAAGAAGAAGATTTAAACCCCCTTGAAATGGATAAACATGTGTTAAATGATATGAATGCAAACGATGTGATGATGTGAATGCAATGCAGTGGCATGTCAATCAGGATTGTTGTATCTGCTTGAACATCTGTCGGGTTACACTGTCTGAAGAGAAAATCACTGAGGAATATAATACAAGATCAAAGCTCTGCTCCAGAAAACCGGGTTGGTTGGAGGTTAAGGTTTCCTGAATTTAGCCCGCCCCTCACTGGTAGGTTCTAAGAACAGAAGTTCGTCAACTTCAACCCTTCAGTCGCGAATAATACGTTTACCACTGAAGGTTTGGCATTATTACGGGATAAAAGACCTCTACTGACTCCCCTCAACAGGACATCCTAAAGCAAGTTCCCAGTCTCGGGGTCCTCGGATTGATCAGCGAGAATGCGCCCACCAGAGCTAACATAATCACGTCTCGGAGGAGAGGCCTCGACTGAGTTCTCGGGAAATGGTCACCAGAGTCGACGATTTCTAAAGGAACATCATGTCGTTAGGGAACATCCGTAGGACATAATATATCCAAAAGAAACCTCGTCTGGGTGTGGTTCTTCACGAACGACTTAACGTAGCAACATGCCACGTAAGCCTCATGATCATCCACTCTAAAACCTGTGTGTACACTCAAGCCTGGGTAATGGGCTTATCTCTCGTAAAACATCCCGTCCCAACAAACAAACAACAGCTCCAACAGATACAGCAGATGAATGCAAGCAAGTAAGTAAATAAATGTACAAAAGCATGAACACCCAATGAACCAGAAATCACAAAGCTAGGAGGGACTCGCTTAGGGAAGATGGACAAGCAAGAGGTCAACTTCTACAGTCCCCAGCAGAGTCGCCAGCTGTCGCAACCTGAAACATACAGTGCGCGAAAAAACAACCGGCGAAAGAAAATGACAGAAGAGTCGCCACCGTGCGTTATTCATCCCAAAGGAGGGAAAGGAAACGCTCGAAGCAAACCTGGAAAAGGAAAGGACAAGACGGGGTCTCGCAACCAAGCCTTGGGTTCGGGAGTCGGTTATGCGAAGGGAAGGTATTAGCACCCCTGCGCATCCGTAGTACTCTACGGGATCCACTTTTGTGGTTCTTGTCTAAAGGGTGTGAGTTTTTTTAATGTACTATTTACTAAAAAAAGGGGGTTAAAGGAAAATGACTCGCACGGATTTCGCATCCGTTGCATACGTATCTCATCTGAATATGAGAATCAGAGTCTTCGTAGCTCGGCTGACCTATGGGTTGGGGGGATGTGTGCTCGCTAAGACATCGCGTCTTATGCCTACGTATCTCATCTAGAATGAGAATTAGAGCAGGCCGTAGTTCGGCTAACTACAGGGTTATGGATTGGGTTTTGGACGAACAACGTTACTACGCAATCTACCGGATGCTCGACCTTTGGAGACTTACTCGCCTGTAGTAGAAGGAGATAACATGTTGCTTCGGGTTTTAGGGTTTGGAATGCTCGAGGGCAAACAGGCAGTCCTTGACGAAGGAACCGTGCTACCTGTGGGGATATGAATACAAAACACAAAACATGTATCTCAAAGTAAAATGCCACCAAGGGGCTCAAACATTGCCTCCTATCGAGATCTTCCAGCTAAGAAAGCGGTAAAGTACGAGAAAGGGAAAAAATTACCACACGGATAAAGATCCGAAGTTACAGCAATTAAAGGATTAGCAACCCTGAGATCTCTCCAGCTGATGAGAGAGGCCGATCGAACGGCGCGGCTGGATTTGCAAAGCTCTGTTAGGGTTTGCGTGAGGCGGAGGCAAAAGAGTGTGTGAATCGGAGTGAACTTCTCAGAGCTGCCTGAAGATTGCTGCAGAGTAGTTCCTAGGTCTCCTTCTCTCAAGACCTTTCTTCGGTGAAGCTCCAAGTCTATTTCCCGTGTCCAGTCCTCTATTGAAACTCTTATATTTATAGCTGATTTTCGTGGACTTGTGGGTTTAGAATGTGGTCAGGTGAGGCCCAAAACTTTTCTGTTATTTCCTGAAATGCACGCCCTTCGCTTAGCGAAGGATCTGCTCGCCTAGCGAGCATGACAGTGCTCTTCGCTAGGCGAAGCATCTGCTCGCCTAGCAAGCATGACAGCTCAGCAGTAGATTCTTGCTTCTTCCAGCTTGGCGATTTGTACGGTGAATAGGCCCCATTTGGTCCTGTTGGTAGTACCTCAAGTCTTTTCCTTGTGTTGACTGATCATTTGAATAAAACCCACAAAGTATCCTGGATGATGTTCAAGTTTCTTGGAGCTAATTCCGATTGACATGATGCAATGTGGTATGAAATGCTAAATGACCTAAAAAGTGAATGCATGAGTGAGGAGGGCAAATTTTGGGGTGTTACAACTTGGTCCGATTTTGACTGGAAGATCAACCTCACCAATCACAGTTTTGCGAGACCCATCAAAAGCCTTCACAATTACTCCACTCTGCCTCATGGGAGGCCCTTGATATGATAACTTCGCAAGAGTGGTCTTCGGCAATACATTCAATGATGACCCAATGTCCACCAACACATTGGACATGGCGTCATCTTTGCAGCTCATAGAAATGTGTAATGCCAAGTTATGGTCTCTTCCCTCCTCGGGGAGATCAACGTCACAAAAACTTAAATTGTTACAAGCGGTAATGTTTGCAACAATGCTGTCAAATTTTTCTATCGTGACGTCGTGATCCACGTACGCCACATCCAACACCTTCTGCAGAGCTTCTCGGTGTGGTTCTGAATTTAATAGCAATGATAACACGAATATCTTGGATGGCGTTTGTAGACGCTGATCTACAACGTTGTACTCGCTCTTTTTGATGAGCCTCAGCATCTCATCACAATCTTCTCTCGCATTGCCACTCGGGCCAGCAGAAACAAAAGTTTTCAACGTAGAAAAGGGCTTAGCAACAAGTGTCGTATTCGGAGTGCTCACAGCATTCCCCATCGGGCGTTCAACAAAATCAGCATCAATACTTCCTCGAGCATCAGCTTGAGGCTTCAACGGAGCTGAAAATACACGACCGCTACGGGTCAACCCACTGACGTCAGCAATATTAATGACAAATGAAGAGGGCAGGGACACCTCTTTCCCATTTTCCACTGCTACAACATTGTAGCGATAAGGAACTGCCTTCTCGGAGGAGTACGGTACAGGTCCGGCTGGCTTGATAGTAAGAGCAGGAGCAACCTTCTTCTTGCTACCATCATACTTGATGACAACAGGCTCGGGTATCCGGAATACCGGAGATATTACGTTGACTTCAACAGCGTCTTCGTCAACATTTCTGTTCTGAAGGATCTCAACGACTCCTTCATCAAGCATTTCTTGAACGTCCTTGCGCACCTGGCGACAACCTCTCTGATTGACAGAACAAACTCGACATCTATCGTGGTCATGCTCATAATGGCTATAGTCACACAGCAGACGGTGCATCCCAACCAGCGATTGCCGGATATGACTGACATATTTAACTTTGTATTTGCCAGTGCAGCCCTGGACCATATTGACAGATTTCCCATGCTCGGGCCATGGGTTCTTCTTCACATTCGGACCTACATCCTCGAAAAACAAAATACCACTTCTTACAAGGTCTTGCACCTTGGTCTTCAAGGGATAACAATTCTCCACGTCATGTCCGGGAGCACCGGAATGATATACGCAATGAAGTTCTGGCTTGTACCACCACTGGGGGTTAGCAGGTACAGTGGGAGGATCTCGCGGAGTGATCAACTTTCTATCGATCAAAGATGGATAGAGTTCAGCATAAGTCATTGGAATGGGATCAAAAGTGACCCTCTTCTTCTCGTAGCTGGTGTTGGCATTATTATTATTGTTTCGAGGCTGGTAGGCCTGTTGTTGCGGACGTTGTTGTCGTTGCTGATATTGTTGAGTTTGCGGTTGTTGTTGATAATGCTGAGCTTCCCTGAAAACAGGTGCTATATGAGCCACCTATGCTGGTTATTGACTGGGCGAGCAATCTTCCTCTTCACATAGGGTCTTCTCTTGACATGGGAAGACACAGCATGTGCCTCTCCCTCCTTCTTCTTTGCAAAGCATCCATACCTTATTATTGAAGAGCCTTCCTCTCGAGTCAAACGTCCTTCACGGACCCCCTCTTCCAGTCTCATGCCCATATTCACCATCTCAGTGAAGTCTGAGGGAGCACTGGCTATCATCCTCTCGTAATAAAACGAGCTCAAGGTCTTCAAGATGATCTTGGTCATCTCTTTTTCTTCAAGGGGTGGCACTATATGAGCTGCCAATTCGCGTCACCTCTGGGCGTATTCTTTGAAGGTCTCTTTCTCTTTTTGGGACATAATCCTCAACTGGTCCCTATCAGGATCCATATCCACATTGTATTTATATTGCTTGACGAAGGCCTCGCCAAGATCGTTGAAAGAGCGGATGTTCGAACTTTCCAAACCCATGTACCACCGGAGAGCGGCAATCTTACCAAAGAAGTCTTTCCCCCTCAAAGTCTTCAGTTCCTTGCGAAGCTCGAGGAATTGGTCTTTCATGTCATCCATCTTTTCATACACGTCTGGGCCCTCAGATGGCTCAGAATGGTAGATGGTATCTTCAACTCTTGGTAGTGTGTGCACAATAGGAGGTGGCACTGAAAGGACCGGGCTAGATGCCGGGAAGGAAGCAAGAGTAGGAGCAAAACCTTCTGGCGTGAAATTGGCGGGCATTCCCCAAAGGAACCCGACTGGCATAGATGGCGCAAAGTGGGCTGTTGCAGCAAGTACAATAGAAGTTACGATCTCATAAATGACCGTCCTCTAGGGAGGAGTTGCAGGTGTTGGAGAAGACTGGCTCTGAGCGGCCAAGAATGACTCCATCAGGGTAGTCAATCTGGCTACCCCCTCTTTCAGCTCGCGGTTCTCTTGTTCCAAATGATCCATCAGTCTCGAGGAGTTGGCTCTGGTGTAGTACCGGTGAGTCAGCTTGTCTTTGAAATAAATGAAGAACACGGAGTTAGACCATAGGACAAGAAGCCTGGAGCAAAACCTGCTTATGCATATGATGCATGCAATGCTTGTGCATATGATTTGTTTTTTACATCAGAGGAACTTTAGAGTTCTATTTGCAAATTTTGGGAAATATTACACTTTTATCACATATGGAAACATCTCATCAATAATATCTGGAAAATATTTTTTACACCAAAGAAGTACAGCATTGGTAACCAAATACAAGAGAAGAGGAAAATAATCATCCTATGGATCCCTAGAAACAAACATCTAAAGCTCGGGACACAGGAAGATAAGATGCACGAAGCCTCTTTACCTCCTCCTCATTGGCTGCCTACATATCTTCCTTTTCCTTGGCGAGTCGATCGTACTTCCTCTTCCACAACCTGGAAGACTGAGGAAGTAGAGAAGTCCATGCATCATTAGGATCATCAATGACTTGATGCTCGAGAAACTCAATCAAAGCATCCTTGTCCTTGATCTGCTGAAGCAACTCTTCACGTTCACGGATCCAAGCACGTGAGCGGTCTTCATCTCTCAACTCGTCTACTCCTTGGTCAGGGAGGGTTGAAGGCCCAACCTCAACCAAAGGTGTAGGTCTCGGATACTCGTACGACATGAGGTACTCAGCCGCTCTTCTCCTAACCCAAGTAGTGTAAGGCTCCAAAGCGACACAGTTCTTTGGTCCTAACTCCTTCCTTCCTTTCCTATGAATCTTTCACCAAGCGCGGACCATCCGGTTCTTCAAGCCTTGGGGATCTTTACCCTCCTGAAAGAACATGCCCTCTAATAGAATGTTATTCGGTTTATCCTTTAGGGGAAACCCAAGCTGACGACGTGCCAAAACGGGGTTGTAGCTAATCCCACCACATGTACCAAGAAGAGGTACATTGGAGAATTCACCACAAGAGTCGATAATTTGCACACCATCATACACACGGTTGTACCAAGAGATATCATCATTAGTGAGAGACATAAGTCTCGTGGACCACCGTAGACATCCCTTGTTCTCCTTGAAGGCGACCGTCTGCGGTAAGTGAGAAATAAACCACTTATACAACAGACGCAAACAGCACACGATGGCACCACCACCCTTTGCATTCCTCATATGCAAAGAAAAATAAGCGTCACCCAACAGAGTCGGCACGAAATTAAGAGTAGAGAAAATCCTAATAGCGTTCACATCCACAAATTTGTCGATGTTGGGGAACAACACTAACCCATAAATGAGAAGTACAAATATGGCCTCAAAGGCATCCTCACTAATGGCCTTCCCATACACAGTAGCTTGAGCAATGAGGAACTCAGAAAGGAGACCTTGAATTCCACCTTTGGTAGTCATATGAGCACCAACCAGAGATTCATCTATATGCAACATATCAGCGATCTCTCGAGAAGTAGGAATACTCTCCAAGCCACTGGACGGAAACTGGTCTAGAATAGGTATACCCACAAGGTAGGCATACTCCTCAAGCGTAGGCAAAAGCTGAAAGTCCGGAAACGTAAAGCAGCGGTACAAAGGATCATAAAACTGCACCAATACACTCATCAACCCTTCATCCACCTGAGTAGTCAGAAGAGGATGAAGCTTCCCAAAACGAGCTTTAAAACCCAAAGTATCTAATTGTAGCCCCTCAAATTTGCACCCCCCATTTGTACATTCATTTCATTTTTAGGTCATTAACATTGCATTTGACATTGCATAGTACCTTGCATTTCATCAGTCGAAACTGGTCAGGAGAAGTCATCTGTGCAAGAGAGCAAGCATTTTCACGAAAAAAAGGCCCTATGGTTGTTCTAGAGGGCTTGTGTGAACCCAAGGTTCATTTTGATGCAATTTGACCAAGTGTTGAAAGCTCAAAGTCCACAGTGCAGTTTCAGGAAATCTGGGGCCCATAAAAGTCAACTGCAAGTCAATTGAGGGTTAGGAGGAGAAATGGTTTGAGACACTTCATTCATGTCCCAAATAGGTTTATTCAACATGTCAAACTCATACCTTGAAGATTTTGAAGCCAGATCAAAAGTTTCCCAAAATGGAAAATGACCTGTAATTTCAAGTTTCCAAAAATGGCAAGTTTTTGGACCAACTTCAACTTGACTTTCCAACATCAAAGAAGCTTCAAATGGAATTCTGTCCAACATGAAAGTTGAAGATCTTTCTCTCCCATTTCCAAAAAGTCCAAGATCATGAGCATCTGATGAATGGTTGAGGAGATATGATCAAATCATTGCCAAGTGTGCATGGAACTTCAAAAGGCCATAACTCTTGACTCATAACTCCAAATTGAGTGCTCCTTTTTGCAAAATTCTTCTCATGACATGAACTTTCCAAATCATTCATCACATTGCATGAAAATTCATCATATGATCATATGCATATTCATGTCCATTTTGGAGGGAAAATCATGAATTCAAAATTAGTGCATTGTATGGACTTTTTAACCATTCCAACATGTTCATGAGAAGGTTTTAAGTGAAAATGCATAGCCATTGTTACTGTTCACGTAGGATTGCATGCATGGGGTGAAAAAAACCAATTTTTGCATAACACCTCTTTTCTCATTAAAGTTTAATTAGCCAAGCCTAAGCATGATTAGGAAATGGATTAACATGTCATATAAATAGCTAATCATAACAGAGTTTTCACAATTTCACAATTCTAGATCTAGATCCAAAATTTCCCTCCAAAATTTATCTTCTTCCAAATTCAAAAATTCTTCAAAGAACACTTGATTTTTATTACATATTTATGTTCTTGGATCATTATTCAGTATAGATCAAGCCATTGATTGCAAAATTTGGTGAAGAATTGAGCACTTGAAGATCAAGAACATGATAATGGAAGTTCAAATCTAAGCTAGATCCAAGCCATTCCAAGCTTCATTTTCAACTTCAGAGGTTATTACAAGGTTGATAGAAGGGATTTGGATGCTGTTGGACACTTGAATCTACCACTGCCATTGTCGAAGCTTCAAGAAGGTCAGAATTTCGCGCATCATAATTCTTGTTTTTATTGCCCTAGTCTTGTAGTGCTTGTTCCCCTGATTACACTAATATAAAGAACTTGAAAAATGGACGTGTATTCATGAAGTTATGATGATTTAAAGTCTTGATGCATGAACATGTTCTTCATCGATTTGCATTTTTCATGAGGATTTAGGCCAAAATATTAGTAGATTCGGAACCTATTCATCAAGACGAATCGATTGGTATGATTACTGTTGGATTCTGCAAAAAAAATTGCCTGCGTGTACTGTTCACGCCACCGTCTTCATGAAGAAGACGGTGGTTTCCGCCCTAGGCCACCGCGGATGAACAGGGAGACCGCCGTCTGGTTTTGGTGTTAGGGCATGCCTCGTCATTGCCACGCAGGCGTACAGTGGCAGATCCATAGGCTAGCGTTCGTTGACCCGCGCCTAGTGTGCCTTTGACTGGTGACTGTGTCACCACGTCACTTAGTAAAACGGCTGCGTTTGATACGCCAGCCTCTGTTCGATCCCGTGTAGCAGCAATTCCATTTTCAATTTAATTCACTCCATTTCTTTTTAGGTTTTCTATTTTTATTTCATTTTATTCCTATTATTTCAAAAAATGATAAAAAAATAGAATAATAGTCCAAATAATCTCCAATTTTTTTTCACATGATCCTATGAATGTCTAGAATTTTATGGTGTTGATTGCCTGATTTTATCATTGCTAGAAATTAAATTGTGTTGCATTCTTTGAACATGTGTACCTTTAGACCTTGCTTCATTCTTTCTATCATAAAATGTTCAATATTGATCCAACTGCCATGAAATTTTGCATGATGATTGTTAACGTGTTGATGGACTTGTGTGATTTTATTTGGCATTTTTTGCAATTTGCTTCACTGTTTGGGACACATGTACTTTAGGTGTGACAATTTGTGTCACACAATTGGATGATCAATTTGTGCATTTTCATTTCCATATCAAATGAGCTTCTCTGTTTATGATTTTTGGTATGTTGATTCTATTGGACATGTTGTATGCTCACAAAAATTTCTAGAATTGTTTGAGTCATTTCTGTTTTGATGTGGAATTTTCATTTATGATGATCACTTGTGAGCTTTGAATTTGCCCTTTGCCTTCTCTTGCACATGAAATGGATTTTCCTAATGCTTTTGACTTGGTCCTTTTTAGGACATGTTCATGATTGATCAAAGTTGCTTTGTGTTGAATATTGGTTTCTGTTTTGAATTTTTTTCCCCAGTTTTGACCCTAGGCTTTGACCTAGAGGTTTGAACTCATATTTGAGTTGTGCATTTCAGGTTCAAGCTTCTAGTCTTGGTGGATGATGTTGATCTCATAAACTGAGATGCAAAATGATGTGCTTCACTAACATTTGTTATGTTGTAGGTTCCTTGGAGAGGAATTCATTGGATTGTTTGCCACTTGTTGGCTTGACTTGTTGTGTATATTAGTTGTCTGACTGTTGATGTCTGTTAATAGTTTATCTGAATACCATACTGATTGGTTGGTTGTTTACACAGGTACTTTAGCCGCTTTAACTCATCATTTGAGTTGATTTGCTTTGCTTGTGGTTGGCATACAACTTAGGTAATGACCTCTAACTCCATGTAGTCTGGAAGACCTGTCATGTTACTTTGGCAGGCACCTGTCTGAAGCCCTCCTTAAGAGGCAATGTTTGTGGTTGTTTATCTTTGTGCCTTGTATATTCAAAGACCTCCTAAGTGAAGAGGCATTGGCAGATAGAAGGGATGTGCAATCCATCCCCTGATATTCAGTTGTGTCTTTCATCTTGCTCACACCATGTGTTGATGCACTTTGGAAAAAACCCAAAATCTTGTTGTGTCAGTCATTGTGGAATAGAGTCCCACATTCTGGACTCCCACACTTTCATTGATTGAAGCTCTCCCAGGCCAGGGATAAGAGCTGTGAGGTCTTACCCTCACTTCCCATTTCATCTGCTTCACCCTAACTCTCAATGTTAGGGTTAAGAGCTCAAAACACCCCTTTCCAGTTGGCTTGTTTGTCGAGGTTGATTTGACCCCTTGACTAAAGCCTAGCCTTGTATGAGCCACTTGTTTGCATATAGTGTGTGTGCTTGCTCTCTTGTGCTTGTATTTGCTTGATTGATGTTTAGGATAGCTTGCTCCCTGTGCAAGTTAGGTTAGGATGAGAGACTTCAGCATAGGGATCGTATGCATGACAACTTCTAGGCTCGAGTCGTAGTCTCCCTAGTAGCTTGTTATCTCCCTAGTCTCTGGTTAGGATAGAAGTTCTTTCCCTGTTAAGGGGAACTACGTCGCCCTAATCCTCATACCAGATGAGGTACGTAGGCAGGAGATTGAGCTGATCTCTCCGGGCAACCTTTTTGTTTCCTTTATCGTTTGTTTGGAGTCTGACATAAGTCCAACGCTTGGCAGTCGGTTTCCTGTGTGTGTTCGTTGGTTCGGAGCCTGATGTAAGTCCAGCGATTGGCATTCGGTTTCCATGTTTTCCTGTGTGACTGGAGTTGGATGTAAGACCAGCGATTGGCATTCCGTTTCCAGTTGTGTGTTTGCTTTGACGTCCCAGCGTCTCTGTTTAGCATTTTGTTTGGCGTGCGTTAGCCGAGCTACGAGTGCTCTGATTCTTACTCTGGTTAGAGAAGATACGTATGCATAGGATGCGACATCCTAGCGAGCACGTTTCCCGTTCCCCCGAACTACGTCGACTCTGATGTTTGTGTCTGACAAACTACGTAGGCCCAGGATGCGATATCCTTCCGAGTCCGCTTCTTCCGTCCTTTCTGTGTTTCCTTCCAGCGTGTGTGCAGTGTTTGAGCAGTTATTTAGCAACCTTTCTTCTATTCTTTTGAGCGTGGATCCCGTCGAGTACGACGGATGCGTAGGGGTGCTAATACCTTCCCTTCACATAACCGACTCCCGATCCTTGCATCTCTGGTCGCGAGACCATGTTCTTTCCAGGTTTACTTCGAGCGTTTCCTTTCCCTCCTTTGGGATAAATAACGCACGGTGGCGGCTCTGTTTCTTTTTCCCACCGGTTTTTCGCGTAATGCGACACTAATACATAAGATGTCAAATTCCTTAGCTCTTTCAAGTCTGGTTGTCTGAAACTGTACTTCTTTGTATTCCTTCTTTGTCTTTCCATGTCTGAAAATTTGCAAATAGACCTCTTAAGTTCCTTGAAAATTTCTTATTATTTTGATGATATGGATGCAAATGGGTGCATGAATGCATGAGTGCAACAATCACACTCAAGGATCAAGCAAAGCACACCAAACAAAGGTCATGGGATGGATCATATTATCCTTAATATCAATCATCCATTTTGGTGGATTATGGTTTGCACCTTATCAACACCCAAGTTCCATTGATATTAAGGATACATGAACGGATCAACCATGAATCAAGGGTTTGTTGCAAGTCACGAGCATGGAGTCTCGGTTTAGCACCACCCAAAGGGAGTGTACTAGGGTTTAACCTGCCAAACATGTTCTACAAGAGGTTCCCATAGTCATCATCACATCTTTTGGATATTATCGGAGAAACGACTACTCGTATTCCAAAAATATTCTCAAGAGAGACTCTTATGAGCGTAGTATCGCGTAACAATCGTATCAAATCTTACATTTGAACGACTTTCGCACTACATCCTAAGAATAGGCCAAGATGGGCTTGGTAAACTAAGGTCCTTGGCTTCTAAGGTCTATGTTGGAAAGAGTAATGTCTAACCACAACTACTTGTGTGACATTATTGATCCCAACATGACCTCCACCAAGTGAATGGACTTGCAAGTCAACTTGCTAAGGAATAACTCCACACAAGTCAACAAGACTATGCCATTCTCCTATCCTAAGTGCACTCGAGTTCGGGTATAGAACTCATCTCACAAAGATCACCAAGCATACCAGGAATTAATATTCAAGCAATTCAATCATTACATACAATACAGTAATCCCAAATTGCACAAAAATATGTCACCAAACAATATACAATACATTACAACACAATATGAAAAGTAGGCAAAACTCACTAGGCAAAATGATCCCCAGCAGAGTTGCCACTTTTCTGTAGCGGGGTATTCGTTACCATTAGAGATATTGACTAAATCCAAGGTAAACCATACAAGTCGAGTCGCCACCGTACTTCTATTTATCCAAAGGAATGGTTAGAAAGCGAACAAAAACCTAAAAGTTTTATCGAATCAAAAACTAGTAAAAATGTCAGAGATCTGGGTAAGGGGGTTGGTTATGCAATGGGAAGGTTTTAAGCACCCAAAACATCCTAGGTACTCCTAGGGAGCCCTTTTGTTTTGATGATGCAAGCCTCAGATAGAAAAACCTCCAACATCAAAGTTGTAGATCTTTTCAAGACAATCAAGATGAACTTAAATTTTGCATCATTTGGATTTTTGATGAAGACGTTATGGGCACTTGAATTTGGACTTTTTTGCCTTTCAATGCATTTCGTCCAAAGTGACCTATAATGTTTTGCATTATCACATGTACTTTATTTGAGATTATGAAATTTTTCTCAACATAACATTTGAAGTAGACACAATAATATTTCCAATGCATTTGATCCCACCTAAAAATCATAAAAAATGAATGAGTTATGTTCTTGGGAAGTTGACCCAAGATTAGGGTTTCACTCAAAATGACCTATAATGTCTTGGAATGGGCGATGACCTTCCAAGCTTCAAATAAATTTTTGATGAAAATGAACGTTTTTTATATTGTCCTTAAGAACATATTTTATTTTGGGATCATCTCCATTTGACCAACACATAAAAAGTTAGGTCTCAGTGCATTTCAAAATAGTCAGATGAATTGACTGATCATCTTTCCAAGTCTACAACTCATATCTTGATGAATTTATGATTGAGGGTACTCAAATAAGTTCAAATATGCATGAAATGATGAATTAAAGAACTTCCCTTGATTGTATTTGACCATGGGCTGAGGTTGCTTCATGAGCAAGGCACACTTGGTATACAGATGAATTAGGGTTTCCTTGGGACACAAACCTCAAACCCTTTGACTTGCTTTGATCAAAATGATGAATTGAGATGCTAGGGAGGAATATTTGATGGATGAGAGCTTTGGGAACCATTGTCATGCTTGCCTTCATCTTCTCTTGGCCATATCTTTGCACCCATGATCTCCTAGAAGCTTTGGACCTTGTGATTGCTCAAGCTACAAACAAAAGATTTAGTGACATATTTTTGTGCTTTTGGTTAGTGAATAAAAATGAGAAAAGCAATAATATACAATTCAAGCATGCTTGGTGATCTCAAACCAACTCACAAGAGATCCTTCCAAAAGGCAAAGGGAACTCAGATGCTTATGATCCTTGAGGCTTTGCAAATGCAATGTTATGATGCCATGAGGGATCTTAGGGCCAAAATTGGGGTCATACACGGTCCATGAAAAAGTTAGAGACATGAAAAAATGAATATATATCCCGCTAGATTGAGTACCCCACCCTGGGGCAATCTAGGCAAAAATTAGGGATTTGGCAAGTAACTGCATCCTGACAAGACTTTGTTCTTCAAGCGTCATCTGTCAAAGATTCTCGCTCAGTCATCGTCAACTGAAGCTTCAAATACATTGGATTCAAAGTTGATGGAGAAACGATCATTATGTTCAATGTAGCCCTTTTTCCAATATATATCACCAATTTCAAATTTGTAAAGATCCATGGAGTCTCGCCATTTGCGGACTACCATTCTATTAAATAAATTTGAGCCTTTATCCAATTCTTGGCACTCTTATCTGTTTCTGTTTAACAAATGTTTGCATGTTTTTAATAGATAAACACCATTGTTTTAAACAAATAAAGTTTTTATAAAACTGTTTTTAAACAAAGTGAACATTCACAATGACCAAAAAGATAGTTGGAACGTCTTCAGGGCTCTCCCAAGGATAGTACGATCTCCAAAAGGTAAGACATTTGTTCATACTTCAGGTTGTCTCCCTAGCGAGCGCAGAAAGAACAAAACATTATCAACTCCCCAGAGAGTCTGGAGTTTTGGCCTCGATCTTTTAGAGATGTGTATACCTCTATATCAGGCCCTAGCATTTGTGTTTTATCAATTATATGGTTGTCATCCCTTGTGTGGACTGACCTAAAATCCCTTATAGATTGATAAAAGTTGATATGCTATCTATTCACGAGAAAGTTTGTCTTTCCCCGGTATGAGTAGAAGCCTTCGGCGGAGTAAGCATGTGTTCCCTGCATAACTGCCTTTCCAAATAGGTTGTTTCCTCAGCATGAAGTTGTCTGGAGCAGTCGGTGAAGGGCTTATTTCCCTTTTCATCCCCAACATGGCACGTTTTGACTAATGATTAGTTTCCGATCCCCTCAGCCAGGACAGTTCCTCCGGGAATGCTTGCAGTTCATTCCCAGTATGGTCGCTTACAGTCCATCCCTAGTGGAGTTGCCTGATCCGAGCTTGATAATGTGGATCCCCTCCATGGTTGAAGATCTCTTCCGGTATTGGACGGTGATGAGGAGGATGTATTATTTCCTTCCCCAGCGGAGCAATTGTTCTTTCTCCCTTTAGTAGAGATATCTCTCCAGCAGTTAGAAGGGAGTGTTTGATTGATGTGTATCTGTTTGATGGATGTTCCCCACAGAGTTTCACATCATCCCTTGATAAGATCCCCAGTAGAATTCTCCTATGACAGATCTTATTGGTATCCCGTCACTTGTCCCCGAGCATTTGTTGGAAAATCCCCGACAGTGATCTGCGTCTCTAGGTATTAGATCATCCAGCTAGAGCTGAATTTCTCCTGTGGGCCTGGATTTTCTCTTTTGAGATGTTATACCGGATGTTCGTTCGTAGCTCTGGAGCCTGTTTGTGTTAGACATGTCTGTTTATTAGCATTAATCATACATAAATCACGCATATACAAGCACAATTATAGCATTTAGATATTCATGACGCATTCTTTGCCATATATGTTTGCTTGTTATCTCCTGCTCTTGGTGAAACATTCCTCCCCAAGAAAATGTCTGTGTTTGATCTCTCCATTTAGAGTCAGCCTCATACGCAGAGAATGTCTATCTTTCCTTCTTTAATCCCCACTAAGTTATGTCCTCGTGGATGATTTTGTTTCAGTTTTCTCCCTAATTATGTATTGGGATGGAATTACTCCCCTGAGTTATATCCTCATTGGGTTAAGTCTTGTTTAGTTGTGTCCTTCTAGCTTGTTCCTAGATTGACTCCCTTCTTGTTATTTCCCCTGCAGTTCCCTGTGGTTTAGTTGTGCAATTGTTCAGTAATCAGTGATTTTCCATCTTTTCCCCAGCAAACCTTATGGCCTTCTACCCAGTAACCGGTAGTTGTAAGTCCTATTTCAGTGGTTTTCTACCCAGTAACCGGTAGATGTAATCCCCTCTTTGTTGGTTATCTTTATCCAATATTCGATATTGATCTTCCTTCGTTTTTGAGTATACCACCCAGTAACTGGTGATATATCTCTTGGATAATTGCTCTTATTAAGCAATTCATCCCCCGCCGAGTCATCTTTCATTTACCCTTGCTTGGTAATGGTTGTTTCTCCTTCTGATTGGTCATCATTTTATACCCAATAACCGGTATCCCGATGTCCTTTCTTTTTGGTCGATTTATCCTTTATTAACCTAGTAACCGGTTATGGATAATCTTCCATGCGAGTATGTTATCTACATTCTGACGGTAATAGATAATATATCTCATGCGCTCTTCAGTCAAAGTCTTGTTCTTCCCCAGTTGAGTAAGATTCGTATTTCCTTGTGGATTCGAATGTCCGTCCTATAAGTCAAGTCTACTTTTTCACCCCTCCTTTCGGATGATGAGTGTTTTGGATTTGTTCCCAATTCACGCCTGGTTGGTCACCTATTATATGCCCAGTAACCGGTATCCCTGGTGTTCCTTCCTTCTGCTCCCTATTATGACTTTTTGTCCCCTGTGGAGTCAGATTTTCCTGAGTTGAAATGTGCCTTTTGGGTCCTCCTCAGATGATTCGGATGATTGATATCTCTCACCCTCATACCGGTCTTAGATATTCTTTCTCCCTCAGCGTGTTATTCTCTCTCCCAGTAACTGGTGTTTTGATGACATGTCTCTCTTTGAGTTTATTACCCAGTAACCGGTAATATCTCGTTGTTTTCTTCCTCAGCTGAGTCCTTTGTGGACATATCCGTCTGAGTTCAGATTTTTATCCGAAGTATCCTGTGTGGATAGTTTTGCTGTATTGGCATGTTTCCCAATACATGCAGCTTTGTGTCAGCTCGAGTCTTTCAATTGATTTATTTTCATGGAATCACCTCGTGTCTCCCAGTAAGTTTTCAAGTCGTGACCCGCTCACGCATTTCTACCCCATTTTTCCCCAGAGTCTCTGTCTCCCTAGTGAGTGTGTTACTCCTATGGATTTTTCAGTTTCTTCTGATTTCTTTTCCTTCGTGGAAATTATTCACCATGAAGATTTTATTTTTACATGCATACATTTGCATCATGAGGTCTCTTATGGACCAAAATTCGTCTCTTTGTTATTATTTAAGCCCATTCTACCTCGTCAAGACGAAGATTTTAACCTTCATATCTTTGACTAGAATGACCTTAAATAGGGGCATCTGTAAGACCCTAATTTTGACCCTAAGATCCCTCATGACATTATATCATTGCTCAGTGCATTGCCTCAAGGATCATAGCATGTGTGGCTCCTTTACCCTAGGGTTTGGGACTTGTGTGAGTGGTTTGAGACCACCAAGCATGCTTGTATTGTATATTATTGCTTTTCCTATTTTTTTTACTAACCAAAAGCACAAAAATATGTCACTAACTCTTTTTGTTTTGAAGCTCAAGCGATCATGTGCTCCCATGCTCCTAGGAGGCTCCTAAGCTCAATGAAATGGCTCAATGAAGATGAGAACAAGAATGAAAATGGTCTACAAAGTTCCTAATCATCATATATGTCTCCCAATTACCTCAATTTGCCAACTTGATCAAGATAACCCAAAGGGCTTGAGGATTGTTTCCCAAGGAAACCCTAATTTCACTATGCATTGAATGTGCCTTGCTCATGAAGCAACCTCAACCTATGATCAAATTAAATAAAGGTAAGTTCTTTCATTCATTATTTTATGCATATATGAGCTTATGTGAGTATCCTCAATCATTCATTCATCAAGATTTGAGGTTTGGCCTTGAGAAGTTGATCAGTCAAGTCATCTGACTAAACTGAGGATCACTGAGATATAACGTTTGATGTGTTTGTGAAATGAAGATGACCCCAAGATAAAAATGGTTCTTAAGAACTATATAAACAAGTTTCATGTTCACCAAAAATCTATTTGAAACTTGGAAGGTCATCATTCATTTCAAAACATTATAGAGCATTTTAACTGAAACCCTAATTTTGGTTCAACTTCCCAAGGACCTAACTTCTTTAATTTTTATGATTTTGAGGTGAGACTAATTGCATTAGAAAGCTTAAGATTTCTATTTCAATTTTTATGTTGGACAAAATTTCATAATCCTAAAATAAATACATGTGATAATACAAAACATTATAGGTCACTTTGGACCAAAGCCATTGAATTTGAAAAATGTCCAACTTCAAGTGCCCATAACTTTATCATTAAAATTCCAAATGATGCAAAATTCAAGTCCAAACTTCATAGCCTGTTTTCATAAATTTCCAAACTCCAAATGAATTTTTTCCCAACATGACTTTTGTTCCTTATTCCCAACATGACTTTTGTTCCTTATTCCAAACTTCATAGTCATGAATTTTTTCCCAACATGACTTTTTTCCCAACATGAATTTTTTCCCAACCATTACTCACATGACCATTTTTGGATTTTTCATGTGGAAGTTTCGAAGAGCTTAATGTTTATGCTTATTTTTGCAATTCACATCATAACTTCATGTGCAAGCCAATGCAACTCCAATTATGATAACATGAAATAATATCACATTTTTTGGACTTGATTTAATTAAATTATATTATTATTTGATTCGATTTATTTTATATGATTCGATATTACTTGGTATTTTCCTTCTATTTATTTCAGGTAACATTATTTGAAGCATATGTGAAAAAGAAAGAAAAGGGGGTGCAAAAAGAGGATTCTCTAGGAAAAGCATTCCACTAAAGCCCAGCCCACAACTACAAGGAAAAGCGTTGTGCGCTGTGACGACCGCCACAGATGGTGTGACGAGTGTCGCGCCCCTCTGCTTAGTGTTACGACCGTAACACATGGTGTGACGAACGTCACACCCCCCACTCCTATTTTTTTGGCTTTGACGCGTAACAGAAACACGTTCTCTCCTATTTTTCCTCTGGACTCGTTGATGCTTTGGAAAACCTAATGAAGAGACTTTGGAAAAAACGGTTACTTTATGGATGAATATAAATAGACCTCAAGGGATCCAATTGAAAGTCCTCTCCTTTTCGCCGTGCAAGTTTTTACAGCAATATATTTTACAGCATTCCATTTTCTCAGCATTTTTATTTCCTTAGCATTTTATTTTCTTTTCTTTGCTAGCTTAATTTTTTAGGCATTCAATTAATTTTCTCACAATAGTTTCTACACCGGAAACTATTGTGTAACTTTTACTAGATCTAACCTTACGTTAGATCATAGTATTTTACTTCTTCGTTTTTATTTTACTGTCTGATCGAAGATTGTGAAGAACAAATCCAACCGGTTTGTGGTGGAGTGTTCAAGCATCGAAGCTAGGGAATAACCAAGATTTCTATTAAATTTTACAGGTTCATTAATTTATTGTTTTAATTTATATATGCTCTGTACTGCTGTTTATCTATATTGTTTGTCTGATATGGCTGTATTTAAGCATAATTATTGTTTAGGCTTGTTTAGCATGTCCGGCTAAATAAAGTTAGATATCGGTATGTAAAGTAAGCGGAATAAAGGAATCAAAACTGAGGTTGTTTAGATTTATTTAAAAATATAGTCACTCTTTTTCTGGTCTCAATTTACAGAGTTAACACCAAAGTTTTTGTACGAGAGTAAAAGACATAAAGAAGTTAAAATCAATAGAACGACGGTTTGAGCTTTTAACTGGACAGTGTAAATTGGACATTAACTTTAAATCAGGGCGAGAGCAATTTTTAAAGTTAATTAAATTCTAATCATTTTCAAAAATTATTTTTAAAAGTTAAATGTGAGGACGAGAGTTAAGCATTTAAGTTTAATCATATAATCTAAGTCAACAGAGCGAGAGTTTGAGACGATGGTGTTTAAACGGTTAGTATTTTCTTAAAAAGAGTTTCTATAGATTCCATTGCTTTCAAAAAGTGATTTTAGATTTAACTAAATAGTGAGAGCGTACGTTAATATAAAGTCATAGTCTGATTCAACAGAGCGAGAGTTTGAGAAAAGATTTTTAATCAATAGTATCTACTGAAAAGACTTATTTTAAAACTAAGAAACCAACGAAGACATGATTCCCTAATTACGACGAACTACATACCGATATCCGTGTTATTTGATATTTAATCTAGATCCAATTTTAGTTTTACTTTTCCCCCTAATCATCAAAGTATCATCCGCCTTAGCTTTACGAAGTAACCTTAGAAAAACGGTATATCGATTCATTAAGTCCATATGGGATCGATATCTTTTAAAACTACGCGATTAGACTGTGCACTTGCAGTTAATACCCCAATAGACTCATAAAGTCGCGATCAAGTTTTTGGCGCCGTTGCCGGGGACTTTTATTTAGTCGATATCGTAACTCTTCTGTTACGCTGTAGAGACTAAGACAATTTTTATTTTTCCTTCTTTTTCGTTGATTTGTATGTCACACACTCGCTCACAAGGCGAGCCATACTACTTACGAATCAACGACGTTGAACGATATTGTCGCATTACGCGAAAAACCGGCGGGAAAACAAGAACAATAGAGCCGCCACCGTGCGTTATTTATCCCAAAAGAGGGAAAGGAAACACTCAGAGTAAACCTGGAAAAAGCATGGTCTCGCGACCAAAGAGAATGGGATATGGAGTCGGTTATGCGAAGGGAAGGTATTAGCACCCCTACGCATCCGTCGTACTCGACGGGATCCACGCATAATAGGAAGGAAAATGGTTGCTAAAACACTGCTCAAATAAACACACACTGGCTGAAAGAGACACAATGAAAGAAACAAGACTGACTCGGCAGGATATCGCATCCTGGGCCTACTTAGTCTATCAGGCATAGACATCAGAGTCGAAGTAGTTCGGACTGGGGGAAAACACATGCTCGCTAGGATGTCGCATCCTATGCATACGTATCTTCTTGGATGAAGAAGAATCAGAGCATCCGTAGCTCGGCTCACGCACACAAACAAAACAGATACAAGCAAACGTGGAATCTGAATGCCAATCACTGGACTTATATCGGATTCCGAACCAGAACACACCCACACTGGAAACCAGATGCCACTTGATGGACTTATACCGGACTCCAAGCACACAACAAGAGGATACGGAATGCCAATCGCTGGGCTTACATCCACCTCCTAACACACACAAAGACAAAACAAAAAGGGCACCCGGAGAGATCAGCTCATCTCCTGCCTACGTACCTCATCTGGTATGAGGATCAGGGCGACGTAGTTCCCATACGAAGGGACACAAGACTAGCCTAACCAGATAACAGAGGGAGACACAACTAGGGAGACTAACTCGAGCCTAGATGTTATCATGCAAAATCATCCCTAAGTCAAGGTTGCTATCTAACTTGCACAGGAAGCAAGCTATCCTAAACATGACTTGCACATGAAGCAAGCCAAACTAACCCTAACTTGCACTGGAAGCAAGCTAAACTAAAAAAAGCACAAACACACAAGCACAAATAGCACACACTATATGCAATCAGTTGGCTCAATCGAGGTTAGGTTTTAGTCGAGGGGTCATATCAACCTCGACAAACAAACCACTGTAACAGGGTAATGTTAGCTCTTAACCCTAACATTGAGAGTTAGGGTGAAGCAGATGAATGGGAAGTGAAGATGAGACTTCACAGCTCTTATCCCTGGCCTGGGAGAGCTTAAGACAAGAATGTGTGGGTTCATAAGGTGGGAACCCTTCTACAATGATCTTGGGCTAGTATCTGCAATGCATCAACACAGTAGTTTGAGCAAAGCAGATGACACACAGAATAGCAGGGGATGGGTTGCACATCCCTGGTATCTGCTAATGCCTCTTCACTTAGGAGGTCTTTGGATATGTACAAGGACAAAAGTAAACAAACACAAACATCGCCTCTTAAGGAGGACTTCAGACAGGTGCCTGGCCAAGTAACAGGCCAGGTCTTCCAGACTACATGGAGTTAGGATGTTATACCTCAATGCTAAAGCTATCAAGCAAAGCAAGAGCAAGTTCACAAGGGAACTAAAGCAACTAAAGTACCTGAAAACAATCCAAGATAATCAGTACTCAACTCAAACAGAAATCAAACAGCAAAGGTCAACAGTTAATTGTACAACTGTACACACGCAAACAACAGTCAATGCACAAAGGTGCAAGCCATAAGGCACAATCTTAAGTCTCAAACCCTACAAAATAAACCAAAGTTAGTCATCAACAATCAATAGGTAAACTCCAATTGAGTAAGCATCATTAAGCATGGCAATTGTGCCCTTTGACCTAAAACAAAGCTCAAATGTGAGAGCACAAACCACTAATACAAGACTAGGGTCAAAATGATAGCAAAAAACCAAAACAGAACATGAAACTTGTCCAAAATCAAGATCAAACAATTAGGAAACAAATCCAAGTGGTTTCACATTCATATCATCAATCAATATCATTTCATGAAGTAAAGAGTATAAAACATGCAATTTAGAACCTCAAAGAAGCAAACAGAAAGATTCAACTCAAATCAATTCATAAACATTTCCATAAATCCCCAAAAAATTCATGTTCAAACAGCATTCATAACATGACATACACACCAAATTTCAGCTTATTTGGACCAAGGGAAGCAAGTCAATGAAATTCGTCAAGTCAACACAAGTTCAAACAAGCTCATACAAGGCATCAAAATATGCATCCACTTCAAGCAATCATAAAACAGAATTGGCATAAGATAAATGAATGAAACCAAATCCATGGCAAACTTCAAGATGTCTACAATACACATGCCAAATTTCAAGTCTATCCAATAATTCATGAGGATTTCACAAATCATATAAAATCATGTATCACAAGAAGTCAACAATTGGTCAAACAGGGGAGAAAATCTCAATCAAATTGGAAATGCACTCAAAAATTCCAGAAAAATTCACAAGCATTCTCAACACTCATAAGTATTCACATGCAAAAATTCAGGTCATTTGGAGTTCAATAGGCATGGTAACCAAAATCATCAAATAGGACAAGAATGGTGTGACACAAATTGTCACACCTCTATTCAAAAAATCATATCTCATCAACCAGAAATGATAAAATCACAAACTCTATACCAAAAAATCCCTAAAGGTGTCTAGATTAAGCACAAAAAATTTCAGCCTCATTGGATTAAGCATCATCATTTCACAAGCAAAATGGCAAGGCATACACAAATTGGACACACATGAACAAACCCTAGGCAATTTAAAAATCCACACGGGCATAAATTCTGGAAAAATCACCATAAAATACTAGAGGTCATGAGGAACAAGGTGCAAAAAATCCCATCTCATTTGGACAAATATTCGTTGACTTATGATTTTTGGAAGATCAACATGTGAAATGAAATAAAAATTGAAAATGAAAATGATTTAATTGAATTAAAATGAAATAATGGCAAACTTGTAAATAACTGGAAGTCTGGTCGGGTCCAAAACGCCGCGTTTCATTAATTGAAATGCAGGCTCGATCAGCGTATGGCAAGTGGCCCAGTACATGCGAAGGAAACAGCAAAATGCATGCAGAACGCGTTTGAATGGATCAATGTATTTATGGACAACGAAACCCTAGTGTTCAAACTCATATTCATCGTGTTCATCCAAATTTACAGGCTATGAACAAATTCCACAGAAATCAATAAATGATACACCATTGTGTTCGTCTTCTCAAGCACAACAACAATCCAACATTGGTTAATCCTAATTCATGCTAATATGGAAGAATCGAACAGAGTAACATTCAACCATCAAACTTCATTTCAACATATCTCTCTTAATACTCAATGAAAATCAAAACCATAAAGTTTAGTGAACTCATGGATGCAAGATCTATCAAATACATAGCACAATTTCATGAATGGTGGATTTCGAAATTTGACCTTTGAAGAATTGCAGAACTGGAAATGTGTCTTTCTGGCTTGGAAATGTGCAAACAGAAGCTCTATGGTGCTCCAGTTGATGAAAGGATAATGGATCGTGGCTCAAAGATATTGGATGTAGCTCAAACAAGCAGCTGCCATGGATGATGTTCAATGTAGCAGTTCCAGATTTGGCATCAACAGTGATGAATTTATGCTTTAATCCAGCTCCAATAGGCTTGTGTATGTTGGAACAACAAAGATTAATACCAGTTCTATGAAGATTTTGCCAAAAAAAAAAGAAGAGAAAAAGTTGAGAGCAAGAGTGGAATTCGATCTAGATCTGAGTAGAAAATGAAATGCTAATGTGTTTTCTGTTTTGATTATCCATATATACCACCTGTTAATGATCTTTTCTAAACCAGATTAAGCCAAGCCAAGAGGATTAATGAAATGAGTGTTTTTGTGCCAATTGCTAATTCACCTTCATGTGCATGGGGTGCATGCTACAGTGCACGAAAATGGGCCTAAACATATTCTAAATATCACTTTTAATCAAATGCAAATGAGGGAAAGTGTAAAAAATGTTTATTTTGAAAGTCCCTTTTTTAACTCTCCCTTTTTAAATTCAAGCCACTTGAAAAATGCCATTTTGATGTGATGACTTTTGATGAAATGTGATGAAGGATTTGGATAGAGCATGTCAAATGTGACTTGTAGCAAAAAACCTCACTCAATTTGGCCAAATGGTTCAAGAGTTATGCCTCCTTGAAGTTCAACTTTTCTTGATAATGATTTGATCATAACTTGCCAACCACAAATGAGAAATGGGTGTTCTTGGACTTTTTGGAAAGGTGAGAGCAATATTTTCAACTTTCATGTTGGACAAAATTTCATTTGAAGCTTGTATGATGATGTAAATTTGAGGATAAGAACTTTCCATTTTTGGCAGTTTCCAATTACAGGTCACTTAATATTTTTGGAAACTTTTCATCTGACCTCAAATTCTTCAATCTTGATCTTTGAAATGTCAAATGATACTTGTATGGACATGAATGAGGCCTTTCAAACCATCTCCCACCTTCAAATCCTTGAATTCAGGCACAATTGACTTTCTAGGGTTTCTGGGGGATTGAACAATGACTGATGACTTCTGAGCACCCAATCCTTGACCAAATATCCTCAGAAGGACTTCTAGGTCATGTGAACATGTTGAAACAACCCTAGGGCTTTGCTTCCTTGAGAAAATGCATTTGCTTGCTTGCTTGACTGATCCTCCTAACCAGTTGACCTAATCTTGTCTGATGGCTTGCACTTGGGCAAAGGACAATGCAATGCTATGCAGTGGACAATTTAATGTTAATGACCTAATGATGAAAATGTATGTACAATATGGGAGTTGCAAATTTGAGGTGCTACAGCTGCCCCTATTCAATCAGCTGGGAACCTGAACGGATGAGAGCAACGGCTGTCAGACTTTCAAGGTACACATGGATTGAATACCAAAGAACCGTAGAAATTTGCACTCTGCGGGATATGATACAAGAAAAGCCAAGTCATTTACCGATGACGGCTGCACGACAACTTCAGAAAAGCGAAACCATTTACCGATGGCTAAATACTGGAAACTTGATATTTACCGATATCAACTTCAGCGAGACCATTTACCGATGGCTGCTAGGAAACACCTTGATATTAAAAGGAAGCAAGACCATTTACCGATGGTGGCTTCAAAGCAATTTGATATTTACCGATATCAACTTCAGCAAGACCATTTACCGATGGCTGCTCTAACTGGGGACTCGATATTTACCGATATCGAAGAAAGCGGGGCCATTTACCGATGGCGGCTAAACGGGGCATTCGATATTTACCGATATCGAAGAAAACGGGGCCATTTACCGATGGCGTCTCCACCCGGGGAGGAAAAAGATATTTGCAATTGGAATCAGACAAGACGTTTACCGACGACTCCTGGGGATTTTTGATTTTATCAACAAGAAAAACACACGATCAGACATTACCGATGACTGGGATGAGACTCGATGTTTACCGACATCGAAAGATGATGTTTACCGACATCCAAAAACGACCAGACATTTACCGATGACTGGGGTAAGACTCGATGTTTATCGACACCAACGGAAAGGTGAGCACTTTACTGGGGAAAACAAATCCTTGCAACCGGAAAACAGACAGAACGTTTACCGGCGACTCTACTGGGGAATCTCTAGCTGAGGAATTATCAGACATTTACCGATGACTGGGAAAAAACTCGACATTTACCGACATCGAAAGATGATGTTTACCGACATCAAACAAAACGACCAGACATTTACCGATGACTGGGGTAAGACTAGATGTTTACTGACACCGAAAGATGATGTTTACCGACACCAAACAAAAGCGACCAGACATTTACCGATGACTGGGGTAGGACTAGATGTTTACTGACACCAAAGCAATGGTGTTTACCGACACCAAAGAAAGAACACACGCGGGTGCTGACATGACACTTACCGGTATCACAGGGATGACATCTTAAATTCGTCAAAGCAAGGCTGACCACTTGCTGGAGATCTCACTGGGGAGAAACAAGCTTTCCGTTCGCGGACGGGTGAGGAAATAAACCTCTCTGGGGAATATCAATCCTGAATGCCGTCAGGAGCAACTGTAGCAAACGTGCTGTACCGATGTTGAACAAACGATCCGCCTCTGCCGGGGATATGATCTGGTTGGGTTAATACATGAATGCATATGTTTTGAATTTTTCTATGGCGTAATGCTCCATATTGAATGGGAATGCTACGCAGTTTGAGGATGCAATGATCACTACATGCAAAATGCAAAGGATGAACAACTCCGGCTTGGGAGCCAAAACTGATCAGATACTCCAACTCTACGGGGAGACTCTGCTGAGGATTACTCTACGGGGAGAGCACCGACTTCTCACTCATGCTGGAGGAAAGCACTGCTGCTGGGGAAAGGTAAACTCCGCTGGGGACATCCTTCGGGACCCAATCCACTCGGGGACTCAGCTTGGGGGAACAAACAATAGAACTTGTTGGGAACGAACCAAAACGACTGCGCTGAGGAACCAACAAAGCAACTCGCTGGGGAGTAATAAGGCGACTTGCTAGGGACAACCTGGTGACTTCACTGGGGAGAGCCAACCAATCCACAAGTAGGAAAAACTCTGCTTTGGGAAATAAATGCTACTCCGCTGAGGACGACCCATCCAGTCCACAGATAGGATAACTGCTAGAGATAAATTTATTGAACCCGCTCCACTCGGGGATTCGCTGAGGAAAATCATCAATACCAATCTCTGCTCGAGTGCTAGGGAAAGCAACCCTGTTGGGGATAACACACCACTCTGCTGAGGAAGAGCACAATTCTGGTGGGGAATAAACTACCGACACCTCCGCTGGGTATAGGCAATCCTTAGATCTGCTGGAGAATAGAAGGCACTATCCACAGACGTCTCCGCAGGGGAACATAGCTCTGATAGCTTCCATACTTGCTTGGGGAAATATCCGCAGGGGAAACGTCCTCACAGATGACGACCTGCAAAACAGCTCAACAAAAATGCCCCCAGGGGATACATAGGCAAGATACGCTCAAGTGTCCTCGACATTCAAAATGATTTTCAAATGTTTTATCTTTTTGCACGTTATTGTGTAGCCTTCATGTTCTTATATGCAATGCTTATCAAAAATTCAGACGTTTTTGCAAACAAAAACTGTAAAGCGACTTTTATTTATTGAAAATGTGCCTGAAAAGGCAAATACATTGGGAAGCAATTCCTAGAAAGAGGTAATTGCGCACAGAAGGAAAATAAACTATCCTAATGGCAATGTGAACACGGCATCCACTATTTCCCAACTCTGTTATAACTCACAGATCATCAGTTTTTTCCTCCTAACTCCTTGCTTTCTGAGAAGAATGACTGGACCGATCACATCTTTAGAGATGGAAGACGACGAAGCGCGATGAAGTACAGATAACTTAGACTGTAGTCTTCGCTTTAATCCCTCTTTTGGCTGGATCGCCCTTTCGGGTTTTCAATCCACCGGGATACCCATTTTTGCCTAAGCCGCCCTTGCGGGTTTTCGACTTACCGGGTGTACAAATTCTTTTCATTTTTGTCCCTAATTTTTGCCCGAACCTTTTCTTTCTGTTTTTTTTTTGTTCGCCGGGATGCCCTTTTTTGCCTGGACTCTTTTATTCTTTTTGTCCAGCGGGTCAATTTATGCGAAGTATTTTTTGACTACATCTGAGTTAACAAGGGACGGAAAATCTTCACCATCCATAGTTGTAAGCATCAAGGCTCCACCGGAGAAGACCTTCTTCACAACATATGGACCTTCGTAATTAGGAGTCCACTTGCCCCTGTTATCTGTACCGGGAGGGAGGATCCTCTTCAACACTAGATCACCAGTCTGATAGCTTCGAGGACGCACTTTCTGATCAAAGGCTCTCTTCATCCTTCTCTGATACAACTGCCCATGGCATACAGCTGCTAACCGTCTCTCTTCGATAAGGCTCAACTCGTTAAACCTTATTCGAATCCACTCGGCTTCGTCCAGCTTGACATCTAACAAAACTCTCAGAGAAGGAATCTCCACTTCAACTGGTATGACTGCTTCTATACCATACACAAGGGAGTACGGGGTTGCCCCGGTTGACGTACATACAGCGGTACGGTACCCATGCAAAGCGAAAGGCGGCCTCTCATGCCAATCCTTGTACGTCACGACCATCTTCTGCACAATCTTCTTGATGTTCTTATTAGCCGCCTCTACAGCACCATTCATCTTTGGTCGGTAAGGAGAAGAATTGTGATGTTCAATCTTGAAATCTTTACAAAGCTCTTTCATCATCTTGTTGTTGAGATTTGAACCATTGTCAGTGATGATTCTCTCAGGAACTCCATAACGACAGATGATTTCTTTCTTGATGAACCGGGCAACCACTTGTTTGGTAACATTAGCATAGGAAGCTGCTTCCACCCATTTGGTGAAGTAGTCAATCGCAACCAAGATGAAGCGATGTCCATTCGAAGCAGTAGGCTCAATCTTCCCAATCATATCAATCCCCAACATGGCAAACGGCCAAGGCGAGTTCATGATATTCAGAGGGCTTGGTGGTACATGCACCTTGTTAGCATAAATTTGACACTTATGGCACTTCCGAGCATACTTGAAGCAATCGGATTCCATAGTCATCCAGTAATAACCGGCTCTCAACAGTTTCTTTGACATTGCATGACCACCAGCATGGGTACCAAACGAACCTTCATGCACTTCTTGCATCAACATGTCTGCTTCGTGTCTATCCACGCATCTGAGCAAGACCATGTCGAAATTTCTCTTATACAGCACATCATCCTGATTCAAGTAAAAGCTTCCAGCTAGCCTTCTCAGGGTTTTCTTATCATTCTTTGACGCACCTTCAGGATACTCCTGGCTCTTGAGGAAGTTCTTGATGTCATAATACCACGGCTTCTCATCAATCACAACAGACTCGGCTGCAAACACATACGCAGGCCTCTCGAGTCGATTCACCGCAACATGTGGCACATGATTCCACCAATGAACTTTGATCATAGAAGACAAAGTAGCCAAGGCATCAGCCATTTGATTCTCATCCCGGGGGACATGATATAACTTCACCTTCTTGAAGAACGTCAGTATTCTTCTGGTGTAATCTCTATAAGGAATCAAATGTGGCTGATTCGTATTCCAATCTCCGTTGACCTGGTTGATCACTAGAGCGGAATCTCCATAGATGTCAAGCGTTTTGATTCTCAAATCAATGGCTCCTTCTATCCCCATGATACAAGCCTCATACTCAGCTTCATTGTTGGTGACGTCAAAAGTCAATCTGGCAGAGAAAGATATATGTGCACCTTTGGGATTAATCAATACTGCCCCAACACCGTTGCCGTTCATATTCACAGCCCCATCAAACATCAGTGTCCACTTGTCATCCGGATCCGGTCCTTCCTCGACAAGAGGCTCTTCGCAATATTTCATCTTAAGATACATGATGTCTTCATCAGGGAATTCAAACATCATCGGCTGATAATCGTCAATCGGTTGCTCGGCGAGGTAGTCTGACAGAACACTACCCTTAATGGCCTTCTGCGACGTGTACTGAATATCGTATTCTGTTAGAATCATCTGCCACCGAGCAACGCGCCCGGTGAGAGCCGGCTTCTCAAAGATGTACTTCACTGGATCCATCTTAGAAATCAACAAGGTAGTATGGTTCAACATATACTGCCTCAGTCGGCGAGCAGCCCAGACCAAAGCACAATAAGTTTTCTCGAGCAGTGAATATCTTGTTTCACAGTCGGTAAACTTTTTGCTAAGGTAGTATATGGCATGCTATTTTCGACCAGACTCGTCATGTTGTCCCAATACACACCCCATCGAATTCTCGGTCACTGACAGGTACATTATCAATGGTCTCCCTGGAACTGGAGGAATCAGGATTGGAGGTTTCTGCAAATATTCTTTTATCTTGTCAAAAGCTTTCTGACAGTCATCATTCCACCCGATTGCTTGATTCTTTCTGAGCAATTTGAAAATTGGTTCACACGTGGCAGTTAGGTGAGATATGAACCTTGCAATGTAGTTCAACCTCCCTAAAAACCCACGGACTTGCTTTTCCGTTTTCGGTTCAGGCATCTCTTGAATAGCTTTGACTTTTGCTGGATCAACCTCAATCCCTTTCTCACTGACAATGAAGCCTAACAGCTTCCCAGATCTCACCCCAAACGTACACTTGTTTGGATTCAGCCTCAGCCTGAATTTTCTCAACCGGTCAAACAGCTTCTGCAAATTAACCAGGTGCTCCTCTTCTGTCTGCGACTTCTCAATCATATCATCCACATACACTTCAATCTCTTTGTGCATCATGTCATGAAAGAGAGTCGTCATTGCCATCTGATAGGTAGCACCAGCATTCTTCAGCCCAAATGGCATCACCTTATAGCAGAACATGCCCCAAGGTGTAATGAATGTCGTCTTTTCCATGTCCTCTGGTGCCATCTTGATCTGATTATAGCCCGAGAAACCGTCCATGAAAGAGAATATCGAGGATTGAGCCGTATTATCAACCAATACATATGTGAGGTAATGGGAAATCATCTTTCGGACTTGCTCTATTCAAATCCCGGTAATCGACACACATTCTGACTTTGCCATCCTTCTTTGGCACAGGAACGATGTTGGCCACCCACGGGGGATAACTGGTAACAGCCAGAAAACCCGCATCCCACTGCTTCTGAACTTCTTCCTTGATCTTGACAGCCATATCAGGACTCGTTCTCCGAAGCTTCTGCTTGACTGACGGGCACTCTTCTCTGAGGGGTAGTCGATGCACCACAATGTCTGTATCCAAACCAGGCATATCTTGATATGACCAGGCGAATATCTCCACATATTCTCTTAGCATCTCAATCAGCCTCCTCTTGACAGAGTCCTCTAAAGCAGTCCCAATCTTGATCTCTCTTCTGGCGTCCTTAGTACCCAGATTAACAATCTCCAACTCCTCCTGATGAGGTTGGATGACCCTTTCCTCCTGCTTCAGCAATCTGACCAATTCTGCAGGGAGTTCACAGTCTTCCTCACTCTCCTCTTCAGCTTGGTAGATGGGATTATCAAAATCATACTGAGCCATAACAGAATTGTTCATAGTGGATTCCGTGACATCACTTCTGCATGTTAATGCCTTATTTTAGAAAAAGAGTTCAAGAAAGTCACAAAAACAAAAACATTGCCATTTTTATTGTTTTTTAAAAAATGAAAACAAAAATAGAAAGACAGGGATCACAAAATTTGATTGCAAAACGTCCTTTATTAATGATTATCATTAAAACATGATGAGGCCCTACAATTAACCACTACGCCTTGGGCAGAACGTAGGGTTTTCATGCAAAATGAAAAAACAAAAGAAAATTACTCTGTCTGAAGAGTAACTTGGACCATTTCTTCAGCCGTCCAGTTATTGATAGACTCCCCTGGTGCACACGGGCGAACCCAGTTGTCTAAATCGCAATCGCTGTCACAGTCTTCACTACCAGCTGCGAAGACGTCGCCATGATTCATCAGCCCAGCGCTGGTAAATGTACTTGGACCCGCTTGACCATTCTGCTCTGCTTGGAGAGGCTCATAACCAATGCCGAATCTGTCTTCTTTGACAGGCAAGTCCACCATCTTGCCCCAGCCCTCAGCTTTGCCGGAATCAATAACCTCCTTGGCCTGCTTGTACGAAGCAATCGAAGCACCTGGCTTCCTCTGATCAGCGTACACCACCTTCTCAAGAGCCACAGTCTCAAATGCCTGGCATAAGGTTTCGTGGATCTCGCCATCCACCTCGACATACTTGAACGAGGATAGGTGACTCACCAGAATCTCTTCTTCTCCACACAAGGTCACAATCTGACCATTCTAGACATACTTGAGCTTTTGGTGGAGAGTCGACGAGACTGCCCCTGCTGCGTGAATCCACGGACGCCCCAACAAACAATTGTAGGCAGGCTGAGTGTCCATAACATAGAAGATTACATCAAAGACCTCCGGACCTATCTTCACCGGCAAGGTAACTTCACCAAACACAGAACGTTTGGATCCGTCAAATGCGCGCACAATAAGGTCACTAGGAGTGAGCACAACCCCTTCAACATCAATCTTCTTCAGAATTTGCTTAGGCAGCACATTCAGCGACGACCCGGTGTCTACCAACACGTGAAACAACACTGCCCCCTTGCACTCCATGGTGATGTGCAAGGCCTTGTTATGATTACGTCCTTCAGGCGTTAAGTCTAGGTCAGTGAATCCTACACCATGCCTGGTGCTCACATTGGCCATCACACCCTCCAGTTGGTTGACGGAAATCTCCTGAGGTACATAAGCCATATTCAGCATCTTTAATAAGGCGTTACGATGTGCCTCGGAGCATAGCAGCAAAGAAAGAATTGAAATTTTGGACGGAGTTTGATTAAGTTGATCTACGATCTTATAATCACTCTTCTTTATGATCTTCATAAACTCCTCCGCGTCCTTTTCAAATGAACCCTCAGGCACCTCCTTCTGAGCCGGTTCCTCGTCAACGACAACCTGTTTGCCCTTTGACTTAGCAGAAGCCTCAGCATTAGCATCTCTCAACGGCTGAGGAGCAAACAGTCGTCCACTACGGGTAAAACCTCCTGGTCCACCAACGTTGTCCACAACGGGACTCACAACCACAAGAGTTTTAACTGGTGCACTGATTGTCACAGGCGCTTGATTTGCTGGCCTCGTCTGATTATCAGCCCTTCTGTTGCTGCGGTAGGCATTATTATAACTCCATGGCACAGCCCGACTATCAACCCTTCTGACTGGGGCAACGATTGTAGTAGGAGAACTGGCGGAAACGGGTGCAGAAATGGTAACCGGAGTACCACTCGTAGTAGGCGCATTGACAGCCCTCGACCCACGTCCTTCTGACGGTTTGAAATAGATCGTGACAGTTGACACTGCCCCACGACCTCTATTATCGGCCCGGCCAAACTGAACACAACCCTCGTCTACTAGCTTCTGAATACCATCCCTCAACTGTGAGCAACCATTATCAGATTCTGCACAAGCAATACAACCCTCATCACAGCCCGGGTGAACACCACTCCTCAACAGACGGCCCTTTACCACAAGCAGAGAAGTCTGAATCTCATCAACACTGACAACAAGATTTTCAGCTTCTTCTCCTTCGACACAGTTCACCCTATGCCCACCATGCTGAGGCATAGGATTGTTCACGACATTAGGCACTGGAGCGAAGTTGATCGTCTTGGCATCGATCAAATCTTGGACCTTGTGCTGGAAAGCCCGGCATTTCTCAGTATGGTGCCCTGGTGCCCCGGAGTGAAAGTCACAACGGACGTTGGCGTCGTACCTGTCGCATTACGCGAAAAACCGGCGGGAAAACAAGAACAACAGAGCCGCCACCGTGCGTTATTTATCCCAAAAGAGGGAAAGGAAACGCTCAGAGTAAACCTGGAAAAGACATGGTCTCGCGACCAAAGAGAATGGGATCGGGAGTCGGTTATGCGAAGGGAAGGTATTAGCACCCCTACGCATCCGTCGTACTCGACGGGATCCACGCACAATAGGAAGGAAAATGGTTGCTAAAACACTGCTCACACACACACACACTGGCTGAAGGAGACACAAGAAAACAGACAAGACTGACTCGGCAGGATATCGCATCCTGGGCCTACTTAGTCTATCAGGCATAGACATCAGAGTCGAAGTAGTTCGGACTGGGGAAACGACACATGCTCGCTAGGATGTCGCATCCTATGCATACGTATCTCCTTGGACGAAGGAGAATCAGAGCATTCGTAGCTCGGCTGACACGCACACAAACAAACACAAGCAAAGGCAAACATGGAGCCTGAATGCCAATCGCTGGACTTATATCAGCATCCGAACCAACAAACACACACAAGAAGGCAAACGTGGAGCCTGAATGCCAATCACTGGACTTACATCAGCATCCGAACCGAACACACGCAAAGAGTGTGGAGACACAAAGGTTGAAAAAGAAAAAGGGCGCCCGGAAAGATCAGCTCATCTCCTGCCTACGTACCTCATCTGGTATGAGGATTAGGGCGACGTAGTTCCCCTACGGAGGGATACAGGACTAGCCTAACCAGATAACAGAGGGAGGCACAACTAGGGAGACTACGACTCGAGCCTAGATGTTATCATGCAAAATCATCCCTAAGTTAAGGTTTCTAGCTAACTTGCACAGGAAGCAAGCCTATCCTAAACATGACTTGCACAGGAAGCAAGCCACACACACACTTAACTTGCACAGGAAGCAAGCCAAGCAAAACCTAACTCGCACAGGAAGCAAGTCTAAACTAACCCTAACTTGCACAGGAAGCAAGTCAAACAAACATACAAGCACAGATAGCACACACTATACACAAGCAAGTGGCTCAAACAAGGGTTAGGTTTTAGTCGAGGGGTCATATCAACCTCAACAAACAAACCTCTGGAACTGGGTAAAGGTTGCTCTTAACCTTGACATTGAGAGCCAAGGTGAAGCAGATGAAAGGAGAAGAGGGGTGTGCCTCATTGCTCTTATCCCTGGCCAGGGAGAGCATTTCAATATCAGAATGTGTGGGAGTTCAGAATGGGGGAACTCTATCCACAAATTGGACTCTATAGATCTTTGGGCTTTTACCCACTATGCATCAACACAGGCAGTGTGAGCAATGTGAGTGACACACAGACTAGCAGGGGATAGGTTGCTTATCCCTTGGGTTCTGCCAATTGCCTCTTCACTTAGGAGGACTTTTCATATGTACAGGGACAAGATTTAAACATACACAAACATTGCCTCTTAAGGAGGACTTCAGACAGTTGCCTGGCCAAGTAACAGGCCAGGTCTTCCAGACTACATGAAGAAAAAGGAATTATACCTCAAAGCAAGTTGCTATTAAAGCAAAGCGAAGCAAGTTCAAAGAACTAAGCAACTAATGATACCTGAAATAGTCAAACAGATCAGTACACAATTCAAAAGTTAAAGCAACAGGAAGTAGGAATCAATAGTCAACACAAACAGGCAAATGTGCAAAGCACAAAGCTCAAGGCATATGAGCCAAGCAACCTACAAAACAAAGAGGTTAGCTCATGATAATCAAATGAACTCAATCAAATTGTAATGATCTCTTTGAAGCATTTGTAGCTTAACCTGAAAACATGAACTCAAACATAAGCCACAGGACCACTAGGACAAGCCTAGGGTCAAAATGAATGAGAAAGTCAAAACAGCAAGCAATGTCCAATCAAGATCAAATTCAAACATTTAGGAAGCAAACCCAATTGGTTTCATGCTCATATCATGCATCATCATCATTTCATAAGCAAAAGAAGTCAAAGCATGGCAAATGAGAGCTCATAGGAGTCATAATCAATTCCAAAAATCATCAAATAATTCATGATCAATCACAATCCATAACATGACATGCATATCAAATTTCATCCCATTTGGACAAGTGGAAGGCAGTCAATGAAAATCAGAAAGTCAAAGCAATTTTGAACATGCTCAAAGAAGTCAACCAAACATGCATCAACTTAGAAAAATCATAAGTCAGAGATGGTGCATGATAAATGAATGGGACTAAAACCATGGCAAAGCTTAGGATGTCTAGTTATCTCATGTAAAATTTCATGTCCATCTAATAAAGTATGAGCATTTCACAAAACAAATGGGCACATGCATCACATAAGGTCAACATTTTGGTCAAACAGGGGAGAAAATCTCTACCAATTAGGAAATGCTTCAAATAATTCCAGGAAAATTCACATGTAAACTAGACATACAAGAGTACATTCATGCAAAAATTCAAATCAATTTGAGTTCAATAAGCATGGTAATGAAAATCATGAAGTTGGACATCAATGGTGTGACACAAATTGTCACACCCTAATTCAAAAAATCATAACTCACAAACCAGCAATGATAAATTCACAAACTCTACACCAAAATCACCATGAGTGTGTCTAGTTTAAGCACAAAAAATTTGGGAGCCATTGGATAAAGCATAGTCATTTCACAATTGTTTTGGCAAAAGGTACAAAATATGGACACATGAACAAAACCCTAATACCAAATAAAATCCACTTATCCAAAAAAATCAGCAAAAATCATGATAAAAAAGTAGAGATCCAGATGAAGATGATGCAAAAATTCCCATGAGATTTGGAATTAAAATGAAATAATTATGAATTTTCAAAGTTAGGTGAAATTAACATGAAAAAAAAAATAACAAAATTCAATAAGTCAAATGGCACGGATGGCACAATTGTAATTACTGGAACCACTAAATGAAACGCAATCGTTTAAGCAAGGCAAACGAAATATTCTCATTGGTCCGTGCCAATGCAACAGTAGCGCCTTCATGCAAAAAACCCTAACCCAGAATCCGCAGGAAAAGTTGTAGCTAGCCTTATGAAGGCTGCAAGAAAATCCGCAGGAAAAGTTGTAGCCTCATGAACAGCATGAAGATCCTCATGATCTTCATGTGTGAAATTCCCAGAAAAAATCAAAAGGCCCAGAAACAACATTTAATCACATATTTATGAAGATCTATCACAACTTAACACGAATCCACAAGCAATTCATCTCAAAACAACAATAAGATGAAAAATCGATTGAATCTTGCCAAGCACATGAAATTTCAAAACCCTCGTTCTCTCTCATTTTGGCACGATTCTACTTGACTCAAAGCTCACGATACTCACAAGCAAAAGATCTACAAGATGAATCACGCAATTTTAAGAATGGTTAAGGTCGGATTTTACCTGATCTTGAAGGGCAGTGATGTTTCCACGGTTTTCTGGCCAAGATTGCTTGAAACAGATGCTCCACACGCTCCCAAATGATGAATGCTTGAAGGCTTTGAGCTCAAAGAAGCTTGGCATGGAGGTACACGATTTCTGCCATGGATGAGGTTCTGAAAAACAGTCCAGCAAAACCCTCTTACAGATGTGGAATAGTGGTTGCAATGAGCCTAAATGATGCTTGGATGATGAAACAAACAAAGCTTGCTCGTGGTCTTTGAGAGTTTTTGACAGATTTTTGGAAATGGTATGAAAATGAATTTTAGAGAGTGAGTGAAATTTCTGTGTTTGGAGGCAGCTGCTAGGGTTTCCTTCAGCAGGAAAATGATGAATATATACTAGGTTTAATGGTACTGAGCAAGGTTCATGAAAAAAGGAATGGAGTTGGTGAAAAGTGTACTTTTGTCCAATTTTCAAGCAAGTAGGTGATGGGTGTGTGTACTGCATGAAAATGGGCTTCCAACAAGTCTCAAATAACATTTCAGAACATGTTTGGATGGTAGAAATGGTTGGGAATGATTATTTGGAAAGTTCAATTTTTCACCTCACTTGAAAATAATCCATGTAGGTTCAAAAGTGCCATTTTGATCCATAAAGTTTTGGTACATGAAAGTTACATTTTTTGGAAAGAGGAGGTCAAATGTGACTTGTTGGAAAAAACCCCACCCAAATTGGCCAAATGGTTTGAGAGATATGGCCTTTTGAAGTTCAAGAATTTCTGAAAATGATTCGATCATAACTTGCCAACCATACATGGGAATTGAGTGTTCTTGGACTTTTTGGAAATGGGAGAACAATATCTTCAACTTTCATGTTGGGCAAAAATTCATTTGAAGCTTGTATCATGATGTAAGTTTGAGGATCAAGACTTTCCATTTTTGGCAGGTTTCAGTTACAGGTCCAGTTTCTATTTTTGGAAATTTCTGATCTGGCTTCAAATTCTTCCATGATGGTGTTTGACATGATATATGAAGACTATATGGACATGAATGAGACCTCTCAAACCAAATCTAACCATCAAAACCATAAAATCAGACACAGTTGACCAAGTTTGACTTTTTAGGGTTTCTGGCAAACTGTGCATTGACTGATGACTTCTGAACATCCAATCTTTGACCTAAACACTTCAAATGGATCCCCAAGTCATGTGAACATGTTGGACCAACCCTAGGGCCTTGGCTCAATGGAATTTGTACTTGCTTGCTTGACTGACTGATCTCCTGACCAGTTTGACCTAATTCTCTTGATGATCTTGCACTTGGGCAAATGGGACAATGCAATGCCCTGTAGTGGACCATGTTATGTTATGACCTAATATGAGAATGTATGTACAATGATAGGTGCAAATTTGAGGTGCTACAACTGCCCCTATTCAATCAGCTGGGAACCCGAACGGATGAGAGCAACGGCTGTCAGACTTTCAGGGTAAACAGGGATTGAATACCAAGAACCGTAGAAATTTGCACTCTGCCGGATATGATACAAGGAGAACCACGTCATTTACCGATGACGCCTGCAATTGTCAACTTCAGAAAAGCGAAAGCATTTACCGATGGTTAGAAACTGGTAACTTGATATTTACCGATATCAACTTCAGCAAGACCATTTACCGATGGCTGCTGGGAAACAACTTCTGATGTAAAAGGAGACAAGACCATTTACCGATGGCGGCTTCAAAGAAAACTTGACATTTACCGATATCAACTTCAACTCGACCATTTACCGATGGCTACTGCAACTGGGGATCCGATATTTACCGATATCGAAGAAAACGGGGCCATTTACCGATGGCGGATAAAACTGGGCATTCAATATTTACCGATATCGAAGCATACGGGGCCACTTACCGATGGCGTCTCCACTTGAGGAGGAACAAAATCTTTGTGGTGTAATCAGACAAGACGTTTACCAACGACTTCTGGGGATCTTGATTTTATCAACAAGGAAACAAAGCATGACCAGACATTTACCGATGACTGGGATGAGACTCGACGTTTACCGACATCGAAATATGATGTTTACCGACATCAAAACAAACGACCAGACATTTACCGATGACTGGGATGAGACTCGATGTTTACCGACGTCGAAAGATGATGTTTACCGACATCCAAAAACGACCAGACATTTACCGATGACTGGGATGAGACTCGATGTTTACCGACATCGAAAGATGATGTTTACCGACATCCAAAAACGACCAGACATTTACCGATGACCGGGGAACACTTCACTAAGGGAAAAAACAAGTATTTGCAACTGGAAACCAGATAGGACATTTACCGATGACTCTACTGGGGATCTCTAGCTGGGGATTATCAGACATCTACCGATGACTGCAGAAAAGACTCGATGTTTACCGACATCGAATGATGATGTTTTTCGACATCAAAAAATGACCAGACATTTACCGATGACTGGGGAGAAAACCCGATGTTTACAGACACTGAAACAATGGTGTTTACCGACACCAGAAATGATGACCAGACATTTACTGATGACTGGGGAAAAAAACCCGATGTTTACAGACACCGAAACAATGGTGTTTACCGACACCAAAAAAAGAAACACACGCGGGTGCTGGCATGACACTTACCGATATCACAAGAACGACATCTTAGATATGTCAAGGCAAGGTTGACCACTGGCTGGGGGTCTCACTGGGGAGAAACAAACTTTCTGTCACCAACGGGTGAGGTAATAAACCTTTGTGGGGATATCAATCCTGAATGCTGTCAAGAGCAACTGTAGCAGACTTGCTGTGCTGATGTTGAATGAAATGATCCGCCTCTGCCGGGGATACGGTCTGGTGAGGTTAACACATGAATGCATATGTTTGAATTTTTCTATGGCGTAATGCTCCATATTGAATGGGAATGCTACGCAGTTTGAGGATGCAATGATCACTAAAAATGCAAAAAATGCAAAAATGATGAAAAACTCCGGCTGGGGAGCCAAAACTGATTGGGTACTCCAACTCCGCGGGGAGACTCTGCAGGGAGAGCAACGACTTTTCACTCATGTTGGAGAATAGCACTGCTGCTGGGGGAAGGTAAACTCCGCTGGGGATATCCTTCAGTCCACAGATAGGATAAATGCTGGAGATAAATTTCAATGAGTCTGCCTCACTCGGGAGGAAATCGGCAAATACAGGCCTGCTGGGGATAGGCAATCCTTAGATCTGTTGGGGAATAGAAGGCACTATCCACAGACGTCTCCGCAGGGGAACATAGCTCTGATAGCTTCCAAACTTGCTTGGGGAAAATATCTGCTGAGGAAACGTCCTCACTGACGATGACCTGCAAAACAGCTCAACAAAATGCCCCCAGGGGATACATGGACAAGACACGCTCAAGTGTCCTCAACATTCAAAATGATTTTCAAATGTTTTATCTTTCTGCACGTTATTGTGTAACCTTCATGTTCTTATATGCAATGCTTATCAAAAATTCGGACATTTTGCAAACAAAACAGTAAAAATAAAAACAAAAGAGCCATTTATCTGAATAACGACTTTTATTGATTGAAAATGTGCCTGAAGAGGCAAATACATTGGGAAGCAATTCCTAGGAAGAGGTAATTGCGCACAAAAGGAAAAATCTATCCTAATGGCAACGTGAACACGGCATCCACTATTTCTCGATTCTGTTATAACTCACAGATCATCAGTTTTCCTCCCAACTCCTTGCTTTCTGAGAAGAATGACTGGACGGATCACATCTTTCGAGATGGCAGACGACAAAGCTTGATGAAGTACAGACAACTCAGACTGTAATCTTCGCTTTAATCCCTCTTTTGCCTGGATCGCCCTTTCGGGTTTTCAATCCACCGGGATACCCATTTTTGCCTAAGCCGCCCTTGCGGGTTTTCGACTTACCGGGTGTACAAATTCTTTTCATTTTATCCCTAATTTTTGCCCGAACCTTTTCTTTCTGTTTTTTGGTTCGCCGGGATGCCCTTTTTTTGCCTGGACCTTTTTCTTTTTGTCCAGCGGGTCAATTTACGCGAAGTAGTTTTTGACTACATCTGAGTTAACAGGAGACGGAAAATCTTCACCATCCATAGTTGTAAGCATCAAGGCTCCACCGGAGAAGACCTTCTTCACAACATATGGACCTTCATAATTAGGAGTCCACTTGCCCCTATTATCTGCACCGGGAGGGAGGATCCTCTTCAAAACTAGATCACCGATCTGATAGCTTCGAGGACGCACTTTCTGATCAAAGGCTCTCTTCATCCTTCTCTGATACAACTGTCCATGGCATACAGCTGCTAGCCGTCTCTCTTCGATAAGGCTCAACTCGTTAAACCTTGTTCGAATCCACTCGGCTTCGTCCAGCTTGACATCCAATAAAACTCTCAGAGAAGGAATCTCCACTTCAACAGGTAGGACAGCTTCCATACCATACACAAGGGAGTAAGGGGTTGCCCCGATCGACGTACGTACTGAGGTACGGTACCCATGCAAAGCGAAAGGCAGCATCTCATGCCAATCCTTGTACGTAACGACCATCTTCTGCACAATCTTCTTGATATTCTTGTTTGCCGCTTCTACAGCACCATTCATCTTTGGTCTGTAAGGAGAAGAATTGTGATGTTCAATCTTGAAATCTTTACAAAGCTCTTTCATCATCTTGTTGTTGAGATTCGAACCATTGTCAGTGATGATTCTCTCAGGAACTCCATAACGACAGATGATTTCTTTCTTGATGAACCGGGTAACCACTTGTTTGGTAACGTTAGCATAGGAAGCTGCTTCCACCCATTTGGTGAAATAGTCAATCGCTACCAAAATGAAGCGATGTCCATTCGAAGCAGTAGGCTCAATCTTCCCAATCATATCAATGCCCCACATGGCAAACGGCCAAGGCGAATTCATGACATTCAGAGGGCTTGGTGGCACATGCACCTTATCAGCATAGATTTGACACTTATGGCACTTCCGAGCATACTTGAAACAATCGGATTCCATAGTCATCCAGTAATAACCCGCTCTCAACAATTTTTTAGCCATTGCATGTCCGCCGGCATGAGTACCGAAGGAGCCTTCATGAACTTCCTGCATTAACATGTCCGCCTCGGGTCTGTCCACGCATCTGAGCAAGACCATGTCAAAGTTTCTCTTATACAACATATCATCCTGATTCAAATAGAAGCTTCCAGCTAGCCTTCTCAGGGTTTTCTTGTCATTCTTCGACGCACCTTCAGGATACTCCTGAGTCTTGAGGAAGTTCTTGATGTCATAATACCACGGCTTCTCATCAATCACAACAGACTCGGCTGCAAACACATACGCAGGCCTCTCGAGTCGATTCACCGCAACATGTGGCACATGATTCCACCAATGAACTTTGATCATAGACGACAAAGTTGCCAAAGCATCAGCCATCTGATTCTCATCCCGGGGGACATGATACAACTTCACCTTCTTGAAGAACGTCAGTATTCTTCTGGTGTAATCTCTATACGGAATCAAATGCGGCTGATTCGTATTCCAATCTCCATTGACTTGATTGACCACTAGAGCGGAATCTCCAAATATATCAAGAGTTTTGATCCTCAGATCAATGGCTTCTTCTATCCCCATGATACAAGCCTCATACTCAGCTTCGTTGTTGGTGACGTCAAAAGTCAATCTGGCAGAAAAGGTATATGAGCACCTTTAGGATTAATCAATACTGCCCCGACACCGTTACCATTCATATTCACAGCCCCATCAAACATCAGTGTCCATTTGTCATCCGGATCCGGTCCCTTCCTCGACAAGAGGCTCTTCGCAATCTTTCATCTTAAGATACATGATGTCTTCATCAGGGAATTCAAACATCATAGGCTGATAATCTTCAATCGGTTGCTCGGCGAGGTAGTCTGACAGAATACTACCTTTGATGGCCTTTTGTGACGTGTACTGAATATCATATTCTGTTAGAATCATCTGCCAACGAGCAACGCGTCCGGTGAGAGCCGGTTTCTCAAAGATGTACTTCACTGGATCCATCTTAGAAATCAATAAGGTAGTATGGTTCAACATATACTGCCTCAGTCGGCGAGCAGCCCAGGCCAAAGCACAGCAAGTTTTCTCGAGCAGTGAATATCTTGTTTCACAGTCGGTAAAATTTTTGCTAAGGTAGTATATGGCATGCTCTTTTCGACCAGACTCGTCATGTTGTCCCAATACACACCCCATCGAGTTCTCAGTCACTGACAGGTACATTATCAGAGGTCTCCCTGGAACTGGAGGTATAAGGATTGGAGGTTTCTGTAAATACTCCTTTATCTTGTCAAAAGCTTTCTGACAGTCATCATTCCAACTGATTACTTGATTCTTTCTTAACAACTTGAAAATTTGTTCACACGTGGCAGTTAGGTGAGATATGAACCTTGCAATGTAGTTCAATCTCCCTAAAAACCCACGGACCTGCTTTTCCGTTTTTGGTTCAGGCATCTCTTGAATAGCTTTGACTTTCGCTGGATCAACCTCAATCCCTTTCTCACTGACAATGAAGCCTAAAAGCTTCCCTGATCTCACCCCAAACGTACACTTGTTCGGATTCAACCTCAGCTTGAACTTTCTCAACCGATCAAACAGCTTCTGCAAATTAACCAGGTGCTCCTCTTCTGTCTGCGACTTCGCGATCATATCATCTACGTACACTTCAATTTCTTTGTGCATCATGTCATGAAAAAGAGTCGTCATTGCCCTCTGATAGGTAGCACCAGCATTCCTTAGCCCAAATGGCATCACCTTATAGCAGAACGTGCCCCAAGGTGTAATGAATGTCGTCTTTTCCATGTCCTCTGGCGCCATCTTGATCTGATTATATCCAGAGAAACCATCCATGAAAGAGAATACCGAGGATTGAGCCGTATTATCAACCAATACATCAATGTGAGGTAATGGGAAATCATCTTTCGGACTCGCTCTATTCAAATCCCGGTAATCGACACACATTCTGACTTTACCATCCTTCTTCGGCACAGGAACGATGTTGGCCACCCATGGGGGATAACTCGTAACAGCCAAAAAACCTGCATCCCACTGCTTCTGAACCTCTTCCTTGATCTTAGTTGCCATATCAGGACTCGTTCTACGAAGCTTCTGCTTGACCGAAGGACATCCTTCTCTAAGAGGTAATCGATGCACCACAATGTCTGTATCCAACCCAGGCATATCTTGATATGACCAGGCGAATATCTCCACATATGCTCTCAGCATCTCAATCAGCCTCCTCTTGACAGAGTCCTCTAAAGCAACCCCAATCTTGATTTCTCTTTTGGCGTCCTCAGTACCCAAATTAACAACCTCCAACTCCTCCTGATGAGGTTGGATGACCCTTTCCTCCTGCTTCAGCAATCTGACCAATTCTGCAGGGAGTTCACAGTCTTCCTCACTCTCCTCTTCAGCTTGGTAGATGGGATTGTCGAAATCATACTGAGCCATAACAGAACTGTTCATAGTGAATGCCATAAGATCGCTTCTGCATGTTTAATGCTTTGTTTTAGAAAAAAGAGTTCAATAAAGTCACAAAAAACAAAAACATTGCCATTTTTATTGTTTTTGAAAAAGGATGAAAACAAAAAATAGAAAGACAGGGATCACAAAGTTTGATTTCAAAAAATGTCCTTCATTAATGATAATCATTAAAACATGATGAGGCCCTACAATGAATCACTACGCCTTGGGCAGATCGTAGGATTTTCATGCAAAATGAAAAAACAACAGAAAATTACTCTGTCAGAAGAGTAACTTGAACCACTTCTTCAGCCGTCCAGTTGTTGATAGACTCCCCTGGTGCACACGAGCGAACCCAGTTGTCCAAATCACAATCACTGTCACAGTCTTCACTACCGGTTGCAGAGACGTCGCCATGATTCATCAGCCCAGCGCTGGTAAAGGTACTCGGACCCGCTTGACCATTCTGCTCTGCTTGGAGAGGCTCATAACCAACGCCAAATTTGTCTTCTTTGACAGGCAAATCCACCATCTTGCCCCAGCCTTCAGCTTTGCCAGAATCAACAACCTCCTTAGCCTGCTTGTAAGAAGTAATTGAAGCACCTGGCTTCCTCTGCTCAGCGTACGCCACTTTCTCAAGAGCCACAGTCTCAAACGCCTGGCATAAGGTTTCGTGGATCTCGCCATCCACCTCAACATATTTGAACGAGGATAGATGACTCACCAGAATCTCTTCTTCACCGCACACGGTCACAATCTGACCGTTCCAGACATACTTGAGCTTTTGATGGAGAGTCGACGAGACTGCCCCTGCTGCATGAATCCATGGACGCCCCAATAAACAACTATAGGCGGGCTGGATGTCCATAACATAGAAGATGATATCGAATACCTCAGGACCTATCTTCACAGGCAAGGTAACTTCCCCACACACAGAACGTTTGGATCCGTCGAAAGCACGAACGATCAGGTCACTGGGAGTAAGCACAAACCCTTCCACATCAATCTTCTTCAGAATCTGCTTAGGCAACACATTCAGCGACGACCCGGTGTCTACCAATACGTGAGACAACACTGCCCCCTTGCACTCCATGGTGATGTGCAAGGCTTTGTTATGGTTCCGCCCTTCAGGCGGTAAGTCCAGGTTGGTGAATCCTACACCATGCCTGGTGCTCACATTGGCCATCACACCCTCCAGTTGATTGACAAAAATCTCCTGAGGCACGTAAGCCAGATTCAACATCTTCAGCAAGCATTACGGTGTGCCTCAGAGCACAACAACAGTGAAAGTATAGAAATCTTGGACGGAGTTTGATTCAACTGATCTACAATCTTGTAGTCACTCTTCTTGATTATCTTCATAAACTCCTCCACGTCCTTCTCAAATGACCCCTCGGGCGCTTCCTTCTGGACAGGCTCTTCCTCAACCACAGCTTGCTTACCCTTTGCTTTGGCGAGAGCCTCAGCATTATTGTCCCTCAAAGGCTGCGGTGCGAACAGACGACCGCTTCTGGTAAAACCTCCTGGACCCCCTACATTATCCACAGCCGGACCAACAGTTGCAGGAACTCTATTCGGTAAACCAATTGTCACTGGAGTTTGATTCACTGGTCTCGTCTGACTTTCAGCCCTTCTGTAACTGCGGTGGCATTATCATACTTCCACGGCACGGCTCTACTATTCTCAACAGCCCTTCTTCCAGACGCGGCGATAGTAGTTGGAGCACTGATGGTTACAGGCACGGAAATGGTAACTGGGGTACCATTTGTTGCAGGTGCACTAACGACCCTTTGTCCACGTCCTTCAGACGGTTTAAAGTAAATGGTGATAGTTGACACTGTTCCACGATCTTTTACAGCCCTACTGAATTGCAAACAACCCTCATCCATCATACCCTGGATACCGGCCCTTAACTGGTCGCAACCATTCTCAGATTCTGCACAGCCCACACAATCCTCATCACAGCCCGAGTAGACACCCCCATTCAGCAGACGGCCCTTCACAACTAGCAGAGAAGTCTGAACATCATCAACATTAACAACCAGATCTTCAGCTTCTTTCCCCTCAATATTGTTCACTCTATGCCCACCATGCTGAGGCATAGGGTTGTTTACGACGTTAGGCACTGGAGCGAAGTTGATCGCCTTGGCATCGATCAAATCTTGGACCTTGTGCTGGAGAGCCCGACACTTCTCAGTATGATGCCCTGGTGCCCCAGAGTGAAAGTCACAACGGACGTTGGCGTCGTACCCAGGAGGCAATACTGTAGGCGGAGCCATTGTACGCAACTCAACCATCCCCAACCTGAGTAGTTCGGGCAGCAGTTCGGCGTACGACATGGGTAGCGAATCAAAACGTCGATCAGGCATCCTTTGTCTGGGCTGATACGGACGTTGCTGTTGTTGTTGTTGCGGTTGTTGAACTCTTTGTTGTTGTTGTTGACGAGGTTGAGGTGCCGGAATGGTCACTGCAGCAGCTTGACGGTATTCAATTCTGTTCTGATCTCTGCGGTGTTGAACAGCATTAGTTTCACCCTCTCTTCGACGAGGTGCCCCAGCAAACGGCTTCTTAGAAGAAGAGGAACCAGCATCTTGGATCTTCCCAGTTTTAATCAAGCTCTCAGTCCTCTCTCCACAAATGACAACATCAGAAAAACTACCGAATGGGCAGCTCCCCATCCGGTCCATAAACACACCTTGAAGAGTACCGATAAACATATCTGTCAACTCCCTCTCCAGCATAGGGGGTTGAACTCTAGCAGCCAGTTCACGCCACCTCTGGGCATACTCCTTGAAGCTCTCTCCGGATTTCTGACATAGACTCTGCAGCTGAGTCCGGCTAGGCGCCATGTCCATGTTATGTTTATATTGCCTCAAGAAGGCCTCACCCAGATCCCTCCAGCATCGGATCGAATCTCTCTTTAATTCCATGTACCAGTCCAAAGAAGCCCCAGATAGACTATCTTGGAAAAAATACATCCACATCTTTTCATCATCGGTATACGCAGAGATTTTTCGATAATAAGCCTGCACATGGGTGCGAGGGCAAGAAGTACCGTTGTATTTATCGAAGGACGGTGCTTTGAACTTGTAAGGGATTCTCAAACCTTCCACCAACCCCATATTGGTAACATCAAAACCGAGAGAATTCTGACATTCCATAGCTCTAATTTTCTCAGCAAGGGCATCAACTTTACGATCCCTCTCATCAACCCTTCCCAGAACGTCTTCGTCTTCACTGAGCAGAGTGAACATATCCTCTTGTCTGTCAACAATCGGAACAGGATTACGGGCCGGGGCACAGACTGCTCTGGCATTAGCGGCATCTGGAGCAATAGGTTGACCGTTGATTCGAATACCCCCCAACTCATCACCTACAACATAGTTGTCTCTGAACCATGGCTCGAAGTTCTTCTTGACCTTGTGCAACCCCTTGCATCATATTCATAAACTGGGCCATGTTAGCCTTCATCTCAGCCAACTCAGCTTGAACTTGATCCATACCTCTCTGTTGATTCAGTCTTGTTGAGTAGCGGTGCGGACGTTGATCAGCTATCCTTCCTGAACAGGAACCAAGAGTGAGAAGTCACGACCAAGAACACCTGTTATGCAAAATGATATGAGTATGGTGCTAATGATGCGTATGATGCACATGATATGTTCATTCCTCAGGCATTCAAAGAGCCTGAGTCATCCTCAAAAGATGGCAACCTGCAGCAAGAACAACATAGAAGCACAGAAACAACATACACAAGAGTGATGAGTACAAGGTGAAACCAACAACCTCATCTATATGAGTAACAGGATCATACAACAAAGTCGACAAAGAAAATCCAAACAATCGGAGTACAACAATGAATCCCATCCAACAAGCCTGGAGGTGATTCTCAACATACACATCAAAGATACAAGCTAAGACAAACGGCCTCCCGGAATGAGAGTCTTCAAGTACTGACACTGGTCTATCAACATGTCGCATTCTGAACATTCTGGCAAAAGAGTGATCTTCTCCTTCAGTTGTCGTCTAAGCTCTACCACTTCTCCTCCAAGGTGGTTCTCTGATGCCTGTCTCAAGTCTACTTCCTTCTTCAACTGGATGTCTTTATCTCTGAGTTGCTTCTCCAAGTCTCTGATCTTCTTCTGATAGCTGGCCTCAACTCTCTGCAGCCTCAAGCACTCCTGGTGTTCTGCATCTAACATGCTCTCCACCTCCTCGTAGGATCTCTTCTTGCTTCTCAGTCTGCTAGCATCTTCTTCTCGCACTCCTCTGAGTTGATGAGCCAAATTCAACCTATCAGCTTTGGCTTTGTACAGCTCCAATTGGGTATCTTGCTCCTTCCCTCTCAAACGGCGATTCTCCATCAGGGCTTGCTTGTAGTGCTCCGCAGGCACACTCTCAGCAAGGATCAAAGGTGGTTGCTCCTGCAACGGCTCCATCCTATCGTAGGGTAACAACAAAGTTTCTACTCTCTCCTTGACCCAATCAGTGTAATCGGGCATAGCAACGGCAAACTTCTTCCCTAAGACAGATCCATCCTTCACACCAATAGACTTCCAAGCTCTTCCTATCTGCTCCAATCTGGCCGGGTCACTCTGCTTCTCAAAATACACACTTTCAGCTACCTCAGTCTCAAGTGGTCTTCCCTTCATCACAAACCCCAACTGGCGAAGAGAAAGAACCGGGTTGTAATTGATGCAACCCCTAGTCCCTACGAGTGGCACATTACGGAATCCTCCACAGCTCATAATGACGTTACGCACACCCATCCGGTAAGATTGCCATCTGATATCATAGGAAGTAAGAGACATAACCCTCTGAGTCCACTTATGCGTGCTCTGAGCATCCACAAAAGGTCCACTGACTGGCAGGAGAGACAAGAACCATCTGAGCAAAAGCGGGAGACAACACCTGATAGCCCCACCCTTACCATGCCTACTGTGAATAGCATAGTAAGTGTCAGCCAACAGAGTAGGAACTGGATTTCCTCCAATGAAAATACTGACTGCAGCATAGTCAACAAAATTGGGCATACTCGGAAACAGGACGATCCCATAGATCATGACGGCCAACTGAGCATGAAAGGCTTCCCAACTTCCCTTCTCTGCTTCTTCTCTAGCTACCCTCAACAGAAACTTCAAAGGCAATCCTACAACATCCCCGCTGGACTTCCAACTATCACTGACTTCCTTGATACCCAAATGGAGAGCTCTGGCAACAACTCTGAAATCAACCTCCTTGGGCACATCCAAAAAAGGAACCTGATACCGGACCGGGACACTCAGCAGAATGGAGTACTCCTCAAGAGTAGGCGCCAACTGATAATCTTGAAAGGTGAAACAATGAAGCTCTGGGTCGTAGAAATGTAGAAGAGTCTGCAACGGCACCGGATCGACTATCATCTTCAACAGTGTCAGAATATCTCCATACTGGTCAACAAACCCCTTCTGGTTACCACTGGTCATAAGGTTGCTCAACTCAATCAGAGACGTCAAAGGTTCACGGTGAAAGCTGTAGGAACAAGTCTTCCGCTTCAACTCTGGGACTGTTGCCATCTCTATCAGTGAACAAGCTCTGGAATGTACCTGAGAAATGATATGCATGCAGGGATCAGTTTTTTTCTGTTCTTTTTTTCCTTCTTTTTTTTTTTTTTTTTTGGCGTATTTTTTTTTGAAAATAAACATGTTATGATGCAAATGATGCAGACAAGACTGGTTGGCTGTGTCTCTCAGAACACAGGATCAAAACTTCGGCTTGAACTCGGAACCACAAATTCATCTGAAACCCAAAGTCATCTGAGACCCCAAACTTCTGAACCAATAGTCACCAACAGGATCACAAGTCACCAACAAGTCACCAACAAGTACCTGTACCTGTAATAATGATCATCCCCTCCCCACTCACGGGTGTCGTCTAGGCCAGGGTAAGGTCGAGAGAAACGCAGCATAAATAACCTTTCGCAGAACATCATCATATACACACCCGAAGTATGTAACGATAATGTCCCACCAGGGTCTGAACTACTCGTGATATCAATGTTCCGCTAAGTGGCGCAATACCACCCGCTTCCCATGAATCACTCTATTCCTAAGTATCCTAGATTTCACTCATAGCCTGGGTATTGGGCCTTTTACCTCATGTAACTCCCACCCCAACAGAGAGAAACAGACAACCAGCCAGGTGAATAATGAATGTGAATGAATGCAAACATAAGTGCAAACATAAATGCAAACAATAAATGGAATGAATGCAATAAAAAACAGCAAACAGCAACCAAAGCCCTAACCTAGAGAGCGCTAGGAGAGACTCGCTTAGGGAAGATGGACCAGCACAGGTCAACTTCTCTATTATCCCCAACAGAGTCGCCAGCTGTCGCATTACGCGAAAAACCGGCGGGAAAACAAGAACAACAGAGCCGCCACCGTGCGTTATTTATCCCAAAAGAGGGAAAGGAAACGCTCAGAGTAAACCTGGAAAAGACATGGTCTCGCGACCAAAGAGAATGGGATCGGGAGTCGGTTATGCGAAGGGAAGGTATTAGCACCCCTACGCATCCGTCGTACTCGACGGGATCCACGCACAATAGGAAGGAAAATGGTTGCTAAAACACTGCTCACACACACACACACTGGCTGAAGGAGACACAAGAAAACAGACAAGACTGACTCGGCAGGATATCGCATCCTGGGCCTACTTAGTCTATCAGGCATAGACATCAGAGTCGAAGTAGTTCGGACTGGGGAAACGACACATGCTCGCTAGGATGTCGCATCCTATGCATACGTATCTCCTTGGACGAAGGAGAATCAGAGCATTCGTAGCTCGGCTGACACGCACACAAACAAACACAGGCAAAGGCAAACATGGAGCCTGAATGCCAATCGCTGGACTTATATCAGCATCCGAACCAACAAACACACACAAGAAGGCAAACGTGGAGCCTGAATGCCAATCACTGGACTTACATCAGCATCCGAACCGAACACACGCAAAGAGTGTGGAGACACAAAGGTTGAAAAAGAAAAAGGGCGCCCGGAGAGATCAGCTCATCTCCTGCCTACGTACCTCATCTGGTATGAGGATCAGGGCGACGTAGTTCCCCTACGGAGGGATACAGGACTAGCCTAACTAGATAACAGAGGGAGGCACAACTAGGGAGACTACGACTCGAGCCTAGATGTTATCATGCAAAATCATCCCTAAGTTAAGGTTTCTAGCTAACTTGCACAGGAAGCAAGCCTATCCTAAACATGACTTGCACAGGAAGCAAGCCACACACACACTTAACTTGCACAGGAAGCAAGCCAAGCAAAACCTAACTCGCACAGGAAGCAAGTCTAAACTAACCCTAACTTGCACAGGAAGCAAGTCAAACAAACATACAAGCACAGATAGCACACACTATACACAAGCAAGTGGCTCAAACAAGGGTTAGGTTTTAGTCGAGGGGTCATATCAACCTCAACAAACAAACCTCTGGAACTGGGTAAAGGTTGCTCTTAACCTTGACATTGAGAGCCAAGGTGAAGCAGATGAAAGGAGAAGAGGGGTGTGCCTCATTGCTCTTATCCCTGGCCAGGGAGAGCATTTCAATATCAGAATGTGTGGGAGTTCAGAATGGGGGAACTCTATCCACAAATTGGACTCTATAGATCTTTGGGCTTTTACCCACTATGCATCAACACAGGCAGTGTGAGCAATGTGAGTGACACACAGACTAGCAGGGGATAGGTTGCTTATCCCTTGGGTTCTGCCAATTGCCTCTTCACTTAGGAGGACTTTTCATATGTACAGGGACAAGATTTAAACATACACAAACATTGCCTCTTAAGGAGGACTTCAGACAGTTGCCTGGCCAAGTAACAGGCCAGGTCTTCCAGACTACATGAAGAAAAAGGAATTATACCTCAAAGCAAGTTGCTATTAAAGCAAAGCGAAGCAAGTTCAAAGAACTAAGCAACTAATGATACCTGAAATAGTCAAACAGATCAGTACACAATTCAAAAGTTAAAGCAACAGGAAGTAGGAATCAATAGTCAACACAAACAGGCAAATGTGCAAAGCACAAAGCTCAAGGCATATGAGCCAAGCAACCTACAAAACAAAGAGGTTAGCTCATGATAATCAAATGAACTCAATCAAATTGTAATGATCTCTTTGAAGCATTTGTAGCTTAACCTGAAAACATGAACTCAAACATAAGCCACAGGACCACTAGGACAAGCCTAGGGTCAAAAATGAATGAGAAAGTCAAAACAGCAAGCAATATCCAATCAAGATCAAATTCAAACATTTAGGAAGCAAACCCAATTGGTTTCATGCTCATATCATGCATCATCATCATTTCATAAGCAAAAGAAGTCAAAGCATGGCAAATGAGAGCTCATAGGAGTCATAATCAATTCCAAAAATCATCAAATAATTCATGATCAATCACAATCCATAACATGACATGCATATCAAATTTCATCCCATTTGGACAAGTGGAAGGCAGTCAATGAAAATCAGAAAGTCAAAGCAATTTTGAACATGCTCAAAGAAGTCAACCAAACATGCATCAACTTAGAAAAATCATAAGTCAGAGATGGTGCATGATAATTGAATGGGACTAAAACCATGGCAAAGCTTAGGATGTCTAGTGATCTCATGTAAAATTTCATGTCCATCTAATAAAGTATGAGCATTTCACAAAACAAATGGGCACATGCATCACATAAGGTCAACATTTTGGTCAAACAGGGGAGAAAATCTCTAACAATTAGGAAATGCTTCAAATAATTCTAGGAAAATTCACATGTAAACTAGACATACAAGAGTACATTCATACAAAAACTCAAACCAATTTGAGTTCAAGAAGCATGGTAATGAAAATCATGAAGTTGGACATCAATGGTGTGACACAAATTGTCACACCCTAATTCAAAAAATCATAACTCACAAACCAGCAATGATAAATTCACAAACTCTACACCAAAATCACCATGAGTTTGTCTAGTTTAAGCACAAAAAATTTGGGAGCCATTGGATAAAGCATAGTCATTTCACGATTGTTTTGGCAAAAGGTACAAAATATGGACACATGAACAAAACCCTAATACCAAATAAAATCCACTTATCCAAAAAAATCAGCAAAAATCATGATAAAAAAGTAGAGATCCAGATGAAGATGATGCAAAAATTCCCATGAGATTTGGAATTAAAATGAAATAATTATGAATTTTCAAAGTTAGGTGAAATTAACATGAAAAAAAAATAACAAAATTCAATAAGTCAAATGGCACGGATGGCACAATTGTAATTACTGGAACCACTAAATGAAACGCAGTCGTTTAAGCAAGGCAAACGAAATATTCTCATTGGTCCGTGCCAATGCAACAGTAGCGCCTTCATGCAAAAAACCCTAACCCAGAATCCGCAGGAAAAGTTGTAGCTAGCCTTATGAAGGCTGCAAGAAAATCCGCAGGAAAAGTTGTAGCCTCATGAACAGCATGAAGATCCTCATGATCTTCATGTGTGAAATTCCCAGAAAAAATCAAAAGGCCCAGAAACAACATTTAATCACATATTTATGAAGATCTATCACAACTTAACACGAATCCACAAGCAATTCATCTCAAAACAACAATAAGATGAAAAATCGATTGAATCTTGCCAAGCACATGAAATTTCAAAACCCTCGTTCTCTCTCATTTTGGCACGATTCTACTTGACTCAAAGCTCACGATACTCACAAGCAAAAGATCTACAAGATGAATCACGCAATTTTAAGAATGGTTAAGGTCGGATTTTACCTGATCTTGAAGGGCAGTGATGTTTCCACGGTTTTCTGGCCAAGATTGCTTGAAACAGATGCTCCACACGCTCCCAAATGATGAATGCTTGAAGACTTTGAGCTCAAAGAAGCTTGGCATGGAGGTACACGATTTCTGCCATGGATGAGGTTCTGAAAAACAGTCCAGCAAAACCCTCTTACAGATGTGGAATAGTGGTTGCAATGAGCCTAAAATGATGCTTGGATGATGAAACAAACAAAGCTTGCTCGTGGTCTTTGAGAGTTTTTGACAGATTTTTGGAAATGGTATGAAAATGAATTTTAGAGAGTGAGTGAAATTTCTGTGTTTGGAGGCAGCTGCTAGGGTTTCCTTCAGCAGGAAAATGATGAATATATACTAGGTTTAATGGTACTGAGCAAGGTTCATGAAAAAAAGGAATGGAGTTGGTGAAAAGTGTACTTTTGTCCAATTTTCAAGCAAGTAGGTGATGGGTGTGTGTACTGCATGAAAATGGGCTTCCAACAAGTCTCAAATAACATTTCAGAACATGTTTGGATGGTAGAAATGGTTGGGAATGATTATTTGGAAAGTTCAATTTTTCACCTCACTTGAAAATAATCCATGTAGGTTCAAAAGTGCCATTTTGATCCATAAAGTTTTGGTACATGAAAGTTAAATTTTTGGAAAGAGGAGGTCAAATGTGACTTGTTGGAAAAAACCCCACCCAAATTGGCCAAATGGTTTGAGAGATATGGCCTTTTGAAGTTCAAGAATTTCTGAAAATGATTCGATCATAACTTGCCAACCATACATGGGAATTGAGTGTTCTTGGACTTTTTGGAAATGGGAGAACAAGATCTTCAACTTTCATGTTGGGCAAAAATTCATTTGAAGCTTGTATCATGATATAAGTTTGAGGATCAAGACTTTCCATTTTTGGCAGGTTTCAGTTACAGGTCCAGTTTCTATTTTTGGAAATTTCTGATCTGGCTTCAAATTCTTCCATGATGGTGTTTGACATGATATATGAAGACTATATGGACATGAATGAGACCTCTCAAACCAAATCCAACCATCAAAACCATAAAATCAGACACAGTTGACCAAGTTTGACTTTTTAGGGTTTCTGGCAAACTGTGCATTGACTGATGACTTCTGAACATCCAATCTTTGACCTAAACACTTCAAATGGATCCCCAAGTCATGTGAACATGTTGGACCAACCCTAGGGCCTTGGCTCAATGGAATTTGTACTTGCTTGCTTGACTGACTGATCTCTTGACCAGTTTGACCTAATTCTCTTGATGATCTTGCACTTGGGCAAATGGGACAATGCAATGCCATGCAGTGGACCATGTTATGTTATGACCTAATATGAGAATGTATGTACAATGATAGGTGCAAATTTGAGGTGCTACAGTACCCAGGAGGCAATACTATTGGCGGAGCCATTGTACGCAATTCAACAAACCCTAACCTGAGTAGTTCGGGCAGCAGTTCGGCGTACGACATGGGTAGCGGATCAAAACGTCGATCAGGCATCCTTTGCCTGGGCTGATACGGACGTTGTTGTTGTTGTTGTTGTTGTTGCGGTTGTTGAACTCTTTGTTGTTGTTGACGAGGTTGAGGTGTCGGGATGGTCACAGCGGCCACCGGGCGATACTGATTTCTGTTCTGATTTCCTCTGTACACATTCCCTCGGTGTTGTACAGCATTAGTTTCACCTTCTCTATGGCGAGGTGCCCTAGAGAAAGGTTTCTTGGAAGATGAGGAATTAGCATCATTGATCTTTCCAGCCTTGATCAAACTCTCAGTCCTTTCTCCACAAATGACAACGTCAGAAAAACTACCGAATGGGCAGCTTCCCATCCGGTCCATGAATACTCCTTGTAGCGTGCCAATAAATATATCTGTCAACTCCCTTTCCAGCATAGGAGGTTGAACTCTCGCAGCCAGTTCACGCCACCTCTGGGCGTACTCCTTAAAGCTTTCATTGGATTTCTGACATAGACTCTGCAGCTGAGTCCGGCTCGGTGCCATATCCATTTTGTGCTTGTATTGCCTCAAGAAGGCCTCACCCAGATCCCTCCAACAGCGGATAGAATCTCTCTTAAGCTCCATGTACCAATCCAAGGAAGCCCCAGATAGACTGTCCTGGAAAAAGTACATCCACATCTTCTCATCATCCGTGTAGGCGGAGATTTTCCTGTAGTATGCCTGCACGTGGGTGCGAGGGCAAGAAGTACCGTTGTATTTATCAAAAGATGGCGCCTTGAATTTGTATGGGATTCTTAAACCTTCAACCAACCCCATATTGGTCACATCGAAACCAAGAGAGTTCTGGCATTCCATCGCACGAATCTTCTCAGCCAGGGCATCAACCTTAGAGTCTCTCTCATCAACCCTTCCCAAAACGTCTTCGTCTTCACTGAGCAGAGTGAACATATCCTCTTGTCTGTCAACAATCGGAGCCTGATTACGGGCCGAAGCACGGACTGCTCTGGCATTAGCAGTTTCTGGAGCAATCGGTTGACCATTGACTCTAATACCCCTCAACTCATCACCTACAGCATAGTTGTTGATGGGAACAGCAGCAATAGCGTTGTCATTGATCGGGCCTCCCTCTGGAAAAGCCTGGTTGGCCGGTGGAATTGCAGCTTCTTGCCTCTGAACTAGAGCTCGGAGTTCTTCTTGTCCTTGCGCAACCCCTTGCATCATGTGCATGAACTGGGCCATGTTAGCCCTCATCTCAGCTAACTCAGCTTGCACTTGATCCATGTTCCTTTGATGATTCAGTCTCGTTGAGTAGCGGTGCGGTCTTTGATCAGCTATCCTGCCTAAACACAGGAACCAGAGTGAGAAGTCACGAACAAGAACACCTGCTATGCAAAATGATATGAGTATAATGTTAATGATGCGTATGATGCACATGATATGTTCATTCCTCAGGCATTCAAAGAGCCTGATTCATCCTCAAAAGATGGCAACCTGCAGCAACAAAGGAACAACATATACGAGGTAAATGAGAACAAAATGAAACACCAACAACCTTATCTATAAATAATAGCAACAAAATCATACAACCAAGTCAACAAAGATCCAAATAAACGGAGTACAATAGTGAATCCCATCCAACAAGCCTGGAGGTGATTCTCAACATACGCATCAAAGATATAATCTAAGACAAACGGTCTCTCGGAATGAGAGTCTTCAGGTACTGGCACTGGTCTATCAACAGGGCGCATTCTGAACATTCTGGTAGAGGGGTGATCTTCTCCTTCAGTTGTCTTCTAAGCTCTACAACTTCTCCCCCAAGATGGTTCTCTGATGCCTGTCTCAAATCTGCCTCCTTCCTCAACTGGATGTCTTTGTATCTGAGTTGCTTCTCCAAGTCTCTGATCTTCTTCTGGTAACTGGCTTCAGCTCTCTGCAACCTCAAGCACTCCCGGTGTTCCGCATCTAACATGGATTCCATCTCCTCATAGGATCTCTTCTTGCTTCTCAGCCTACTAGCATCCTCTCCCTGCACTCCTCTGAGTTGATGAGCCAAGTTCAACCTATCAGCTTTGGCTTTGTAAAGCTCCATCTGGGTATCTTGCTCCTTCTCTCTCAACCGGCGATTCTCCATCAGGGCTTGCTTGTAGTGCTCAGCAGGCACACTCTCAGCAAGGATCAAAGGTGGTTGCTCCTGCAACGGCTCCATCCTATCATAGGGTAACAACAAAGTTTCCACTCTCTTTTTGACCCAATCAGTGTAATCAGGCATAGCAATGGCAAACTTCTTCCCTAAGACAGATCCATCCTTAACACCAATAGTCTTCCAAGCTCTTCCTATCTGCTCCAATCTAACCGGGTCACTCTGCTTCTCAAAATACACACTTTCATCTATCTCAGCCTCAAGTGGTTTTCCCTGCATCACAAACCCCAACTGGCGAAGAGAAAGAACCGGGTTGTAATTGATGCAACCCTTAGTCCCTACAAGTGGCACATTCCGGAACTCTCCGCAGCTCATAACAACATCCCGCACATCCATCCGGTATGACTGCCATCTAATATCATAGGAGGTAAGAGACATAACCCTCTGAGTCCACTTGTGAGTGCTCTGAGCATCCACAAAAGGTCCACTGACTGGCAGGAGAGACGTAAACCATCTGAGCAACAGTGGAAGGCAACATCTGATAGCTCCATCCTTACCATGCCTACTGTGGATAGCATAGTAAGTGTCAGCTAACAGAGTTGGAACAGGGTTTCCTCCATTGAAGATGATGATTGCAGCATAGTCAACAAAGTTGGGCATACTCGGGAACAAGACGATCCCATAGATCATAACAGCTAGCTGGGCATGGAAAGCTTCCCAATTCCCCTTCTCTACTTCTTCTCTAGCAACCCTTAACAGAAACTTCAAAGGCAATCCTACAACATCCCCACTGGGCTTCCAACTACCACTGATCTCCCTGACACTCAAATGAAGAGCTCTAGCAATAACCCTGAAATCGACCTCCTTGGGCACGTCCAAGAAAGGAACCTGATGCTGAATCGGGACACTCAGCAGAATAGAATACTCCTCAAGAGTAGGCGCCAACTGATAATCTTGAAAGGTGAAGCAACGAAGCTCTGGGTCGTAGAACTGAAGAAGAGTCTGCAACGGCACTAGATCGACTACCATCTTCAACAGCGTCAGAATGTCTCCATACTGATCCACAAACCCCTTCTGGCTACCACTGGTCATAAGGCTGCTCAACTCAATCAGAGACGTCAAAGGCTCACGGTGAAAGCTGTAGGAACAAGTCTTCCGCTTCGGCTCTGGGACTGTTGCCATCTCTATCAGTGAACAGACTCTGGAATGTACCTGAGAAATGATATGCATGCAGAGATTAGCTTTTTTTCTTTTCTTTTTTTTTTCAATTTTTTTTTCAATTCTTTTTTTTTTATTTGCTTATTTTTTGAAAATAGACATGCTATGATGCAAATGACGCAGACAAGACTGGCTGGCGGTGCATCTCAGAACGCAGGATCGAAGCTTCGGTTTAAACTCAGAACCCCAAATCCATCTGAAACCCCAAAGTCAACTGAGAGACTGTCGTCTGAACCCAAAGTCACCAACAGGACCACAAGTCACCAACGGTACCTGTAATAATGATCAATCCCTCCCCACTCACGGGTGTCGTCTAGGCCAAGGTAAGGTCGAGAGAAACGCAACATAAATAACCTTTCGCAGAATATCATCATATACACACCCGAAGTATGCAGCGATAATATCCCACCAGGGTCTGAACTGCTCGTGATATCAATGTTCCGCTAAGTGGCGCGATACCACCCGCTTCCCATGAATCACTCTATTCCTAAGTATCCTAGATTTCACTCATGGCCTGGGTATTGGGCCTTTTACCTCAAGTAACTCCCACCCCAACAGAGAGAAACAGACAACCAGCCAGCCAGATGAACAATGAATATGAATGAATGCAAACATAAATGCAAACAGTAAATGCAAACAGTAAATAATGAATGCAATAAATAAAACAGCAAAAGCAACCATACCCTAACCTAAAGAGCGCTAGGAGAGACTCACTTAGGGAAGATGGACCAGCAAGAGGTCAACTTCTCTATAATCCCCAGCAGAGTCGCCAGCTGTCGCATTACGCAAAAAACCGGCGGGAAAACAAGAACAACAGAGCCGCCAACGTGCGTTATTTATCCCAAAAGAGGGAAAGGAAACGCTCAGAGTAAACCTGGAAAAAGCATGGTCTCGCGACCAAAGAGAATGGGATCTGGAGTCGGTTATGCGAAGGGAAGGTATTAGCACCCCTACGCATCCGTCGTACTCGACGAGATCCACGCACAATAGGAAGGAAAATGGTTGCTAAAACACTGCTCAAATAAACACACACTGGCTGAAAGAGACACAAGAAAACAAACAAGACTGACTCGGCAGGATATCGCATCCTGGGCCTACTTAGTCTATCAGGCATAGACATCAGAGTCGAAGTAGTTCGGACTGGGGGAAAACACATGCTCGCTAGGATGTCACATCCTATGCATACGTATCTTCTTCGACGAAGAAGAATCAGAGCATCCGTAGCTCGGCTCACGCACACAAACAAAATAGACACAGGCAAACGTGGAATCCGAATGCCAATCGCTGGACTTATATCGGATTCCGAACCAGAACACACCCACACTAGAAACCAGATGCCACTTGATGGACTTATACCGGACTCCAAGCACACAACAAGAGGATACGGAATGCCAATCGCTGGGCTTACATCCACCTCCTAACACACACAAAGACAAAACAAAAAGGGCGCCCGGAGAGATCAGCTCATCTCCTGCCTACGTACCTCATCTGGTATGAGGATCAGGGCGACGTAGTTCCTGTAACACCCTTCTAAATACCCCAATGTTTAATAATAAAATAACAACAATTAAATCATACATATCAGAGTAATCATACATCTCAAGGGTGTCACATAACAACTTCTTCACAAAAGTCAACGTAAAATCAGTCATGCTCAATTTTATTCAACATAAATCTTCTTTAACAATACGCAGCGGATAAAATATTTCAACATCTGTAATTCATCAAAATTAACATTTATTCAACAATTCAAACATCCCGTTCCGATGTTACATCTATCAGAGCATGACCCTCTAACCACACTAGACTTCAAGCACTAGCTTCTATTCGACTCACTGCTCGTTGTAGCGGTGTATTCGTCGCTATATGATCTATTGGTTAAATCATAAGCTATGAGATACATTGAAATTTTCGAGTCGCCACCGCACTTTTATTTATCCAAAGGACTGGCTAAAAAGCGAACAAAAGCCTAAGAAGTTTTACACGTAGAAAACTAATAAAAAGATCAGAGATTCTGGGTAAGGGGTAAATTACGCAATGGGAAGGTGTTAGGCACCCACTACGTCCTAGGTACTCCTAGGGAGCCCTTTTCACACTTGTTGTAAAAGATTGTTATTTGTTATGACATAAAGATTGTGCAAACATGATTGGGATGATGAGAAAAGAATATACATTTTTTATTATTATTGGGTTCGAACGGATGAACCCGTTGCCTACGTACCTTCCATCAAAGGTAAGGATCAGAACGCCGTAGTTCGGCTAAAAGATTTCCAAAAGTGGGTTAGGTTCAATTTTAAACACAAACCCTAGGTCTTACGTTATCCACGGGAGAAAACTCAACCTTATACAGACAACAACGTCCACCATGTGAGAACAGCTTCAACTGGCCAGAGAGGGGTTAACCCTATAATAGGCGAGGAAGACTTACAATTCAATCACTAAAGACAGAAGGTGAGATTAACATCAACCACTAAGATAAATCAAACCTATAGCTCATGTATGAAAAGATTAATGGACAAAGCCAAAACAAGTGAATGAGTGAAGTTACTGATTATGATTATGAAAATGGAGTCAAAGTATGATTAAGATCAATTCAAATAAGTATTATGAAATGAAGTTTGAAAAAAGTCAAGGACTTGAGTCCAGGTTTTTAGTTTGAAAACATGAAGAAGTTTGCACAACACTTATGTCAAGTTTGAAAAGTAAAGTGTGAAAAGTCTAAGACATAATGAATGATGAATGGATGAGGATGGATAGTAAAACTTCTTAGAAGGTTCACTTCTTGAAATCATATAGCAGATGATTCAAGTGTGTCCTTTGGAATAGCAATTAATAATAACAAACAAAGCAAAGAAAGGCGGATATCGGATGCCAATCAATGGTCTTATACCAATCTCCTAAAACAAAACGGGATATCAGAAGCCACTCAATGGACTTACACTAATCTCCACAGGCAAAGAAATAAAAGCGGATACCGGATACCAATAGATGGATTTACACCAGTCTCCTAAAACAGAAACGGATATCAGATGCCACTCAATGGTCTTACACTAATCTCCTCAAAAGAAAAACAAAGATGAAATATGGAAGTCAACTGCCAATCTATCTGGACTTAGGTTAACTCCACAGTATGCTCACAGGAAATCCAATGCCACATCACAGGGACTTACAATGGATCCTCACATATAAGAACAAGAGCAACAACATGATCACAGGAATGCAAATGCCAACTTACAGGGACTTATAATTGCAACCTCTCACATAAACAGATGAAACAAACTATGATCACAGGAAAGCAGATGCCAACTTACAGGGACTTATAACTGCAACCTCACATACAACAAACAGATCACATTATGATCACAGGACAACAGATGCCAACTTACAGGGACTTATAACTGTATCCTCACGTACACACAGATAAACAGAAGATATGAGTGACCAATGAGGTCTTACACTCTATCCTTCCATATCACAGGAGCAAATGCCAAAGCAATGGACTTACAATTGTCCTCAATGGGCAAACAACAATGGTAGCATCACAAAGATAAATGAGATGATCATGCATTAATGGCAATTGATGATGATGATAAATGCATAGCATACAGGCAAGCAAGTGCACATGAAGCAATCAATCAATCAATGAATATCAAACAACACACTCTATAGCCAAACAATGGGGGCTCACACAAGAGGGTTTGACTTTAAAAGTCCACTGTAATGGGTAAAGGTTGCTCTTAACCTGGCCATTGAGGGGCTCAGGTGAAGCAGATGAATAGGAGATGAGGAGTATGCCTCATTGCTTCTATCTCAAATCAGAGAGAGCATCAAAGAAAGTGTGGGAGTTCAGAAAGTAGGAACTCTCTCCACATTATTGACTCGATTAGATCTTGGGTTTTTATCTCATTGCTTCAACCAGGTACTGGGAGCAAAGAGAGGACACACTGAATAGTGGGGGATAGATTGCTTATCCCTACCTTCCACCAATTGCCTTACTTGAAGGACTTTTCCTGCTTAGGACAACTATAAACAAACACAGGCATTGCCTCTTAAGGAGGACTTCAGACAGTTTGCCCGGTCAAATAACAGACCGGGTCTCCAGACTACATGAAGAAGAAGTATTTATACCTCAAAGCAAATGCTAAATAGCAAAGCAAGCAATCAAGTTCAAAGAACTTAGGCAACTAAAGTACCTGAAAAAGTCAAACTCATTAGTAAACAAGTCAACAATCAAAAGCAAAAGAAAATGAACCAATAGTCACACAGAAGGACCAATTGTGCAAGGCACAAAGACTCAAGCATATGAGTCACCTACAAAACAAGTGGTTAGCACATGATAAACAAACCAACTCAATCAAAATTGAAAGGTCTTTGGGGCATTGGTGCTCAACCTGAAACAAACAGCTCAATTGTAAGCTCAGAAGACCACTAGGACTAGCCTAGGGTCAAAGATGAAAGAAAAAGGCCAAGGCAGCAAGCAATATTCAATCAAAGTCAACTCCAATCATGTAAGAAGCAAATACAATTGGATTCAAACTTACATCATGCATCAAGGTCATTTCATATGCAAAAGGATGCAAAGCATGGCAAAAGAAGCATACAAAAGTCAACAGCAAAGACTTCATTCAAAAGTCAACTCAAACATTTTCAAAAATTATGAAATAAATCACACTCAATCCTAACATCTAACATGGTATACATGTAAAATTTCATGGCATTTGGATGAGAGGAAGGCAGTCAATGAAATTCATGAAGTCAAATCAAATTCAAGCAAGCATGGTGAAAGTCAACAAGCATAGGTCAACTTCAAAAAATCATATCAATTTGAAAACAGAAGATAAATGAATGAGATTAACATCAATGCAAAGCTTGAGATGTCTAGTTATCACATATGAAATTTCAAGGTCATACAATAAGATTTGAGAATTTCACAAAAGATTTGGCAAGGTATAGCACAAAAAGTCAACAAATGACCAAGTATGGAAGAAAATTCACAATTAAATGGAAAACAGCATGATTAATTCCAAGAAAATTCATACATCAATTAGACATACAAGGGATCATTCATGCAAAATTTGGAGTCATTTTGATGTAGGGAAGTGTGTGAACAAAAATTGTGGAAATGCATGATCATGGTATAGCACCAAATGCAACACACAACTTCAAAAAATCATAACTATCAATCCACAAATGATAAATGCACAAACTTTATATGGAAATGAAGATCAATGTGTCTAGTTTCACCACAAAAAATTTCAAGCTCATTGGATGCAACATGACAATTTCACAAAGAGAATGGCACAATGTATCATTTTGGCATACATGTCAAGAAAATATTTATCAATTAAAATCCAGCCAATGGAAAATTAATTAAAATTCACCATAAAATAGTAGACATCTTTGTGATCATTATGCAAGAAATTTCATAATTTTGGAATTAAAATGAGCAAGAAATGAATTGTTGAAGTTTGATGAATAAATGAACAAAACATGAAATACATAGCATGATCAATGGTCAAACACAAGTCAACGTGGCAATGCTGTAATTTCTGCCAACTTAAATGAAACGACACAGCATTGGCAAACAAAATGAAATGTTCTCATTGGCTGGAACCAATGGAACAGTGCTCATGCGCCAATGAGCTCAAAATTCTGGGTTCTAAAACCCTAGGGTTTTAACAGCCAGGCATGCTTCAAACTTAAGTTCATGAACAACAACCAACAAACAGCATAGCATTCAAACATCATCCCCAAGCTCAATATCAACTGAAATTCGAACAAACCAAACACTAACATGGCAATGGTGAGGTTCATACTACACACAAACAACAGCAACAACATGGCATTGTGGGAAAAAAACTGGAAAAGGCAAATGGTTTGACAGCAGCACATCATCATAACAGCCGCAGCAACATTCATTATGACATAACAGTAAACAACATGAGCTTGATGATTTCTGGACAGCTCATGATTCAAGCATAGCAGCAGCAAGATTTCAGCATTGTAAGCATGGCAAATCGTGTTCATCATGTTATCATCATGCAAACATAACCAACAGCAAGCAACAGCATAAGTTCATCATCATCATTCAAATAACAAACCAGACAACAACAGTACATGACAGCATACAACAGCATGGATTTAGCAGCAGGGCAGTAACAGCATGGTTTCAGTATATTCAAGCACCATCCATAACCAACATCAACAATCAAAAACAAACAATGTAACAGCATCACTAAACAGCATTAGCCAACAGCAAAACAAGCAATACTCAAGGGAGAAATCTGGATATGACATCAGGTTTGAACAGCAGCATTGGCATTCAGCATTCAACTCATGACCAAAACTAAACCAAGTCTCACACAATCAACATCATCATCTCATGATCTTAATCATCAAACAAACAATTGCAACAAACAAATCACACAAAAAAAAACATGGCCTTAATGCTCATGTAGCAACATAATACAAGCAAACTGAGTATGAGTCATATGGATTTCTAAGCATGTTCACTCGGTTATAGCATTTAATGGTTCTTTGGGTTCAAGCCTAACAGCAGCAAGGTTTAGCATGGTATCATGGTAAGTTCATGAAATAACATACAACATTTGAACAACCAAGTATAAGCAAAACCAACAATGATCATGACCTATGAAAACATCATTAGCATGTGCATTAGCTAGCAACACAACACACACAATCATGAATTCATGTACTGGGCAGAGTTATGATTGTGTAACAGCAGCAGGCATTAACAGCATGGCAGCACATTCATGTTCATTATCATCATGTAATCATCATCATAAAACATTTAAGTAAACAGCATGGTATTCTATCATGGCAATCCTCATGGTAGCTAAACAATCATCACTATACATCGTTAACAACAAACCAACCAAAATCCTGAGAAAAAAAACTGGACAGGGCATGAGTTTGGGCAGCAGTATCATTGAGGTTTTGGCAATGCTCTAGCAAGCACTTAACAAGCATACAACACAGTCATATGGATTTTCCAAACATGTTTCTAAAGTTTTCAAATACTGCAGCAGGGTAATAGCAACATGGTGGAAAATCCTCATGACTTAAACATCAACATACAACAGCAGTCATTAATTCAAGCAAAACATCATTAAACAAGGTACAAGCCTTATGTCAAGCAAACAAGGCAAAGAAACAGTATGCTCATGCACATCTAAACAGCAACACACCAAAACAACATTCAAGCAAAAGTTTGAGCCGGACAGGTAGTTTATCAGTAGCATGTCATCATCTCCAACATTCATCAGCATATGTTATCATCATTCCACATTCAAAAACATGGCAAACAGCAAGATATTTAGCAATGTACTTCATGACATAAACAACCAAATAACAAAAGCAGGCAAGTTTCTGGATAGGGTTTCCTGAATTGTAGCAAGCATTCATCATCATCCATCATTATATCATCAATCATAAACAAACTTCAAGTAGACTTATGCATACAGCATGGTAGCCAAAACAAAGATGTTCATACAGCAGCCTAACAACAACAAAACAAACAGACAGTCGAGCAAATTCTGGGCAGGCTTACAGTTATGAACAGGGTATCATCATCAACACTCCATCATGAACAAAACTCATCCAGCAATTAACAACCACACAATGGCCATGCCACACTATCCTCATGCAACAATAATCACAACCAAACAACATTTAATCCTGGAAAAAAAAAATCTGGGCAAGGCACAGGTTGAACAACAGCAGCATAAACTCATCATCACCATAAGCTCGAAAATTCAATGTACTCAGAAATTAAATATGAGCATACCAATAGCATTAACAAACTTAAAGCAACAGGAATATATCATTACTTTTCACTAAAACATTGCAAACAAACCAAATCGAACCAAAATGCATTAATACACAAAAATAAAAATCAAGTTTTAAGACAGCATAGTTCACCATTCAATGTGATTCAAGTTTCATAATGCTCAGCATACAAAGAACTATAAGATACATGGCATGTTTTGATGAAAAGAGAAAGTTGAGGGCTTACTTGTTTTTGAAGAAAAACTGGAAATAGTGAGGAAATGAGGGATGTAGCTCGAAACAAACAATCACACAGCTTCCAAAGGTTGAATGCTTGCAGAAATTTAGCTCAAGGATGCATAGCTTAGTCCAGCTCGAAATCTGCCATCAATGGTGCTCTTGAAGAAACAGTCGTGGACTGGTGGTTACAGCTGGGATTTGGTGGTGAAAATGTGCTCAAGAATATGTATAGATGAAGAATCAATCAAGGTTTACTTGTGTGCTTTTAAACTTTCAGCAGAAAAATGCCAATTGCCCAAAAATGCAAGAAGGGAGAATGAGTGTGTTTTTTACGTGGAGGCTGCAGTCTAGGGTTGTGAGAATGTCAGAAAAATGCATTTATATTGTCTGTTTAAAGTTGGTTTAGAGAATGATAATCTTGCTTAACTTAAAATGTGGTTTTTGCCTTTTTGCTAAATGTGTACCAGTGGAGATTGGAGGGTGTGTTTGCTGCGAATTGGGCCTCAAATAGGCTGGAAACAGACTGCAATTTTGCTGTTTTTGGTTATACATGGAAGGCTGTACCTTGCTTTGTTCTTATGCTCCAATTTGCAAAAATAACAACTTGTGCAAGTTTGGTCAAAATGAGGTGTAAAGGTGGTATGATGATGGTTTATGGCTTGGAACAAATCACAAATATTGTATGGAACATTTCCCAATTGACCAAATCAAGAAAAAGCCAAAAACTCAAAAAGTCAAAGTTTGGTCAAACTTTAAATTTAAATGCAAAAGGTCCAAAAATGCCATTTTGATTGGCAAGGTTTTAGGTCATGAAATTTATATTTTTGGAAAGAGGATGAAAAATGTGGTTTGTAGGAAAAAACCCCACCAAATTTGGCCTTATGGTTTGAGAGTTATGGCTTGTTGAAGTTCAAAAATTGGTGAAAATGATTTGATCATATCTTGACAACCACACATGGGATTTTGATGTTCTTGGACTTTTTGAAAATGGGAAGACAAGATCTTCAACTTTCATGTTGGGCAAAAATTCATTTGGAGCTTGTATCATGATGTAAGTTTAAGATCAAGAAGTTTCCATTTTTGGCAGTTGAAATTACAAGTCCACTTTCTATTTCTGGAAAATTTCTGATTTGACTTGATTTTCTTCCATGATGAGGTTGAACATGATAGATGAGACTTATACAAGCATGAATGAACTTCTTCAAATCAATTCTATCCATCAAATCTTGATTAAATCAACTGTTGACCAAGTTTGACTTTCTGTTGACTTTCCTAGGGTTTTGGACTGATTGATGCACTTCTGATGAATTCCAAACCCTAATTCCTTGAGACCTTGACTTCAAATGATGTCTCAAGATGTATGAACCTTTGATTAATGATCATGATGCCCAAATTCTGCAAGAATGGCCATCATCCATTGCTTTGACTGACTGTTGACCATCTTTGACCTAATTTCTGATGATTGCTTCCACTGCAAGCAACAAGGTTAGACTGACAATATTTTTGTACTTTTTGAATGATAAACATATGACAGCAAGAATATACAAATGCAAAGTATGCTTGGTGATCAAGAAATCAACCCACAAGGCAAATCTATCCACTAGGAGGGGACAAAGACATGCAATGATCTTTGAGGTTATAATATAAATGATATGGGCCATGAGGGATCTTAGGGCCCAAAATTGGGGTCTTACAGATGCCCCTATTTAAGGTCATTCTAGCCGGAGAAGTGAAGTTTAGAAATCTTCATCTCGACGCGGTAGAATGGGCTTAAATAACAGTAATGAGACAAATTTTGGTCCCTAAGAGACCTCATGATGCAGATGTATGCATGCAAAAGACACAAATTCTGTGGGGAATATGATTCACACAGAAGGAAAGACGATCCATCGGAGTAGTACACTCACCAGGAACAGAGACTCTAACAAGACTCTATGGGGATAATAAAAGAAATGAGATGTGTGAACAATACACGACTCTAAACTGGGGAAAAAACAAAACTGACACAACGTGATTAAAACACGACTCTGATTAGAAAACAGAAAACAGACTGGAGAACTCACTGGGGAGTGAAGGACTCACACTGGGGAAAAGAATTCCAAATGGAAAATAAATCCATTGGAGGGACACAAGCTGACTCCTGGAGAGAAGCAACAGAAAGTTCCACTGGGGAAGCAACAAAGAAATGAGATGTTACCAGGCATACGGGTAACAAACTCAGAGAAAATCTGACTCCACAGGGGGACCGAGGTCATAATAGGGAGCAGAAAGGAGGGAACACCAAGGATACCGGTTACTGGGTATATAATAGGTGACCGACCAAAGCGTGAATTGGATTTCACTTCCAAAACACTCATCATCCTGAAGAGAGCGAAAAGCAAACTTGTTTATAGGATGGACATTCAATTCCACAAGGAAAATGAATCTTACTCTGAGGGGAAAACAATCAAAAGATTGACTCAAGAGCGAACGAGATATAATATCCATTACCGTCAGAACGTGGATAGAATACTCAGATGAGACATATTATTCATTACCGGCAGACCGTGAATAACATACTCGAAAGGAAAATTATCCTGAACCGGTTACTGGGTTGTTTATAGGATAAAATCCGAAGACGTGAATTGGTTTTCACTTCCAAAACACTCATCATCCGAAAGGAGGGCTTGAAAAAGAAGCAAATCGACTTACAGGATGGGCATTCGAATCCACAAGGGGAAAACGAATCTTACTCAAATGGGGACACAAACCCAAAGAGTGCATGAGATATAATATCCATTACCGGCAGACCGTGGATAAGATACTCGCATGAGATATATTATCTATTACCGTCAGAACGTAGATAATAAACTCGCATGGTAAGAAACACCAGAGATACCGGTTACTGGGTATATAATAGGTGATTTACCGAAACGTGAATTGGTTTTCACTTCCAAAACACTCATCATCCAAAACACAAACTGGTTAAAGGATGGCTATTCGATTTCTACAAAGAAGACGAATCTTGCTCAGTTGGGGAAAATCAACAAAGGATTCCAACTAAAGAGCGCATGAGATATATTATTCATTACCGGCAGACCGTGAATAATACACTCGAAAGGAAAAGACACCAGAGATACCGGTTACTGGGTATATAATAGGTGACTAACCAAAAAAAAGAGACAATCGATACCAAGCATACGGGTAAACGAAAGACAACTCCAAGGGATAAATTGCAAGCATCCGGCAATTATCCAATAACAAAGAAATATTCGACTCCGCAAAGGGAAATAACGAATCTTACTCGACTGGGGAAACACAAAAGGCTTCGACTGAAGAGTTCATGAGATATATTATTCATTACCGGCAGACCGTGAATAATATACTCGCATGGAAGATTATCCACAACCGGTTACTGGGTTAATAAAGGATAAATCAACCGAACAGAAAGGCATCGGGATACCAAATTAGGTATATAATGATGACCAATCAAAAGGAGCAACAGACATTACCAACAAAAGGGTACATGAAAGGCGAACTGCTGAGGATAAATTGCAAGCATCCGGCAATTATCGACAGAAGACTAGCTGGGGATGCATTGATAAAGGATCAATGATCCAGGGAACAAATCACAAGCATACGGTGAAAAGACCCACTGGGGATAAAATTGCTAGCATACGGCAATTATCCACAAAAGACTTGCTGAATATATAAGTGCTAATCTGAGCAACTTATACAGGCGAAGGACAATCATCATCAAATATTGGATGAAGACAACCACAAAAATTAGGGTTTACATCTACCGAACACGGGGTAGAAGACCAACAACTCCGCGTGGGGATAGAACAAATCACAAATCCGCACGGGAAACCAAAATAGGGTTATAACAAACCACAAACTGCTGAAGAGCAGGAAAATAGGATTTTACAACTACCGGTATGAGAGTAGAAAACCAAAACTCTGGCTGGAGAATAAAAGGTGTATAACCACAAATTCTGTTAAGAAAGCCAGGAAAAGTAGGACTTACAACTACCGGGTATGAGGGTAGAGGCCCAAAAAAACATTCCGCTGGGGAACAACCCACTGGGAAGCACAAGACATCTGACAAATAGCCGATTCGGGAATGATCCGAAAAGACAGACTGAATAAAGACACGTCCTAATGAGGATATAACTCAAATAGGAAAATCCATCCCAATATATGTTGGGAGGAAACGGAAGAAACCGTCATCCACGAGGATATATCTCAGTAGGGAACTTGCAGAAGGAAACACAAACATTTTCTGCTTATGGGGTTGACTCTATATGGAGAGATTTATAACACCCGACATCTGCTTGGGGAGATCTATAAAGAGATCTATATCACCATAGCAGGAGACACGACAAACAAAAGATATATGGCAAGAAATGCAATATGAATATCTGAATGTTTATGAATATGCATGAATATGCGTGATTTATGTTTGATGAATGCTGACAAAACAGACAATTCTAACACAAACAGGTTCAGGAACCAAACGTCCGGTATTATACTTCCAGGAAAAAAACCAGCTGGAGAGCCAATCTGCGGAGATCTACATGCTGTAAAGCAAAGATCTGCGGGTACTGCTGAAGAAGCAGAGAATCATAGATATCAGGAAACAACCCAATCAGGGTACAGAAAGTCACAACGGGCAAGACAGCCACCAAGACAAATCTGTAGGGGAACAAGAGAAGTCCCAAAGTATCTGCAGGGGATCCCGGTGTCAACTGAGAAACAAAAAAGGTGCATTGCACAGGCACAAACTGCTGTAGAAGCAAATCCACATAACTCCACTGGGGAACAACCCACTGAGGGAGGATGATATTATCCAGATAGAATCTAACTGCATAAGCAACTCTACTGGGGAACACTGTCGGCTACTCTCTTGGGAACAAACCACTGAGGGAGGACAGATCAGACAAGTATATTCTGCGATAAACCACTCCACTTGGGAAGAATACACATAGCAAACTGATCACAACAGGTAGATTCTGCAATATAAGCCACTCTACTGGGGATCACAAACAGTCAGGAAATCAATCCGTTCACTGGAGGCTAGAGCCATCATCCGACCATACGGGGATTGAAGGAGTAATCAACAGGCGAAACTGCCACAACAAACATTCTGCAGGCTGGGCTGAGGAAAAGATGGTTGCAATACTGGGATGTCAACCCAAATCAAAACCGCTCAGGAAAATAAATCCTGCTCTGCTGGAGAGACATAAGCACTCTGATGGAGAGATAGCAACAATTCCGCAGACGACTTCGCCGGGGAAAAGGTAAAGTACCGGGTATCAAACCACTGACTTACCAAGTCTTCAAAAGAAAACAAACGTGCTGAGGAAACAGACAAATCCTACTGGCACACTGCACGGGGAAAAGCGGTAACAACTCCACTTGCAACCCTGGTGGGGATATTAATAACAGCTCTACTCGCAACTCCGAGGGGAGTACCAATCAATCAGTTACACTCATGACTGTGCTGAGGAGGCAAATAAAGTCTGGGGCACGACCCACTGGAGAAAGTGACGGGGCACCAAGATGACAAACCATCAACCGCCGAAACTTCTATAAGAAAACACCCATGCTAGGGGAAAACTGCTGCTGGAGAAACGAAGTCTTCCACAACAAATCACTTGCGACTGTACTGGGGAACAGCCCCAACAACAACTCTGTTTGAGGAACAACCTCAACAAAGATTTGAAGAAAGAAGATACCACCAAACCAGGAATATGAACAATGTCTTACCTGTTGGGAATCATGCCACCCTCGGGAGAGCACTGAGATATTCTTGAGTATCCTTTCAATCTTGTGAATGTTCACTTTGTTTAAAACAAAAATTTTGAAAAATTGATTTGTTTAAAACAATGACATTTTATCAATTTAAAACATGCAAAACATTTGTTGAATTGAAACAAATAAGAGTGCAAATAATTGGATAAAAAGCTCAAATTGATTTGATAGAATGGTAGTCTGCAAATGGCAAGACTCCATAGATCTGTACAAATTTGAAATCAGTGATATATATTGGAAGAGGGCTACATTGAACATAATGATCCTTTCTCTACCAATTTGAATCTCGATGTATCCGAAGCTTCAGTTGACGACGAATCGAGAATCTTCTGACGAAATGACGACTGATGAACCAGAAAGTCTTGTCAGGATGCAGTTACTTGCCAAATCCCTAATTTTTGCCTAGATTGCCCCAGAGTGAGGTACTCAATCTAGCGGGATGCAAATATATCTCTTTTTTCAAGTCTCTAATTTTTGCCTGAATTACCCTTGCGGGTTCTCCACCGAGACGCTCATTTTTGCCTAAGCCGCCCTTTCGGGTTTTCAACTTAGCGAGCTATTCTGTTTTTTTCATTTCATTTTTTTTCATTTGCATATACCCTTTTTTTTTTTAGGCAAAGTATCTCTTAACTGCATCTGAATTCACAGGACGAGTGAAATCCTCCCCATCCATTGTTGTGAGCATCAAAGCTCCGCCTGAAAAGGCTCTCTTAACAACATATGGACCCTCGTAGTTTGGAGTCCACTTGCCCCTGGAATCGGGCGCGAAAGACAAAACTTTCTTGAGCACAAGGTCACCTTCTCGGAATACACGAGGCTTGACCTTCTTGTCGAATGCTTTCTTCATTCTCTGTTGATACAACTGACCATGGCACATGGCAGTTAATCTCTTCTCTTCAATCAAATTCAACTGGTCATAACGACTCTGAATCCATTCAGCATCAGTCAACTTGGCTTCCATCAAGACTCGCATTGATGGGATCTCCACCTCTACTGGGAGAACGGCTTCCATGCCATAAACAAGAGAGAAAGGGGTTGCCCCTGTTGAAGTGCGTACAGACGTACGGTATCCATGCAAAGCAAATGGCAGCATCTCATGCCAATCTTTGTACGTGACAGTCATCTTCTGGATAATCCTCTTGATATTTTTGTTAGCAGCTTCAACAGCCCCATTCATCTTAGGTCTGTAAGGAGAGGAATTATGGTGTGCAATCTTGAATTCAGCGCACAACTCATCCATCATCTTGTTATTCAGATTGGATCCATTATCAGTAATGATCCTCTCTGGCACACCATAACGGCAAATCAACTGGTTCTTGATAAACTTCACAACCACCTGCCTGGTTACATTCGCGTACGAAGCGGCTTCAACCCATTTGGTGAAGTAATCAATTGCTACGAGAATAAACCGATGTCCATTGGACGCTTTCGGCTCAATCATACCGATCATGTCGATTCCCCACATAGAGAAAGGCCATGGTGATGAAATCACATTCAGGAGTGTCGGAGGAATATGAATCTTATCCGCATAAATTTGACACTTGTGACATTTCTTCACATACTTGCAACAGTCAGACTCCATTGTCAGCCAATAGTAGCCTGCTCTCAACATCTTCTTAGCCATGGCATGTCCATTGGAATGAGTACCAAATGAACCCTCATGGACCTCAGTCATCAATAGGTTTGCTTCGTGTCTATCCACGCATCTGAGCAAAACCATATCAAAATTTCTCTTGTACAGCACTTCACCACTGAGGTAGAAACTGCCTGACAACCTTCTCAAAGTTTTCCTATCTTTCACAGATGCCCCAGGCGGGTAGACCTGGTTCTGGAGGAAATTCTTGATATCAAAATACCAAGGCTTGTCATCTTTCACGTCTTCAATTGCAAATATGTGAGCGGGTCTATCCAAGCGCATCACAGTAATATTGGGGACATCATTCCACCATCTGACAACAATCATGGAAGCAAGCGTTGCAAGGGCATCTGCCATCCGATTATCCTCTCGAGGAATATGATAAAATTCAACTTCTGTGAAGAAAGTTGAAATTCTCCTTGCATAATCTCTGTATGGGATGAGACCTGGTTGATTTGTCTCCCATTCACCTTTGATCTGATTGACAACCAAAGCTGAATCACCATAGACATCAAGATATTTGATTCTTAAGTCAATGCATTCTTCAAGTCCCATAATACAGGCTTCATACTCCGCCATATTATTCGTGCATTTGAAAGTTAGCCTTGCTGTAAACGGAATGTGCGATCCCTGGGGATTAACAATTACTGCCCCAATTCCATTTCCATATTGATTAACAGCGCCATCAAACACCATCGTCCATCTGGAACCAGGTTCTGGACCTTCATCAAGTGTAGGCTCATCGCAATCTTTCATCTTCAAATACAGAATTTCCTCGTCAGGGAAGTCATACTGAACAGACTGATGATCTTCAATTGGCTGGTGCGCTAGATGGTCAGCCAAGATACTACCTTTGATAGCTTTCTGAGCTCGATACTCAATATCATACTCAGACAACAACATCTGCCAACGGGCAATCCTCCCAGTTAAAGCAGGCTTCTCGAAGATATACTTAATTGGATCCATTCTGGATATCAACCAAGTTGTATGATTTATCATGTACTGGCGCAAACGCTTAGCTGCCCAAGCTAAAGCACAGCACGTCTTCTCAAGCATAGAGTACCGAGACTCACAATCAGTAAACTTCTTACTGAGGTAGTAGATAGCAAACTCCTTCTTCCCTGATTCATCTTGTTGACCGAGTACACAACCCATCGAGTCTTCAAGAACTGTTAAGTACATAATCAGAGGTCTTCCTTCCACTGGCGGAGACAAAATCGGAGGTTCAGACAGATAATCTTTGATACTGTCGAAAGCTTTCTGGCAATCCTCGGTCCAATCATGAGACTGATCTTTCCGGAGGAGCTTGAATATCGGCGCACATGTGGCAGTCATGTGGGATATAAATCTGGAAATGTAGTTCAAGCGGCCAAGAAAACCTCGGACTTGCTTCTCAGTTTTGGGTGCGGGCATCTCTTGTATTGCTTTGACCTTTGCAGGATCAACCTCAATACCTCTTTCACTTACCACAAAACCCAACAACTTGCCGGAACGGACTCCAAAAGTACATTTGTTCGGATTCAGACGAAGTTTGAACTTCCTCAAACGCTGAAAAAGCTTCAACAAATGCTCAATATGCTCAACTTCCGTTCGGGACTTAGCAATCATATCATCAACATAGACTTCTATCTCCTTGTGCATCATATCATGAAACAAGGTAGTCATAGCTCGTTGATACGTGGCTCCGGCGTTCTTCAAACCGAAGGGCATCACTCGATAACAGAATGTTCCCCAAGGTGTGATGAATGTTGTCTTCTCCATATCCTCTGGTGCCATCTTGATTTGATTATATCCGGAAAATCCGTCCATAAAGGAAAAGACTTTGAATTTAGCTGTATTGTCTACCAACATGTCAATGTGTGGTAGAGGAAAATCATCTTTTGGGCTAGCTTTATTCAAATCTCTGTAATCAACGCACATACGGACTTTTCCGTCCTTCTTAGGAACAGGCACAATGTTGGCCACCCATAGAGGATATGTCGAAGTCACCAGAAACCCCGCATCAATTTGCTTCTGAACTTCCTCTTTGATCTTCACTGCCATATCTGGATGAGTTCTTCTGAGCTTCTGCTTCACAGGCACGCACTCAGGCTTCAAAGGCAGGAAATGTTGCACAATATCTGTATCTAAACCCGGCATGTCTTCATAGGACCAAGCAAAGATATCTGAATATTCTCGTAGCAAGCTGATCAAATCTTCCTTAACAGACCCTTCAAGAAGTGCCCCAATCTTCACCAGGCGCTCACAATCTTCAGATCCCAAGTTGACTGTTTCCAAGTCTTCGAGATGCGGCTGAATGATCTTCTCTTCGTGCTCAAGGAGACGGGTGATCTCATCAGGAATCTCTTCAACGTCATCTTCTTCTGCCTCAAATACAGGGAATTCAAAATTGGGAGATGGCGTTGGATCATTATGTTCAATGGGTTTTAGGATCAACCTGCATAATGATTTTGGTTAAGAAAAACTTCAGAATTTAAACAAACAAATCATTATGCAGATGAAAGAATGTTGCTTTTACAGCTTTTATTTTTGTTTTTATGGTTTTTGTGATCACTGATTTCATAAAGAAAAGCAAAAAGTGAAAACAAAGGAAAAACAAATGTTTAACAATGCAAAAATTGAATGAAAATATCATTGTATATATGCTTTGCCAACAATGTCATCACTTCTCCTTTTGGCATGGGAGAAGGGTTTTAAACAAAATGAACAATTACTCTGATCTATGGATAACTGTAGGAACATCCACAGCGACCCAATTGTGGCAGACACCACCAGGAATAACAAAATTGTTCAAGTCTTCTGCATCTTCTTCTTCAATGATAGCAGCAGCTTCCTCTTCTGCAGGTTGATCAGCATGGATGAATCCTCCACTGGTGAACAGCCCTTGCTCGTTGCATGCCCCAGAACCATAGCCAATGCCAGCCCGGGATCGGTTATCTTCAAGTTCAAGCACTTTTCCTAATCCAGCGACTGCACCACATTCAATGGCCAGCTTTGCATCTCGGTAGGAAGTGAATGAAGGAGACTTCTTCTCGATTGGTTTATCAATAGATAAAGCTTGGAACTGAGTTCCAACTTCATCCTCTGCATCAATGTACGAGAAAGAAGACAAATTACTGACCAGGAGAGCCTTTTCTCCCCCTACTACAACCAATTTCTTGTTTTTCACAAACTTCAACTTTTGGTGTAGGGTGGATGTCACGGCGCCAGCCTCGTGAATCCATGGTCTGCCCAAGAGACAGCTGTATGATGGGTGAATATCCATTACTTGAAAAGTAATCTGGAAATCACTTGGTCCAATCTTGATAGGGAGATCCACTTCCCCAATCACGGTCTTACGCGACCCATCAAAAGCTTTTACAACAACCCCACTCTGCCTCATAGGAGGACCTTGATATGACAAACGTGAGAGTGTGGATTTTGGCAATACATTCAGAGACGATCCAGTGTCCACCAACACATTGGACATTGCATCAGATTTGCAATTCATGGATATATGTAAAGCCATGTTGTGGTCTCTTCCCTCCTCAGGGAGATCAGCGTCACAAAAGCTCAAAGTGTTGCAAGCGGTAATGTTTGCAACAATGCTATCAAATTGTTCCAGGGTGACGTCGTGATCGACATATGCCAGGTCCAAGACTTTCTGCAGAGACTCCCTATGAGGCTCTGAATTCAGCAGTAGAGAAAGAATGGAAATCTTGGAGGGCGTGTGTAGAAGCTGGTCTACAATATTGTACTCACTCTTTCTGATGAGCCTCAGCATCTCATCAGATTCTTCATCAACAATGCCACTCGGGCCATCTGAAGAAACAGGAGTCTTTTGTACAGACGAGGAGGGTTTGGCAACATCAAGTGCCGGGTTCTGAACATTCACAGCATTCCCTACAGGGTGCTCAACAGATTCAGAAGAAACAGCCGGAGCTTTGGCAGGTGCAGAAAAACACACGACCGCTGCGGGTCAATCCACTAACATCAGCAATAGTGGTCACGGAAGTAGACGGCAAAGGTACTTCAACCCCATCCTGGACAGCAACAGGACTATATCTGAAAGGTACAGCTTTATCAGATGAATACGGCACAGGGCCAGCTGGTTTGATAACCAGAGAAGGTGCAGCTTTCGACTTGTTGCTATTGTAACGAATAACAACGGGCTCTGGCAATTTGAACACCGGGGAGATGACACTCACCTCGGGCTCAACAATATCAACATTGCGATTCTGGAGAATCTCAATGGTACCTTCATTCAACATCTTCTGAAGTTCTCGGCGAACCTGATCACAACCCAAGCGGTTAGTAGAACAGACGCGGCACTGGTCATGGTTATGCTTCAAATAGCTGTGCTGACACAGCATCTTATGTAATCCAACCAATGACTGCCGGATATGACTGACATACTCCACCTTGTACTTCCCAAGGTCTTCCTGGATCATATTCACAGATTTCCCATGCGAAGGCAATGGGTTCCTGGTGACATTAGGGTTGGAGTCTTCAAAACTCAGAATTCCGCTTCTCATAAGGTCTTGAACCTTATTCTTCAGCGGGAAACAGTTCTCAACGTTGTGGCCCGGAGCACCGGAATGGTAGACACAATGCTGGTCTGGTTTGTACCACCATTGCGGATTGGCAGGAATTGCAGGAGGATCCCTGGGTGAAACCAACTTCCTCTCCAACAAGGAGGGATAAAGCTCTGTATATGTCATCGGAATCGGGTCGAAGCTGACCTTCTTCCTATCATAGTTCACATTCGCTTGGTTGGTTGTACTTCCACGAGGCTGGTAAGCCTGTTGCTGTGGACGCTGCTGTTGCTGGTATTGCGGTTGTGGATATTGCTGCTGATGCTGATACTGTTGAGCATTATCCTTGAATACAGGTGCCACACTGGCCACCTGATGCTGATGTCTGGAATGATGTGCAGGCTTCCTCTGAACAGAGGGTCTTCGATGTTTCGGCTGAGACTGCACAGCATGAGCTTCACCTTCTTTCCTCTTAAACGCTCCATACCGTTTAGAGGAAGAACCATCATCTTTAGACAACCGTCCTTCACGGACGCCTTCTTCAAGACGCATCCCCATGTTCACCATCTCGGTGAAATCAGAGGGAGCGCTGGCCACCATTCTCTCATAGTAAAATGACCCAAGAGTCTTCAGAAAGATCTTGGTCATCTCTTTCTCCTCTAATGGTGGAGTGATTTGAGCTGCCAGCTCACGCCATCTCTGGGCGTACTCCTTGAACGATTCTTTGTCCTTTTGTGACATAGACCTGAGTTGATCTCTGTCAGGTGCCATGTCAACGTTGTATTTATATTGCTTGACGAAAGCTTCGCCAAGATCATTGAAAGAGCGGATGTTGGCACTGTCCAGACTCATGTACCAACGGAGAGCAGCACCAGACAAACTGTCTTGGAAGTAGTGGATCAAGAGTTGATCGTTGTCTGTTTGCGTTGACATCTTTCTGGCATACATGACCAGGTGTGCCAAAGGACAAGTGTTCCCTTTATATTTCTCAAAGTCTGGGACCTTGAATTTGACTGGTATTTTAACACCGGGAACTAGACAAAGTTCGGCTGCTGACTTGCCGAAGAGATCTTTGCCTCTGAGAGTTCTCAATTCCTTCCTCAGCTCAAGGAATTGATCGTTCATTGCATCCATTTTCTCATGCACATCTGAGCCCTCAGACGCTTCAGAGTGATAGATGGTGTCGTCTACCCTCGGCATGGTATGCACGACAGGAGGTACTGGTATAGGGACCGGGCTAGATGCCGGCATTTGAGCAAAAGTTGGAGCTGGCAGATCGGGCATAAAGCCGGGAGGCATCCCCCAAGGAAAACCGGGAGGCATGGCATTAGGCTGATGGGCACTGACAGGCACCGATGAAGTAGTCACTTCAGATATAACCGTCCGCTGAACGGGAGTTGCTGGCTGTTGAGGAGCAGGCTGATTCTGAGCAGCAAGAAGTTGCTCCATCAGAGCGCCAAGTCTGGCGACTTCATCCCTCAAAGTCTGATTCTCTTGTTCCAATTGCTCCATAATCCTTGCAGAGTTGACCCTCGTATAATACCGGTGAGTCAGCTTGTCTTCAAAATAAATGAAGAACAGGAGTTAGAACCGGAAGACCAGAAAAAGATGGGTACCTGTTTATGCAGGAATGATGCATGAAATGCTTGTGCAAATGCTTTGATTTTCAAGGAACCCTTAGGGTATTCATTTGCAATATTTCGAATTTTTAAACATTTTGATTGCTCATGGAAGATATTTCATTCAAAATACTAAGACAAAGAAATACAGCATTCTTTTAAATATTACAAAGAGAAAAGGTAAATAACATCCTATGGATCCCTATCAGCTCGGGACGCTGGAAGACGAGAAGTATACAACTTCTTGATCTCTCTCTCATAGGCAGCCTCCATATCAGCCTTCTCCTTTGCAAGTTGATCATACTTCCTTTTCCAGAATTTGGAAGACTGAGGAAGCAGAGAAGTCCAAGTGTCGTTCGGATCGTCGATCACTCGGTGCTCGAGAAATTCAATCATATCATCCTTCTCCTTGAGCTGCTGCAGCAATTCCTCTCTCTCGCGGATCCAGGCACGCGAAAGGTCTTCTTCTCTCAACTCCTCTACACGTTGGGTAGGGAGGGTTGAAGGCCCAGCCACATCCAACAGTGTAGGTCTTGGATGATCATATGGCATCAGGTAGGTAGCAGCCCTCTGTCTGACCCAAGAGGTGTATGGCTCCAAAGCAATGCAGTTCTTTGGACCCAATTCATTCCTACTCTTTATGCGAATATTGCGCCAAGCGCGGACAAATCTGGCTTTCAGGCCTTGGGGATCTTTACCCTCCTGAAAGAATACACCTTCTAACAGAATGTTATGGGGTTTATCCTTTAGGGGGAACCCAAGCTGACGACGTGCAAGCGTAGGGTTGTAGGTAATCCCACCACATGTACCAAGAAGAGGCACATTGGGGAATTCACCACAAGAATTGATGATCTGGACGGTATCATACACGCGATCATACCAGGTGATATCATCATTGGTGAGAGACATGAGTCTCTGAGACCACCGTAGACATCCCTTGTTCTCCTTGAAAGCAACTGTCTGCGGCAAGTGCGAAATAAACCACTTGTACAGCAGGGGTAAACAGCAGACAATGACTCCTCCATTCTTCATATTCCTCAGATGCATGGAGACATACGCATCACCCAACAAGGTCGGAACCGGATTAAGAACTGAAAAGATCCTAATGGCATTCATGTCGACGAACTTGTCGAAGTTGGGAAACAGCACCAATCCATAGATAAGCAAAACGAATAGAGCCTCAAAGGCATCCTCACTCATGGCCTTCCCATAAAAGGTAGCTTGGGCAATGAGGAACTCGGAAGGAAAACCCTGAATTCCGCCTTTGGTAGTCAGATTAGCTCTAATCAGATCTTCATCTATGTGCAACAGACTGGAAATCTCTCGAGCAGATAGAATACCCTCTAAGCCACTGAACGGCACTTGATCCAGAATCGGAATCCCAATAAGGTGAGAGTATTCTTCCAAAGTCGGCAACAGCTGGAAGTCCGGGAATAAGAAGCAATGATAGAGCGGATCATAGAACTGAGCAAGAGTGCTCATCAATCCCTCATCCACTTGAGTAGTCAGCAACGGCAGAAGCTTCCCATAGCGAGCTTTGAAACCCAAGGGATCTAATACATATGATGTCAGATTCCTTAACTCTTTTACATCGGGCTGCTTAAAGCTGTACTTCTTTGTATGCCTTTTAGGTCTTTCCATGTCTGAAAATTTTGCAAATAACCCTTTAAGTTCCTTGAAAATTTTCTCTTTTGATGACATGAATGCGGATGAATGCGTGAATGCATGAATGCAACAAACACACTCAAGGATCAAGCAAAGCACACCAAACAAAGGTCGTGGGAAAGCTCTATGTATCCCTAATATCAATCATCCATTTTGGTGGATTTAGGTTTTCACCTTATCGACACCCAAGTTCCATTGATATTAACGGTACATGAACCGGTTCAAACATTCCTAATATCAACCAGCCGCTTTGGTGGATTTTAGGTTTTACACCTGATCCGGGATCCATTGATATTAACAATGTTTGAACGACTCAACCACGAATCACGGGTTTGTTGAGAGTCACGAGCATGGAGTCTCGGTTAAGAACCACCCACAGGGAGTGTACTAGGGTTTAAACCTGCCAGACATGTTCTATCAGAGGTTCCCATAATCATCGTTCCATCTTTCGAATATTATCGGAGGAACGAATACTCGTATTCCAAGAATATTCTCAAGAGAAACTCTTATGAGTGTAGTATCGCGTAACAATCGTATCAGAACTGACATCTGAACGACCTCCGCACTACGGTCCTAAAAATAGGCCAAGATGTGTTTGGTAAACTAAGGTCCTTGGCTTCTGCGGAACATGATTGAAAGAATAATGCCTAACCACAAATAACTTGTGTGACATTATTAGTTCAACATGACCTCCACCAAGTGAATGGGCTCGCAAGTCAACTGGCTAAGGACTACTCCACACCAGTCGACAAGACTATGCCATTCTCCTATCCTAGAGAGCACTCGAGTTCGGGTATAGAACTCATCTCACAGATCACCAAAGCAAACAGCAAATGTATATCAAGCAATTCACACATTATAATCAATACAGTGATCCCAAATTGTACAAAAATATGTCAGATAAACAATAACAATATATATCACAACAAGGGTGAAAAGTAGGCACTACAACCAGGGATGATGGTGAGATCTCCCCAGCAGAGTCGCCACTTTTCTGTAGCGGTGTATTCGTCGCTATATGATCTATTGGTTAAATCATAAGCTATGAGATACATTGAAATTTTCGAGTCGCCACCGCACTTTTATTTATCCAAAGGACTGGCTAAAAAGCGAACAAAAGCCTAAGAAGTTTTACACGTAGAAAACTAATAAAAAGATCAGAGATTCTGGGTAAGGGGTAAATTACGCAATGGGAAGGTGTTAGGCACCCACTACGTCCTAGGTACTCCTAGGGAGCCCTTTTCACACTTGTTGTAAAAGATTGTTATTAGTTATGACATAAAGATTGTGCAAACATGATTGGGATGATGAGAAAAGAATATACATTTTTTATTATTATTGGGTTCGAACGGATGAACCCGTTGCCTACGTACCTTCCATCAAAGGTAAGGATCAGAACGCCGTAGTTCGGCTAAAAGATTTCCAAAAGTGGGTTAGGTTCAATTTTAAACACAAACCCTAGGTCTTACGTTATCCACGGGAGAAAACTCAACCTTATACAGACAACAACGTCCACCATGTGAGAACAGCTTCAACTGGCCAGAGAGGGGTTAACCCTATAATAGGCGAGGAAGACTTACAATTCAATCACTAAAGACAGAAGGTGAGATTAACATCAACCACTAAGATAAATCAAACCTATAGCTCATGTATGAAAAGATTAATGGACAAAGCCAAAACAAGTGAATGAGTGAAGTTACTGATTATGATTATGAAAATGGAGTCAAAGTATGATTAAGATCAATTCAAATAAGTATTATGAAATGAAGTTTGAAAAAAGTCAAGGACTTGAGTCCAGGTTTTTAGTTTGAAAACATGAAGAAGTTTGCACAACACTTATGTCAAGTTTGAAAAGTAAAGTGTGAAAAGTCTAAGACATAATGAATGATGAATGGATGAGGATGGATAGTAAAACTTCTTAGAAGGTTCACTTCTTGAAATCATATAGCAGATGATTCAAGTGTGTCCTTTGGAATAGCAATTAATAATAACAAACAAAGCAAAGAAAGGCGGATATCGGATGCCAATCAATGGTCTTATACCAATCTCCTAAAACAAAACGGGATATCAGAAGCCACTCAATGGACTTACACTAATCTCCACAGGCAAAGAAATAAAAGCGGATACCGGATACCAATAGATGGATTTACACCAGTCTCCTAAAACAGAAACGGATATCAGATGCCACTCAATGGTCTTACACTAATCTCCTCAAAAGAAAAACAAAGATGAAATATGGAAGTCAACTGCCAATCTATCTGGACTTAGGTTAACTCCACAGTATGCTCACAGGAAATCCAATGCCACATCACAGGGACTTACAATGGATCCTCACATATAAGAACAAGAGCAACAACATGATCACAGGAATGCAAATGCCAACTTACAGGGACTTATAATTGCAACCTCTCACATAAACAGATGAAACAAACTATGATCACAGGAAAGCAGATGCCAACTTACAGGGACTTATAACTGCAACCTCACATACAACAAACAGATCACATTATGATCACAGGACAACAGATGCCAACTTACAGGGACTTATAACTGTATCCTCACGTACACACAGATAAACAGAAGATATGAGTGACCAATGAGGTCTTACACTCTATCCTTCCATATCACAGGAGCAAATGCCAAAGCAATGGACTTACAATTGTCCTCAATGGGCAAACAACAATGGTAGCATCACAAAGATAAATGAGATGATCATGCATTAATGGCAATTGATGATGATGATAAATGCATAGCATACAGGCAAGCAAGTGCACATGAAGCAATCAATCAATCAATGAATATCAAACAACACACTCTATAGCCAAACAATGGGGGCTCACACAAGAGGGTTTGACTTTAAAAGTCCACTGTAATGGGTAAAGGTTGCTCTTAACCTGGCCATTGAGGGGCTCAGGTGAAGCAGATGAATAGGAGATGAGGAGTATGCCTCATTGCTTCTATCTCAAATCAGAGAGAGCATCAAAGAAAGTGTGGGAGTTCAGAAAGTAGGAACTCTCTCCACATTATTGACTCGATTAGATCTTGGGTTTTTATCTCATTGCTTCAACCAGGTACTGGGAGCAAAGAGAGGACACACTGAATAGTGGGGGATAGATTGCTTATCCCTACCTTCCACCAATTGCCTTACTTGAAGGACTTTTCCTGCTTAGGACAACTATAAACAAACACAGGCATTGCCTCTTAAGGAGGACTTCAGACAGTTTGCCCGGTCAAATAACAGACCGGGTCTCCAGACTACATGAAGAAGAAGTATTTATACCTCAAAGCAAATGCTAAATAGCAAAGCAAGCAATCAAGTTCAAAGAACTTAGGCAACTAAAGTACCTGAAAAAGTCAAACTCATTAGTAAACAAGTCAACAATCAAAAGCAAAAGAAAATGAACCAATAGTCACACAGAAGGACCAATTGTGCAAGGCACAAAGACTCAAGCATATGAGTCACCTACAAAACAAGTGGTTAGCACATGATAAACAAACCAACTCAATCAAAATTGAAAGGTCTTTGGGGCATTGGTGCTCAACCTGAAACAAACAGCTCAATTGTAAGCTCAGAAGACCACTAGGACTAGCCTAGGGTCAAAGATGAAAGAAAAAGGCCAAGGCAGCAAGCAATATTCAATCAAAGTCAACTCCAATCATGTAAGAAGCAAATACAATTGGATTCAAACTTACATCATGCATCAAGGTCATTTCATATGCAAAAGGATGCAAAGCATGGCAAAAGAAGCATACAAAAGTCAACAGCAAAGACTTCATTCAAAAGTCAACTCAAACATTTTCAAAAATTATGAAATAAATCACACTCAATCCTAACATCTAACATGGTATACATGTAAAATTTCATGGCATTTGGATGAGAGGAAGGCAGTCAATGAAATTCATGAAGTCAAATCAAATTCAAGCAAGCATGGTGAAAGTCAACAAGCATAGGTCAACTTCAAAAAATCATATCAATTTGAAAACAGAAGATAAATGAATGAGATTAACATCAATGCAAAGCTTGAGATGTCTAGTTATCACATATGAAATTTCAAGGTCATACAATAAGATTTGAGAATTTCACAAAATATTTGGCAAGGTATAGCACAAAAAGTCAACAAATGACCAAGTATGGAAGAAAATTCACAATTAAATGGAAAACAGCATGATTAATTCCAAGAAAATTCATACATCAATTAGACATACAAGGGATCATTCATGCAAAATTTGGAGTCATTTTGATGTAGGGAAGTGTGTGAACAAAAATTGTTGAAATGCATGATCATGGTATAGCACCAAATGCAACACACAACTTCAAAAAATCATAACTATCAATCCACAAATGATAAATGCACAAACTTTATATGGAAATGAAGATCAATGTGTCTAGTTTCACCACAAAAAATTTCAAGCTCATTGGATGCAACATGACAATTTCACAAAGAGAATGGCACAATGTATCATTTTGGCATACATGTCAAGAAAATATTTATCAATTAAAATCCAGCCAATGGAAAATTAATTAAAATTCACCATAAAATAGTAGACATCTTTGTGATCATTATGCAAGAAATTTCATAATTTTTGGAATTAAAATGAGCAAGAAATGAATTGTTGAAGTTTGATGAATAAATGAACAAAACATGAAATACATAGCATGATCAATGGTCAAACACAAGTCAACGTGGCAATGCTGTAATTTCTGCCAACTTAAATGAAACGACACAGCATTGGCAAACAAAATGAAATGTTCTCATTGGCTGGAACCAATGGAACAGTGCTCATGCGCCAATGAGCTCAAAATTCTGGGTTCTAAAACCCTAGGGTTTTAACAGCCAGGCATGCTTCAAACTTAAGTTCATGAACAACAACCAACAAACAGCATAGCATTCAAACATCATCCCCAAGCTCAATATCAACTGAAATTCGAACAAACCAAACACTAACATGGCAATGGTGAGGTTCATACTACACACAAACAACAGCAACAACATGGCATTGTGGGAAAAAAACTGGAAAAGGCAAATGGTTTGACAGCAGCACATCATCATAACAGCCGCAGCAACATTCATTATGACATAACAGTAAACAACATGAGCTTGATGATTTCTGGACAGCTCATGATTCAAGCATAGCAGCAGCAAGATTTCAGCATTGTAAGCATGGCAAATCGTGTTCATCATGTTATCATCATGCAAACATAACCAACAGCAAGCAACAGCATAAGTTCATCATCATCATTCAAATAACAAACCAGACAACAACAGTACATGACAGCATACAACAGCATGGATTTAGCAGCAGGGCAGTAACAGCATGGTTTCAGTATATTCAAGCACCATCCATAACCAACATCAACAATCAAAAACAAACAATGTAACAGCATCACTAAACAGCATTAGCCAACAGCAAAACAAGCAATACTCAAGGGAGAAATCTGGATATGACATCAGGTTTGAACAGCAGCATTGGCATTCAGCATTCAACTCATGACCAAAACTAAACCAAGTCTCACACAATCAACATCATCATCTCATGATCTTAATCATCAAACAAACAATTGCAACAAACAAATCACACAAAAAAAAACATGGCCTTAATGCTCATGTAGCAACATAATACAAGCAAACTGAGTATGAGTCATATGGATTTCTAAGCATGTTCACTCGGTTATAGCATTTAATGGTTCTTTGGGTTCAAGCCTAACAGCAGCAAGGTTTAGCATGGTATCATGGTAAGTTCATGAAATAACATACAACATTTGAACAACCAAGTATAAGCAAAACCAACAATGATCATGACCTATGAAAACATCATTAGCATGTGCATTAGCTAGCAACACAACACACACAATCATGAATTCATGTACTGGGCAGAGTTATGATTGTGTAACAGCAGCAGGCATTAACAGCATGGCAGCACATTCATGTTCATTATCATCATGTAATCATCATCATAAAACATTTAAGTAAACAGCATGGTATTCTATCATGGCAATCCTCATGGTAGCTAAACAATCATCACTATACATCGTTAACAACAAACCAACCAAAATCCTGAGAAAAAAACTGGACAGGGCATGAGTTTGGGCAGCAGTATCATTGAGGTTTTGGCAATGCTCTAGCAAGCACTTAACAAGCATACAACACAGTCATATGGATTTTCCAAACATGTTTCTAAAGTTTTCAAATACTGCAGCAGGGTAATAGCAACATGGTGGAAAATCCTCATGACTTAAACATCAACATACAACAGCAGTCATTAATTCAAGCAAAACATCATTAAACAAGGTACAAGCCTTATGTCAAGCAAACAAGGCAAAGAAACAGTATGCTCATGCACATCTAAACAGCAACACACCAAAACAACATTCAAGCAAAAGTTTGAGCCGGACAGGTAGTTTATCAGTAGCATGTCATCATCTCCAACATTCATCAGCATATGTTATCATCATTCCACATTCAAAAACATGGCAAACAGCAAGATATTTAGCAATGTACTTCATGACATAAACAACCAAATAACAAAAGCAGGCAAGTTTCTGGATAGGGTTTCCTGAATTGTAGCAAGCATTCATCATCATCCATCATTATATCATCAATCATAAACAAACTTCAAGTAGACTTATGCATACAGCATGGTAGCCAAAACAAAGATGTTCATACAGCAGCCTAACAACAACAAAACAAACAGACAGTCGAGCAAATTCTGGGCAGGCTTACAGTTATGAACAGGGTATCATCATCAACACTCCATCATGAACAAAACTCATCCAGCAATTAACAACCACACAATGGCCATGCCACACTATCCTCATGCAACAATAATCACAACCAAACAACATTTAATCCTGGAAAAAAAAATCTGGGCAAGGCACAGGTTGAACAACAGCAGCATAAACTCATCATCACCATAAGCTCGAAAATTCAATGTACTCAGAAATTAAATATGAGCATACCAATAGCATTAACAAACTTAAAGCAACAGGAATATATCATTACTTTTCACTAAAACATTGCAAACAAACCAAATCGAACCAAAATGCATTAATACACAAAAATAAAAATCAAGTTTTAAGACAGCATAGTTCACCATTCAATGTGATTCAAGTTTCATAATGCTCAGCATACAAAGAACTATAAGATACATGGCATGTTTTGATGAAAAGAGAAAGTTGAGGGCTTACTTGTTTTTGAAGAAAAACTGGAAATAGTGAGGAAATGAGGGATGTAGCTCGAAACAAACAATCACACAGCTTCCAAAGGTTGAATGCTTGCAGAAATTTAGCTCAAGGATGCATAGCTTAGTCCAGCTCGAAATCTGCCATCAATGGTGCTCTTGAAGAAACAGTCGTGGACTGGTGGTTACAGCTGGGATTTGGTGGTGAAAATGTGCTCAAGAATATGTATAGATGAAGAATCAATCAAGGTTTACTTGTGTGCTTTTAAACTTTCAGCAGAAAAATGCCAATTGCCCAAAAATGCAAGAAGGGAGAATGAGTGTGTTTTTTACGTGGAGGCTGCAGTCTAGGGTTGTGAGAATGTCAGAAAAATGCATTTATATTGTCTGTTTAAAGTTGGTTTAGAGAATGATAATCTTGCTTAACTTAAAATGTGGTTTTTGCCTTTTTGCTAAATGTGTACCAGTGGAGATTGGAGGGTGTGTTTGCTGCGAATTGGGCCTCAAATAGGCTGGAAACAGACTGCAATTTTGCTGTTTTTGGTTATACATGGAAGGCTGTACCTTGCTTTGTTCTTATGCTCCAATTTGCAAAAATAACAACTTGTGCAAGTTTGGTCAAAATGAGGTGTAAAGGTGGTATGATGATGGTTTATGGCTTGGAACAAATCACAAATATTGTATGGAACATTTCCCAATTGACCAAATCAAGAAAAAGCCAAAAACTCAAAAAGTCAAAGTTTGGTCAAACTTTAAATTTAAATGCAAAAGGTCCAAAAATGCCATTTTGATTGGCAAGGTTTTAGGTCATGAAATTTATATTTTTGGAAAGAGGATGAAAAATGTGGTTTGTAGGAAAAAACCCCACCAAATTTGGCCTTATGGTTTGAGAGTTATGGCTTGTTGAAGTTCAAAAATTGGTGAAAATGATTTGATCATATCTTGACAACCACACATGGGATTTTGATGTTCTTGGACTTTTTGAAAATGGGAAGACAAGATCTTCAACTTTCATGTTGGGCAAAAATTCATTTGGAGCTTGTATCATGATGTAAGTTTAAGATCAAGAAGTTTCCATTTTTGGCAGTTGAAATTACAAGTCCACTTTCTATTTCTGGAAAATTTCTGATTTGACTTGATTTTCTTCCATGATGAGGTTGAACATGATAGATGAGACTTATACAAGCATGAATGAACTTCTTCAAATCAATTCTATCCATCAAATCTTGATTAAATCAACTGTTGACCAAGTTTGACTTTCTGTTGACTTTCCTAGGGTTTTGGACTGATTGATGCACTTCTGATGAATTCCAAACCCTAATTCCTTGAGACCTTGACTTCAAATGATGTCTCAAGATGTATGAACCTTTGATTAATGATCATGATGCCCAAATTCTGCAAGAATGGCCATCATCCATTGCTTTGACTGACTGTTGACCATCTTTGACCTAATTTCTGATGATTGCTTCCACTGCAAGCAACAAGGTTAGACTGACAATATTTTTGTACTTTTTGAATGATAAACATATGACAGCAAGAATATACAAATGCAAAGTATGCTTGGTGATCAAGAAATCAACCCACAAGGCAAATCTATCCACTAGGAGGGGACAAAGACATGCAATGATCTTTGAGGTTATAATATAAATGATATGGGCCATGAGGGATCTTAGGGCCCAAAATTGGGGTCTTACACTCGTTACCTGAAAAATATAACTGTAAGGGTGAGTTCCTCAATCGATATAACAAATATTATAAATTATCATGTTATGTTAAGTAATTCTACACGTTAATCACCCTAATTATATCATGCATTAGACAACGGCACAGTCAACTCAATTATCATATTCAAACACAACGTAAAGGCAACTCAATAACAACATAAAATGCAACTCAATGAGACTCGACTCTTCATGCATGTGGTACCATTTGGAGTAAAACTCCCAACTTAAAATCATTGCCAGTTTAGTGGGCATCAAGGCATAAGCCTTCAACTTTCAACTTAAAATTTTGCCAATCCAGGCCAACGTGGTGTGAGCAAAAGCCCCATAATTTTGCCAATCCAGGCCAACGTGGTGTGAGCAAAAGCTCCATAATTTTGCCAATCCAGGCCAACGTGGTGTGAGCAAAAGCTCCATAATTTTTGCCAATCCAGGCCAACGTGGTGTGAGCAAAAGCCCCGACTTAATGCATATGAATGTATATGTCATGTACGACTTGAAAGTTCAACAACATAATAACAACAGCCACATAACAGCTTTCCAACAAAACAACTCATAATCAACTTTGGCTCTTCAGCCTACAACTCAGTAATTCTCAACAAAGCAACTTAGAATCAACGTTGGCTCATCAGCCTACAACTTAATAATTTCAACAAGGCAACTTAAAAATCAACTTTTCAACATTATTGCATCAACATTTCACAACCATAAACCTAATAAATTCATTCATCACAATTAACTATGATAGGCCAGCTACCACTTGCACTCACAACATAAAATCAACTATTTTTCCATTCTGCAAAGACTCTGCTCAACTGGAGGGAGTCGGCGCAAAAGCCCTATGCGTCGACGCATACAGTCGACGCTTAGCTCACTGGTCGGCGCAAAACTACCATGCGTCGACGCATGCAGTCAGCGCATGCCTCACGGGTCAGCGCACGCCGACCCTATGGTCGACCGCTCGCGCGCAGACTCAGATTTTTCTGAGTTTTCCAGGGTTCCGTTAGCTTACGTTTCACAGGTTTTCCGGCCGTTTCCTCAACTACAACCATCTCTAAACAGAACCATTCGTCCGGTAAATTGGTAGCGCCGATTCAAGTTTCTAATTGGGATTCGTACCCTGGTCTAACATTTTCGACTCACACAACTATCAATTCAATTTGCAGTTTTTAACACGGTTTATCCAACGTCAATTTCAGCATATACAGTCCCAATTAGGGTTAAATCAACGGCTTATCACTACCCATGACATGCTAATCTATAATACCCATTAACCGATGATAAACCCCCTTACCTGAGATAATCCGGCAATTCTCTAAGCTTTAGCTTTTCCGTTCCTCAACCGTGCTTTTCGGCTCTTTGCCCTTTTTCCTCTTCTCTGCAGCTTCTCTGAGTTTCACTTGAAAACTCTTCTGTTCCAAAAATATGAAACCCTTTTCTTTATTCCCACATATATATATATTCCAATTATTATTATTCCAAAATAATAATAATAATAATAAAAATAATAATCCAATAATCCAATTTATTTAATTAAATTAATAATTATATTATCAACTTAATTAAATAATTCTTTTTTCTTTATTTGGGGTGTTACAACTCTCCCCCACTAAAAGAGTTTTCGTCCTCGAAAACATACCTCAAGCAAATAACTCTGGATAGGACTCTTTCATCTGACTCTCCAGCTCCCAAGTCACATTGCCACCTGCTGGTCCTCCCCAAGCTACCTTCACTAAGGCAATCTCTTTACCCCGCAACTGCTTCAACTCTCGATCCTCAATCCTCATAGGCGATGTTTCAACAGTCAGGTTATCTCTCACCTGTACATCATCTACTTGGATCACATGCGACGGATCATGAATATACCTCCTCAACTGAGACACATGAAAAACCTCATGCAAATTCGCAAGCGACGGCGGTAAAGCGATACGATAGGCTACTTCTCCTATCCTCTCCAAAATCTGATAAGGACCAATAAATCGCGGTGTCAACTTCTTCGACTTCAAAGCTCGACCAACACCAGTTATCGGAGTGACACGAAGAAACACATGATCCCCCTCTTGAAACTCAAGTGACTTCCTCCTCTTGTCATGATAACTCTTCTGACGACTCTGAGCAATTCTCATCTTCTCCTGAATCATCTTAATCTTTTCTGTAGTCTGTTGAATAATCTCCGGTCCCACCACAGCACTCTCACCGGACTCGTACCAACATAACGGTGTCCGACATCTCCTACCATACAAAGCTTCAAACGGCGCCATACCGATGCTCGAATGAAAACTATTGTTGTAGGTAAACTCAATCAAAGGCAAATAACAGTCCCAAGCACCTCCTTTTTCCAAAACACAAGCTCTCAAAAGATCCTCTAGTGACTGAATCGTCCTCTCCGTCTGACCATCAGTCTGCGGATGATATGCAGAACTCAATCTCAGCTTAGTTCCCAAAGCCTTCTGCAAACCTTCCCAAAACTTCGAGGTAAATCTAGGATCTCTGTCCGAAACAATACTCGACGGAATACCATGCAAACTTACAATTTTCTCAATATACAACTCCGCTAATTTCTCTAACGGATAATCCATTCTGATCGGAATGAAATGAGCCGACTTCGTCAATCTATCAACAATCACCCAAATAGCCTCAAAATTCTTACTTGTTCTCGGTAAACCAGAAACAAAATCCATACTGATACTATCCCACTTCCACTCTGGAATAGCCAACGGTTGCATTAGCCCAGACGGCTTCTGATGCTCAATCTTCGACTTCTGACAAGTCAAACAGGAATACACAAAACTTGCAATTTCTCTTTTCATTCCCGGCCACCAAAATAACTTCTTTAAATCATGATACATCTTCGTAGCTCCAGGATGAATACTCAACCCACTACGATGTCCTTCTTCAAGAATACTCTTCTTAAGTTCTGTAACATCCGGAATACACACCCGACTACCAAATTTCAAAATACCATTCTCATCAATTCTGAATTCGCCACCTTGACCTTGACTCACTAGAGTCAACTTATCAACCAAAAGCACATCAGATTTCTGACCCTCTCTGATCTCATCCAGAATACCACTTGTTAATTTCAACATTCCCAATTTAACACTATTGTGAGTACTCTCACACACCAAACTCAAATCTCTAAACTGTTCGATTAGATCCAACTCCTTAACCATTAGCATAGACATATGCAATGATTTCCGACTCAATGCATCAGCCACTACGTTTGCTTTACCCGGATGGTAATTCAAACCAAAGTCATAATCCTTCAGAAACTCTAACCATCTCCTCTGTCTCATATTCAGCTCTTTCTGATCAAACAAATACTTCAAACTCTTATGGTCACTGAAAACTTCAAATCTTGACCCATACAAGTAATGCCTCCACAACTTCAGAACAAACACTACAGCCGCCAACTCTAAATCGTGCGTCGGATAGTTCCTCTCATCAATCCTCAGCTGTCTTGAAGCATAAGCTATAACCTGCTTATTCTGCATCAACACGCCACCCAAACCCAACAATGAAGCATCGCAATAAACTTCAAATGATTCCGACGAACTCGGTAATATCAGAATAGGAGCAGTAGTCAACCTTCTCTTTAGCTCTTGGAAACCTTCTTCACATTTTGAGTCCCAAACAAATGCTTGCCCCTTTCTAGTCAACATCGTCAACGGTAACGCCAACTTAGAAAACCCTTCAATGAACTTCCTATAATAACCAGCCAAACCAAGAAAACTTCGAATCTCAGCAACAGACTTCGGGGCTTCCCACTTAGATACCGCTTCTATCTTAGAAGGATCAACAGCAACACCACCTCTTGAAATCACATGACCAAGAAAACTTACCTCTTCTAACCAAAATTCACACTTGGACAATTTAGCAAATAATTTCTTTTCTCGTAGAACTTCCAAAACCACTCTCAAATGCTCAGCATGCTCTTCTTCCGATTTCGAATACACCAAAATATCATCAATAAATACCACAACAAACTTGTCTAGGTATGGATGGAAAATCCTATTCATATACTCCATAAATACTCCAGGTGCATTAGTTACACCAAAAGGCATTACAGAATACTCATAATGTCCATACCTTGTCCTGAAAGCAGTCTTCTGAATATCCTCAGTCTTCACACGTATCTGATGATACCCAGATCTCAAATCTATCTTGCTGAACACACTTGCACCAACCAACTGATCCATCAAATCATCAATCCTCGGCAAAGGATACCGATTCTTGATCGTCACTTTATTCAGTTGCCTGTAGTCCACACACAACCTCATAGTACCTTCTTTCTTCTTAACCAATAGCACTGGCGCACCCCACGGTGACACACTCGGACGAATAAATTTCTTATCCAACAGATCTTCCAACTGACTCTTCAATATGCCCTTCCTCTCCGCAATTAAAACAAATCACTTCCTTGTGCTTGCAATCAGCTATTGCATGCCCAGTCTTACCACAGCGAAAACACCTCTTCACTTCAGCAGTACATACATTACTCTTATGACCAGCCTGACCACATTTGAAGCAAACTATACCAGTAGGAGCACCTCCCCTACTAGTCCTCTGAGCCGGAGCAGCTACTTGCTTCCCTATTCCAGCTGGAACATCGTACGGCTTGCCACGGTTTTGATGTTGCTTGCCTCTGCGATCACTGACAATCTTGTAATGAGCATTATTGTCCTCTTCAAATATCCTGCAGCTATCAACCAACTCAGTGAAAATGCGTATCTTCTGATACCCAACAGCCTTCTTAATTTCAGAGCGCAATCCGTTCTCAAACTTGATGCACTTTGAAAATTCAGCACCCGCACCAGTGTAATGAGGGTAAAATTTGGACAGCTCCACAAATTTCGCAGCATAATCAGTGACAGACATGTTTCCTTGCTTCAGCTCAAGGAATTCAATTTCCTTCTTACCACGGACATCTTCCGGATAATACTTCCTCATAAATTCCCTACGGAATACATCCCAAGTAATGTCTTCACCTGCCACGGTCAACCTCTCGTGAGTCTCTAGCCACCAGTCATCAGCTTCGACTGCTAGCATGTGAGTACCATACCGAACCTTCTGAGCTGGAGTGCAATCCATAACACGGAAGATTCTCTCAATCTCTTTCAACCATCCCAAGGCTGCATCTGGATCATGCTTCCCTTTAAACACCGGCGGATTCTCTCTCTGAAAAGTCGCCAAGCTACGTGATCCAGCATCACCACCAGCATTTGGCAAGTTCTGCACAGCTTGTGCCATTGCTTGCATTGCGGCAGCCATTGCAGCGTCATTCCTTCCAGCCATTTCAACTTATCAATACAACACAACTTAAAGTTAGATTGGTAACAATACACAATTGTTAGACAAAACGACACGACAACTGGCCGGACGGACCGACCTGCTCTGATACCACTAATGTAACACCCTTCTAAATACCCCAATGTTTAATAATAAAATAACAACAATTAAATCATACATATCAGAGTAATCATACATCTCAAGGGTGTCACATAACAACTTCTTCACAAAAGTCAACGTAAAATCAGTCATGCTCAATTTTATTCAACATAAATCTTCTTTAACAATACGCAGCGGATAAAATATTTCAACATCTGTAATTCATCAAAATTAACATTTATTCAACAATTCAAACATCCCGTTCCGATGTTACATCTATCAGAGCATGACCCTCTAACCACACTAGACTTCAAGCACTAGCTTCTATTCGACTCACTGCTCGTTACCTGAAAAATATAACTGTAAGGGTGAGTTCCTCAATCGATATAACAAATATTATAAATTATCATGTTATGTTAAGTAATTCTACACGTTAATCACCCTAATTATATCATGCATTAGACAACGGCACAGTCAACTCAATTATCATATTCAAACACAACGTAAAGGCAACTCAATAACAACATAAAATGCAACTCAATGAGACTCGACTCTTCATGCATGTGGTACCATTTGGAGTAAAACTCCCAACTTAAAATCATTGCCAGTTTAGTGGGCATCAAGGCATAAGCCTTCAACTTTCAACTTAAAATTTTGCCAATCCAGGCCAACGTGGTGTGAGCAAAAGCCCCATAATTTTGCCAATCCAGGCCAACGTGGTGTGAGCAAAAGCTCCATAATTTTGCCAATCCAGGCCAACGTGGTGTGAGCAAAAGCTCCATAATTTTTGCCAATCCAGGCCAACGTGGTGTGAGCAAAAGCCCCGACTTAATGCATATGAATGTATATGTCATGTACGACTTGAAAGTTCAACAACATAATAACAACAGCCACATAACAGCTTTCCAACAAAACAACTCATAATCAACTTTGGCTCTTCAGCCTACAACTCAGTAATTCTCAACAAAGCAACTTAGAATCAACGTTGGCTCATCAGCCTACAACTTAATAATTTCAACAAGGCAACTTAAAAATCAACTTTTCAACATTATTGCATCAACATTTCACAACCATAAACCTAATAAATTCATTCATCACAATTAACTATGATAGGCCAGCTACCACTTGCACTCACAACATAAAATCAACTATTTTTCCATTCTGCAAAGACTCTGCTCAACTGGAGGGAGTCGGCGCAAAAGCCCTATGCGTCGACGCATACAGTCGACGCTTAGCTCACTGGTCGGCGCAAAACTACCATGCGTCGACGCATGCAGTCAGCGCATGCCTCACGGGTCAGCGCACGCCGACCCTATGGTCGACCGCTCGCGCGCAGACTCAGATTTTTCTGAGTTTTCCAGGGTTCCGTTAGCTTACGTTTCACAGGTTTTCCGGCCGTTTCCTCAACTACAACCATCTCTAAACAGAACCATTCGTCCGGTAAATTGGTAGCGCCGATTCAAGTTTCTAATTGGGATTCGTACCCTGGTCTAACATTTTCGACTCACACAACTATCAATTCAATTTGCAGTTTTTAACACGGTTTATCCAACGTCAATTTCAGCATATACAGTCCCAATTAGGGTTAAATCAACGGCTTATCACTACCCATGACATGCTAATCTATAATACCCATTAACCGATGATAAACCCCCCTTACCTGAGATAATCCGGCAATTCTCTAAGCTTTAGCTTTTCCGTTCCTCAACCGTGCTTTTCGGCTCTTTGCCCTTTTTCCTCTTCTCTGCAGCTTCTCTGAGTTTCACTTGAAAACTCTTCTGTTCCAAAAATATGAAACCCTTTTCTTTATTCCCACATATATATATATTCCAATTATTATTATTCCAAAATAATAATAATAATAATAAAAATAATAATCCAATAATCCAATTTATTTAATTAAATTAATAATTATATTATCAACTTAATTAAATAATTCTTTTTTCTTTATTTGGGGTGTTACAGTTCCCCTACGAAGGGACACAAGACTAGCCTAACCAGATAACAGAGGGAGACACAACTAGGGAGACTAACTCGAGCCTAGATGTTATCATGCAAAATCATCCCTAAGTCAAGGTTGCTATCTAACTTGCACAGGAAGCAAGCTATCCTAAACATGACTTGCACATGAAGCAAGCCAAACTAACCCTAACTTGCACTGGAAGCAAGCTAAACTAAAAAAAGCACAAACACACAAGCACAAATATCACACACTATATGCAATCAGTTGGCTCAATCGAGGTTAGGTTTTAGTCGAGGGGTCATATCAACCTCGACAAACAAACCACTGTAACAGGGTAATGTTAGCTCTTAACCCTAACATTGAGAGTTAGGATGAAGCAGATGAATGGGAAGTGAAGATAAGACTTCACAGCTCTTATCCCTGGCCTGGGAGAGCTTAAGACAAGAATGTGTGGGTTCAGAAGGTGGGAACCCTTCTACACATATGACTGACACAATGTACAATGATCTTGGGCTAGTATCTGCAATGAATCAACACAGTAGTGTGAGCAAAGTAGATGACACACAGAATAGCAGGGGATGGATTGCACATCCCTCGTATCTGCCAATGCCTCTTCACTTAAGAGGTCTTTGGATATGTACAAGGACAAAAGTAAACAAACACAAACATCGCCAATTAAGGAGGACTTCAGACAGGTGCCTGGCCAAGTAACAGGCCAGGTCTTCCAGACTACATGGAGTTAGGATGTTATACCTCAATGCTCAAGCTATCAAGCAAAGCAAGAGCAAGTTCACAAGGGAACTAAAGCAACTAAAGTACCTGAAAACAATCCAAGATAATCAGTACTAAACTCAAACAGAAATCAAACAGCAAAGGTCAACAGTTAACTGTACAACTGTACACAAGCAAACAACAGTCAATGCACAAAGGTGCAAGCCATAAGGCACAATCTTAAGTCTCAAACCCTACAAAATAAACCAAAGTTAGTCATCAACAATCAATAGGTCAACTCCAATTGAGTAAGCATCATTAAGCATGGCAATTGTGCCCTTTGACCTGAAACAAAGCTCAAATGGGAGAGCACAAACCACTAGTACAAGACTAGGGTCAAAATGATAGCAAAAAACCAAAACAGAACATGAAACTTGTCCAAAATCAAGATCAAACAATTAGGAAACAAATCCAAGTGGTTTCACATTCATATCATCAATCAATATCATTTCATGAAGTAAAGAGTATAAAACATGCAATTTAGAACCTCAAAGAAGCAAACAGAAAGATTCAACTCAAATCAATTCAGAAACATTTCAATAAATCCCCAAAAAATTCATGGTCAAACAGCATTCATAACATGACATACACACCAAATTTCAGATCATTTGGACCAAGGGAAGCAAGTCAATGAAATTCATCAAATCAACACAAGTTCAAACAAGCTCATACAAGGCATCAAAACATGCATCCACTTCAAGCAATCATAAAACAGAATTGGCATAAGATAAATGAATGAAACCAACTCCATGGCAAACTTCAAGATGTCTACAATACACATGCCAAATTTCAAGTCTATCCAATAATGCATGAGGATTTCACAAATCATATAAAATCGTGTATCACAAGAAGTCAACAATTGGTAAAACAGGGGAGAAAATCTCAATCAAATTGGAAATGCACTCAAAAATTCCAGAAATATTCACAAGCATTCTCAACATCCATAAGTATCAACATGCAAAAATTCAGGTCATTTGGAGTTAAATAGGCATGGTAACAAAAATCATCAAATAGGACAAGAATGGTGTGACACAAATTGTCACACCTCTATTCAAAAAATCATATCTCATCAACCAGCAATGATAAAATCACAAACTCTATACCAAAAAATCCCTAAAGGTGTCTAGATTAAGCACAAAATATTTCAGCCTCATTGGATTAAGCATAATCATTTCACAAGCAAAATGGCAAGGCATACACAAATTGGACACACATGAACATACCCTAGGCAATTTAAAAATCCACATGGGCATAAATTCTGGAAAAATCAGCATAAAATACTAGAGGTCATGAGGAACAAGGTGCAAAAAATCCCATCTCATTTGGACAAATATTCGTTGACTTATGATTTTTGGAAGATCAGCATGTGAAATGAAATAAAAATTGAAAATGAAAATGATTTAATTGAATTAAAATGAAATAATGGCAAACTTGTAAATAACTGGAAGTCTGGCCGGGTCCAAAACGCCGCGTTTCATTAATTGAAATGCAGGCTCAATCAGCGTATGGCAAGTGGCCCAGTACATGCGAAGGAAACAGCAAAATGCATGCAGAACGCGTTTGAATGGATCTAAGTATTTCTGGACAACGAAACCCGAGTGTTCAAACTCATATTCATCGTGTTCATCCAAATTTCCAGGCTATAAACAAATTCCACAGAAATCAATAAATGATACACCATTGTGTTCGTCTTCTCAAGCACAACAACAATCCAACATTGGTTAATCCTAATTCATGCTAATATGGAAGAATCGAACAGAGTAACATTCAACCATCAAACTTCATTTCAACATATCTCTCTTAATACTCAATGAAAATCAAAACCATAAAGTTTAGTGAACTCATGGATGCAAGATCTATCAAATACATAGCACAATTTCATGAATTGTGGATTTCGAAATTTGACCTTTGAAGAATTGCAGAACTGGAAACGTGTCTTTCTGGCTTGGAAATGTGCAAACAGAAGCTCTATGGTGCTCCAGTTGATGAAAGGATAATGGATCGTGGCTCAAAGATGTTGGATGTAGCTCAAACAAGCAGCTGCCATGGATGATGTTCAATGTAGCAGTTCCAGATTTGGCATCAACAGTGATGAATTTATGCTTTAATCCAGCTCCAATAGGCTTGTGTATGTTGGAACAACAAAGATTAATACCAGTTCTATGAAGATTTTGCCAAAAAAAAAGAAGAGAAAAAGTTGAGAGCAAGAGTGGAATTCGATCTAGATCTGAGTAGAAAATGAAATGCTAATGTGTTTTCTGTTTTGATTATCCATATATACCACCTGTTAATGATCTTTTCTAAACCAGATTAAGCCAAGCCAAGAGGATTAATGAAATGAGTGTTTTTGTGCCAATTGCTAATTCACCTTCATGTGCATGGGGTGCATGCTACAGTGCACGAAAATGGGCCTAAACATATTCTAAATATCACTTTTAATCAAATGCAAATGAGGGAAAGTGTAGAAAATGTTTATTTTGAAAGTCCCTTTTTTAACTCTCCCTTTTTAAATTCAAGGCACTTGAAAAATGCCATTTTGATGTGATGACTTTTGATGAAATGTGATGAAGTATTTGGATAGAGCATGTCAAATGTGACTTGTAGCAAAAAACCTCACTCAATTTGGCCAAATGGTTCAAGAGTTATGCCTCCTTGAAGTTCAACTTTTCTTGATAATGATTTGATCATAACTTGCCAACCACAAATGAGAAATGGGTGTTCTTGGACTTTTTGGAAAGGTGAGAGCAAGATCTTCAACTTTTATGTTGGACAAAATTTCATTTGAAGCTTGTATGATGATGTAAATTTGAGGAGAAGAACTTTCCATTTTTGGCAGTTTCCAATTACAGGTAACTTACTATTTTTGGAAACTTTTCATCTGACATCAAATTCTTCAATCTTGATCTTTGAAATGTCAAATGAGACTTGTATGGACATGAATGAGGCCTTTCAAACCATCTCCCACCTTCAAATCCTTGAATTCAGGCACAGTTGACTTTCTAGGGTTTCTAGGGTTTCTGGGGGATTGAACAATGACTGATGACTTCTGAGCACCCAATCCTTGACCAAATATCCTCAGAAGGACTTCTAGGTCATGTGATCATGTTGAAACAACCCTAGGGCTTTGCTTCCTTGAGAAAATGCATTTGCTTGCTTGCTTGACTGATCCTCCTAACCAGTTGACCTAATCTTGTCTGATGGCTTGCACTTGGGCAAAGGACAATGCAATGCTATGCAGTGGACAATGTAATGTTAATGACCTAATGATGAAAATGTATGTACAATATGGGAGGTGCAAATTTGAGGTGTTACAGATATCTCCAAGTCTTTCGACGAATTCGGGAGTATCGTGCTGCAAACAATCTTCCTCCAATCGAAATTCCTGATCTCAAAAATCTCCTTCCTTAGCCGATACCCGAGATGGCAGAACCAACTCGTGCGCTTCGAGATTACGCCGCTCCATCGCAAGATGAGCCGCATTCGAGTATTGCTCCACCCGCAATCAAAGCGAACAACTTCGAACTTAAACCTTCGCTGTTGTAGGCAGTGCAACAGAATCAATTCTCACGAAATCCTACCGAGGATCCAAACCTTCATTTATCCGTATTCGTCCAATACGCTGATATTGTTAAAGCCAATGGTGTCACTTTAGAGGCAATTCGACTTCGTCTCTTTCCTTTCTCGTTAAGAGATAAAGCTAGAAGATGGCTTCAGTCTCTTCCTTCCAACTCAGTCACCACATGGAATGAGTTGAAGAAAGTCTTGCTTGCCCGATATTTTCCTCCAAGCAAAACAGCTATGTTAAGAGCCCAGATAAATGGATTTAAGCAGAAAGATAACGAGTCTCTTTTCGAAGCATGGGAAAGATACAAAGACATGATGAGACTTTGTCCACACCATGGTTTAGAGGATTGGTTAGTAATTCATACCTTCTATAATGGTCTTTTGTACAACACAAGGTTAACAATAGACGCCGCCGCCGTTGGTGCGCTTATGGATAAACCTTACACCGATGCTTATCAACTTATTGAGAGCATGGCCCAAAATCATTATCAGTGGGGAAGCGACCAAACAATGGTAGAAAAACCTCAAACAAAAGGGGGCATGTACGAGATAAGTAGCCTTGATCATGTTAATGCAAAAGTGGATTCTCTTGCCCAGAAAATTGAAAGTTTGAATGTATCACCTCCAGCCACCACGGTTGTCGTAACTCAAGATTGCGAAGTCTGTGGAATCCAAGGTCACACTCCTACAGATTGTCAACTCCTAACAGGAATCCAAGCAGAGCAGGTGAACTATGCTCAAGGAAATCCCTACTCGCATACCTATAACTCAAACTAGAAGAACCATCCTAATTTTTCATATAAAAGTAACAACGCTTTATATGCACCAAGTCAAGCCCCAGCTATACCTCCTGGATATCAAAAGCCGACCCCATCTACACCTAACAATAACGTTCCTAGGAAATCCAACTTGGAAATCATGATGAAAAACTTCATAGCTTCTCAGCAGCAAACCAACAAAGAGTTTTTAAACCAGAATGTACACACTAACGAACAAATTAAACAACAAGCAAGTAAAGTAGATGCCCTGGCTACCCATAACAAAATGCTGGAAACACAAATCTCGCAAGTAGCTCAACAACAAGTGCCTACTGCTGCCCCAACTGGTACATTTCCTGGACAGCCCCAACCTAACCCGAAAAGCCACGCTCATGCAATTATATTAAGAAGTGGAACAGAGGTAGAAGGACCGTCTGACCCAAGGATTGAGAACCAAAACTCTAAAAATTCAACTGAGGAAGAAGTTAAACCTAAGGAAAAGGAAGAGTGTAATAAGGAAACCGTAGAAAAAGAAGAACCTTATGTACCTCCGCCACCTTACAAACCACCTATCCCTTATCCTCAAAGGCATATTAAAACCAAAGACGCGGGCCAATTTAAAAAATGTGTTGACCTACTGAAACAATTAAACGTCACCATTCCTTTTACAGAAGCTATTACACAGATGCCCTCATATGCTAAGTTCTTAAAAGAAATTCTTTCTAATAAAAGGAAACTTGAAGATAGCGAAACCGTTACACTCACTGCTGAGTGCAGCGCGATAATCCAAAATATGCCTCCTAAACTTAAAGATCCTGGTAGTTTCTCTATACCCTGTCACATAGGAAAATTTGTCATAGACAAAGCTCTATGCGATTTAGGAGCCGGTATCAGTGTTATGCCCTTGTCCATATGCAAGAGACTTGAAATGGGAGAATTAAGACCAACTAAAATGTATGTGCAATTAGCAGATCGTTCCGTTAGATATCCCGTAGGAATTCTTGAAAACATTCCCGTGCGCATAGGTCAATTCTACATCCCAACCGATTTTATAATTATGGACATAAGAGAAGATGAAGTTACCCCCATTATATTGGGAAGACCTTTCTTAGCAATCGCCGGTGCTATCATAGACGTAAAACGAGGACGACTCACTTTCGAAGTAGGAGAAGAGAAAATTGAGTTTATTCTTTCCAAATTTTGAAAGCACCTGCAATAGATGACACATGTTATTTCATGGATATCATCGACGAATGCATAAAAGAAACAGAATTAGAAAATGACAAATTTTCTGACTATCGTGTAGAAGACAGACTGAACCAATGTTTAGCAAAAACATCGGATCCTACGCAATGCCTTAAGAAACCAACCCTCGACCTGAAAACACTTCCCAAAAATCTGAGATATGAATTCCTAGACTTAGAACTTGAACGACCAGTGATAGTCAATGCAGACCTAGGAAAACTTGAAACCGAAAAACTCCTACATATATTAAGAAAATATCCAACCGCACTAGGATACAACATCACCGATCTTAAAGGGATAAGTCCTTCTATTTGTATGCACCACATCATGCTAGAAGAAGACTATAAAACTTCTAGGGAACATCAGAGGAGACTAAACCCTATCCTGAGTGAGGTAGTAAAGAAGGAAGTAATGAAATTTTTAGAAGCAGGTATCATATATCCTATATCCGATAGCAAATGGGTTAGTCCTGTACACGTAGTACCAAAGAAATGAGGTATAACCGTGATCGAAAATGAAAAAGGAGAAACTATAACCAAACAAATCGAATCGGGATGGAGAATGTGAATTGACTATAGGAAGCTAAACAAAGCAACCCGAAAAGATCATTTTCCTTTACCATTCATAGACCAGATGTTAGAACGATTAGCCAAGCATTCTCATTTCTGCTATTTGGACGGTTACTCAGGCTTCTTTCAAATACCAATTCATCCTGATGACCAAGAAAAGACAATGTTCACATGTCCTTTTGGTACCTTCGCTTATCGACGAATGTCGTTTGGCTTGTGCAATGCTCCTGCAACCTTCCAAAGGTGCATGATGGCAATATTCACTGATTTTCTCGAAAACATCATGGAAGTCTTTATGGATGACTTTTCCGTATGCGGGCAAAGTTTCGAAGAATGTCTTGAAAACCTAGAAAGAGTTCTAGAACGATGTGTAAAAGTAAACTTAGTACTTAATTGGGAAAAATGTCACTTTATGGTACAAGAAGGAATTGTTTTAGGACAAATCATATCAAATAGAGGAATTGAAGTAGACAAAGCCAAAATAGAAGTAATCGAAAACCTTCAACCTCCGAAAACTGTGAGAGAAGTACGAAGCTTCTTAGGACATGCCGGTTTTTACCGACGATTCATTAAAGATTTTTCTAAAATAACTAAACCTTTAACCGGATTACTAATGAAAGACGCTGAATTCATCTTCGACAATAAATGTTTAGAAGCATTTCAAACACTTAAACAAGCATTGATCTCCGCGCCCATAATGCAGACCCCAGATTGGAATGAACCTTTCGAAATAATGTGTGACGCAAGTGACTACGCCGTAGGCGCTGTTTAAGGACAACGAAAGGATAAAAAACTTCACGTCATATATTATGCGAGTAGAACTCTAGATGAAGCGCAAATGAATTACGCCACGACCGAGAAAGAACTTTTAGCAGCAGTATTTGCACTAGATAAATTTCGTTCCTACTTGGTCGTAGCTAAAATAATCGTTTACACTGATCACGCTGCCATTAAGTGCCTCTTAACAAAAAAGGACGCTAAACCTAGACTCCTAAGGTGGATCTTGTTGCTACAAGAATTTGATTTGGAAATCAGAGATAAAAAAGGAACTGAAAACGTAGTAGCAGATCACCTTTCTAGACTTGAAAACCTGGAACTGGAAAGAACATCGATCAATGATAATTTCTCGTACGATAAACTTATAGCTAATTTGGAAGAAAATAGAGCTGATGAACAAGTAGAGACCACCTTGGCTATATGCGTTACCCCATGGTACGCTGATTTTGTCAATTATTTAGCCGCCGGAGTAGTTCCACTTGATTTATCCTACCAACAAAAGAAACGATTCTTCCACGACATAAAACATTATTACTGGGACGACCCTTTACTTTTCAAAAGAGGCCCCGATGATATTTTCCGTTGTTGTATACCTTAAGAAGAGATAGAAAGTATAATCCAACATTGTCATTCCGCTCCTTATGGTGGACACGCAAGTACATCCAAGACTTGCTCTAAAATCCTACAAGCCGGTCTTTATTGGCCAAACATATGGAAGGATGTGCATGCCGCTGTCAAGAAATGCGATAGGTGTCAACGCACAGGAAACATATCTAGACGCGACGAAATGCCACAAAAAGGCATATTGGAAGTAGAAATTTTCGACGTGTGGGGAATAGATTTCATGGGACCTTTTCCACCTTCTTTCGGTAACAAGTACATACTCGTAGCGGTTGACTACGTATCAAAATGGATTGAAGCTATAGCTTCTCCAACAAACGATACACGAGTAGTAATTATACTCTTTAAGAATATAATCTTTCCAAGATTTGGTGTCCCAAGAATAGTCGTCAGTGATGGTGGATCGCATTTCATATATAGGATATTCGAAAAACTATTGTTTAAGTATGGTGTAAAACATCGAGTAGCGACACCTTACCATCCTCAAACTAGTGGACAAGTGGAAGTGTCTAACAGAGAAATTAAACAGATATTGGAAAAAACAGTCGCCACCTCGAGGAAAGACTGGTCATCAAAATTACCCGAAGCTTTATGGGCATATCGAACCGCTTACAAAACTCCCATAGGAACAACCCCATTTAGGCTTATTTATGGTAAATCTTTCCACCTCCCGGAGTTAGAACATAAGGCCTATTGGGCTATTAAAAATTTAAATTTAAACTATAAGGCCGCCGGTGAAAAGCGAATTCTTGATATAAACGAATTAGAGGAACTTAGACAAGACGCATACGAAAATGCCAGAATCTACAAGGAAAGAATGAAAAAATGGCATGATAAACGTATATCAAGAAAAACTTTCAAACAAGGCGATGTAGTCCTGTTGTTCAACTCTAGACTTAAGTTATTCCCAGGAAAACTACGCTCTAGGTGGTCAGGCCCTTTCCAAGTCACTAATGTCTTTCCTAGTGGGGCTGTGGAAATTAAGGGAAAATCTATTGAAGCATTTATCGTAAACGGGCAGCGTCTGAAACATTATCACTATGATGAAAACAATGAAGACACGCAAGTCCTGCACTTAGACGTATTGTCTCCAAAATTAATAGATTAGCATTTAATAGTTTATGTCGAGCTTGCGACATTAAACAAAGCGCTTCGTGGGAGACAACCCACAAATTTTTACTTTTTTTTCTTTGATTATTCTTTTTGATTTTATTCAGTTTTCATTCTTCATATTTCTTTATTTTAATTAAATTTTTCTTCTTTCCTTCTTTCGGCATCTGGCCAAATCCTGACTAAATTCTTGTTTTTCTTTTCTTTAGCTAACACTAACCTGATGGGACATATTGATCGCATGGGTATCAAATTCCGAGGGAGAGCTCAGAGACAAAAATTTGAAGAACTAGCTGAGAGAGAGATGCACCCAAGTTTTTATGCTGATGATGGTGCAATGACTGTTCTTGGGCTAAGAGATAGTGTACTATATCTGCTGAGTCAAATAGGGTGGGAAACCACTCCTATTCGAAGACAATTTGTTACTTACCGGAGGCTAACTCTAGAATTCCTTAGCTCCCTGGTCTATTTACCAAACCATGGAAAAGAAATAAACCGAGGTTTCATTCAGTTCAGGATATTCAATATGGAGTATCAGTTTAACATTCAAGAATTCACTAACCTTTTAGGGTTCCCTACTTCTTTTGATACATTCCCATGAGCCAAGAAGACCTTTTTGAATATAGAGAGCTTGAGCATTTTTGGGGAAGTTTGACAGGAAATGACGACCCCGAGGAACATGAGTTTCTTTCTGGAAACATACATAACCCGGCCTTTCGTTATTTCCACAAGATCCTAGCACACACTCTCTTTGGGAAAAGATCCAACATTACCACGGTATCACGTGATGAACTCTTCATAATATTTTGTGCTTCCCAGAACCGTCCAGTGAATGGTGCCACTTATATGTTGGCGAGTTTTGACCTCCTTATTCAAAATGACCGTACACCAATCCAAATAGGAGGATTGATAACTATGATTGCTAATGCTATTGGATTGCGCTAACCCATGCTTGATTTGAACCCTTTCTGTGGCATTGAGCCTATGAATATATTTTTCCTTTTCAACACTATGTTTATAGGAAATCTTGGACCCGAAGAGTTTGAACTATTAATTAATAACCAAGCTTTTTACCTATTCACCATGCCTAGTCCGATGACTAGTGTCCATAATCGAAATAATTGGCTCTATAACCTGGATGGAATACCTTCTCCTGTTAGATCTATTGAAACCATCCAAGATTATGAGATTCTTGGCAACCAGATTCCCTATGCTGAGTCTAATCCGCAGACACCAACTGGTTACCATGATGCTGCCTCTCCACCTCATCATATCCCATCCGCAGAATCGACAATACCTGATCTTATACATCATATGCCCGAAACTGATTATAATACCGTTATTTAAGCCTTGATGTCAGAACAAGATGCCATTAGAGAAGAGTTAACTAAGATGGGACATGAATTTATGGAATACATGGGTCGAATGACAAATCAATTTCACGAGTTGCTCCACCGTGTTAATTCCTTTGCTCCACCGACAAGAGATTTTACAAGTGGCTAGAAGAAATGTTGTTAACTAGTTTTAGTTTTAGGAAATTTATAGTTTTGTTTGACATTATTTTTATCTTAGTATTTACTTTTCGCATGTTTTATTTTATTTTCAAATATTACATTATATTTATTTTATTGAAGTTATTGGCAGTATTGGTTAAATTTTATTTTATTTTGATTTATGCAACATCTACAATTATCAATAATGATATTTACTGTATGCTACTTACATGGCCTATTAGAATATATATATATATATATATATATATATATATATATATATATATATATACACTATGGTGTAGTAGAATAGCATTCATGGCAATTCAAAAATATAACAATAGCAAATATAATAAACAAAACAAAAAACAAACAATTTATGAAGCACCCACGTAAGCAATCACGAGCGCCAGTGACCGTTGCAAGCTCACCGGTGTGACGAGCGTCACACAAGCCATCACGGTCGCCACACAATCCATGACACCCGTAGCACACTTTGTCACGAGCGTGACAGCTTCAGAACAGGTGAACGTTGGTGACCGTTGGGGACATGACCGTTGCTCCCCATCTTTTCATTCAACTCACCTTTACTCCATTCCACTCATATTCATCCACATTTATTTTCCCCTCACCCACTCCCCTTCCCAATTCCAAAACTTTTCCTATAAATACCTACAATACCTTTCTTCCTACACCACATCATTCCAACAAACCACTTCCACACAAATATATTTCATTATCTTTTCCTTCTTTTTACCTACCTATCAATATGGCGGAGAACCAACATCAAGCGCAATTCGGACATATTATTTCCCGATCTGAAGATGATAACTATCAACAGGAGCAGTTTGTTCGGTTCCAACAACGCGGTGTCCTATCTACCAGGTATCCATATCTAAATTGCTTACAAGAATTAGATTACTTCAAGGTGTGCAATGGATGCTTCGGCTTTCTGATTTAACCTTTCTTTGCACACAAAATCACCCTACTTACCCATCACTCACCTTAGAATTTTTAAGTTCTTATTCTTACACCACTCCACCCGGTGAGGACGAATACTTAACTGGTACTGCAAATTTTCGCATGTTCAATACCGAGTACTCACTATCCCAGGACCAGTTGAGTGCCATGCTACACTTTCCTGTAGGAGACCAAGTCCACCCAAGAATCCCTCCAAACTCACAGTGGCCAATAAACGCCTTCGACCTCTTTGCAAAAATATCCGGTGTGGAAACCAATAACTGGGATGCACTACTTGCTTCGCACATACACAACCACACTATCCGGTATTTTATCCGTATTCTGCAAAACACCATTTTTGGAAGACCCAACAACAGTAAAGTCAACGCAAAAGAATTATTCTTCCTCCACTGCATCTTCTCAGTCGACACAAAGGTAAACGCTGCCTCTTTCTTACTTCATCATATTCGTACCCTTTGTGCTCGAGGCCGTCAACCTTTTGTGATTGGAGGATTAATAACCATCATCGCACTCGGCTTAAATCTAGGGGACCGACTTCAAAATTTGCAATCTCTTCCACCTCTATTTATGGATATAAGCTATTGCCGCTCCAGCCGCTTAATCAAAAATAGGGTAGGCGGAAGGTATTATCTTATGGTGAATAACCAAGAAGTCCCAAGCATTGTTTTGCCCAACATTGCCCACACAGATGTCACCAACCCCCACCGATTCATCTACGATCTGAATGCTCCCGAACCCACAAAGCCTACACAAGCAAACCCGCCCCAAGTCGAGTTTGATGAAATGGAGCAGGGTGATCAAGGTCCCGAACAACAGTCGGCCCCACATAATTCTTCCGATAATGTGGCCGGTCCATCCTCCCGACGTCGTCGAAGAAGAAGGCCTGCAATAAATGATGACATCATGGATGCTATTGAACATCAAGCCCAACGGCTTGATGCTATGCATGCGCAGAATAACGAAGTAATGCAACTGATGCGCCAGATGCAACAACAACAAGAAGAGAGGAATGCACTAACCGATCAGCGGTTCACTGCCTTGCTCAACCGATTTGATGACTTGGAAGTACGTCAACGCTCACCGGGTCCGAGAACAAGAGGACGCAGGCAGAATTGAGCATTTTATTTATTTTTTCCTTTCTTTTCGCTTTTGTTTAAACATTGGGGACAATGTTTCATTTAAGTGTGGGGGGGGGGGGGGGGGGAACTTTGTTTCAGTTATATTTATTTCCCTTTCAATTTTTCCCTTTCAAGTATGTTATTTCCCTTTCATATATATATATAAAAAAATAAAAAAAAAATACAAAAAAATTATTTTAAGTCAAGTCCCTAGTGTGAAAATTTTTATTATCTATTCCCCTCAATTTTCTCGATAAGTATAACAAAAATTTAACACACTCGATAAGTATAAAGGTTGCTTATTTTATAAAACTTGAGGGAAATTAAGACAAAATTGTTACACCCCCAACACTCTAAAAACCTCAACATGTTAGATCAGACTAAGTACCTATTATACCAATCCCTTGAACTTTTAGTTTTATAGTAACCCCGAGTAGTTTATACGAGAAGTCGGCACCATCTTAATAGCAAACTACGTGGAGAGCCGATGAATATAAGTGAATGATTCCCAAAACAACATATTAAAAATCAGGAAATGCACTAATTAAGTTAGGTGATCCTTACCCGATCATTTAATCCAAAGGTTGCGGACCCTACAAAAAAAAAACATTGTATGAACGATCCATTGTGAGTTGGTTCAGCGGTTTCTGGTGCTGAACTTGGTAGGGCGGACTACGATCCGATCCCCCGCAATTTGCAATGGACTAAATAACGAAGTTATCCAACTTATGTACCAGAACTTCTAGCTAAAAGGGGATCAGAATCGCTAACCGGTTACTCCACTATGTGCGCGAAAAGATAAAGGGCTTAATGTGATTTCGCTAGAATGAAAACGGGTGAAATAAGAGTAAAAGAACTAGGCTAGCTATAATAGCACGACTCGAACTGGTTTGAATAAGGTGCGGTTATCTGATGTTGTAACGGTAGTTGTTGATGTTAAGACTAAACTCAGGTTATTCCTAAACGAGATTTACTTGCAACCTAGTATGAATTGATGTGTGTTTAGAAATTTCATCTGGCTAATATTTTAAAACGACTTCTATATTGTATTTTGCTTGAGGACAAGTAAAAGTCTAAGTGTGGGGGAGTTTGATAACATGAAATAATATCACATTTTTTGGACTTGATTTAATTAAATTATATTATTATTTGATTCGATTTATTTTATGTTATTCGATATTACTTGGTATTTTCCTTCTATTTATTTCAGGTAACATTATTTGAAGCATATGTGAAAAAGAAAGAAAAGGGGGTGCAAAAAGAGGATTCTCTAGGAAAAGCATTCCACTAAAGCCCAGCCCACAACTACAAGGAAAAGCGCTGTGACGCTGTGACGACCGCCACACATGGTGTGACGAGCGTCACGCCCCTCTGCTTAGTGTTACGACCGTAACACATGGTGTGACGAACGTCACACCCCCCACTCCTTTTTTTTGGCTTTGACGCGTAACAGAAGCACGTTCTCTCCTATTTTTCCTCTGGACTCGTTGACGCTTTGGAAAACCTACTGAAGAGACTTTGGAAAAAACGGTTACTTTATGGATGAATATAAATAGACCTCAAGGGATCCAATTGAAAGTCCTCTCCTTTTTGCCGTGCAAGTTTTTACAGCAATATATTTTCCAGCATTCCATTTTCTCAGCATTTTTATTTCCTTAGCATTTTATTTTCTTTTCTTAGCTAGCTTAATTTTTTAGGCATTCAATTAATTTTCTCACAATAGTTTCTACACCGGAAACTATTGTGTAACTTTTACTGGATCTAACCTTACCTTAGATCATAGTATTTTACTTATTTGTTTTTATTTTACTATCTGATCGAAGATTGTGAAGAACAAATCCAACCGGTTTGTGGTGGAGTGTTCAAGCATCGAAGCTAGGGAATAACCAAGATTTCTATTAAATTTTATAGGTTCATTAATTTATTATTTTAATTTATATATGCTTTGTACTGCTGTTTATCTATAATGTTTGTCTGATATGGCTGTATTTAAGCATAATTATTATTTAGGCTTGTTTAGCATGTCCGGCTAAATAAAGTTAGATATCGGTATGTAAAGTAAGCGGAATAAAGGAATCAAAACTGAGTTGGTTTAGATTTATTTCAAAATATAGTCACTCTTTTTCTGGTCTCAATTTACAGAGTTAACACCAAAGTTTTTGTACGAGAGTAAAAGACATAAAGAAGTTAAAATCAATAGAACGACGGTTTGAGCTTTTAAGTGGACAGTGTAAATTGGACATTAACTTTAAATCAGGGCGAGAGCAATTTTTAAAGTTAATTAAATTCTAATCATTTTCAAAAATTATTTTTAAAAGTTAAATGTGAGGACGAGAGTTAAGCATTTAAGTTTAATCATATAATCTAAGTCAACAGAGCGAGAGTTTGAGACGAGGGTGTTTAAACGGTTAATATTTTCTTAAAAAGAGTTTCTATAGATTCCATTGCTTTCAAAAAGTGATTTTAGATTTAACTAAATAGTGAGAGCGTACGTTAATATAAAGTCATAGTCTGATTCAACAGAGCAAGAGTTTGAGAAAAGATTTTTAATCAATAGTATCTACTGAAAAGACTTATTTTAAAACTAAGAAACCAACGAAGACTTGATTCCCTAATTACGACGAACTACATACCGATATCCATGTTATTTGATATTTAATCTAGATCCAATTTTAGTTTTACTTTTCCCCCTAATCATCAAAGTATCATCCGCCTTAGCTTTACGAAGTAACCTTAGAAAAACGGTATATCAATTCATTAAGTCCATGTGGGATCAATATCTTTTAAAATTACGCGATTAGACTGTGCACTTGCAGTTAATACCCCAATAGACTCATAAAGTCGCGATCAAATTACACGCCCAATTCACTTGCATTTGATCTCAGCATGCATTTCCATTCACTTTTGGGCCTCACATGCGCCTATACAGGCCCTTGCATGGAGGATCCAAAATTCATGCACACGAGGGAAAGCAAGCATTGCATCAAGTTCGGCTATAAATAGAAGCTCATGCTCATTAAAAAATCAACCTGAATGAGATCTGAAACACTGCTGGATTGAAAACCAAACCCTCACTCAAAGGAATTTCAATTTTAATTTTCAACTTCAAGCTTGAATTTCAACATCATTAGTTGATCTTCAAGTCTTAATTCCTTAACCTTGCATCACCATTACACTTCCAGATCAAAATTGGATCAAGAGCTTGGACAATTCGTGTTGTTTGAAGCTCCATTTCAGAGGTATATCACCAAACTTTTTTGATTCAGATCTTGAAATACAATGGGAATTGCTTGAGTTTGTGCTGTTTTCTGAAGTCCTCAAGCATGAGGCAGGCCAGTGGTGGTCTTAATTTCATGAATCGTGCCATTTTAGTTTGTGTACCATGATCTTCAAGCTCATGTTTCTCTTTAAATATGAACATTGAGGAAAATCCATGGTTACAGGGGTGATGTACATCACCTTAGCTTCATTTTGATACCTTGCTTTTTCATTTTCATTAAAGTTGAAAAACCTGCACGTGGTGGCTGGAATCAGTTGTCTTGCCGGAGAAGATGGTGGTCCCACCACCATCCCCACATGGGAGCTCCCAGGCCATTGGATCTTGGTAAAATGTTATAATCTAGGCCTTTCATTTGGTTGACTTATTTTAATTCAATGTGTGATGCGCTTGACTTGAGTACATGGTATGACTGCGCCTCTGAACCCTCAGATCATGGCCACGTCATTTAATGAAATGACCCAAGCGCGCTAGTTTTTTCTCTTTTTCTTATTTTCTGATTAATTCCATTTAATTCCTTTTATTTTCAAAAATTCATAAATATTTTATTTGAAGTCACAAAAATATGAGACCAATGGCAAAAAAAAATTTGAAAAATCTAGTTTCATAATTTGATTTTTAATTATTTTTGTGACTTCATTTAATATTTTTTGTGAATTATTTGGTTTTTGATAGTTTTTAATTCATTTTAATTACTTTTTGATATTTGAAAAATCCAAAAATATTTTCTTAACACATATGGATCATGATAAGTCAATGAAAAATGGTCTCATCAATTTCTTAATTGATTTGAGATTTATTTGAGATTTTAGTTCATTTGTGTTATTTTCTATTGTTTTTAATTGTTTTAAAATAGTTTCTGATTTCAATAATTATTGAAAAAACTTGTCAAAGCTTGTTTGACCATGTTAAACCTATGAGAATTTAATTGGACTTGTTGAAGTTGATTTGAATTGAATTTAAGGTTTGACCATATTTTGTCCATTTTATTTTGCATTTATTTTTAATTCAAAAAATACCAAAAAAATATGTTTGACTTGTTGACTTCTAATCTTCATTTCTCTTCTGTTTAGCATTGGTTGATGATGATTTGATTCACTTTTGACCAATTGTGTTTGACACTTTATTTCTTTTTCCATTCATTTCATCTTCATCTCTTTCTTTTTATTTTTTGGTCAATGAGTTAATGTCTTATGGTTGGTCTTGACATATGAGAGGTTTAACCTTCTTTGATCCAAATCAAACTCAACTTGATCCAAGATCAAGTGAGTTGCTTTGTGTCTAAGATAGGTTGCTTCTTGGTCAAGCAAAAAACCTAAAGTCCATACAAGGCCTTTCTCTTTTCATTTGGCATGGCAAGTTGTAGGAGCTTGGCTTACTAGTCTTGATCTTTAACTTGTTTTATTTGCCTATAGTTTTATTGACCGACCTCAGATAGGTGTGACTACTACATTAGTCCACTTACAATTGCTTAACATAGCGCTAAATTGTCTTATGACAAACTAACATAACCATACTAATTACTAACTTTAATTTGAGCATTTAATTTCTTGCAATTTACTTTAATTCAATTTATTTTCTTGCTCATTTATTCATATTGCTTTCCATTTTGCTCACTTGAGCACATATTTTATGTTTATGTCATTTTCCTTTTGCTCATTTTGAGCTCATTATTGTATATAAATGTATTGTTGTCTTGTGGTTGTTTTGTCTTTGTTTGTGTGAACCCAATGCAAAAAGGAGAAAGGACTTAGAATTAGGACTTACCCATGCTTAAAGGAGTTCGAGAGCAACTAGGCCTCATGCCTTTAGAATGCTAAATTTGTTGAAGAGCAACTAGGCCTCATGCCTTTAGAATGCTAAATTTCAAAGTTGACTTCAAAGGACTTTCTTTCCCAAACTCATTCTTTGTCCATTCCTCTTATTGTGTTGTGAACTTTTTGATGTTTGTTCTTGTGTAATAGGGATTCCATCTCGATATAGTAAGAAGGACCATTGTCATGAGTAGCCAAGTTAAGAGAGACAAACCAAATGGAGATCCTAGGAGCTTGAATCTAAATTGTTTGGTTGCTAGATGTGTTTGCTAAGACCAAAGGAAAGGAGTATCTTGAATCATCTCTATGATTTCAAGAAAAGGAAATCCAAGGGTTTTATCTCTTCTCTTACCCTTGTATGCTTTAAGACTAGCCCTTCTCTTCTTCTCCTCACTCTAACCCAAGACAAACTCTTTTTGTGCAAACTTTGACTTTGTTTCAAGTTAGAAACCTAGGCCTTATGCCTTTGACTTTTCAAAATATTTTCATTAATACTCATTGTGAATAAATCTTAATCCAACTTTGACTTCACTTTGTAAGTAAACCTAACTTGTAAATATAACTCACTTCAAGTTGTTTTTGTGGTTCCAATGGCCACCTTTGTTAAACAATTTCATAAAGATTAGCCATAGGTTTGAGTTATCATAGTGGTTGATGTAAACCTCACCTTATCCTTAGTGATTGGATTATAAGTCTTCCATACTTATTATAGGGTTAACCCCTCACTAGTATGTTGAAGCATTCCTCACATGGTGGATTGTTGGTTTAGGTTGAGTTTTCTCCCTTTGATAACAAAAGACCTTAAGGCTTTTGATCAAATCAATTCACCAACCTTTTGAGATTTTTACCCCGAACTACGAGGTTTTGATCCTACCTTTGTGATGGTACGTATGCAATGGGTTCATCCATTCAAACAACAAAATTGTAAATATAATCTATTCTATTCTCATCCCCCAAATCTTTTGCACATATTTTCACAAATACCAACCTACAACACACATTTGCAAAAAGAGGTTCCCTTAGAGTACTAAGGATGTTTTGGGTGCGTAAAACCTTCCCATTTCATAACCAACCCCCTTACCTAGATCTCTGACATATTTATTAGTTTTTGATTTGATAAAACTTCTTACTTGGCTTTTCTTCGCTTTTTAGCCTTTCCTTTGGACAAATAAAAGTGCGGTGGCAACTCGAATTATATGTTTACATTTGGTTTAGTCAATAAACCTAAAGGTAACGAATACCCCGCTACAACCATCATATTTGATTAATTTTTCAATTCTCATTCTCATTCTCTGTATGGAGGTACTTTATCCCCATACAAATCTCGATGTTTGTCCTCCCTCAATGGTAGAGCGTCATCCCCTTAGGCAGAAAGACTTTAACCTTTCTCTTCCCCACTGAGTTTGTTTCCTCGTGGATGATTATTATTTCAGTTTCCTTCCCAGTTGTTTATCTGGATGGAATCACTCCCCTTGAGTTATATCCTCATTGGATTGAGTCTTGATTAACTATTTTTGTCTAGCTTTTACCTAGATAGATGCTTCGAGTCTCCCAAGAGTATTGCCTAAGAACTGGTAATATTCTTCTTAGTTTGTTACTTCTTGCCCAATATCCGGCAAAAGTACCCCTGTTTTTCTCCTTAGTAAAGTCCCTAGTGGATCTATTCCCTAGAAAGTATATCCTTGATATGTTCATCCTAACCGATGAAGGATATGTTTCTCTCTCCTGCCTGATTTTATCCTGGATATGTTCATCCTAACCGATGAAGGATATGTTTTTGTCTCCTGCTTGAATTTATCCTTGATATGTTCATCCTAACCGATGACGGATACTCTCACCTTTGGTGTTCTACCCAGTAAAAAGGTAGTTGTAATCCCTATTTTTGTTCCCCAGAGAGTTAATCCTTGATATGTTCATCCTAATCGATGACGGGTTTCCTTCTCTTTGCGGTCTTCTACACAGTAACCGGTAGTTATAAATCCTGCTTTTCTCCCCTTCATAGAGTTAATCCTTGATATGTTCATCTTAATCGATGACGGATTTTCTCTTTGCTGGCATTCTATCCAGTAACCGATAAATGTAATTCCTATTTTCTCCCCTCACAGAGTCTATCCTTGATATGTTCATCTTAACCGGTGACAGATTTTCTCTTTGATGGTCTTCTATCCAGCATTCGATAGATGTAATTCCTACTTTTTGTTTAGTTGGTTTATCCTTGATATGTTCATCTTAATCGATGACGGATATCCTCCTTGACATTTCCCAGGAAAGTCTATCCTTGATATGCTCATCTTAATCGATGACGAATTTTCTTCCTTGTTGAGTTTATCCTTGATATGTCCATCCTAACCGATGACGGATATTCTCACCCTTGGTCTTCTGCCCAGTAACTGGTAGTTGTAAATCGTAGTTTTTGCAGTTCTCCCCAGCAAGGCTATTCTTACCCAGTAACCGGTAATGAATATTCCCTTCTGTTGGTTCCCAGCGAGTCATCCTTGATATGTTCATCCTAACCGATGATGGATGTTCTCTCTGTTAGATCTTTATTATCTCCTCACCCAGTAATAGGTAGTAGATAATAGATTTTTGCTCCTCCTGTGTTGAAGTTTATTTCTTCCCCAGTCGAGTTGAGTGTGCATTTCCTTAATGAAATCATTTTTCCTGCATGATTCAAGTACTTCAGTTTTATCCTGACTTACTTGTATCCCCTACAGATGTTTTTGTTTCCTTGGCTGAGTCTTTCCATGTTTGTATGGAATTCCTCGAGTCCCCCCAGTAGTTTTAAGTTGTAGCCTGGCCTATAACTCCTTTTTCCCCCCAGAGTCTTTGTCTCCCCAGTGAGTTTTCCTTACGGAATATGTTATACTCCTATGGACTTTCGGTCTCTCTGATTTCTTTTCCTTTGTGGCAATATTTCCCCACAGAGCATTAACTTTTGCGTTCATACCATTTGCATCATGAGGTCTCTTAGGGACCAAAATTTGTTTCTATATGTTATTATTTAAGCCCATTCTACTGAGTCGACATGAAGACTTTAACCTTCGCCTCCTCAGTTAGAATGTCCTTAAATAGGGGCAGCTGTAAGACCCTAATTTTGACCCTAAGACGCCTCATGCAATTTTATCATAAGCATTAGCATTGGGATCATACCTTGGCATCCTCCTTACCCCTCTTTCATTGGGTTTGTTTTGGGAGAGGTCACCAAGCACTATGTGATTGTATCATACTTGTATATTATCATTTTACTAACCAAAATACAAAAATATGTCTTTGCATTTGCCTAACTCTTTGGTAGGTAAGGCATGATCTCCATTGATCTATCAAGTTCATATCTAGGATTTTAGACCCTCATGACAAAGAGCACAACCATGAATTGATCCAAGAATGGTTATGAGCATCATATATAAGTCCCATTGATTACTACATGTTATATTGATCAAGTTTTCTTCAAGAGTTTGAAGGTGATTTGCCTTGGAAACCCTAGTTTGATTGGGTATTTTGAGTAACTTCTCCAACAAGCTATCTCACCAATTGATCAACTTTCTCAAGGGACACTTAAGAATTCATCATCTTATGCATATATGATCTACCATGAGCCAAGAAAGTCCAAAGAATTGAAGGTTAGCAAGTTGGTTGATGGTGGTTGGCTAGATGAATTCATCTTATCAAAACTGGGCTCCCCTAGACCCTATCTCCTACAATTTTCACCATATGAAAATGATTCAAATAGAAAAGTTACTCTAAATGACATTCCAAACAACTATCATGTTCTCACCTAGAGCTATTTCATCATCAAATGTTCTTGGAAAATCATTTTCTATGTTGAAACATTATAGGTCATTTTGTCTAAACCCTAATTTGAAAGTCAACTTCCCAAGGCCATAACTTCCTCAATTTGTATGAGATGAAAGATTTCCAAGTTGCAAAATCAAATTCAAGTTTTCTACTTCAAATTTGATGTTTGGAGTGAGTGCAAATTCAACTTTTATGAGCATGTGATACGAGGTTACATTATAGGTCATTTGTGACCTATGCCATTGAACAAGTGATTTTTCCAAACTTCAAAAATGCATAACTCTGTCATTTTAAATCCAACTGACATTAAATTGGTGACCATTTTCAATGTCTTTGAAAGATCTACAACTTTCATGAAGACACGTTTCTCATTTGAAGCTCACATAAAAAGTTAAGCAAGGTGGAATATTGAAATATAAGGCTTGACACTTAGAAAAAATTTTAACATGTTGAAATTTCCAAATTTCGACCTCAAAATTCTTCATGTTCCAAGCTCCAAATGAAAACGTGTTGAACATGAAAGTTGTTCCTTTTGATCTAATCTTTCCAAAAAGTCCAATTTCATCCATTTTGAACAAGATTTACTAGGGATGCACATGGCTGGAACATTGCATCATCATTTGGCAAAGATCAAACTTCAAGCTTCCATGAACAATTTCCTAGCAATCCAATGTAATTTCAGACTTGTTCACACTCAATTATGGATCAAATAAAATGATCTCATGGGCTTGTACACACCCATGCACACATGCATCACTCATTGCCAATTTTGGAAACTCATTTGGAAGGTGCAAATATCACATGATCCAGCTATAAATAGAGCTCCATATGCTCAGAATTGAGGACCCATTCGATTTTAAAGGATAATCCTGAGAATTTTCTTTGGAAATTGAGTTTGAATCTCACTGTTTTGAGATCCAAAACTCCAGGGATCCAAGACCTTTTGTGCATTCTAATCTACTTCTGCAAGCATCCCGAGCAAGATCAAGCACGAGTCAAAGCAAGAACAAGTGAATCCAGACCTGCATTGAAGGTATTTTCCAGAAAATTTCATCTCTTTGATTCTCTCTCAATTCCACTCAAATCTCTGAGATCCTTGGTTGTCTGAAGTCCTACCAATGTAGGCAAGAAGATTGAGTTGCTTAGAGGTTAAGTCGAAGCAACTCGGTTAACACACCTCAAAATTCAACTCCTCATATCTTTCTATATATGTGGAGTTAGTTAAAATTGAGGTCAGATTCGTGCTATACGCCATTTTTTTATTTCAGATCATGTCCTCCTTTTTCATTTTGTTGATGGTGATGAGTGAACCAGTCCGGCCAGGGTCACCGGAGAAGATGACCGGCCTTTGGACACCAGCGATGCGCTGGAAGTATTCAGAGCCATTGATCTGGTTCAAATTGTTTTAATCTTGTGTGTTGCTTTTAAATACCAAGCCTATGTCGCGTTGACTGCAGTGCACCATGGAACGTGCGCTTCTGGCCACTTGATCTGCCACCTCAATTAATGAGGGAGATCAAGTGGTCCACATTTTTTTATTATTTTCTAATTTTCTTTTATTCCTTTTATTTTCATTAATTCATATTAATTTTAATATTGATCCAAAATATATGAGAGTTTCACCAAATAATTTCAAATAATTTCCTCTTTCATATTCTGAATTAAAATTATTTTTTTGAAAACTATTAATATTTTTCCAGATTTAATTGATTTTGCATTTGTTTTTAATTATTTAAAAATCCTTTTAAGTCTTTAAAAATTCTGAAAATTTTTCTCCAAGGTCCTTTGACCTTGTTTGACCTATGATAAATCTCATGGCCATTTATTTGGTGTTTTGATGAGGTTTTGGGAATTTGGTAAACCATATTTAATTTAAATGCCTTATTTTAGTATTTTTAATTTGAATAAATGCCAAATAATTTTGTTGACCAATTGTAATGACTTGTTTGTGTTTGACTCTTGTTGTTCGGCCTTGGTCAAGGTTGATTTGACTTTGTCAAGTTAATAATATTGGATTTAGGGGATTGGTGGAATGTACATTCCATCTCCCAAAATGAATGGATGATATTAATTTGGTAAAAGTCCTCCTTTGATCAATTTGAGTTTTGATCCATTCCCCTCCCTCTTCATCTTATTCCCCTTATTTATGCATTCATCTCATTTGGCCTACGATATCTCAAAGTCCTAAAGCTAGTTGATTGAAAAATTAACATGAGTATGGATAAGATTAGGCCACACCTCTTGCATATTCTTTTTGGGTGTGTCGCAACTGCGAAAAAACAACCGGCGGAGAAAAAGAACAGAAGAGTCGCCACCGTTCGTTATTTATCCCAAAGGAGGGAAAGGAAACGATCGAAGAAAACCTGAAGAGAGGAAAAGACAAGGTCTCGCAACCAAATCTAGGGTTCGGGAGTCGTTTATACGAAGGGAAGGTATTAGCACCCCTACGCATCCGTAGTACTCTACGGGATTCACTCTTGTTGTTCTAGTCTAAAGGGTGTAGGTATATCTAAGGTACTATATGCTAAAAGAAGGTCAAAAGAAAATGACTCCCAAGGATTTCGCATCCACTGCCTACGTATCTCACCTGAGTATGAGAATCAGAGTCTTCGTAGCTCGGCTACCTATGGGTGAAAGAGAAGTGTGCTCGATAAGACATCGCGTCTTATGCCTACGTATCTCATCTAGAATGAGAATCAGAGAAAACGTAGTTCAGCTAACTACGGGAACAACGGTCTCAATTGCAACTAGGGCAAGAGAAAAGGAAGGTCTCGATCGCAACGAGGGCGAGAGAAAAGGATCGCAGCAAGGGCGAAAGCAAACAAGGATTAGTTGTTAGTCGTCAGTCAAACTTGAAAAGGCATCGCATCTCGTGCCTACGTATCTCATCTGAACATGAGAATCAGAGTTATCGTAGTTCGGCTAACTAGGGGTTAAGGATTGCCATCTGAACATGGGCTTACAAAAGAGGACACCAGCTGTGTCAAAGGAAAGTGGGCAATGTGTTCAACATCCTAGCAGTAGGTGTCGCAGGTCGCTGAATCGAGTCTTAGCCAGTTACCTCTTTGCAATAGAACAGACTGACATGCCACAAGATCGGAGGCGCACGGAAGGTCTAAAAGTGGGGAAGCTCTGCCCTAGAGTTGTCATGCAATGTGGACCTATGTGTTAGGATTTACAGAGGGGAACATCTACCTAATGTTAGCATGCAAAGAAAAAGGGAATTCTACCTATGTTATCATACAAAGGGTTCTACCTAATAGGTGCTACGTAAACGGAACAAAAGTCGACGGATGGAGCAAGGAGAGGAGCCACGGATAAGGGTAGATGGCGATGCCTATGGCAATCTACTTACAGGTAGATGGCGATGCCTGAGGCAATCGACTTACAAGAGGATGGATGAACACGTGCTGGTTCTGTTAAGTTTTGAAAATGATTACTCGACGTTGGATCGAGCTTTTGATCTTGTTTTGAAATGATTATCGGATGTTCGTTTTAATTCTTGTATTAACAGATGAATAAAGAATGAAAGAATAAATATTATACACTTTATGGGAGAGGGGTACATTTGTTACAAATGGGGATGGTTCATGGCAATCAAACAATAAAAATATATGTCTCAATCACCAAACAAGTAGGCAACAGTTATCAATAAAATCAGATAAGTAACAGGTATATAATCAAATTAAAGAATCAAAGAATGAAATAATGGAGCATTAAACAAGGCATGGGAAGTATGAACATGTTCAACAATCAAGCAATAATAAGCATGGATGAAAGAAACAAGTGTAAAAGATAACAAATGAATCAGATGCACAAAAAGGGTCCACTGAAATAATTAAATCAAGAAATGAGGTAAGGATCAAATAAAATCAAGCTAGAAGGCCTCTAATACATGGCATATGAGATGAACAAGGTAGGATTAAACGATCTCTTCAATTGCCATAAGCAATCCCTAAGTCAAACATCGATCATAAAGAAATCAAATGAAAATTCGAGCCGACTTAATAAATATCAAATAAATAGCAAATTAATCAAGAAAATTATGAAAAACTAAATTAAGCAAGGTGGGTTCATGACATCATCATCCCCCAAAAAGATTTTAAAAATAATGAAAATTAGTACATGAATTAATTGAAATAAAATAGAGGTCAAACCAAAAGTCAACCAACCAAACTAGGTTAAAAATAAATCAAGAATAAATTGAAAATGTGAAATAAAAATCCAAGAGAAAGTCAGGTTGACCATGGGACAGTGGTCAACCTTCATCCCAAAAATCAGAGGCTGGAAATAATTTTAAGTTATAAAAATAAAATCAAGAATCAAATGTATGCTAAAATAGACCACTTAGAATGAATAATTAAAATAAAATTTTAATACTAAATAAATGCGAAAATAAAAATTAAATAAAATTCAATAAGGCATCAAGCAATATGGAAAATATTTTTGGATATTTTTATGAACTAAGAAAACATTTTAAATTAATTAAAATCAGAACAGAAATAAAAATGGGAATTAAAAAAAGAAAATGAAAAGGGGGGTGCATTAGCATTTATTACTGAACTGGAAAATGAGTGCTACGCTAATGGGCCATAAGCGCGGGGTGTGGGAAGCAACTGGCGAAGGCCCACAGTCCAAAACAATAATTAAATCCAGGCGTGACACATGAAATAACGTTTTATTTAAAAAACCATGTGAACCTAACATCAATTGGCCACTTGTATTTTAAGTCACTAAAAGACAAAACACACACGGATGGCCAGGATTAAAACGGCAGCGACAAATCCAATGGCTCTCAAGATGACACACAGTCATCTTCTTCATTGGGCCAAAACACTAGCCATGTTCATGCAGAAACGCGGGCAATGCAGTGGGTTTCTCTCAACTTCAACACCAAAATGCGACCACAATAGTGCATCAAAAAACACGAAATAAAGCTCAGATCTCAAGTATAAAATGCAAGGATTAACATGGTTACTTATTTTAGGTGAAATGATAGCTTATTCATGGAGAAAAGTTGACAGCAAAGTGTCAACATGAACACGGGCATGAGCAAAAATCAACAACATAAACCAGCAACATGGACATTGCCTCGTGCTGAAGGCTTAAAAAATAAGCATAAGCATATGATTAATCATGGAAACAAGCATGAAGCAAGCATAGATATATCAATAAATGGTTATGGAAGAGGAATAAAAGAGTTACCTAGTGGAAGTCTAGTCCACTACTTCTTGGTTGTGGAGAGGCTAGAAGAGAATGCTGCCTTGGTGCTTCAAAAAAAAACTTCAACTCAAGAACTTGCTGAGAAATGAAATCTGACTCCAATGAACCTTTTCTTGCTTGCTCGAAAATTCACAGCCTCTCTTCATGCTTAGGGTTTATGGCTTAAATATGGCGGGTCAAATGTTCCTTAATGGGCTCAAAAATAATCTGTTTTGGGGTGAGCAAATGATGCAGGTTAGTGGCATTTGGTGAGGTGTAGAAAGAGGGCACATGAGGGTTGTTTCTTATTTTGGGCAAAACTTTGGGTGAATGGAAATACAATGCATGGCCAAATGAGGAAATTAAAACATGGGTTGTGTAATCTTGCAGCATGGCTTGGTTTGGTTTGGCAAGCAAAACAATCCAAGGTGGTGACTTTGTGGCAACATAACTTGATGAGCACACCACCAATTGATGAGATAATGCAAAGAGTAGAAAGATATCATGGAATTTGGCATGTTTCATGTTGAGCATAAGTGGAAATAATGAATGGAAGAATATGAAAAATGGCATCTAGTTCATGTCACACCATGGCAAGGTTGGTTGGGCAAGTTAGGCATAAAATCTGCCTAGAAATTTCAAGTCATGGTGCCAACTTTAACTGAATGTATCTCTCAAACCATGGATCCAAATGAGATGACTCCAAAGGGAGGTGAAAGAGGACATGACAAGGTATAATTATTGTGAAGGAAATATTTTCAATTGGTACCTTGAAGTGCAAGAAAACTGGCCAAAAAGCTTTGACAAAACTTAAAGATTTTTAGACTTAGAAAATTTTCTAAGTGTTCTAAAAATATGCCTTACTTTGACCAAGTATAACTTTCTCAATTTTGATCCAAATGGAGCAAACTTTGTATTTATAGAAAGCTTGGAACAAAAGAAACAACTTTCATGCTGGATAAATTTTCAAATGGAGCTTTTATCTTGATGGAAAATGGGCTTAAAGTGAGTGCAAAAATCATAAAAACTTGCCCAAAATGGAAAGTCAACCATTTCCAAATTAAGTAACTTTTCCAATTCCTGATTAAATGACAAATCCATGATCCAACCTTGATAAAATTTCACATGTAGGCTCCCCTAGGTATGAATTTGGAGATTCCACTCTCAAAAAGTCAGGAGTTGACTTTTCTGGCCCCACAGTTGAGTTTTCCGAAACTATCTGATTCCCGATTCCAGTGATCAATTGAAGCACTTCTGGCTCAAATAAAAAGCTGATTTTTTGTATGTAGACCCTTGTGAACATATGGAGGGCCATGGAAAAGAGTTTCACCCAAAGAATCAGAAATAAACTAATTTTAAACCAAACCCTAATTTTAGGGCAAAATTGATCGGGAACTGATTGCACTGCTTTCCAATGGATCTTTCTGAGATAATTGTGAGTCTTCCTAGGCCAAGATGCCTGTCCAATCATGACATGGATAGGCTCCTCTACTTCCAACCAAACATTGTCTGTTGTAGGTAGCCATGAAACCCTAATTTCCTAATCAAATCCATCAACACTCTGATACCTCTGAATCCTTCACTGATGAACTGAGGACCATAATCAGATACCTGGAGCCACCTGAGACCCTTGAGACTTATATACTTAGAGAATGAAGTCCAATTCTCAATCTTGCTTTGTGTGGGCTCCTTCTGTTAAGGAGTGATCAATCAAAACCTGATTTCCAAGTCACTAATGCAGTATGCAATAAGTATGACCTAGTATGATGCCAATGAAGTGTGAAACATAATCCCATGCTTCCAGGAAAAATTGTAGGGTAAATTTTGGGGTATTACAGCTGCCCCTATTCAATCAACTTGAAACCCGAAATGAAGATAGCAACGGCTTTCGCACTTTCGAGGTATCAAGGGATTGAATAAGATAAAAGCCCGAAAATTTACACTGAAGTGAAAAAATGAAGTAATAATGCCTGTCAGGATCGGCAAAGAGGTGGTCTGAAAAAAAGAATCTGTCTGGTACGGTGAGAGTCGTTCTGAACACCGAAAAAAGAATGTTAGCCTAAATACCAAAACAAATGGTAACACAGGAATAACCATGGCCTGAATGTCGCTCATCAATCTGAATACTGGAAATGACTTCGATCTGAGCATCGGAAGATACTAGATTATCAAACATCGGATCTGAACACCGGGAAACTGGCCTGAGCGCCACGGCCTGAATACCAGAAGACTGACCTGAATGCCACAAGTTGCGTCGACCTGAACGTCCGAAACTTCTTCGATCTGAACATCGGAAAACTGGCATGAATGCCACTTCGGTCTGAATACCGGAAACTTGCCTGAATGCCACAAGTTGTGTCGACCTGAACGTCGGAAACTTCTTCGATCTGAACATCGGAAAACTGGCCTGAATGCCACTTCGATCTGAATACCGGAAACTGACCTGAATGCCACAAGCTGCGTCGACTTGAACGTCAGAAACTTCTTCGATCTGAACATCGGAAAACTGGCTTGAATGCCACTTCGGTCTGAATACCGGAAACTGGCCTGAATGCCACAAGTTGCGTCGACCTGAACGTCGGAAACTTCTTCGATCTGAACATTGGAGAACTGGCCTGAATGCCACTTCGGTCTGAATACTGGAAACTGGCTTGAATGCCACAAGTTGCGTCGACCTGAACGTCGGAAACTTCTTCGATCTGAACATCGGAGAACTGGCCTGAATGCCAATTCGGTCTGAATACTGGAAAACTGGCCTGAATGCCACTTCGGTCTGAATACCGGAAACCTGCATGCCTATCAGCATCGGCAGAAATAGGGAAAATGATAATTGAGGCGGCGCGTGGGCCAACGACCCCTACTGGGAATAATAAAGGATAAGTCATGAACAAACTTCAGTCTGAGTACTGAAAACAAACATCTGAATTATCACTTGGGATACCGAGAATGTCTCATGCTTTACATGCGTATGTTTGAATTTTTCAATGGAGTAATGCTCCATGAAAATGGAAATGCTACGCGATTTGGGAGGATGCAATGCGATATGATTCTACATGCAGGGATGCGAAATGCTAGGTTAGAGAGAACATCAGGCCGAGGCAAGGAATTCTACTGGGGAAATGATCACAATCTTCTGGACCCTAGCCATGCTGTTGGAGATACACAGCACAATGAACTCTGTGGGGAAATGACCAGCCCACGCGGTGTTCTGGTAATAACAAAATGCTGAGACTCTGATTGGGGGAGAGAATGGCACTGAAAGCTTGCTGCTGTGGGAAGCGACGGTGGTTCTGGAAACCATAATCTGCGAGAGAGATGACTCAGCAGGGGAAGCAAACACCGATACAGTACCGAGATTCTGCTTCAAGGGAAGAGACCAGGGATCTAGCGTCGAGATCATCGATCTGGCATCGAACTTTGAGGAGCAGCCGCTTCTACCGGGAAGATACAGTCGGACACAGTCGACTCTACTGGGGAATGTATAATCTGAAACAAATACTTGGGGAAGTACAGTAGTGAGAACCTGCTGCGGATTGAAGAATCCAATGCTTGGACCAACTTTACAGGGATAAGATACCAAATACCAACTGTTGAAGAAAAACATCTGCGATCATCTGTTGGGAACCTTAAGGAAATGCCCCGAGTGTACCTGTTCGGAATATACGATCCAAAGCACTTAAAATTTACCACAATTTTAAATGTTTATTAAGCATGTACCTGTAAAGCTCTTATGTTTCATGATGCAATATTTATCAAAAATTCGGACGTCATTTTTGCAAACAAAATAGTAAAAATGAAAATGAACACAGAGATATACTGAATAACATGATTTTATTGATTGAATGGCCTCTGAATAGGCATTTACATCAGGAAGCTGTCCTTGGAAAGAGGTAATTGCACAAAAGATAAAAACAGAAATTAATCTAATGGCAATGTGAAATGGATTTCTATCGGGATCCAATTCTGCTATGACTCGCTCGTTTTCAAGATCCTCCAAATGATCAGCTTTCTGAAAAAGGTGATTGGATTGTTTCCTATCCTTCGTAAATTTCCAGTTATCGACACGAAATGAGATTCAGAGCTACTAAGAACGCAGTCATTCGCTTAATCCCTAACTTTTGCCTGGATCGCCCTTTCGGGTTTTCAATCCACCGGGATACCAATTTTTGCCTTAGTTGCCTTTTTCAGGTTTTCAACTTACCGGGTGTACAATCTTTCCATTTTTAATCCCTAACTTTTGCCTGAACCTTTTTCATTTTCTTGGTTCGCCGGGATGCCCATTTTTTGCCTGGACTATTCTTTTTATTGTCCAGCGGGTCTATTTTATGCGAAGTATTTTTTAACTACGTCTGAGTTCACAGGGGAAGTGAAGTCTTCACCATCCATAGTTGCAAGCATTAAGGCTCCACCATCAAAAATCTTGGTGACAATATATGGTCCATCATAGTTAGGAGTCCACTTGCCCCTATGATCTGTCTGAGGAGGAAGGATCCTTTTCAACACCAAATCTCCGACTTGGAAGCATCGAGGACGCACTTTCTGATCAAAGGCTCTCTTCATCCGACTTTGATACAACTGCCCATGACAAATGGCTTCCATTCACTTCTCTTTGATAAGACTTAACTCATTGAACCTTGTCTGACTCCATTCAGCTTCGTCTAACTCAACATCCAGCAGGACACTTAGAGAAGGAATCTCCACTTCAACAGGTAGGACTGCTTCCATACCTTACACAAGGGAGTAAGGGGTTGCCCCGGTCGATGTACGTACTGAAGTACGGTACCCATGCAAGGCGAAGGGTAGCATCTCATGCCAATCTCTGTACGTGACGACCATCTTCTGCACAATCTTCTTTATGTTCTTATTTGATGCCTCAACAGCACCGTTCATCTTAGGACGATAAGGGGAAGAATTGTGATGTTGAATGTTAAAGTTCTTGCACAACTCCTTCATCATTTTGTTATTGAGATTGGAACCATTATCAGTAATGATTCTTTTGGGAATCCCATAACGACAAATGATTTCTTTCTTAATGAATCGAGCAACTACATGTCTGGTGACCTTCGCAAATGACGCTGCTTCGACCCACTTGGTGAAATAGTCGATGGCGACAAGGATGAAGCGATGCCCATTGGAAGCAATCGGCTCAATCTTTCCAATCATATCAATGCCCCACATAGAAAACGGCCACGACAAAGACATCACATTCAGAGGATTTGGCGGCACATGCACCTTATCAGCATAAATCTGGCATTTATGACACTTCCAAGCATATTTGAAACAATCAGATTCCATGGTCATCCAATAATAACCCGCCCTCAACAATTTCTTAGTCATTGCATGTCCACCGGCATGAGAACCAAAGGAGCCTTCATGAACTTCATGCATTAACATGTTCGCTTCGTGTCTGTCCACGCATCTGAGCAAAACCATGTCGAAGTTCCTCTTATACAACACATCGTCTTTGTTCATGAAGAAACTGCCTGCCAATCTTCTCAAAGTCCTTCTATCATTGTTGGATGCCCCTGCAGGGTACTCTTGATTCTTCAGAAAGCACTTGATGTCGTGATACCAGGGTTTGTCATCAACTACCAGTTCAGCAGCAACCACATACGCGGCCCTATCAAGGCGCATAACATCGATCCTAGGGACATAGTTCCACTGAATCACTTTGATCATGGAGGATAGAGTAGCAAGAGCATCTGCCATCTGGTTCTCATCACGAGGTATATGATACAGCTTTACTGTCGTGAAGAAAGTCAACAGTCTTCTCGTGTAATCTCTGTAGGGGACCAGATTAGGCTGGAGAGTATTCCAATCACCATTCACTTGATTGATCACTAGAGCTGAATCTCCGAAGATGTCAAAAGTCTTGATTCTCAAATCAATGGCTTGCTCAATACCCAAGATATGTTCCTCATACTCAGCTTCATTATTGGTGCACTCAAAAGTCAGACGAGCGGTGAAAGGCATGTGGGCACCTTTCGAAGTGGTAATGACAGCACCAATTCTACTTCCTTTGGCATTGACGGCCCCATCAAACATTAAAGTCCACTTTTCATCTGGATCAAGTCCCTCCTCAACAACTGGCTCTTCACAGTCTTTCATCTTGAGGAACATGATGTCTTCATCCGAAAAATCAAACTTCATCGGCTCATAATCATCAATCGGCTACTGAGCAAGATAGTCTGACAGAATACTCCCTTTGATGGATTTCTGGGATGTGTAGTGGATGTCGTACTCTGTCAATACCATTTGCCAACGAGCAACCCTTCCGGTGAGAGCTGGCTTCTCAAATATATATTTGACTGAATCCATTTTGGAGATCAGTAAGGTTGTGTGAGTCAGCATGTATTGTCTCAATCGCTTAGCAGCCCATGCAAGTGCACAACATGTCTTTTCAAGCATTGAATATCTCGACTCGTAATCTGTGAATTTTTTACTTAGGTAGTAGATGGCATGCTCTTTTTTACCTGTCTCGTCGTGTTGACCGAGAACACAACCCATAGAATTATCAAGTACTGTCAAATACATAATCAGCGGTCTTCCTTGGACTGGAGGCATAAGGATTGGAGGATTCTGCAAATACTCTTTTATTTTTTCGAAAGCCCTTTGGCAATCATCGTTCCACCTGATAGCCTGATCTTTTCTCAATAATTTGAATATTGGCTCACACGTGGCTGTTAGGTGAGAGATGAACCTTGCAATGTAGTTCAACCTCTCTAAGAAACCACGGATTTGTTTTTCTGTTCTTGGCTCAGGCATTTCTTGTATTGCTTTTACTTTGGCAGGATCCACCTCAATCCCTTTTTCACTAACAATAAAACCCAACAGTTTTCCAGATCTCACCCCGAAAGTACACTTGTTCGGATTAAGCCTCAGCTTGAATTTCCTCAAACGCTTAAACAGTTTCTGCAAATTCAATAAATGTTCTTCTTCCGTCTGAGATTTGGCAATCATATCTTCAACATAAATCTCGATTTCATGATGAATCATATCATGGAAAAGAGTTACCATAGCTCATTGATATGTTGCCCTAGCATTTTTCTGACCAAACGACATCACCTTGTAGTAGAAGGTGCCCCATGGGGTTATGAAAGTTGTCTTCTCCATGTCTTCTGGTGCCATCTTAATTTGATTATAGCCAGAAAAGCCATCCATGAAGGATAATACCGAGAACTGAGCCGTGTTATCCACCAAAACGTCGATGTGAGGTAATGGGAAATCATCTTTAGGACTAGCTCTGTTCAGATCCCGGTAGTCAACACACATCCGTACCTTTCCATCCTTCTTAGGTACTAGAACGATATTTGCAACCCATGGCGGATAATTTGTAACCGCTAGAAACCCTCCATCCAACTGTTTTTGCACTTCTTCCTTTATCTTGACAGCCATCTCTGGTCTTGTTCTTCTTAGCTTCTGCTTGACCGGAGGACAATCCTCTTTGAGAGGAAAACGGTGTACCACAATGTCTGTGTCAAGCCCTGGCATGTCCTGATAAGACTAAGCGAAGATGTCAACATACTCTTGCAGCAATTCAATCAGCCCCTTCTTCATATTATCTTCCAAAGCAACCCCTATCTTGATTTCTCTCTTGACGTCCTCGGTGCCGAGATTAATCACTTCAATAGACTCTTGATGCGGTTGAATGACCCTTTCCTCCTGTTTTAACAATCTGACAAGTTCTTTAGGGAGTTCACAGTCTTCATCATCCTCTTCTTCAGCTTGAAAGATTGGATTTTCAAAGTCGAAGCGAGCCATAGAACTGTTATCAATAGGATCCGGTGACGTGCATCTGCATGAGTGATGGTATGTGCTTATGAGTGTGAACAAGGAGTGAAAACTAAACAAAACATTGCCAAATATATTTTTTTTTATTTTTGAAAACTGCAAAAATAGAAAGACAGTGAAGAAAATATTTGAATGCAAAAAGACGTCATTTATTTACGCTAAAAAATGCAGGTATTCACATAGATGAGCGCTACAATGAGCCATTACACCCTGGGCGGAACGTAAGACTTGGATATGCACAAATAAACAAAGAAAATTACTCTTCAAGAAGAGTGACTTGGATAATCTCTTCAGAAGACCAATTGCGGAGAACTTCACCCGGGACCCTTGGACGCACCCAGTTGTCAATGTCGCAATCACTATCCCCATCTTCTTAGTTGATTGCAGAGATTTGGCCATACTAAATGATGTCAGCACTGGAGAAAGTAATCGGCCCCTGACGAGTCTGAGGCGTTGAAGTTGTAGAAGTCAATGTCGGCTGATATCCAATCCCAAACTTGTCTTCCTTCATAGGTAAATCCAACAGACGTCCCCAACCAGGAGCAACACCTGAATTTACCAAGGCCTGTGCCTACTTGAAGGACGAAATAGAGGCACCTACTTTAACCTCTTCCACTGGAGCTGCAACCTTGATTTGAACTGCCTCAATGGCCTGACACAAGGTCTCATGAATCTCGCCTTCTACCTCTACATACTTGAATGTAGACAGGTGACTGACCAGAATATCCTCCTCACCACAGACAATGATAATTCTTCCGTTGATCGGGAACTTGATCTTCTGATGCAAGGTCGAGGAGACTGCCCCAGCATTGTGGATCCAAGGACGACGCAGCAAGCAGCTATATGAAGGACTGATATCCATCACATAGAAGACGATGTTGAAGGTTTGTGATCCAATCTGAATTGGCAATTCTACCTCTTCGAATACCGACCTCTTTGAACCATCGAAGGCTTTCACAACCAGATCGGAAGGCTTCAAGATCAAACCTTTTACATCTAACCTTAACAGGGCTCTCTTAGGTAGCACATTGAGAGAGAAACTTGTATCCACCAGAACATGGGATAGCACAGTGTCTTTGCACTCCATCGAAATGTGTAAAGCCTTGTTATGATCGCGTCTAGCTGGCGTCAAGTCAGAATCAGTAAAACCCAACCCATTGCTTGCATGAACATTTGCAACGATCCCTTCTAGTTGGTTCACCGAGATCTCCTAAGGCACATACGTAGCATTAAGGACCTTCAGAAGTGCCTCACTATGTGCCTCCGAACACAGCAGGAGTGAGAGAATAGATATCTTAGACGGCGTCTGAATCAACTGATCGACTACCTTGTAATCACTTTTCTTTATGATTCTCAAGAGCTCGTCCACATCCTTCGCGAAAGCAGGCTCAGAGCCAGCCTGTGGTGCAGGGGTACCCTCATTCACAACTTGCTTGCCTTTGGCCTTCGCCGCGGTGTCAGCATTATCAGATTGGGTAACCGGTGGTGAGAACAGTCTACCACTTCTGGTGAATCACCCGATTCCACCAACATTGTCCACTGCGGGATGTTTTGTTTCAACTTCAGGTTCAGATTTCTGATCCTGCACCTCTTCTATTTCCAGTGGCTGCTCCACTCTATGACCATGCGTGTACACACTCCCCCCGTAATTCCAAGGAATGTCCCTTTCCCTGGTGAAAGGTAAAGGACCAGGGGTCGTGATAGTCATAGTGGATTGATACGGTCGCACTAGTGGTACCGGTTGCGCTACCGGCACACTGATCTGAGCGGTCGGGTAGAAAGTTGTGATAGTGGCAATGTCATAGTCATACTCAGAAAATCTCATTCATTGAAATACAAACATCTGAAACATCGGAATCAAGTTCAACAAATACATCAGAATCAAACACAATGTTTGGGATATCAGCAACAACATCAGGAAAATTAATTACATCATTAGGAATTACAAAATCAACAGGAACAACACTCGTAAATTCTTCGGCATCAACAGCATCTTCAGAAAAGAGAGGATCAACATCTGCATTCTCAAACACCTCTTCAACAACCCCTTCAACAGACTTTTAGGCAGACAGGTCTTCAGCTTGGAGGATACCATCGTCAAGCAAGGCCTGGATACCCTGCTGCAGCCTCACAAAACCCCCGCTCTCTGCAACACAACCCAAACAATCGCTTCCGCAACCGGGGAAAACATCTGCCTTTAGCAAGTATTCTTTAATTTCCAACAGCGGAGTCTTCAGTTTCAACACCTCCTTGATTGATTCGACTTTTCCTTCAACCATGTTAACATTTGCTCCACCATGCTGCGGCATAGGATTGTTGACAACATTAGGAGCCGGCGCAAAGTTAATGGCCTTTGAGTCAATTAGGTCTTGAACTACGTGCTTAAAAGCTTTGCAGTTCTCAATAGTGTGGCCAGGTGCCCCAGAGTGGAATTCACACCTAGCATTGGTGTCGTAACCCACTGGAAGCCTTCCAATAGGAGGAGCCAAAGTGCGTAACTGCACAAGCTGCAACTGTTGAAGGTTGGGAAGCAACTGGGCGTACGACATCGGAAGAGTGTCGAAACGCCTATCCATCATCCTTTGTCTCTGCTGGTAGGCAGGTCTGTTACCCTGCTGTTGTTGGTACTGATTTTGTTGACGCTGGGGTTATTGTTGTTGCACTAGTGCTGCAGCCGGAATGGTCATAGCTGCAACATAGGGTTTCTGATGGTAATTCTGAAAATTATTCCTTCGGTTACCTCTGCTCTAATAAGAAGACACAAAATTTGCATCCCCTTCTCTCCTCTTCTGTCCTCCTATGAACGACTTCTTCGACCCCGAGAATGATCCAACCCTACTTTGGATCTTACACGTCTTCAAGTAGTTCTCCACCCTCTCACTGGTAGAGATCACATCAGAAAAATTCGAGGCGTTGCAACCCACCAGACGTTCCAAGTAAGACCTGGGCAGCGTGTTCATAAACATGTTGGCCATCTCCTTTTCCAACATCGGAGGATGAACACGGGAAGCCATCTCTCTCCAGCATTGAGCATACTCTTTGAAGAACTCATTGCTCTTGAGAGACAGATTCTGGAGTTGGGTCCTGTCAGGTGCCATATCCATATTATATTGATACCGCTTCACAAAAGCCTCTACCAAGTCTCTCCAGAAGCGAATATGGGCTCTGTCTAGCCTCATATACCACTCCAAGGATGTCCCAACTAGGCTGTCCTAGAAGAAGTACATGAGCAGCTTCTCATCATCGGAATACGCAACCATCTTGCGGAAGTAAGCCTGCACGTGAGTTTTCAGGCAAGAGTTGCCATTGTACTTGTCAAAAACTGGAACTCTGAACTTTGTTGGAACTCTCACACCTGGGACCAGCCCCAAGTCAGCAACATCCACCCCAAGAGCATTCTGTCCTTCCACAGCTTTCAACCTCTCCTCCAATCTTTGAAACATAGGGTCCATACCATGGCCCATGCTAAAGTCTTCCTGAAGCAGGGTGAACTGATCCTCCTTATTATCATGGATGGGTTGTTGATCAGGGTTGACACGTGGGATAGGGATAGGCCCCGATCCATTGGGTCCATTAGTCTCTCCAGCTAGAGGATCCATCACAATTTCTGGTTGAGTAGTAGGGGGATTCCTCTGTATCAACAGTCTAAGCTTCTGTTGTCCCTGAGCCACTCCTTGGACCACATCCATGAATTGATTCATTCGAATCCTCATCTCAGCGAGCTCTGCTTGTAGGCCTTGCATTGCACTGCATTGATTCCTTCGGGTACCGTATCGGTGAATGCCTGAGTCAGTTATCCTACTAGTGGAATACCAAACAAAATGAGAACACCGCGGCGATACCTGTTATGCAAGACAAGCTAATGGATATGCAAATGCAATGATATGTTTATCAATTCCAAAGGGTATTCTACCACTTGATTCCAGTCTTGCATCAGATAAACAGTGTAAGAAGATCGAGCCATGGATAAACTTCTAAGACCGAGATGTAATAAAGAAAAACCGTCATACAAATGAGTTCAAGGAGGGGGACTTAGCCAATAGTACATCAAAAGAGGATCTCCACAACAAGCCTGTGGATCATCACTACAAAGCAACAAAGAAACACAACAAGTAAAAAGAGGGACAAAATTCAGGAATCAGCCTCCTGTATACAACCCATAAGGACTGCCCTTAACTTCAGCCAGCAATATCACCGTGTCAGGATGATCTGGAGATTCTGTCAAACGCCGGATAAGCAAATTCCTCTTGTGAATAATCCCATCCAGTTCTTTGATGTGCTCTATGTAATAATTCCCATCATCTTCCCTGAATACCTCTTCATGTCTAGATTTCTACAAACTCGTCAGCACTTTGAGTTCTTCAATCTATTCTTGAGCCTTGTCGAGTTGATCTGTAATGTAACCATTGGTTGTACGGGCACACAGGAGCTCATTGTTCTTCTCCTTCAGCAGAGTCTTCAACTTCTCCACCTGACCAATCAATTCGGCCACCATCTCCTCCTCTTTTGCCTTCTAAGAAGCTGAAAATGCATCCCATTGTTCTTGCCACCCAGCTAACTTACCACGGGCCTCTGTTAATTGCTGCTTGACTCGCCTCAACTCAGAACCGGATGACCCCAAGGCTTTATCAGTTTTCCTAAGGAAGTTCACCTCCACAGCCAATTTCTTTTCCTCTTCCTTTTGCAATTTGACAGCTTCCCCCTTCTGATATTTTGCCTCATGGTATAGATGCATAAAGTCTTGCAACTTCACACTTAACTCTGAATTTTCAGTTTGAAGTTCCTCCATGGTATTCTTCAATTTGTCATACTCTTCTCGGCTCACCATTGTTGACTGCTCAGGAGTAGGTGGATACAAAGGTTCTTCAATAGGAAATGGCAGACTAAACTCTTCGACTCTTCCCCAAAGCCAATCTTCATACTGAGGATAAGTCCTGCAATCCCCCTTTCTAAGCACAATCCTCCCTCTCTTGATTACCTTGAGCCAAGCCTCAGCTGCCTTATGGGATACAGTCAGATCAGATGAAGAATGGAAAAACAAAGATTCTTCCACATCTTTTTCCAAAGGCGGAGTTTTTAAAGCATACCCAAATTGTCTGACTGCTAGAGAAGGATTATAGTTGATTCCTCCTCTTCTTCCTACCAACGGCACATTCGGGAAGTTCCCGCAACTGTGAATAATATCCGCCCGAAGCAAGTTCCGGTCAGACCACCAAGAAATATCTTTGGCTCTTATCCCCATCAACCTCTTCGACCAACTCAACGAGTCCTTGAAATCAACGAACGCTCCCGACTTGGGTAGGTGAGAAATGAACCACTTATGAAACAAGGGTGCACAACAATTCACCAATCCTCCTTTTCTATTATCATTCCTGTGATGCACTGAATGAAAGAAATCTCCTAGCAAGGTTGGCACTGGAATTCCCAACACGAAGAGGCGTATTGCGTCTACATCCAAAAATTTTGCAACATTACAGAACAGGACAATCCCGTATACACAAAGAGCCAACACAGCATTGAAACACCTCCAATCACCATCTTCAAGCTTCTTCTTGGCTTCTCCCACTAAGAAACTCAGATGAAAACCACTGACTCCTCCTTTCTGACACATATTAGACTCCAAGACTGATTTCCCCAAATATGTGGCTGAAGCAACCGTGCTGAAATCGGGCAGAAACTCAGAACTGTAGAATAGAAACTGCGACGTGATAGGAACTCTGAGAAAACTGGCAATCTCCTCCAAAGTAGGGACCAAGATATAATCTGGGAATGTGAAACACCTCAACGGAGGGTCATAGAACTGCAGCAATGTAAAGAGAGCATCGTGTTGATCTTTAGGGAGAACTTTAACGAAACTTAGAATCAACCCGTAATCCTTCCGGAATCTTTCTAGAGAATCATGATCCATTAACTTCATCAGCTGTTGAATGGGATCCAAACAAACCACATGAAATTTGTAGGCGACATGTCTTTTTCTTCCAATATCCATCTTAGGAGAACCAGAAAACCCCGACTAGAATCAAGAAGAAGATATAAACCCCTGAGAATAGATAAACATGTGTTAAATGATATGAATGCAAAATGATGTGATGCAATGCAGTGACATGGGAATCAGGATTGCTGTATCTGCTTGAACAATTGTTAGGTCGCACTGTCTGAAGAGAAAACCACTGAGGAACATATAAGAGATCAAAGCTCTGCTCCAACAAGAATACCAGAAAACCTGGTTGGTTGAAGGTTAAGGTTTCCTGAATTTAGCCCGCCCCTCACTAGTAGGTTCTAAGAACAGAAGTTTGTTAGCTTCTAGCCCTTCAGTCGAGAATAATATGTTTACCACTGAAGGTTTGGTATTATTACGAGACAAAAGACCTCCACTGACATCCCTCAACAGGACATCCTAAAAGCAAGTTCCCAGCCTTGGGTCCTCAGATTGAGAAGTGAGAATGCGCCCACTAGAGCTAACATAATCGCGTCTCGGAGGAGTGCCTCGACTGACTCCTCGGGAAATGGTCACCAGAGTCGACGATTTCTAAGGGAACATTCTGTCGTTACGGAACACCCGTAGGACAGAATATATCCAAAAGAAACCTCATCTGGGTGTGGGTCTCATGAACAACTTAACGTAGCAACATGCTACGCAAGCCTCATGACTATCCACTCTAAAACCTGTGTGTATGCTCAAGCCTGGGTAGTGGGCTTATCTCTCATAGAACAACCCAGCCCAACAAACAACCAACCCAACAAATCCAGCAGATACATCAATCATATGTACACAATGCAGTAAGATAAAGCAGATAAATGTTGAAAGTAAATAACTGTACAAAAGAATAAACACCCAACAAACAAGAAACTCACAAAAGCTATGAGGGACTCGCATAGGGAAACCGGGTCCCCAGCAGAGTCGCCAGCTGTCGCAACTGCGAAAAAACAACCGGCAGAGAAAAAGAACAGAAGAGTCGCCACCGTTCATTATTTATCCCAAAGGAGGGAAAGGAAACGATCGAAGAAAACCTGAAGAGAGGAAAAGACAAGGTATCGCAACCAAATCTAGGGTTCGGGAGTCGATTATGCGAAGGGAAGGTATTAACATCCCTACGCATCCGTAGTACTCTACGAGATCCACTCTTCTTGTTCTAGTCTAAAAGGTGTAGGTATATCTAAGGTACTATCTGCTAAAAGAAGGTCAAAAGAAAATGACTCGCAAGGATGTCGCATCCACTGCCTACGTATCTCACCTAAGTATAAGAATCAGAGTCTTCGTAGCTCGGCTACCTATGGGTGAAAGAGAAGTGTGCTTGCTAAGACATCGCGTCTTATACCTACATATCTCATCTAGAATGAGAATCAGAGCAAAACATAGTTCAGCTAACTATGGGAACAACGGTCTCGATTGCAACTAGGGAAAGAGAAAAGGAAGGTCTCGATCGCAACGAGAGCGAGAGAAAAGGATCGCATCAAGGGCGAAAGCAAACAAGGGTTAGTTGTTAGTCGTCAGTCAAACTCGACAAGACATCGCATCTCGTGCCTACGTATCTCATCTGAACATGAGAATCAGAGTTATCGTAGTTCGGCTAACTAGGGGTTAAGGATTTCCAGCTGAACATGGGCTTACAAAAGAGGACACCAGTTGTGTCAAAGGAAAGACGACAATGTGTTCAACGTCCTGGCAGTAGGTGTCGCAGCTCGCTGAATCGAGTCTTAGCCAGTTACCTATTTGCAATAGAACAGACTGACATGCCACAAGATCGGAGGCACACGGAAGGTCTAAAAGTGGGGAAGCTCTGCCCTAGAGTTGTCATGCAATGTGGACCTATGTGTTAGGATTTACAGAGGGGAACATCTACCTAATGTTAGCATGCAAAGAATAAGGGAATTCTACCTATGTTATCATACAAAGGGTTCTACCTAATGGGTGCTACCTAAACGGAACAAGAGTCGACGGATGGAGCAAGGAGAGGAGCCACTGATAAGGGTAGATGGCGATGCCTGAGGCAATCGACTTACAGGTAGATGGCGATTCCTGAGGCAATCGACTTACAAGTGGATGGATGAACACGTGCTGGTTCTGTTAAGTTTTGAAAATGATTACTCGACGTTGGATCAAGCTTTTGATCTTCTTTTGAAATGATTATCAGATGTTCATTTTAATTCTTGTATTAACATATGAATAAAGAATGAAAGAATAAATATTATACACTTTATGGGAGAGGGGTATATTTGTTACAAATGGGGATGGTTCATGGCAATCAAACAATAAGAATATATGTCTCAATCACCATACAAGTAGGCAACAGTTATCAATCAAATCAGATAAGTAACAGGTATATAATCAAATCAAAGAATCAAAGCATGAAATAATGGAGCATTAAACAAGGCATGGGAAGTATGAACATGTTAAACAATCAAGCAATAATAAGCATGGATGAAAGAAACAAGTGTAAAAGATAACAGATGAATCAGATGCACAAAAAGGGTCCACTGGAATAATTAAATCAAGAAATGAGGTAAGGATCAAATAAAATCAAGATAGAAGGCCTCTAATACATGGCATATGAGATGAACAAGGGAGGATCAAAAGATCTCTTCAATTGCCATAAGCAATCCCTAAGTCAAACATCGATCATAAAGAAATCAAATAAAAATTCGAGCCAATTTAATAAATATCAAATAAATAGAAAATTAATCAATAAAATTATGAAAAATTAAACTAAGTAAGGTGGGGTCAGGACATCATCATCCCCCAAAAAGATTTTAAAAATAATGAAAATTAGTACATGAATTAATTGAAATAAAATAGAGGTCAACCCAAAAGTCAACCAACCAAACTAGGTTAAAAATAAATCAATAATAAATTGAAAATGTGAAATAAAAATCCAAGAAAAAGTCAGGTTGACCATGTGTAGCGGTGTATTCGTCACTTTATGATTTATTGACTAAATCAAAAGTAAAGCATACAAAGATAGAGTCGCCACCGCACTTTTATTTATCCAAAGGAATCGCTAAAAAGCGAACAAAAGCCTAAGAAGTTTTACACATAGAAAACTAATTAAAGGTCAGAGATCTGGGTAAGGGGGTAATTATGCAAAGGGAAGGTGTTAGGCAACCAAAGCATCCTAGGTACTCCTAGGGAACCCTTTTCACAAATTGTTGCAAAAGATATTGTTTATGAAAATATTTATTGTGCAAACATTGATTGGGAGGATGAGAAAAGAATATACACTTTTTATTATTTTTGTGTTTGGATGGAAAGATCCATTGCCTACGTACCTTTACAAGATCAAAACCTCGTAGTTCGGCTAAAAGATTTCCAAAAATATGAGTGGGTTGATTTTAAACAAAAGCCCTAAGGTCTTTCATTATCCACGGGAGAAAACTCAACCTATACAACCACAAGTCCACCATGTGAGAAAAGCTTCAACTTGCTAGTGAGGGACCATGCCCTATAATAAGCAAGGAAGTCTTACAATTCAATCACTAAGGACAAAGGTGAGATTTACATCAACCACTAAGATAATTGAGATCTATGGCTAATGTACAAAAACTTAACAAGAATGGACAAAGCCACAAAACAATTGAATGAGTGAAATTAACCAATTAGAATTATTCACAAAAGATGGTCAAAGTATGATTAGAATTCAATTCAAAAGAAGTATTATGAAAATGAAGTTTTGAAAATCAAAGGCTTAAGGCCTAGGTTTCTAGTTTGAAAAGAAATGAAAATGTTTGCACAATATTTTCTGGTTTGGGTTAACATGCAAATGGAGGTTTAAAGAAACAAAAAGGTGGGGATGAGGAGTAAAACTTCTTAGGAGTTCACCTCTTGAGATCATATGTAGATGATCCAAATGATTCCTTTGGAAAAGGCAACAAACAAAGCAAATAAGCAACATAACTGGAAACCAGATGTCAATCAATGGACTTATACCAGACTCACAAAACAAAGAGGGATATCAGATGCCAATCAATGGACTTACACTAATCTCACAAAAACAAAACATGGATACCAAATGCCAATCAATGGACTTACACTAGTCTCACAAAGCAAAGAAAACAAATGCAATAAGCAAGAGGAAACAAGTTGCCAATAAATGGTCTTACACTCGACTCCAAGGAAATGGGATGCCAATCAATGGTCTTAGTCCCAACTCCTACCAGATCATAGGAAACAACTGCCAATAAATGGACTTACAATTGACTCCTCAATGGACAAAACAAACAAGGAAACAGGTAACCAATCTATGGACTTACACCTGACTCCACAACAAGTGATCATAGGAAACAGATAACCAATCAATGGCCTTACATCTGACTCCTCACATAAACAAACATGCTATGAAAAGCAAAAAGCAAGCACATGGAATGATGCAAGTAGATATGCAGAAGCAAACATGAAAGATGCGCAGTTAAGCAATCAAGAAATCAGTTAGCACACACTATACACAATCAAGAGGCTCAATCAAGGTTGGGCTTTAAACAAGCCAATACTGTATGGGTGTTTTGAGCTCTTAACCCTAACATTGAGAGTTAGGGTGAAGCAGATGAAATGGAGATGAGGGTTATGCCTCATAGCTCTTATCCCTGGCCTGGGAGAGCTTTAATCAATAGAAAGTGTGGGAGTTCAGAATGAAGGAACTCTTCTCCATAAATGATGGACTCTATAAGATCTTGGGTTCTTATTCACAATGCATCAACACATGGTGTGAGCAAAGTGAATGACACAACTGAATAGCAGGGGATGGATTACACATCCCTTCTATCTGCCAATTGCCTCTCAAGAGGACTTAACCTGCTTGGCACAAATATTAAACAAACAAAAACATGGCCTCTTAAGGAGGGCTTCAGACAGGTGCCTGCCAAAGTAACATGACAGGTCCTCCAGACTACATGAAGATTAGGGATTATACTAAGTGGTATGCCAACCACAGGCAAAGCAAAGCAAAGTTCAAATGAACGTAAAGCAACTTAAGTACCTGTGTAAACAACTAAACCAATCAGTACAATACTCAGACAAACAGACAACAGTCAATAACAAACAGACAATCCCAATGTACAACACATAAGCCATAAGGCAAACTCAAATGAGTTATCATCAACCTACAAAACAGCAAATATTAGCAATCAAAAGCAAATATCATCATCCAAATAATGAAGCAACATCAACCATGGAAATTGAGTGCTTGGTCCTGAAATTCAAAGCTCACATGTAAGTACAAACCACTAGGTCAAAGCCTAGGGTCAAAGGTGAAGAAAAAATTCAAAACAGGAGCTGAAATTCAACACAATGCAACTTCAAACACATATTAACATATCCTAAAAAGGATCACATCAGAATCATCAAGCAAGGCCATGTATCAAGCAAGAGAAGTCAAAGACAATTTCAAAGCTCATATATGATCATCATGAATGAAAATTCCAAATTAAAACAGAAATGATTCAAATAACTTTGGAAAAATTCATGGGCATTCAACACATCTAACATGATCAACATACAAAAAATCAGAATCATCAAAGATCATTTGGCATGGAAATTAAATTGTACAAGTTGATCAACCAAATGTGTGACACAAATTGCCACACCAATGCAAACATATGCATAAAACAGAAATGGTAAATGAGAAAAATACCAAACTAAGCCTAAAACATCCATCAATGTGTCTAGAATCATCATGTAAAATTTCATGTCCATTGGATTAAAATCAAGCATTTCACAATAGAAAGATCAAGGCCAGGTCACAAATGTACACATGATCAAAGATTATAGCACCATTGAAAATTCAGCCATGCACAACTTCAAAATTTATCATCATTAAATTCTAGACATCCTAAGGATCAATTAGCAAAAAACCAGGCATTTTTTGGATCATTTTTCAATTTGTTATGATTTTTTAAAGTTGGAAAAAAAATAAAAATCAAATATGAACATGTAGCATGTGAAATGGAGGGAAATGCATAAAATATGAGGCAATTTGAATAATTGGCAGCGCTGGGAATCGAAGCGCTGCCCAGATCCGTAGCGCTGCCCAGATCCGTAGCGCTGCCCAGATTCGTCGCTAACTATGAAGGCCGACGCTAACACATGAACATTCATCATCTTCATCATGAAGAAGATGAAGATGCATACGCCAATTTCTAGAAATTCTAGAAATGTCCAGAATCACAAATTTTTTACATCAAAATGAAGTTCATGCAACGAGGAACATGGATCAATCCTTATTTCATGCTAAATCATCATCAATTAACAGAATCGAGCAAAATAATTTTCACACATAAAACCTTAATCACACGTATCTTGCTCAATAATGCACCATTTCACACGTTTTTTAGCTTAGAATCATCAGGAAAACAAGATCTACCAGAATATATACATGAATTTCAAAATTAAGAGGTTCGAAACTTGACCTCTTGAAGAGCAGAATCTTGAAACTGCATGATCCACAGCTTATATTGATCCAAATCCAGTCCAGAATGCTTGTGATGATGTTTGATGAAGAAAAGAAAGCTTGAACACGTGTAGATCTAGCTTAATTCTGAATTTCCATCTTCAACTTCATGAGCTTCAACTGCTTGATTCTTGCACGAATTCAACAAACCAACACTTGATTCATACTCTATCCAAGTCACTGATCATGAATCTTCAACAAAAACAAGGTGTTATACTGAAGAATTTTGAAATTTGATTGTGAGAAATTTTTGGAGGGAGAGAAGAATGTGAGATCTAGATCCAGAATTTTGATTCACCTCTTCCAAATTCTGTTATGATTTAGTATATATATGCTTTCTTAATCAACTTGCTAATCCATAATTAACTTGGTTAATGAAAATAAGGAGTTTTGCAAAAAATAAAAATTGCATGGTGCATGTAGTAAACCCACGTGAACAGTACCACTCCCTTCATCAAAGTCACTTAAAATGATCTTTTAAATACAATGGCAATGGTAGAAACTCCATACAATGCACCATTTTTGAATTTTGCAATTTCCCTCCAAAAAAGGCATGGATATGCAAGTGATTATGTGATGAGATTTTATGTAATGTGATGCATGATTTGGAAATTAGAGGTCAAGAGAAGAATATTGCAAAAAGAACCACTCAATTTGGAGTTATGGATCAAAAGATATGCTCATTTGAAGTTCCATGTATACTTGGCAATGATTTGATCATATCTCCTCAACCATTCATTAGATGCTCATGATCTTGGACTTTTTGGAAATGGGAGAGAGAGATCTTCAACTTTTATGTTGGACAAAATTTCATTTGAAGCTTCTTTGATGTTGGAAAGTTGAGTTGAAGTTGGATCAAAAACTTGCCATTTTTGGAAAGTTGAAATTATAGGTCACATTCCATTTTTGGAAACTTTTGACTTGACTTCAAATTCTTCAACCTTGATCTTTGGAATGATGAATAAGCATGATTTTAACATGAATGGGATGAAGAAACTCAATTCCCACACTCAAAAGCTACAGTTGACTTTTTAGTTCACTGTATAGGCCCTTAGATGACCTGAAATTGTTCTGATGAATTTGGGGACTTTGCCACTTGGGAATTTGCTCCACAATGAACCTATAGTTCACATAAGCTCAATGAAATGATCACATGATCCATATCTCAATGGAAACTTCATCTCTTGTACACAAGATTCACTTGAATTGCATTGACTGTTGATTGCTTAAGCTGCAAGTAACAAAGGTTAATGACATATTTTTGTACATTTTGGTTAGTGATTAAAAGAAAAACAATGACATACAAATGAAAGCAATGCTTGGTGATCAAGAACCACTCTCAAGAAAGATCCCACCCACAAGGAAGGAAGCAAGGTGTTCAATGATCCTTGAGGCAATGCAATGTTATGATATGATGCCATGAGGGATCTTAGGGACAAAATTGGGGTCTTACAGATGCCCCTATTTAAGGTCATTCTAGCCGGAGAAGTGAAGGTTAAAATCTTCATCTCGACGCGGTAGAATGGGCTTAAATAACAGTAATGAGACAAATTTTGGTCCCTAAGAGACCTCATGATGCAAATGTATGCATGCAAAAGAAACAACCTCTGTGGGGAATACTGGTCCGTAAAGAAGAAAAGACATTCCAACAGAGTAATACACTCACCAGGAACAGGGACTCTTATGGGGATAGTAAAAAGAAATGCGTGAGCAGGACAAGACTCTGAATTAGGGGAAAACTGACACTGCGTGAGCAGGACACGACTGGATTGGAGACTTTACTGGGGAGTAAAGGACTCAAACTGGGGAGAAAAGAGTTCCAAAGGAAGATACATCCATTGGAAAGACTCAAGCTGACTCAAACTATCCACAAAGGATACTTCGGATAAAAAATCCGGACTCGGACTGGGGAAAAAGATTCACACAGAACCTCCCTGCCGGGGAAAAATGCATATATTGGGGAAAACGCCAATACAGCAAAAGGGTGAAACACAACAGAAACTCCACTGGGGAATGTCTAACAATGAGACTCTCCTGGGAAAAATCTGCAAGATGAGGTGTTACCGGTTACTGGGTAACAAGCTCAAAGAGACATGTGATCTAAACACCGGTTACTGGGTGAAAGAACAACAAGCTCGGGAAGAAAGAATATCTAAGACCGGTATAAGGGTGAGAGATATCAATCAACCAAACATCTGAGAAAGACCTGAAAAAGGTACATCAACTCAAGAAAATCTGACTCCGCAGGGGACCAAGGTCATAATAGGGAGCAGAAAGGAAGGAACACCAGGGATACCGGTTACTGGGTATATAATAGGTGACCGACCGAAGCGTGAATTGGTATATATGCCAAAACACTCATCATCCAAAAGGAGGGCTTGAAAAAGCAAATCGACTTACAGGATGGACATTCGACTCCGCAACGGGAAAACGAATCTAACTCAAATGGGGAAGGACAAAAGACTTCAACCAAAGAGCGCATGAGATATAATATCCATTACCGTCAGAACATAGATAATATACTCGCATGGAAGGAACACCAGGGATACCGGTTACTGGGCATGTAATAGGTGACCGACCGAAAAAAAAGAAACAATCATTACCAACAACAACAGGGTAGACGAAAGATAACTCGCTGGGGATAAATTGCAAGCATACGGCAATTATCCACGAGACATATCACCGGTTTACTGGGAGATACGCTCAAAAAGGGGAACAAATATGAACATTCGATTCCGCAAAAGGAAATACGTATCTTACTCGACTGGGGAAACACAACAGGTTTCGACTAAAGAGTGCATGAGATATATTATCCATTACCGTCAGAACGTGGATATTATACTCGCATGGAAGATTATCCACAACCGGTTACTGGATTAATAAAGGATAAATCGACCGAAAAGAAAGGCATCGGGATACCAAAACTAGGTATATAAAGATGACCGATCAAAGGGAGCAACAATCATTACCAATCAAAAAGGGTAAATGAAAGATGACTCACTAGGGATGCATTGATAAACATCAATGACCCGGGGAACAAATCACTGGAAGATGGTGAACAGACCCACTGAGGATAAAATTGCTAGCATACGGCAATTATCCACAAAACAAGGCTGGGAAATACGATTGCTTACTCAGAGCAAATACCCAAAAAGCAAGGAGGGAATATCAACATCGAATACTGGACGAAGATAACCACAAAGAGTAACCATCATCGGTTAGGATGATCAACAAGGTTAACTCTGCAAAGGGGAGAACAAAGTATTTACAACTACCGAATACTGGGTAGAAGACCAAAGACTATGGCTGAGGATAAAAGAGGTTTACCACTACCGACTACTGGGTAGGAAACCAAAGACTCAGCCGAGGATAAAATTGCTAGCATACAGCAATTATCCACAAGAAAGCACAGACTCCACTAGGGAGACAACAACATATAGGATTTATAACTACCGAATACTGGGTAGAAGACCACAAAATCCACCATCAACCAGAATGAACCACAAAGGTTACCTCTGCCAGGGGAAAAGAGATAGGACTTACAAATACCGGCTACTGGGTAGAGGGCCACAACTCTGATGAGGATAACAAATAGGGTTTACGACTACCGAATACGGGGTAGAAAACCAAAACCTCTGCATGGGGAGTGAAAGGATCACAATTCCGCACGGGAAACAAAATAGGTTTTATAACAAACCACACACTGCTGGAGAGCAAGAAAAAATAGGATTTACGACTACCGAATACAGGGTAGAACACCAACTCTTGCTGAGGAACAAAAAGTTCGCAAATACCAACCTCTGGGTAAACAACCACAGAGTCCACAAAGAGGGAAAAAGGTACATAGGATTTACAACTACCAGTTACTGGGTAGAAAACCAAAAAGATAGGACTTATAACTACCGGTTACTGGGTAGAAGGCCCAAAAAGATTCCGCTGGGGATAAGATGAACTATTGTCGGTTACTGGGAAGTTTATTCATTTATTCCACAGGGAAGCACAAGAGACAGTTGAAAAAATGCCAATTCAGGATCTATCCAAAAAGGCAAATTGAAACAAGACTCATCCTAATGAGGAAAGAACTCAAAAGGGAAAACCCATCCCAATATATGTGTTGGGAGGAAACGAAAACAACCGTCATCCATGAGGATATATCTCAGTGGGGAAATGCAGAAGGAATGACAGACGCTTTCTGCTTATGGGGCTGACTCTATATTGAGAGATTAAACACCCGACATCTGCTTGGGGAGATATACTGGAGAGATCTATATCACCACATAGCAGGAGACAACAAACAAAATATATAATGCAAAAAATGCAACATGAATATCTGAATGTTGAAAGTATGCATGAATATGCGTGATTTATGTTTGATGAATGCTGACAAAACAGACATATCTAACACAAACAGGTCCAGGAATCAAGAGCCTGGTACTACACTTCCAGAGGAAAATCCAAGAAATCCAACTGGAAAGCCAATCTGCTGGAGATTTGAATGCTAAAAAGCAAAGATCTGTTGGGGAACAAAAGATTAGAGATATCAAAGAAATCACAAAATCTCTGAGTGATGGATCAACAATCAACCCAACTGGGGAACAGAAGTTCACAACAGGCAGAAACTGCCACGAAAGCAACTCTGTTGGGGAAGTGGAGAAATCACGAGATTTCTGCAGAGGGATCATCAGCCTCAACTGAGAAACAAGAGCTCACTGCACAAGCAAGAAATGCTGAAGAGAACAGAACACACGAGTAGAATCTAGCTGCACAAGCCACTCTACCGGGGATTCTGTCAGCCATTCCAATGGGGATGAACCCGTCGAGGGAGAATAGATCACACAAGTAGATTCTGCACACAAGCCACTCTACTGGGGATCAAAAGCATCAGGAAATCAACCAAATCTCTGCAGGGGAGAAAACCACTCACAGATATAATCTACCACCACCGATTTACTAGGGATTTATCTGAGGCAGAGAAGGAGATCTGGGGCTCAACCACCAAAGACTGAACCTTCCAAAAGGAAACACAACTGCTGAGGAGGAAAGAATCACTGCTCTGCTGAAGGGAAAAGAGGTATAAACCTCAACGAGCATCCTGAAGGGGAGAGATAGCATAGATGAAGTACATCATACTAACAACTCCGCTGGCGACTTTACTGAGGAAACAGACAAAGTACCGGGGTGTCAACCCACCAACTACTGAATCTTCCAAAAGGAAAGCACCCATGCTGGGGAGAGAATGCTGCAAGAGAGGAAAACTGAAGTTTCCAACAAGCACTCTGATCTGGGAACACAAAATCTCAACAGAAGCTCTGCTTAGGGAACAACCCCAACAACAATCTGGAGAAAGAGGATACAAACATGCCATGAATATGAACAAATGTCTTAACCTGTTGGAAATCATGCCACCCTTGGGAGAGCACTGAGAAATTCTTAAGTATCCTATTATCATTGTGAATGTTCACTTTGTTTAAAAACGATTTTGAAAAATTTGTTTGTTTAAAACAATGACATTTTAAAAATTAAAACATGCAAAACATTTGTTGAATCGAAACAAATAAGAGTGCAAATAATTGGATAAAAGCTCAAATTTATTTGATGGAATGGTAGCCCGCAAATGGCAAGACTCCATAGATCTGTACAAATTTGAAATCGGTGATATATATTGGAAGAGGGCTACATTGAACATAATGACCATTTCTCTACCAATTGAATCTGATGTATTTGAAGCTTCAGTTGACGATGACTGAGCGAGAATCACTGACGAAAAGACAGCTGCGGAACAGAAAGTCTTGTTAGGATGCAGTTACTTGCCAAATCCCTAATTTTTGCCTAGATTGCCCCAGGGTGAGGTACTCAATCTAGCGGGATGCAAATACACATTTTTTTATGTCTCTAATTTTTGCCTGGATCGCCCTTTCGGGTTCTCCACCGAGACGCTCATTTTTTCCTAAGCCGCCCTTTCGGGTTTTCAACTTAGCGAGCTATTCTGTTTTTCTTTTTAGGCAAAGTATTTCTTGACTGCATCTGAATTCACAGGACGAGTGAAATCCTCCCCATCCATTGTTGTGAGCATCAAAGCACCGCCTGAAAAGGCTCTCTTGACAACATATGGACCTTCATAGTTTGGAGTCCACTTTCCCCTGGAATCGGGCGCGAAAGACAAGAATTTCTTGAGCACAAGGTCACCTTCTCTGAACACACGAGGCTTGACCTTCTTATCAAATGCTTTCTTCATTCTCTGCTGATATAACTGACCATGGCACATGGCAGTTAATCGCTTCTCTTCAATCAAATTCAGTTGGTCATAACGACTCTGAATCCATTCAGCATCAGTCAACTTGGCTTCCATCAAGACTCTAATTGATGGGATCTCCACCTCTACTGGGAGAACAACCTCCATGCCGTAAACAAGAGAGAAAGGGGTTGCCCCTGTTGAAGTGCGGACAGATGTACGATATCCGTGCAAAGCAAATGGCAGCATCTCATGCCAATCTTTGTACGTGACTGTCATCTTCTGGATAATCTTCTTGATATTCTTATTAGCAGCTTCAACAGCCCCATTCATCTTGGGTCTGTAAGGAGAGGAATTATGGTGTGCAATCTTGAATTTAGCGCACAACTCTTCCATCATCTTGTTGTTCAAGTTAGATCTATTATCAGTAATGATCTTATCAGGTACACCATAACGGCAAATCAGCTGATTCTTGATAAACTTCACAACCACCTGCCTGGTCACATTCGCATATGATGCGGCTTCAACCCATTTGGTGAAGTAGTCAATTGCTACGAGAATAAACCTGTGTCCATTGGATGCTTTCGGTTCAATCATGCCGATCATGTCGATTCCCCATATAGAGAAAGGCCACGGTGATGAAATCACATTCAGAAGTGTCGGAGGAATATGAATCTTATCCGCATAAATCTGACACTTATGGCATTTCTTCACATATTTGCAGCAGTCAGACTCCATTGTCAGCCAATAGTAGCCTGCTCTCAGCATCTTTCTAGCCATGGCATGTCCATTGGAATGAGTACCAAATGAACCCTCATGGACCTCAGTCATCAACAGGTCTCCTTCGTGCCTATCCACGCATCTGAGCAAAACCATGTCAAAATTTCTCTTGTACAACACTTCTCAAAGTTTTCCTATCTTTCACAGATGCCCCAGGCGGGTAGACCTGGTTCTGGAGGAAATTCTTGATATCAAAATACCAAGGCTTGTCATCATTCACTTCTTCAACTGCAAACACGTGAGCTGGTCTATCCAAGCGCATCACGGTGATATTGGGATCTTCATTCCAATACTTGACCACAATCATTGAAGCAAGTGTAGCAAGAGCATCTGCCATCCGATTATCCTCTCGAGGAATATGATGAAAGTCAACTTCTGTAAAGAACGTTGAAATCCTCCTCGCATAATCTCTGTACGGAACGAGACTAGGTTGATTCATCTTCCACTCACCCTTGATCTGATTGACAACCAAGGCCGAATCACCATACACATCAAGATGTTTGATCCTAAGATCAATGCACTCTTCTAATCCCATAATACAGGCCTCATACTCCGCCATATTATTCGTGCATCTGAAAGTTAGCCTTGCTGTAAACGGAATATGTGTGCCCTGAGGAGTAATGATTACTGCCCCAATTCCATTTCCATACTGATTTACAGCACCATCAAACACCATCGTCCATCTGGAACCAGGCTTTGGACCTTCATCAAGTGTAGGCTCATCGCAATCTTTCATTTTCAAATACAGAATCTCCTCATCTGGGAAGTCATACTGAACAGACTGATGATCTTCAATCGGCTGATGGGCCAAGTGGTCAGCCAAGATACTACCTTTGATAGCTTTCTGAGCTCGATACTCGATATCATACTCAGACAACAACATCTGCCAACGGGCAATTCTCCCAGTAAAAGCAGGCTTCTCGAAAATATACTTGATTGGATCCATTCTGGATATCAACCAAGTTGTATGATTTATCATGTACTGGCGCAAACGCTTAGCAGCCCAAGCCAAAGCACAACACGTCTTCTCAAGCATTAAGTATCGAGACTCACAATCAGTGAACTTCTTACTCAGGTAATAGATAGCAGATTCCTTCTTCTCTGATTCGTCTTGCTGACCGAGTACACAACCCATCGAGTCTTCAAGAATAGTCAAATACATGATCAGAGGTCTTCCTTCCACAGGCGGAGACAAGATCGGAGGTTCAGACAGATATTCTTTGATATTGTCGAAAGCTTTTTGGAAATCCTCGGTCCAATCATGAGACTGATCTTTCTGGAGGAGCTTGAATATCGGCGCACATGTGGCAGTCATGTGGGATATAAATCTGGAAATATAGTTCAAGCGGCCAAGAAAACCTCGGACTTGCTTTTCAGTTTTTGGTGCAAGCATCTCTTGTATTGCTTTGACCTTTGCAGGATCAACCTTAATACCTCTTTCGCTGACAACAAAACCCAATAACTTGCCAGAACGGACTCCAAATGTACATTTGTTCGGATTCAGACGAAGTCTGAACTTCCTCAGACGCTGAAAAAGCTTCAACAAATGCTCAACATGTTCAATTTCTGTTCGTGACTTAGCAATCATGTCGTCGACATAGACCTCTATCTCCTTGTGCATCATATCATGAAACAAGGTAGTCATAGCACGTTGATACGTGGCTCCGGCGTTCTTCAAACCGAAGGGCATCACTCGATAACAGAATGTTCCCCAAGGTGTGATGAATGTTGTCTTCTCCATATCCTCGGGTGCCATTTTGATTTGATTATATCCGGAAAATTCGTCCATAAACGAGAAGACTTTGAATTTGGTTGTATTGTCTACCAACATATCAATGTGTGGTAGAGGAAAATCATCTTTCGGACTAGCTTTATTCAAATCTCTGTAATCAACACACATACGGACTTTTCCGTATTTCTTAGGCACAAGCACAATATTGGCCACCCATTGAGGATATGTGGAAGTCACCAGAAACCCCGCATCAATTTGCTTATGAACTTCCTCTTTGATCTTCACTGCCATCTCTGGATGAGTTCTTCTGGGCTTCTGCTTCACAGGCACGCACTCAGGCTTCAAAGGCAGGAAATGTTGCACAACATCTGTATCTAGACCTGGCATGTCTTCATACGACCAAGCAAAGATATCAGAATATTCTCGTAGCAAACTGATCAACCCCTTCTTGACAGACTCTTCAAGGAGTGCCCCAATCTTCACCAATCGAACACAATCTTCAGACCCCAAGTTGACTGTTTCCAGATTCTCAAGGTGCGGCTGAATGATCTTCTCTTCGTACTCAAGAAGACGGGTAATCTCATCAGGAATATCTTCAACATCATCTTCCTCTGCCTCGAATACAGGGAATTCAAAATTGGGAGATGGCGTTGGATCATTATGTTCAATGGGTTTTAGAATCAACCTGCATAATGATTTTGGTTAACAAAAAACTTTAGAAATTAAACAAACAAATCATTATGCAGATGAAAAGGTTGCTTTTATTCTTGTTTTTAGGGTTTTTTGTGATCACCGATTTCATGCAAAAGCAAAAAGTGAAAACAAATGGAAAAACAAACATTTAACATGAATTTATTGAATGAAATATCATTGTATACATGACGCCAACAATGTCATCACTTCTCCTTTTGGCATGGGAGAAGGGTTTTTAAACAAAGTGAACATATTACGCTGATCTATGAATGACTGTAGGAACATCCACAGCGACCCAATTGTGGCAGATCCCGCCAGGGATAACAAAATTGCGAACATCCTCTGCATCCTCTTCCAGAATAGCAGCAGCTTCCTCAGCTTGATTGGCGTGGATGAAACCCCCACTCTTGAACAACCCTTTGTCATTGAAGACCCCTGAAGAATAGCCAATGCCAGCCCGGGATTTATTGTCTTCAAGCTCAATCATCTTTCCTAACCCAGCAACTGCACCACATTCAATGTCCAGTTTCGCATCACGATAGGAAGCAAATGAAGGAGACTTCTTCTCAATCGGCTCAGCAATAGACAAAGCTTGCAAAGGAGTTCCAACTTCATCCTCAGCATCAATATATGAGAAAGAAGACAGGTGGCTAACCAGGAGAGCCTTTTCTCCCCCTACCACAACCAGTTTCTTATTCTTAACGAATTTCAGCTTCTGGTGTAGGGTGGATGTCACGGCGCCAGCCTCGTGAATCCATGGTCTACCAAGGAGACAGCTATAAGATGGGTGGATATCCATAACCTGAAAGTTAACTTGGAAATCACTTGGTCCAATCAATTGTGACATCATGATCAACATAAGCCAGATCCAATACTTTCTGCGGAGCCTCCCTATGGGGTTCTGAATTCAGAAGCAAAGATAACATGGAAATCTTGGACGGCGTTTGTAGAAGCTGATCTACAACGTTGTACTCACTCTTCTTGATAAGCCTCAGCATCTCATCACAGTCTTCATTCGCAGTGCCACTAGGGCCAACAGAAGAAACAGGAGTCTTTTGTACAGAGGAGGGTTTTGCAACAGCAAGTGCCGGGTTCGGAGGATTAAAAACATTCCTCATCGGACGCACATCAGAATCAGCCTTAGCCTGAGGCTTCGGCGCTGAAAAAACGCGACCACTACGGGTCAATCCGCTTACATCAGCAATATTAATAACAGAGGATGAAGGCAAAGGCACTTCTTTCCTATCTTCCACAGCAACAAGATTATAGCGGAATGGAATAGCTTTATCTGAAGAATAAGGCACAGGGCATGCAGGCTTAATCACCAAAGAAGGAGAGACCTTCGGCTTGCTGCCATCATATCAGATGACAACAGGCTCAGGTAGCTTGAACACAGGAGAAATCACATTCACCTCTGGTTCATCTTCATCAACATTTCTGTTCTGAAGAATCTCAATAGTCCCATCATCTAGCAACTCTTGCAGCTCTCTGCGCACTTGGCGACAACCCAGACGATTGATAGAGCAGATACGGCATTTGTCATGGTCGTGCTCCATATGACTATATTCACACAGCAGACGATGCAACTCAACCAATGACTGTCGAATATGGCTTACATATTTGACCTTATATTTGCCAGGGCAACCCTGGACCATGTTAAACGACTTCCCATGCTCGGGCAATGGGTTCTTCGTAACATTGGGGCCTGAGTCCTCAAAGCTCAGAATGCCGCATCTCATAAGGTCTTGAACCTTAGTCTTCAATGGATAGCAGTTTTCTACATTGTGACCCGGAGCACCCGAATGATAAACACAATGTTGGTCGGGCTTGTACCACCACTGCGGATTAGCAGGCACAGTCGGAGGCTCTCTGGGAGTAATCAGTTTCCGCTATATTAAAGAGGGATATAGCTCAGCGTATGACATAGGAATCGGATCGAAAGTGATCTTCTTCCTCTCATAACTCGAATTAGCTTGATTACTGTTGTTGCGAGGCTGGTAAGCCTGTTGCTGAGGACGATGTTGTTGATACTGTTGAGATTGTTGCTGATTATGATGCTGATTGTCACGGAAGACAGGTGCTATATGAGCCACCTGATGCTGGTTGCTGTTATGGTGCACAGGCTTCCTCTTGGCAGAGGGTCTTCTTGGTTTAGCATGGGATTGCACAGCATGTGCCTCCCCATCTTTCTTCTTAGCAAACGCCCCATATCGTTTGCTTGAAGAGCCTTCATCCTTGGATAAACGTCCTTCACGGACTCCTTCCTCCAATCGCATCCCCATGTTCACCATCTCGGTGAAATTAGAGGGAGCACTAGCGATCATCCGCTCATAGTAAAATGAACTAAGAGTCTTCAGAAAGATCTTAGTCATCTCCTTCTCTTCCAGCGGAGGAGTAATCTGAGCTGCCAGCTTTCGCCACCTCTGGGCGTACTCCTTAAATGTCTCTTTGTCCTTCTGGGACATGGCTCTGAGTTGATCACGGTCAGGAGCCATATCCACATTATATTTGTATTGCTTGACGAAGGCTTCGCCAAGATCGTTGAAGGAACGGATAGTTGCGCTATCTAGGCTCATATACCACCGAAGAGCTGCACCAAACAAACTATCCTGAAAATAATGAATCAGCAACTGATCATTATCTGTCTGAGTAGACATTTTCCTGGCATACATAACCAGGTGACTGAGCGGGCAGGTGTTCCCCTTGTACTTCTCAAAGTCAGGGACTTTGAATTTGACAGGTATCTTAACACCGGGAACCAAACATAATTCAGCAGCAGATTTGCCGAACAAATCCTTCCCTCGAAGGGTCTTCAATTCCTTGCGGAGTTCAAGGAATTGGTCGTTCATTGCATCTATCTTTTCATTAACATCTGGGCCCTCAGACGGCTCAGAATGATAGATGGTGTCGTCTACCCTGGGAATGGTATGCACGACAGGAGGAGGCATTGCAAGGACCGGGCTAGATGCCGACATGGAAGCAAAGGTTGGAGCTGGAATATCAGGCATAAAACCTGGAGGCATACCCCACGGAAACCCGGCTGGCATGAAATGGGCACTGGCAGCTGGCACTGTCGAGGAGACAATCTCTGATATAACAGTCCTCTGGGGAGGAGTTGCAGGTGGTGGAGATGGTTGATTCTGAGCAGCTAGGAACTGCTCCATCAGAGCACTCAGTCTGGCAACTTCTTCCTTCAGCTCACGGTTCTCTTGTTCGAGTTGATCCATCACTCTTGTAGAGTTGGCTCGGGTGTAGTACCGATGAGTCAGCTTGTCTTCAAAATAAATGAAGAGCACAGAGTTAGGCCACAGACAAGAAGACCAGAACAACACCTGCTTATGCAAAATGATGCATGCAATGCTCGTGCACATGATTTATTTTATTTTCAAAGGAACTTTTGGGTATTATCTGCAATTTTTGAATATTTATCATTTTAATTGCATATGGAAAATATCTCATCAAATATATTTGAACAAAGAAGTACAGCATAGTCAATTATTACAAGAGAGAAGGAAAATAAACATCCTATGGATCCCTAGAAGTTCGGGATGCCGGAAGATAAGCTGCACGAAGCCTCTTAATCTCTCTCTCATATGCTGGTTCCATATCCGCCTTATCTTTGGCGAGTCTATCATACCTCCTTTTCCAGAACTTGGAAGACTGAGGAAGTATAGAAGTCCAAGTATCATCAGGATCATCAATGACCTGATGTTCGAGAAACTCGATCATGGCATCTTTCTCCTTCAGCTGTTGAAGCAACTCTTCTCTTTCACGGATCCAAGCACGTGAAAGGTCTTCGTCTCTCAACTCCTCTACGCCTTGGTTAGGGAGGGTTGAAGGCCCAGCCACAACCAACGGTGTAGGTCTCGGATAATCATAAGGCATGAGATACTCAGATACTCTCTTCCTTACCCAGGTAGTGTATGGCTCCAGAGCTATGCAGTTCTTCGGACCCAATTCACTTCTACCCTTCTTGTGAATCTTGCGCCAAGCGCGGACCATCCTTTCTTTCAGGCCTTGGGGATCTTTACCCTCCTGAAAGAACACACCTTCTAACAAAATGTTATTAGGTTTATCCTTTAGGGGGAGCCCAAGCTGACGTCGTGCTAACACAGGGTTGTAGCTAATCCCACCACATGTACCAAGAAGAGGCACATTGGAGAATTCACCACAAGAGTCAATAATCTGGACACCATCATATGCATGATCATACCAAGAGATATCATCATTAGTGAGAGACATAAGTCTCGTGGACCACCGTAGACATCCCTTGTTCTCCTTGAAAGCAACCGTCTGAGGTAAGTGAGAAATAAACCACTTATGCAACAGAGGCAAACAGCACACAATAGCACCACCACCCTTTGCATTCCTCAAATGCAAAGAGACATAGGTATCACCCAACAGAGTCGGAACGAGATTAAGAACCGAAAAGATCCTAATAGCATTCACATCCACAAATTTGTCGATGTTGGGGAACAATACCAGTCCATAGATGAGAAGCACAAATATGGCCTCAAAGGCATCCTCACTCAAGGCCTTCCCATACACGGTAGCTTGAGCGATGAGGAACTCAGAAGGGAGACCTTGAATTCCACCTTTGGTAGTCATATGAGCTTTAACCAAAGATTCATCTATGTGCAACATGTCAGCTATCTCTCGAGAAGTAGGAATACTCTCCAAGCCACTGAACGGCACCTGATCCAGAATCGGAATACCCACAAGATGAGCATATTCCTCAAGGGTAGGCAATAGCTGAAAGTCTAGAAAAGAGAAGCAGTGATACAGAGGATCATAGAACTGCGCCAAAGTATTCATCAACCCTTCATCAACCTGAGTAGTCAGCAGAGGCAGAAGCTTCCCATAACGAGCTTTGAAACCCAAGGGATCTAATACATAAGATGTCAGATTCCTTAAATCTTTCAGATCGGGCTGTCTAAAGCTGTACTTCTTTGTATGCCTTTTTGGTCTTTCCATATCTGAAAATTTTGTAAATAAACCCCTTAAGTTCCTTGAAAAATTTCTTTTTTTCTGATGATATGGATGCAGATGAATGCATGAATGCATGAATGAAACAATCACACTCAAGGATCAAGCAAAGCACACCAGACAAAGGTCATGGGATGGTTCATATTATCCCTAATATCAATCATCCATTTTGGTGGATTATGGTTTTCACCTTATCGACACCTAAGTTCCATTGATATTAACGATATACGAACGATTCAGACCTCCTTAATATCAATCATCCGTTTTGGTGGATTATGGTTTTCACCTTATCGACACCCAGGTTCCATTGATATTAAGGTTTCCTGAACGGATCAACAATGAATCACGGGTTTGTTGTGAGTCACGAGCATGGAGTCTCGGTTAAGGACCACCCAAAGGGAGTGTACTATAGTTTAAACCTGCCGAACATGTTCTACCAGAGCTTCCCATAGTCATTATCCCATCTTTCGAATATTATCGGAGGAACGAATACTCGTATTCCAAAAATATTCTCAAGAGAGACTCTTATGAGTGTAGTATCGCGTAACAATCGCATCAGATCTTACATCTGAACGACCTCCGCACTACGTCCTAAAAATAGGCCAAGATGGGCTTGGTAAACTAAGGTCCTTGGCTTCTACGACACATATTGAAAGAATAATGCCTAACCACAAATAACTTGTGTGACATCATTAATCCAACATGACCTCCACCAAGTGAATGGACTCACAAGTCAACTTGCTAAGGAATAACTCCACACAAGTCGACGAAACTATGCCATTCTCCTATCATAGTGTGCACTCGAGTTCGGGTATAGAACTCATCTCACAGCGATCACCAAGCAAGCAAGCAATTGATATATCAAGCAAATCAATCATTACAAGCAATACAGTAATCCCAAATTGTACAAAAATATGTCATAAACAATATATCACAACAATTGTGAAAAGTTGGCAAACCCACTAGGAAAATGAGAAGTCCCCAGTAGAGTCGCCACTTTTCTGTAGCGGTGTATTCGTTACTTTATGATTTATTTACTAAATTAAAAGCAAAGCATACAAAGATAGAGTCGCCACCGCACTTTTATTTATCCAAAGGAATGGCTAAAAAGCAAACAAAAGCCTAAGAAGTTTTACACATAGAAAACTAATGAAAGGTCAGAGATCTGGGTAAGGGGGTAATTATGCAAAGGGAAGGTGTTAGGCAACCAAAGCATCCTAGGTACTCCTAGGGAACCCTTTTCACAAATTGTTGCAAAAGATATTATTTATGAAAGTATTTATTGTGCAAACATTGATTGGGAGGATGAGAAAAGAATATACACTTTTTATTATTTTTGTGTTTGGATGGAAAGATCCATTGCCTACGTACCTTTACAGGATCATAACCTCGTAGTTCGGCTAAAAGATTTCCAAAAATATGAGTGGGTTGATTTTAAACAAAAGCCCTAAGGTCTTTCATTATCCACGGGAGAAAACTCAACCTATACAACCACAAGTCCACCATGTGAGAAAAGCTTCAACTTGCTAGTGAGGGACCATGCCCTATAATAAGCAAGGAAGTCTTACAATTCAATCACTAAGGACAAAGGTGAGATTTACATCAACCACTAAGATAATTGAGATCTATGGCTAATGTACAAAAACTTATCAAGAATGGACAAAGCCACAAAACAATTGAATGAGTGAAATTAACCAATTAGAATTATTCACAAAAGATGGTCAAAGTATGATTAGAATTCAATTCAAAAGAAGTATTATGAAAATGAAGTTTTGAAAATCAAAGGCTTAAGGCCTAGGTTTCTAGTTTGAAAAGAAATGAAAATGTTTGCACAATATTTTCTGGTTTGGGTTAACATGCAAATGGAGGTTTAAAGAAACAAAAAGGTGGGGATGAGGAGTAAAACTTCTTAGGAGTTCACCTCTTGAGATCATATGTAGATGATCCAAATGATTCCTTTGGAAAAGGCAACAAACAAAGCAAATAAGCAACATAACTGGAAACCAGATGCCAATCAATGGACTTATACCAGACTCACAAAACAAAGAGGGATATCAGATGCCAATCAATGGACTTACACTAATCTCACAAAAACAAAACATGGATACCAAATGCCAATCAATGGACTTACACTAGTCTCACAAAGCAAAGAAAACAAATGCAATAAGCAAGAGGAAACAAGTTGCCAATAAATGATCTTACACTCGACTCCAAGGAAATGGGATGCCAATCAATGGTCTTAGTCCCAACTCCTACCAGATCATAGGAAACAACTGTCAATAAATGGACTTACAATTGACTCCTCAATGGACAAAACAAACAAGGAAACAGGTAACCAATCTATGGACTTACACCAGACTCCACAACAAATGATCATAGGAAACAGATAACCAATCAATGGCCTTACATCTGACTCCTCACATAAACAAACATGCTATGAAAAGCAAAACGCAAGCACATGGAATGATGCAAGTAGATATGTAGAAGCAAACATGAAAGATGCACAGTTAAGCAATCAAGCAATCAGTTAGCATACACTATACACAATCAAGAGGCTCAATCAAGGTTGGGCTTTAAACAAGCCAATACTGTATGGGTGTTTTGAGCTCTTAACCCTAACATTGAGAGTTAGGTGAAGCAGATGAAATGGAGATGAGGGTTATGCCTCATAGCTCTTATCCCTGGCCTGGGAGAGCTTTAATCAATAGAAAGTGTGGGAGTTCAGAATGAAGGAACTCTTCTCCACAAATGATGGACTCTATAAGATCTTGGGTTCTTATTCACAATGCATCAACACATGGTGTGAGAAAAGTGAATGACACAACTGAATAGCAGGGGATGGATTACACATCCCTTCTATCTGCCAATTGCCTCTCAAGAGGACTTAACCTGCTTGGCACAAATATTAAACAAACAAAAACATGGCCTCTTAAGGAGGGCTTTAGACAGGTGCCTGCCAAAGTAACATGACAGGTCTTCCAGACTACATGAAGATTAGGGATTATACCTAAGTGGTATGCCAACCACAGGCAAAGCAAAGCAAAGTTCAAATGAACTTAAAGCAACTTAAGTACCTGTGTAAACAACTAAACCAATCAGTACAATACTCAGACAAATAGACAACAGTCAATAACAAACAGACAATCCCAATGTACAACACATAAGCCATAAGGCAAACTCAAATGAGTTATCATCAACCTACAAAACAGCAAATGTTAGCAATCAAAAGCAAATATCATCATCCAAATGATGAAGCAACATCAACCATGGAAATTGAGTGCTTGGTCCTGAAATTCAAAGCTCACATGTAAGTACAAACCACTAGGTCAAAGCCTAGGGTCAAAGGTGAAGAAAAAATTCAAAACAGGAGCTGAAATTCAACACAATGCAACTTCAAACACATATTAACATATCCTAAAAAGGATCACATCAGAATCATCAAGCAAGGCCATGTATCAAGCAAGAGAAGTCAAAGACAATTTCAAAGCTCATATATGATCATCATGAATGAAAATTCCAAATTAAAACAGAAATGATTCAAATTACTTGGGAAAAATTCATGAGCATTCAACACATCTAACATGATCAGCATACAAAAAATCAGAATCATCAAAGATCATTTGGCATGGAAATTAAATTGTACAAGTTGATCAACCAAATGTGTGACACAAATTGTCACACCAATGCAAACATATGCATAAAACAGAAATGGTAAATGAGAAAAATACCAAACAAAGCCTAAAACATCCATCAATGTGTCTAGAATCTTCATGTAAAATTTCATGTCCATTGGATTAAAATCAAGCATTTCACAATAGAAAGATCAAGGCAAGGTCACAAATGTACACATGATCAAAGATTATAGCACCATTCAAAATCCAGCCATGCACAACTTCAAAGTTTATCATCATTAAATTCTAGACATCCTAAGGATCAATTAGCAAAAAACCAGGCATTTTTTGGATCATTTTTCAATTTGTTATGATTTTTTAAAGTTGGAAAAAAAATAAAAATCAAATATGAACATGTAGCATGTGAAATGGAGGGAAATGCATAAAATATGAGGCAATTTGTATAATTGGCAGCGCTGGGAATCGAAGCCGGTTGAATTTCAAATGTTAAGCGCGCCACACCAAAACGGTGTCGTTTTCCCTGTAACCCTAGTGTTGCCCAGATCCGTCGCTAACTATGAAGGTCGACACTAACACATGAACATTCATCATCTTCATCATGAAGAAGATGAAGATGCATACGCCAATTTCCAGAAATTCCAGAAATGTCCAGAATCACAAAATTTTTACATCAAAATGAAGTTCATGCAACGAGGAACACGGATCAATCCTTATTTCATGCTAAATCATCATCAATTAACAGAATCGAGCAAAATAATTTTCACACATAAAACTTTAATCACACGTATCTTGCTCAATAATGCACCATTTCACACGATTTTTAGCTCAGAATCATCAGGAAAATAAGATCTACCAGAATATATACATGAATTTCAAAATTAAGAGGTTCGAAACTTGACCTCTTGAAGAGCAGAATCTTGAAACTGCATGATCCACAGCTTATATTGATCCAAATCCAGTCCAGAATGCTTGTGATGATGTTTGATGAAGAAAAGAAAGCTTGAACACGTGTAGATCTAGCTTAATTCTGAATTTCCATCTTCAACTTCATGAGCTTCAACTGCTTGATTCTTGCACGAATTCAACAAACCAACACTTGATTCATACTCTATCCAAGTCACTGATCATGAATCTTCAACAAAAACAAGGTGTTATACTGAAGAATTTTGAAATTTGATTGTGAGAAATTTTTGGAGGGAGAGAAGAATGTGAGATCTAGATCCAGAATTTTGATTCACCTCTTCCAAATTCTGTTATGATTTAGTATATATATGCTTTCTTAATCAACTTGCTAATCCATAATTAACTTGGTTAATGAAAATAAGGAGTTTTGCAAAAAATAAAAATTGCATGGTGCATGTAGTAAACCCACGTGAACAGTACCACTCCCTTCATCAAAGTCACTTAAAATGATCTTTTAAATACAATGGCAATGGTAGAAAGTCCATACAATGCACCATTTTTGAATTTTGCAATTTCCCTCCAAAAAAGGCATGGATATGCAAGTGATTATGTGATGAGATTTTATGTAATGTGATGCATGATTTGGAAATTAGAGGTCAAGAGAAGAATATTGCAAAAAGAACCACTCAATTTGGAGTTATGGATCAAAAGATATGCTCATTTCAAGTTCCATGTATACTTGGCAATGATTTGATCATATCTCCTCAACCATTCATCAGATGCTCATGATCTTGGACTTTTTGGAAATGGGAGAGAGAGGTCTTCAACTTTCATGTTGGACAAAATTTCATTTGAAGCTTCTTTGATGTTGGAAAGTTGAGTTGAAGTTGGATCAAAAACTTGCCATTTTTGGAAAGTTGAAATTATAGGTCACTTTCCATTTTTGGAAACTTTTGACTTGACTTCAAATTCTTCAACCTTGATCTTTGAAATGATCAATAAGCATGATTTGAACATGAATGGGATGAAGAAACTCAATTCCCACACTCAAAAGCTACAGTTGACTTTTCCGTTGACTGCATAGGCCCTTAGATGACCTGAAATTGTTCTGATGAATTTGGGGACTTTGCCACTTGGGAATTTGCTCCACAATGAACCTATAGTTCACATAAGCTCAATGAAATGATCACATGATCCATATCTCAATGGAAACTTCATCTATTGTACACAAGATTCACTTGAATTGCATTGACTGTTGATTGCTTAAGCTGCAAGTAACAAAGGTTAATGACATATTTTTGTACATTTTGGTTAGTGATTAAAAGAAAAACAATGACATACAAATGCAAGCAATGCTTGGTGATCAAGAACCACTCTCAAGAAAGATCCCACCCACAAGAAAGGAAGCAAGGTGTTCAATGATCCTTGAGGCAATGCAATGTTATGATATGATGCCATGAGGGATCTTAGGGACAAAATTGGGGTCTTACACCATGGGACAGTGGCCAACCTTCATCCCAAAAATCAGAGGCTGAAAATAATTTTAAATTATAAAAATAAAATTAAGAATCAAATGTATGCTAAAATAGACTACTTAGAATGAATAATTAAAATAAAATATTAATACTAAATAAATGAGAAAATAAAAATTAAATAAATTAAATAAGGCATCAAGCAATATGGAAAATATTTTTGGATATTTTTATGAACCAAGAAAACATTTTAAATTAATTAAAATCAAAACAGAAATAAAAATGGGAATTAAAAAAAGAAAATGAAAAGGGGGGTGCATTAGCATTTATTACTGAACTGGAAAATGAGTGCTACGCTAATGGGCCATAAGCGCGGGGTGTGGGAAGCAACTAGCGAAGGCCCACAGTCCAAAACAATAATTAAATTCAGGCGTGACACATGATATAACGTTTTATTTAAAAAACCATGTGAACCTAACATCAATTGGTCAGTTGTATTTTAAGTCACTAAAAGACAAAACACACACGGATGGCCAGGATTAAAACGGAAGTGACGGATCCAACGGCTCTGAAGATGACACGCAGTCATCTTCTTCATTGGGCCAAAACCCTAGCCATGTTCATGCAGAAACGCGGGAAATGCAATGGGTTTCTCTCAACTTCAACACCAAAATGCGACCACCATAGTGTATCAAAAAACACGAAATAAAGCCCAGATCTCAAGTATAAAATGCAAGGATTAACATGGTAACTTATTTTAGGTGAAATGATAGCTTATTCATGGAGAAAAGTTGACAACAAAGTGTCAACATGAACATGGGCATGAGCAAAAATCAACAACATAAACCAGTTACATGGACATTGCCTCGTGCTGAGGGCTTCAAAAACAAGCATAAGCATATGATTAATCATGGAAACAAGCATGAAGCAAGCATATATATATATCAATAAATGGATATGGAAGAGGAATAAAAGAGTTACGTAGTGGAAGTCTAGTCCACTGCTTCTTGGTTGTGGAGAGGCTAGAAGAGAATGCTGCCTTGGTGCTTCAAAAAAACTTCAACTCAAGAACTTGCTGAGAAATGAAATCTGACTCCAATGAACCTTTTCTTGCTTGCTCAAAAATTCAAAGCCTCTCTTCATGCTTAGGGTTTATGGCTTAAATATGGTGGGTCAAATGTTCCTTAATGGGCTCAAAAATAATCTGTTTTGGGGTGAGCAAATGATGCAGGTTAGTGGCATTTGGTGAGGTGTAGAAAGAGGGCACGTGAGGGTTTTTTCTTATTTTGGGAAAAACTTTGGGTAAATGGAAATACAATGCATGGCCAAATGAGGAAAGTAAAACATGGGCTTGGTAATCTTGCAGCATGGCTTGGTTTGGTTTGGCAAGAAAAACAATCCAAGGTGGTGACTTTGTGGCAACATAACTTGATGAGCACACCACCAATTGATGAGATAATGCAAACAGTAGAAAGATATCATGGAGTTTGGCATGTTTCATGTTGAGAATAAGTGGAAATAATTAATGGAAGAAGATGAAAAATGGCTTCAAGTTCATGTCACACCATGGCAAGGTTGGTTGGGCAAGTTAGGCATAAAATCTGCCTAGAAATTTCAAGTCATGGTGCCAACTTTAAGTGAATCTATCTCTCAAACCATGGATCCAAATGAGATGACTCCAAAGGGAGGTGAAAGAGGACATGATAAGGTATAATTGTTGTGAAGGAAATATTTTCAATTGGTACCTTGAAGTGCAAGAAAACTGGCCAAAACGCTTTGACAAAACTTATAGATTTTTAGACTTAGAAAATTTTCTAAGTGTCCTAAAAATATGCCCTACTGTGACCAAGCATAACTTTCTCAATTTTGATCCAAATGGAGCAAACTTTATATTTATAGAAATCTTGGAACAAAAGAAACAACTTTAATGTTGGAGAAATGTTCAAATGGAGCTTTTATCTTGATGTAAAATGGGCTTAAAGTGAGTGCAAAAATCATAAAAACTTGCCCAAAATGGAAAGTCAACCATTTCCAAATTAAGTAACTTTTCCAATTCCTGATTAAATGACAAATCCATGATCCAACCTTGATCAAATTTCACATGTAGGCTCCCCTAGTCATGAATTTGGAGATTCCACTCTCAAAAAGTCAGGAGTTGACTTTTCTGGCCCCACAGTTGACTTTTCTCAAACTGTCGATTCCCGATTCCAGTGATCAATTGAAGCACTTCTGGCTCAAATAAAAAGCTGATTTTTTATATGTAAACCCTTGTGGACATATGGAGGGCCATGGAAAAGAGTTTCACCCAAGGAATCAGAAATAAACTAATTTTAAACCAAACCCTAATTTTAGGGCAAAATTGATCGGGAACTGATTGCACTGCTTGCCAATGGATCTTTCTGAGATAATTGTGAGTCTTCCTAGGCCAAGATGCCTCTCCAATCATGACCTGGATGAGATCCTCTACTTCCAACCAAACATTTCCTGTTGCAGGTAGCCATGAAACCCTAATTTCCTGATTAAATCCAGATGAACACTCTGATAGCTCTGAATCCTTCACTGATGAACTGAGGACCATAATAAGATACCTGGAGCCACCTGAGACCCTTGAGACTTGTATACTTAGAGAATGAAGTCCAATTCTCAATCTTGCTTTGTGTGGGCTCCTTCTGTTAAGGAGTGATCAATCAAAACCTGATTTCCAAGTCACTAATGCAGTATGCAATGAGTATGACCTAGTATGATGCCAATGAAGTGTGAAACATAATCTCATGCTTCTAGGAAAAGTTGTAGGGTAAATTTTGGGGTATTACAGGGTGTGGTATGTTTCATGAGCATAATCCATTATACTATGTTTTTAACATGCATTAACACAAAATTCTATTTCCCGACCTCAAATAGTTGTGACTTCTACATAAGTCCAATTACGATTACTTAACATAACGTTAAATTTGTGACATAAAAGGCATAGCATTCTAGTTAGTGAGATTGTAAGTCTCCTCTCTTTCATGGTATTGTGTGGAAACTTGGCCTTTTTTCCTTCCTTTGGAAGATGTCTTGGCTCAAGGATCCATGTTTGTGATAAGTGGGTTGAGTGTTCTCCAAATAATGTCCAAAAAATGAAAAGCAAAAGCAAAACAATATTAACTTCTAACTCATTAACAACTAACTTTTAATTTCAAGCCATTTAATTTAATGTCATTTAATTCTAGCCTTTATTCATTTGCCATTGTTCATATCATTCTAATTGTTTATGTTAATGCAATTTTAACTTTGTCCACTTGGACCATATTGTGTGATATATCTTGTTTGTGTATACTTTGCTTGTTTGTGTGGTCTTTGACCATTAATGTACATAATAACAACAAAAAACCCTAAAAAACTTTTGTGTGGACTGTTGGCTTGATCTTGGACAAATGGACTTAGAACTTAGGCAATATTTCTATGCAAAAGGACTTGGCCAATGCCAAATTATTGAGAAACCAAGTGCTTACAATGTGAAACTGCATCTAATACATCATTCAAGATCCCTCTGAGTTCATCTGCAATATGATCATTGTGTAGTTGTTATTTTGAACCTGTGACTTGTGGAATTCATCTGCTACATGGGCTAACATTGAGGAAGATCATGGAGTCGCTAAAGCTTGGATGAGGCTATCTTTATTTGATGCCTTTGCTCTTCAAGATAACATAATTGTGCATTTCTGTGTTGCTTGTTTCTAAACGTCCAAGGGAATTCTGGGTTTCTATTGACATTCTTGTCTATTGGATTGCTACCCATTTGGTCATATCTTTTCAACTCTTAACTTTTAATTTTGTGCATAGGATTAGTCCCTTCATCTTCTCGCCATTTATTTAATTTCAAAATCTCTCCTTCCCTTTTCAAAATCTTCTTTGTTTGAACTTATTTTGTTCTAAACTTTGACCACTTGTATTATATCATTTCACTAACCAAGTACTTTGTGATTATATCATACTTGTATTATATCATTTCACTAACCAAAATACCAAAAATATGTCTTTGCATCTATCTAGCTCTTTTGTAGGTAGGGCATGATCTCAATGATTCATTGATCTTATCTAGGGTTTTGAGACCCTCATGAACAAGGAGCACAACCAAGAATTGATTCTAGAATGGTTATATGCATAATATATGAGTCCCAATGACCTATACATGTTTTATTGATCAAGTTCTCTTCAAGAGTTTGAGGGTGATTTGCATTGGAAACCCTAGTTTGTCTGGATATCTTGAGTAACTTCTCCAACAAGCTATCTCACCAATTGATCAAATTTCTAAAGGTACACTTCAAAATTCATCATCTTATGCATATATGATCTACCATGAGCCTAGAAAGTCAATAGAATTGGAAATTAGCAAGTTGGTTGATGGTGGTTGGCCAGATGAATTCATCTGATCAAAACTGGGTCTCCCTAGACCCTATCTCCTACAATTTTCACCGTATGAAAATGATTCCAAGAGAAAACTTACTCCAAATGACATTCCAAAAAAACTTTCATGTTGAGACTAGTTTTGCATTGAAAATCATTTTTCTATGTTGAAACATTATAGGTCATTTTGTCTAAACCCTAATTTGAAAGTCAACTTCCCAAGGCCATAACTTGCTCAATTTTTATGAGATGAAATATTTCCAAGTTGCACAATCAAATTAAATGTGTCTACTTCAACTTTGATGTTTTGAGTGGGAACTAATTCAACTTGTTTGAGCATGTGATATGAGGTTACATTATAGGTCACTTTTGACCTATACCATTGAACAAGTGATTTTTCCAAACTTCAAAAATGCATAACTCTATCATTTCAAATCCAAATTACATGCAATTGGTGACCATTTTGAAGGTCTTTGAGAGAGCTACAACCTTTATGAACACACATTTCTAATTTGAAGCTCCCATAAAAAGTTAAAGAAGGTGGAATATTGAGACATATGGCTTGACACTTAGAAAAAATTTGATATGTCAAATTTTTCCAAACTTCCACCTCAAATTTCTCCAAGTTCCAAGATCCAAATGAAAAAGTGTTCAACATCAAACTTGTTCCTCTTAATCTCACCTTTCTAAAGAGCTCAAAATTCATTCATTTTGGATAAGAAATGCATAGGTTGTGCATGGCTTAAACAGGCTGATATCATTTGGCATGGATCCAACTTCAAACAACAATGAACAATTGCCTTGCATGTCAAGCTTGCTCCAGCACATCTAATCATTCATTTTGGACTTCAAGCTATCATTTCATGGGCCTATGTGTGCCCATGCACCATGTTATCATCATTTGCCAAATTTGGAAGGTTGAAAAGAGTGTGCAAATATCACATGGATTTGGCTATAAATACAGCTGCATTTGCTCAGAAATCACACACATTGCGCCAGCTTTGAATCTCCATTAAAAACCCTTCACTCTCATAGGATAACCCTGAAAAATTCATTTGAATTTGAGCTTGAATCTCCACTGTTTTGGAATTCAATTCTCCAGGACTCCATTGCTTTTAAACCTTTCCTTTCCTCTCCTACAAGCAATTGAAGTGAAGTCAAGCACAATTCAGATCAAGATCCATCAAGTTCAGACCTCCATTGAAGGTAATTTGCAGAAATTTTAAACTCTTTGATTCTCCCAATTTATTGCTCAATTCCATTGATTCTTTGGTTGTCTGAAGTCCTACCAATGTAGGCAAGAAGATTGAGTTGCTTTGAGGCCAAATCGAAGCAACTCAGATCATGAACCTCATTTTTCAATTCTATATATCTCTTAATATATTTGGAATTGGAGGAATTGGAGGTCATATTCATGCTCAGTGATGTTTTTTCTTTAAGATCATGTCCCTGTTTTGTATTTTGGTGATGGTTTATCTTGACCAGTCCGGTGGAGCTCACCGGAGAAGACAACCGGAGCTCTGGCTCCGGTGGTGATGTGTCTTGAGTCTGAGCCATATGATCCATGTCCTACGTTTTAATCTTAACAGTTCCTTGTGATTACTCCATTTGCCACGCGGTTGACTCAGGTGTTCATAGAACGCATGTTTTGGATAAATTAATGAGGGATATCTGATGGTCCACGTATTTTTGGATTTTTTAAATTTTATTTTAATTGCCTTTTCTTCAATAATTCATATTAAATTCAATATTGATCCAAAAAAATATGGGACTTTCACCAAAAATTTCCAAATATTTTTTTCTTTCATATTCTGAATTAAAATTATTTTTTGGATCATTATTAATATTTTTCATGAATTAATTTATTTTGAATTTGTTTTTAATTGTTTAAAAATATTTTTAAGTGTCCAAAAATTATGAAATTTTTTCTCCAAGGTCCTTTGACCTTGTTTGACCTATGATAAATCTCATGGCCATTTATTTGGTGTTTTGATGAGATTTTAGGATTTGGACAAAACATAATTGAATTTAATGCATTATTTTAATATTTTTAATTGAATAAATGCCATTTTAATTGTGTTGACCATTTGTATTGACTTAATTGAGTTTGATTGTTTGTTGTTGGACCTTGGTCAAGGTTGATTTGACTTTGTCAAGTTAATATCATTGGATTTAGGGGATTGATGAAAAGTATATTCCATCTCCCAAAATGAATGAATGATATTAATTTGGTAAAAGTCCTCCTTTGACCAATTTGTGATCTCATTCATCCCCTTCCCTCTTCATCTAATTACCCTTCTTCATCCATTTATTTCCAATTGGCCAATGACATCTCAAAGTCCTAATGCTAGTTGATTGAAAGATTAACATGAGTATGGATGAGATTAGGCCACACCTTTTGCATATTTTTGTGTGTGTGGTATGTTTAATGAGCATAGTTCATAATACTATGTCTCCAACATGCATTAACACCAAAAATCTATTGCCCGACCTCAAATAGTTGTGACTTCTACATAAGTCCAATTACGATTGCTTAACATAGCGCTAAATTTGTGACATAAAAGGCATAATCATTCTAGTTAGTGAGATTGTAAGTCTCCCCTCTTCCATGGTATTGTGTGGAAACTTGGCCTTCTTTCCTTCCTTTGGAAGATGTTTTGGTTCAAGGATCCATGCTTGTGGCAAGTGGGTTGAGTTTTCTCCAAAGAATGTCTTGAAATCAAAATAAAAACAAAACTAACTTTTAACTTACCAACCATTAACTTTTACTTTCAAGTCTTTACCTTAATGCAATTTACTTTTAGTACTTTACATCATTTGCCATTATACATATCATTCTAATTGTTTATGTTAATGTAATTTTAACTTTGTCCATTTGGACCATATTGTGTGATATATTTTGTTTGTATATACTTTGTTTGTTTGTTTGATCTTTGACCATTAATGTACATAATAACAAAAAAAACCTAAAAGACTTTTGAGTGGACTGTTGGCTTGATCTGTGAACCAATTGGACTTAGAATCTAGGCAACCTCCTTTGCAAATGGACTTGGCCAATGCCAACTTGTTGAAGAATCAAGTGCTTGTAATTTGAAGTTCATCTGATACACCATTCAAGATCTCTCCAGTTCATCTACAACATTAATCATTGTTAAGCTGTTATGTTGAACATGTGACTTGTGGAACTCTTCTGTTGCAAGGGCCTTTTTTTTAAGAAGATCATGAAGTGGATAAGCTTGGATGAGGCCAGCTTTATTTCATGCCTTTGCTCTTCAAGATTGCTATAATTGTGCATTTGTGTGTTGCTTGAATAAAAGTCCAAGGGAATTTTGGGTTTCTATTGACATACTTGTCTATTGGATTGCTACCTATTTGGTTAGATCTTTACAACTTTCAACTTTTAAATTTTGTGCATAGATTAGTCTCTTCATCTTCTCCCCATTTCTTTAATTTCAAAATCTCTCCCTCCATTTTTTAAAACTTCTTTGTGTGAACTTCTTTTGTTCTAAACTTTGACCACTTTCAAAAGAGATAGAAACTTTGGTCTTATGCCATTGCATTTTCAAACTTATTTTCTTAAACCAAACTTGTGAATAAACTTAACTATACTTAACTTAAACTTTCAAAAATCCAAAAAGAACTAACTCATTCAAATCATTTTTAGGCCCTTGTGCCTTTCAAACTTAAATTTTGTTAAAAACAACACACTCATTTTGAAATTTATAGCACGAACTACGAGGTTTTAATCCCTCATTTTTATGTTGGTACGTAGGCACAAGACCAAAGGTCTTGTCAAACACAAAAATATAATTAATGAATTATTTTCTCATCCCCCCATTCTATTTGTTTATAAACCTCACTTTGTACAAAATACATATGCACACAAAAAGGGCTCCCTAGGAGTACCTAGGACACTTTGGGTGCTAACACCTTCCCTCTGTGTAACCAACCCCCTTACCTGTGATCTCTGACTTTTATTAGTTTTTATTTGAAAACTTCTTACTATTTGGGTTTTGTTCGTACTTTTCCCTTTTCCCTTGGAAATAATAAAAGTGCGGTGGCGACTCTTATTAATTGATCTCTAGCTTATCAATAGCTTGATGATCATGAATTCCCCGCTACACTTTTCAAACTTAATTTTTATTAAAAGCAATGCATCCACTTTGAAATTTGTATCACGAACTAATAGGTTTTGATCCCTCATTTTTATGTTGGTACGTAGGCACAAGTCCGAAGGGCTTGTCAAACCCAAAAATATAATTAATGAATTCTTTTCTCATACCCCCCATTCTATTTTGTTTGTAAACATCATTTTTGTACCAAATACATATGCACACAAAAAGGGCTCCCTAAGAGTACCTAGGACACTTTGGGTGCTAACACCTTCCCTCTGTGTAACCAACCCCCTTACCTGTAATCTCTGACATTTTATTAGTTTTTATTAGTTTTTATTTAAAAACTTCTTAGTTTGGGTTTTGTTCGTACTTTTTCCCTTTTCCCTTGGAAACAATAAAAGCGCAATGGCGACTCTTGTTATTTGATCTCTAGCTTATCCATTGCTTGATGATCATTAATTTACCGCTACAATGCTCATAGAAGCCAAGTTGACTGAGGCTGAGTGGTGTCAGACCAGGTTTGATCAGCTGAATTTGATTGAAGAGAAGAGATTAACTGCCATGTATCATGGTCAGTTATATCAGCAGAGGATGAAGAAAGCTTTTGATAAGAAGGTCAGACCTCGGGTAATCAGAGAAGGTGACCTTGTGCTCAAGAAGATCTTGTCGTTCAAACCAGATTCTAGGGGAAAATGGAATCCTAATTATGAAGGCCCATATGCTGTTAAGAGAGCCTTTTTAGACGGTGGTTTGATTCTTACAACTATGGATGGTGAAGAGTTCACTCGTCCTGTGAACGCAGATGCAGTCAAGAAATACTTCGCCTAAAAAAAGAAAAGAACAACTCGCTAAGTTGAAAACCCGAAAGGGCGACTTAGGCAAAAAAGGAGCGTCTCGATGGATTGAAAACCTGAAAGGGAGATTCAGGCAAAAACTAGAGACATAAAAACAGAAAGAATTTCCCGATAAGTTAAGTACCCCACCTTGGGGCAACTTATGCAAAAATTAGGGATCATTGTAAGTAACTGCACTCTGCTGATCGAATAGTATCAGAAAGACCTTAGTTGAGCACAAAGGTTGATGTCGATTCATCATCCCAGTAGCAGTCAAGAGCACAGTGGATATCAAGAGTTGGTAGAAGGATTAAGGATCATTTGTATTCAATGTAACCCTTTTCCATGTAAATTACCATTTTCAACTTTGTAAAAATCTATGGAGTCTTGTCATTTACGGACTACCATCCTATTAAATAAAGGTGAGTTTTTGTCCAATTGTTTCTACTCTTATTTACTTCAGCCAATGGTTTAAATTTTATTATGATCATTTTGTAAATTTAAAGTTTTTTAATCAAAATCATTTTAAAACATATAAAAACAAGAAACTTTCAAAGCAATTAAAAGGAAGTATCAACAACACGTTAAAGAGCAGCAAGTTCTTAAGTGCTAAGCATCAGAGGATCCTATAAGACCCCAATTTTGACCCTAAGATCTCTCATGGCATTATAACATTGCATTGGCATTACCTCAAGGATCATAGGCATCTTGCTTCCCTTTTCCTTTGGGGTGGGATCTCTTATGAGTTTGGTTTGAGATCACCAAGCATGCTTGAATTATATATATTTGCTTTTCTCCTTTTTATTCACAAAATTAAAAGCACAAAAATATGTCACTAACATCTCTTGTTTGTAGCTTGAACAGTCACAAGGTCAAAAGCTTATAGGAGATCCTATATGCATTGATACGGTCAAGAGAATATGAAAGCAAGCATGGCAATGGTTCCCTAAGCTCTCATCCATCAAATATGCCTCCCAAGTATCTCAATTCAGCATTTTGATCAAAGCAAATCAAAAGGCTTGAGGTTTGTTTCCCAAGGAAACCCTAATTCATCTGTCCATCAAATGTGCCTTGCTCATGAAGCAACCTCAACCCATGGTCAAAAATAATCAAGGGAAGTTCTTTAATTCATCATTTAATGCATTTTTGAACTTATTTGAGTGCTCTCAATCATCAATTCATCAAGATATGAGGTTTGGACTTGAGAAGTTGATCAGTCAATTCATCTGACTATTTTGAAATACATTGAGACCTAAACTTTGATGTGTTTGTCAAATGGAGATGACCTCAAGAAAAATAATGTTCTTAAGGACCATATGAACAACTTTCATATTCAACAAAAATTGATTTGAAGCTTGGAAGGTCATCATCTATTCCAAGACATTATAGGTCATTTTGACTGAAACCCTAATTTTTGGTCAACTTCCCAAGGACATAAATCCTTCATTTTTCATGATTTTGAGGTGAGATCAAAATCATTGGAAAGCTTAATATGCCTACTTCAAATGTTATGTTGAGCAAAATTGCAAAAGCTCAAAAGAAATACATGTGATAATGCAAAATATTATAGGTCACTTTGGACCAAATGCATTGAAAGGTGAAAAAGTCCAACTTCAAGTGCCCATAACTTCTTCATAAAAAATCCAAATGATTCAAAATTTAAGTCCAAATTGATTTCCTTGAAAAGATATACAACTGTCATGTTGAAGATTTTGTCATTTGGAGCTTGCATCATTAAGACAGAAGGGCTTGAACTTTGGCCAATTATGAAAATTCCACATATGCATGTTTTGCACCCTACACTTCAAGTTCAATTTTCACTAATTTACAAGGCCCAAATGGAGTTTTGATCAACATAACATTTGTTCCTTATGCAATAAGCTTTCCAACCATTACTCATAAGGTTGCATTTCAATTTTGGACATGGCATTTTCGAAGACTTGAATGTAATAGTGCATTTTGTGAAAATCATTTCAATTGCCATGCATGAGCTCATACAATCCAATCTACACGTCCATAATACTTACATCATGCATAAGCTTCCATTTCCAAGTGGAATTGGGCCCTCCATGCGCCTGTACAGGCCCATGCATGGAGGCCCTTTCCATTCATGCAAGTTTTGATTCATGCATTCAGCATTGCTTTAGCTATAAATACATTGCCTTCGCCTCTCATTTCTTCAAACTTAAGGCGCCCCAATTGCTGCTGAACTGAAATCCTAGCCATCACTAAAGGAACTATTTCATTTCTCTTCAAATTTTTGAGATCTGAATTTTGATTTCATTGATCAATCTTCAGATTTCAAAGTTCCTAAACCTTCTCTTCTTGATCCATAGTGTCTACTGTTAGCAAAAGCATCCACAGATCTTGACTCAAAGCCTTGCAATTCAAAGGTTTACTTCAACTGTTATTTGCTTCAAACCAGCTTGTATATTGCTCTATTTGCTTTGTTCTTGTGTGATATGAAGTCCTCTGCATAGAGGCAACATTGCTATGCTTTCAATTTTTTAAAATCATGAAGTTCATATGAACACCACAGAATTTCCACTTCTGATTTCTCTCAATCTAGAGATCTAGAATGGAATTGAGTGGTACAAGGGTGATGTACATCACCCCAGCTTTCGAATGATGCCTGGATCGTGCATTTTGGTTGCCATTTTAAGTTCTGCAAAATTTTGATGTGTGTAATACCCCAAAATTTACCCTTCATTTTTCTTGGAAGCATGGGATTATGTTTCACATTGCATTAGCATCATACTAGGTCATACTCATTGCATACTGCATCAGTGACTTGGGAAATCAGGGTTTGATTGATCACTCCTTAACAGAAGGAGCCCACAAAAAGCAAGACTGAGAATTGAACTTCATTCTCCAAATATACAAGTCTCAAGGGTCTCAAGGTGGTCCAGATATCTTATTGTGGTCTGCAGTTCATCAATGGAAGATTCAGAGCTCCCAGAGTGTGCATCTGGATTTAATTAGAAATTAGGGTTTCATGGCTACCTACAACAGGCAAGGTTTGGTTGGAAGTGAAGGAGCTTATCCATGTCATGATTGGAGAGGCATCTTGGTCTAGGAAGACTCACAATTATCTCAGAAAGATCCATTGGCAATCAGTGCAATTAGTTCCTGATCATTTTTATTCTTTGGGTAAAACTCTTTTCCATGGCCCTCCATATGTCCACAAGGGTCTACATACAAAAAATCAGCTCTTTATTTGAGTTAGAGGTGCTTCAATTGATCAATGGAATCGAGAATCAGACAGTTATGGAAAAGTCAACTGTGGGGCCAGAAAAGTCAAGTCCTGACATTTTAAAGGTGGAATCTAAAAATTCATGCCTAAGGGAGCCTACATGTGAAATTTGATCAAGGTTGGATCATGGATTCATCATTTAATCAGGATTTGGAAAAGTTACTAAATTTGGAAATAGTTGACTTTCCATTTAAGGCAAGTTTTCATGGTTGTTGCACCCACTTTAAGCCCATTTTCCATCAAGATGCAAGCTCCATTTGAAAATTTCTCCAACACGAAAATTGTTCCTTTTATTCCAAGATTTCTAAAGATATAAAGTTTGTTCCATTTGGATTATAATTGAGAAAGTTATGCTTGGTCAAAGTCAGACATTATTTTAGGACACTTAGAAAATTTTCTAAGTCCAAAATCTTCAAGATTTGTCAAGACTTATGGGCAAGTTTTCTTGCACTTCAAGGCATCTTTTGAAAATACTTTCTTCATGAAAATTACACCTTGCCATGTCCTCTTTCACATACTTTTGGAATCATCCCATTTGGATTATTGGTTTGAGATATGCACTCATCTAAAGTTGGCATCATGAATTGAATTTTTAGGCAGCATTTAGGCCAAACTGGCCCAACCTGTTGGCATGATGAAACCTGAACTTTATGGCCATTTTTCACCTCTTTCCACTCATCATTTCAACTTGTGTTCAACATGAAAGATGTTAAACTCCATGCACTCTTCCTACTGCTTGCATTGCCTTGTCATTTGGTCATGTATTCATCAAGATACAAGGTCACAAAGTCACCCTGTTGGATTGTTTCCTTGCCAGACCAAGACAACCAATAAAGCTGCAAAATCGACCAACCCTCTTTCTATAACTCATTTGGCCATTTGCTTTTGTTTCACTCACTTAGGTTTTGACACAATTAGAGCTTGCTTTCACCACCTCACTTTTGGCACATGTTGCACATAATCAAACAAGTCACTTTTACAAGCCCATTAAGAATGTTGGATCCATCATATTTAAAGCTTCTAAACCCTAATCTGAAGTAGTGGAGGCTGGTATTTTCGAGCAAAGTAGGCAAGGCAAGCAAAAGTCCACTTTATTCCCTTTCCATTTTCACAAGTTCTTGAAATTTCAAAGCACCAAGAGCATCTTCCTTCTCTTTCCATTCCTCCGATACCAAGAGGCAGTGGACCTTGCATCCACTAGGTAAACATTTTATTCACTCTCTTCCATGGCCTTGCTCATGCTCATTCATACTTGTTCATTACTTGTTTCTTTCATGCTTACCATGCTTACTTCATATTGTTTTCCATTATGCCATGCTTGTTTCATTTTGATTTTCCATGTTAATAATATGCCATGTTTGGTTATGAAGCCTTCAACATGAGGCATGTTCATTAAGCTTGAGTTTGTGTTGTGGAATTTTTGTTGTATCCGTGTTCATGAGGTCACCTTGCTGTTCACTTTTCTTCATGCTAAAGTCACTATTTTTAATGAAACAAAACACCATGATGTTCTACTCATTTTGCACTTGAACTTTGCTTTTTATATCATCCCATTTGGTGAACCATAGCATGAGCAATCTTGGTTGGAAGATTGGAGAAATATCCTGCTGCTTTTCGCGTTTTCATTCATTTGCATGGGGTTAGGGTTTGGCATGGTGAAGATGGGGACATGTCACGCTGCAGACCGCTGGATCGGGCATGCGTGATTTAATCCTGGCCGCTGGTAGCTGTTTTTGTCTTTTATGACTTAAGTATACTTGACCGGTCGATGGCAAGTTACATGATTTTCAAAAAATGTACATTTTTATTTTTATGTCACGCTGGGATTTTCTTCGTTGGACTGGGCTTGGCGCTTCATATGCTATCCGCACCCCTCTGCTCATGGCCCATTGCCAATTCACATTTATTTTCATTCTTTCTTTTTTATTCTTATTTTATTTTTCTGTTTTGTTTTTTAAATAATAAAAATATTTTATTTATTCATAAAAATACCAAAAAATACTTTTCACATTTCTTAATGTTTTATTTAATTTTTATTTTCATATTTATTTAATGTTAATATTTTATTTTAATTATTTGTTTCCTATAGTCCATGTTAACACACTTATTTTTATTAATTTTATTTTCATGACTTAAAATTATTTTTAGATTTTGATTTTTGGGATGCGGGTTGACCAATGTCTCATGGTCAACCTGACCTTTTCTTGGAATTGTATTTCCCATTTTCAATTTATTTTGGATTTATTTTTGACCTAGTTTGCTTGGTTGACTTTTCCTTTGACTTCTGTTTTATTTCAATTAATTTATACACTAATTCTCATTATTTTTAAAATCTTTTTGGGGGATGATGATGTCCTGACCCCATCTTACTTAGTTCAATTTTTCATAATTTTTTTGATTAATTTACTATTTATTTGATTATTTTCAAGTTGACTTGACTTTTCGGTTGACTTTTCTATGATTGATGTATGACTTAGGGATTGCTTAGGGCAATTGAAGAGATCTTTTGATCGTCCCTTGTTCATCTCATACGCCATGTATTAGAGACCTTTCATCTTGATTTTATTTGATCCTTGCATCATTTCCCGATTAAATTATTCATTGATCCTTTGTGTGCATAGTTTCATCTGTCTGATTCATCTGATATTTTTTATATACTTGTTTCTTTCATCCATGCTTCTATTGTTTGATTGCTTAACATGTTCATACTTCTCATGCTTTATTTAATGCTCCCTTATATAATTCTTTGATTCTTTGATTTGATCATATACTTTACTGCTTTTCTGATTGTTTGATAACTGTGGCCTACTTGTATGATGTATGAGGCATATATTTTCATTGTTTGATTGCCATGAACCATCCCCATTCATAACAAATGTACCCCTCTCCCATGAAGTGTATAATGTTTATTCTTTCATTCTTTATTCATCTGTTAATACAAGAATTAAAACGAACATCCGATAACCATTTCAAAAACAAGATCAAAAGCTCGATCCAACGTCTAGTATTCATTTTCAAAACTTAACAGAACCAGCACGTATTTCATCCATCCTTTTGTAAGTCGATTGCTTCATGCATCACCATTTCTCTTGTAAGTCGATTGCTTCAGGCATCGCCATCTACCTGTAAGTCGATTGCTTCTGGCATCGCCATCTACCCTTATCCTTGGTTCCTTTCCTTGCTCCATTCGTCGATTCTTGTTCCGTTTAGGTAGCACCCATTAGGTAGAACCCTTTGTATGATAACATAGGTAGTATTCCCTCATTCTTTTGTATGATAACATAGGTAGTATTCACTCATTCTTTTGTATGATAACATAGGTAGAATTCCCTTATTCTTTGCATGCTAACATTCGGTAGATGTTCCCATTTGTAAATCCTAACACTTAGGTCCACATTGCATGACAACTCTAGGGAAGAGCTTCCCCATTTTTAGACCTTCCGTGCGTTTCCGATCTTGTGGTATGTCAGTCCGTTCTATTGCAAAGAGGTAACTGCCTAAGACTCGATTCAGCGAGCTGCGACACCTGCTGCTAGGACGTGAACACATTGCCCACTCTCCTTTGACACAACTGGTGTCCCCCTTTATATGTCCATGTTCAGGTGGCAACCCTTAACCCCTAGTTAGCCGAACTACGGCAACTCTGATTCTCATGTTCAGATGAGATACATAGGCACAAGATGCGATGTCTTGCCGAGTTTTTTACTGACGACTAACAACTAATCTTTGTTGCTTTCGCCCTTGTTGTGATTCTTTTCTCTCGCCCTCGTTGCGATCGAGACCTTCCCTTTCTCTTGCCCTAGTTGCAATCGAGACCCTTATTCTCGTAGTTAGTTGAACTACGTTTTGCTCTGATTCTCATTCCAGATGAGATACGTAGGCAAAAGACGCGATGTCTTAGCGAGCACACTCTTCTTTAACCTATAGGTAGCTGAGCTACGAAGACTCTGATTCTCATATTCATATGAGATACGTATGCAGTGGATGCGACTTCCGTGCGAGTCATTTTCTTTTAACCCTTTTTTAGTAAATAGTGCCTTAGATAAACACACACCCTTTTTAGAAAAGAACAACAAGAGTGGATCCCGTAAAGTACTACGGATGCGTAGGGGTGCTAATACCTTCCCTTTGCATAACCGACTCCCGAACCCAAGATTTGGTTGCAAGACCTTGTCTTTTCCTTTCCTTTTCTTCAGGTTTTCTTCGAGCGTTTCCTTTCCCTCCTTTGGGATAAATAACGCACGGTGGCGACTCTTCTGTCATTACTTTTTTCGCCGGTTGTTTTTCGCAGGTTGCGACAGCTGGCGACTCTGCTGGGGACCCGGTTTCCCTATGCGAGTCCCTCCTAGCTTTTGTAGGTTTTTTGTTTGTTGGGTGTTTATTCTTTTGTACAGTTATTGATTTACCTGCTTTACCTTATTACATTCATGTACATATGTTTGTTGTATCTATGGGTTCTGTGGGTTGTTTGTTTGTTGGGGTGGGATGTTCTATGAGAGATAAGCCCGCTACCCAGGCTTGAGCGTACACACATGTTTTAGAGTGGATAGTCATGAGGCTTGCGTAGCATGTTGCTACGTTAAGTCGTTCATGAAGACCCACATCCAGACGAGGTTTCTTTTGGATATATTATGTCCTATGGGTGTTCCATAACGACAGATATTCCTTTAGAAATCGTCGACTCTGGTGACCATTTCTCGAGGACTCTGCTGAGGCCTCTCCTCCGAGACGCGTTTATGTTAGCTCTGGTGGGCGCATTCTCGCTGCTCAATCCGAGGACCTCGAGGCTGGGAACTTGCTTTAGGATGTCCTATTGAAGGGAGTCAGTGGAGGTCTTTTATCCCGTAATAATGCCAAACCTTCAGTGGTAAACGTATTATTCTCGACTGAAGGGCTGAAGCTGATGAACTTCTGTTCTTATAACCTACTAGTGAGGGGCGGGATAAATTCAGGAAACCTTAACCTTCAACCAACCCGGTTTTTCTGGAGCAAAGTTTTGATCTTGTATTATATTCCTCAGTGGGTTTCTCTTCAGACAGTGCAACCCGACATTTCTCCAAGCAGATACAGCACTCCTGATTTCCATGTCACTATATTGCATCACATCATTCTGCATTCATATCATTTAATACATGTTTATCTATTCCCAGGGGGTTTATATCTTCTCCTTGATTCTGGTCGGGGTTTTCTGGTTCTCCCAAGATGGACATTGGAAGAAAGAGACATGTCGCCTACAAGTTTCCTGTGGTTTGTTTGGAGCCCATTCAATAGCTGATGAAGTTAATGGATCACGATTCTCTAGAAGGATTCCGGAAGGATTATGGGTTGATTCTAAGTTTCATCACAGTTCTCTCCAAAGATCAACACGATGCTCTCTTTACACTGCTGCAGTTCTATGACCCTCCATTGAGGTGTTTCACATTTTCGGATTATATCTTGGTCCCTACTTTAGAGGCGGTTGCCAGTTTTCTCAGAGTTCCTATCAAGCCGCAGTTGCTATTCTACAGTTCTGAGTTTCTTCCCGATCTCAGCATGGTTGCTTCAGCCACATATTTGGGGAAATCGGTCTTGAAGGCTAATATGTGTCATAAGGGAGGAGTCGGTGGTTTTCGTTTGAGTTTATTGGTGGGAGAAGCCAAGAAGAAGATTGAAGATGGTGATCAGAAGGGTTTCAATACTGTGTTGACTCTTTGTGTATATGGGATTGTCCTGTTCCCTAATGTTGCCAAATTTGTGGACGTAGACGCAATACGCCTCTTTGTGTTGGGTAATCCAATGCCGACCTTGTTGGGAGATTTCTTTCATTCAGTGCATCACATGAATGAGAATAGGAAAGGAGGATTGGTGAATTGTTATGCACCCTTGTTTTATAAGTGGTTCAGTTCTCACCTACCTAAGTCAGGAGTGTTCGTTGATCTCAAGGACTCGTTGAGTTGGTCGAAGAGACTGATGGGGATAAGAGCCAAAGATATTTCTTGGTGGTCATACCAGAACTTGCTTCGGGCGGACATTGTTCACAGTTGTGGGAACTTCCCGAATGTACCGTTGGTGGGAAGAAGAGGAGGAATCAACTATAATCCTTCCCTAGCAGTCAGACAGTTTGGATATGCTTTAAGAATTCCGCCTTCGGAAAAAGATGTGGGAGAATCTCTATTTTTCCATTCTTCATCTGATTTGATTGTATCCCGCAAGGCAGCTGAGGCCTGGCTCAAGGTGATCAAGAGAGGAAGGATTGTGCTTGGAAAAGGAGATTGCAGGGCTTATCCTCAGTATGAAGATTGGCTTCAGGGAAGAGTTGAAGAGTTTGGTCTACTGTTTCCTATTGAAGAACCTTTATATCCAGCTACTCCTGAGCAGTCAACAATGGTGAGCCGAGAAGGGTATGACAAATTGAAGAATGCCATGGAGGAACTTCAAACTGAAAACTTGGAGTTGAGTGTAAAATTGCAAGACTGTATGCGTTTGTACCATGAGGCGGAATATCAGAAGGGGGAAGCTATCAGATTGCAAGAGGAAGCAGAGAAGAAATTGGCTATGGAGGTGAACTTCTTCAGGAAAACGGATAAAGCCTTGGGGTCATCCAGTTCTGAGTTGAGGCGAGTTAAGAAGCAGTTAACAAATGCCCATGGTAAGTTAGCTGGGTGGCAAGAACAGTGGGATGCATTTTCAGCTTCTCGGAAGGCGAAAGAGGAGGAGATGGTAGCTCGATTGACTGATCAGATGGAGAAATTGAAGACTTTGCTGAAGGAGAAGAACAATGAGCTTCTGTGCGCCCGTTCAACCAATGGTTACATCACATATCAACTCGACAAGGCTCAAGAACAAATTGAAGAACTCAAGGTGCTGGCGAGATTGAAGAAGTCTAGACTTGAAGAGGTATTCGGAGAAGATGATGGGAGTTACTACATAGAGCACATCAACGAACTGGATGGGGTTATTCATAAGAGGAATCTACTTATCCGGCGTTTGACAGAATCTCCAGACCATCCTGACACGGTGGCATTATTGGTTGAAGTGAGGAGCAGTCCTTATGGGTTGTATACAGGAGGCTGATTCCTGATTTTTGTTCCTCTCTTTACTTATTGTGTTGTTGCTTTGTAGTGATGATCCACAGACCTGTTGTGGAGATCCTCTTTTGGTGTACTGTTGGCTAAGGCCCTTCTCCTTGGCCTCATTTATATGATGGTTTTCCTTATTGCATCTTGGTCTCAGAAGCTTATCCACGACTCGATCTTCTTGCACTTTTTACCTGATGTGAGACTAGAATCAAGGGGGTAGAATACCCTTTGGAATTGATAAACATGTCATTGCATTTACATATTCATTTGCATGTCTTGCATAACAGGTACCGCCGCAACGGTTCTCATGTTGTTTGGTGTTCCACTAGCAGGATAGCTGATTCAGGTATTCACCGGTACGGTACTAGAAGAAATCAACAGAGAGCTATGGAGGGCCTACAAGCAGAACTCGCCGAGATAAGGATCCGCATGACCCAATTCATGGATGTGGTTCAAGGAGTGGCTCAACAACCCATTCATGATGATCAGGAGGATCAGTTCACCTTGATGCATGACGACTTTGGCATGGGCCATGGCATGGACCCCATGTTTAAAAGATTGGAGGAGAGGCTGAAGGCTGTAGAGGGACAGAATAGTCTGGGAGTCGATGTTGCTAACTTGGGGCTGGTCCCAGGTGTGAGGGTGCCACCAAAATTCAGAGTCCCAGTGTTTGACAAATACAATGGCAACTCTTGCCCGAAGACTCATGTGCAAGCCTACTTCCGCAAAATGGTTGCATACTCCGATGATGAGAAGCTGCTTATGTACTTCTTCCAGGACAGCCTAGCTAGGGCATCCCTGGAATGGTATATGAGGATGGACAGAGCCCACATCCGCTGCTGGAGGGACTTAGCTGAGGCTTTCGTAAAACAATATCAGTATAACACAGACATGGCACCTGACAGAACTCAACTTCAAAACCTGTCTCTCAAGAGCAATGCGTGCTTCAGGGAATATGCTCAACGCTGGAGAGAGACAGCTTCCCGTGTTCAGCCTCCGATGTTGGAGAAGGAAATGGCCAACATGTTCATGAACACTCTGTCCGGGTCTTACTTGGAGCATCTGGTGGGTTGCAACGCCTCCAATTTCGCTGATGTAGTCTCTACCGGTGAGAGGGTGGAGAACTATTTGAAGACATGTAAGATCCATGGTGGGGTTGGATCATCATCAGGGGTGAAGAAGTCGTTCATTGGAGGGCAGAAGCGGAGAGAGGGGGATGTTAATTCTTTGTCTTCATATCAGAGCAGGGGTATCAGAAGGAACAGTTTTCAGAACTACCATCAGCAGCCTTATGTTGCAGCTGTGACCATTCCGGCTGCAACACCAGTACAACAACAACAACCACAACGTCAACAGACTCAGTACCAACAACATCAACAGGGTAACAGACCCACATATCAGCAGAGGCAAAAGATGATGGACAGACGTTTCGACACTCTTCCAATGTCGTACGCTGAGTTGCTTCCTAGCCTTCAACAACTACAACTCGTGCAGTTACGCACTCTGGCTCCTCCTGTCGGCAGGCTTCCGGTGGGATATGACGCCAACGCTAGGTGTAACTTCCACTCTGGGGCACCTGGCCATAATATTGAGAACTGCAAAGCTTTTAAGCACGTAGTTCAAGACCTCATAGACTCAAAGGCCATTAACTTTGCGCCGGCTCCTAATGTCGTCAACAATCCCATGCCGCAGCATGGTGGTGCAAACGTTAATATGGTGGAAGAAGAAGCCAAATCCGTCAAGGATGTGTTGAAGTTGAAGACTCCGCTGTTGGAGATTAAAGACTACTTGCTGAAGGCAGATGTTTTCCCCGGTTATGGGAATGGTTGTTTGGATTGTGCTACACAGAGCAAAGGTTGTTTGAAGCTGTAGCAGGGTATCAAGGCCTTGCTTGACAATGGTATCCTCCAAGTTGAAGACTTGTCTGTCCAAGAGTTTGTTGAAGGGGTTGCTGAAGAGGTGTTTGAAGATGCTGCTGATGAATTCACAAATGTTGATCCTGTTGAGTATGTAATTCCCAGTGATGTATTTAATTTTTCTAATGTTGTTGCTGATGTCCCAAACAATGTGGTTGATTCTGATGTAATTGAACTTGATTCCGATATTTCGGATGTTTATGTTTTAATGAATGAGATTTCTGAGTACGACTGTGATGTTGCCACTATCACAATTTTCTATCCAACTGCTCAGATCAGTATGCCAGAAGCGCAACAGGTGCGACCATCCACTATGACTATCACGACCCCTGGTCCTTTACCTTTCACCAGCGAAAAGGCCATTCCTTGGCATTATGGGGGGAGTGTATACACGCATGATCATGGAGTGGAACAGCCACTGAAAATAGAGGAGGTGCAGAATCAGAAATCTGAATCCGAAGTGGAAATAAAAGATCCCGCAATGGACAATATTGGTGGAATCGGGCGATTCACCAGAAGTGGTAGACTATTCTCACCACCCGTTACCCAAGCTGATAGTGATGACGCCGCGGCGAAAGCCAAAGGCAAGCAAGCTGCGAATGAGGGTACCTCTACACACCAGGCTGGCTCAGAGCCTACTTTCACGAAGGACGTGGACGAGCTTCTGAGAATCATAAAGAAAAGCGACTACAAGGTAGTCGATCAGTTGATTCAGACGCCGTCTAAGATATCTATTCTCTCACTCTTGATGTGTTCGGAGGCACACAGGGAGGCACTGCTGAAAGTCCTAAATGCTGCATATGTGCCTCAGGAGATCTCAGTAAACCAACTAGAAAGGATTGTTGCAAATGTTCATGCAAGCAACAGGTTGGGTTTTACTGATGCTGACTTGATACCAGTTGGACACAATCATAACAAGGCTTTGCATATTTCGATGGAATGCAAAGACACTGTGTTATCATATGTTCTAGTAGATACAGGTTCCTCTCTCAATGTGCTACCCAAGAGAGCCCTGTCAAGGTTAGAAGTAAAAGGTTTGGTCTTGAAGCCTTCTGATCTCGTGGTGAGAGCCTTCGATGGTTCTAAGAGGTCGGTGTTCGGAGAGGTAGAATTGCCAATTCAGATTGGATCACAAACCTTCAATACCGTCTTCTATGTGATGGATATCACTCCTTGCTATAGTTACTTGCTGGGTCGTCCTTGGATCCATAATGCTGGGGCAGTCTCCTCAACTCTGCATCAGAAAATCAAATTCCCAGTCAATGGAAGAATTATCACTGTCTGTGGTGAGGAGGACATTCTGGTCAGTAACATGTCTACATTCAAGTATGTAGAGGTAGAAGGTGAAATTCATGAGACCCTGTGCCAGGCCTTTGAGGCAGTTCAGATCAAAGATGCAGCTCTGGTGGAAGAGGTTAAAGTGGGTGCCTCTATCTCGTCCTTCAAGCAGGCACAAGCTTTGGTAGATACAGGTGTTGCTCCCGGTTGGGGACGTCTGTTGGAGTTACCGATGAAAGAAGACAAGTTCGGGATTGGGTATCAACCTGCTCTGACTTCTACAACTTCAGCGCCTCAGACTCGTCAGGGGCCGATTACTTTCTCCAGTGCTGGCATCATTCGGTACGGCCAGATCTCTGCAATCGACGAAGAAGATGGGGATAGTGATTGCGACATGGACAACTGGGTGCGTCCGAGGATCCCGGGTGAAGTCATCAACAATTGGTCTTCTGAAGAGATTAACTAAAGTCACTCTTCTTGAAGAGTAATTTTTCTTGTTTGTTCATGCATGTCCAAGTCTTACGTTCCGCCCAGGGCGTAATGACTCATTGTAGGGCTCATCTATGTGAATACCTGCATTGTTTATCATAAGTGAAGGACGTCTTTTTGCATTCAAAGATTTTGTTCACTATCTTTCTATTTTTGTAGTTTTCAAAAGTAATCAAAAAATATTTGGCAATGTTTTGTTTAGTTTTCACTCATTTTCACACTCATAAGCACATACCATCACTCATGCAGATGCACGTCACCGGATCCTATCAATAACAGTTCTGCTATGGCTCGCTTCAACTTTGAAAATCCTAGCTTTTGTCGTCGTTTCGATGCTTTCGTGTGGGACCCTGCATTTTGACTGTTTCAGCCTTTGGCTCTTTCTCATTTTCCAATCGCTTTTTTTCTTCTTTATTTTGCTTTGTTTGGATATGTACAATGGGCTTAATTGGATTGTAAATTCTGGACATGGGATTTTGGTTCATGTAAATGGATCATTGTTTGTATACTTGGATATTGCTTTTAGGTAGATGGATAATTGGTTTTGAATAGTTTGGATCATAAATGGATTTTGATTTATATATTGTAAATGGATATGAATGGATTTTTATGCATGGTAAATGGATAACGGATATTGGTTTTAACAATGGATTTGATGGTTAAATGAATAAAAATTGGATTTAAAATATGGACAAATGGTTTATGGATATTTGGTTTTAAAATGTGGATATGGATTATGGATTAGAAAAATGAGTAATTGTTGAAATGGGCTTAAAACGGGTTTGATCCACTAACAAAATAAAAATGGAATTGGATATGAATGGGTATTGAGATTCGACTGAATGGGATATGAATGGGTATTGAGATTCGACTGAATTAGATATGTATACGAAGTGGATATGAAGATGGTTAAAAGTGGATTTTGGTTAGCTGCTTGACTTTGGTCAAATGGTTGACCAAAAAGTCAATAGTTAACCAAAAGTTAACTTAGGTAAAAATGTGTGTTTTCTTATGGATAAATAGATACAGACCACAATGCCTTTGAATGAAACGAGATATGTCATGCTATTGACTGATATAGAATCGAAGAACACCAACCAAGCAACAAATCATGAACACATACAACTTCGAATGAATGTTAATCAGTGAACCAAGACCTTGAATATTACTTAAGCCAATGAACCAATCATTTATGACGAACCAAACGAACCCGATGCAAACTCCCTGAATTAGGGTTTCCACAATGCTCCCTGATGAATACCTATAAGATGAAAAGTTCCAACACAAGCAAGTCCATCATGTGAACCTTAGCCTAGAGACTTAACCTTCATTCCATGCCTTGTGTGACAAAACCCTTGAACCTATGATTTTTTATGTTTTTCGAAATGCACGTGGAATGTGTTATGATACAATGAATATGCAGATGAGATGAATGCTTATCAGGATATGTAAATCCTTAAGGTTAGTGACCTAGATGAACTTGTGAATGGCAGGGTGAATTTTGGGGTATGAAATACCTCAATTACTTTTTGCAATTTTTCTTTTGAAATTTTATACCCAAATGCAATTTGAGCCAAGTCATTTCCCACCTGATTTTCCAATCGAGGTATGTGTCGAATATTAGCCACCTCGAATCTTTTAACAATCGACTGCTATTATGAAGTACATGGTTAGATTCTCTTTAACACATTTGCACTCCTTTGTAATTTGTTTTACCACTAACTCTGAGTCACCCATTATTTCGACTCGAGTTGCCCCCAATTCCAACAATATCTCAAGTCCGGCTATGAGAGCTTCATATCTAGCCTCATTGTTCGAGCAGAGGCCATCCACTTTATACTTGAACCTTGTTGGAATTTTATTAGGAGAAATAATTAGAACTCATATGCCTGTTCCATCTTTATGACTAGACCCATCGAAGTATAACTTCCAGGGTTCTAATTCAAGGTAGTCTAGTGCATTCTTAGTTATGGAGTGGTCGACTATAAAGTCTGCCACCACTTGTCCCTTAACAACTTTTAATGGAATATATGTTAAGGAATATTCAGTTAAAGGTAGTGCCCATTTTCCAATTCGACTGTGCAGAATTGGCTTAGACAACATATGTTTAATAACATCAAAGTGAGATGAAACATAAAAATCAACATGTTTTATATAATGCTTCGACTTTGTACAGGACAAATACAAGCATAAACATAAATTTTCAACTACGATATACCTAGTTTCTGCATCATTTAGGACCCTACTGAAGTAGTAAATCGCTCTTTCGATGCCATTTTCATCCTCCTGAGCCAACATGCTCCCCAAAGTCTTGTCAGATGCAGATATGTACAATCTCATACTCGTATTCCTACAAGGTGGTGTCAAGATTGGTGGATGACTCAGGTATTCTTTGATTTTATTGAAAGCTTTTTGCTGAGCCTACCCCCATTTAAATCCTTCCTTGCTAAGTCGAAGCAAAGGCGAGAAGGCTTGCGTTTTTCCACCAAGGTTCGAGATGAATCTCCTCGGGAAATTGGTCTTGCCCAGCAATGATTGCAACTCCTTTGTTGATGATACTTTTGCCTCCATTATGGCCTTGGTCTTATTCTGGTTTATTTCAATTCCTTTTTGGTAGACCACAAGACCTAAGAAATCCTCTGCCCGCACATAAAAAGCACATTTGAGAGGAATCATTTTTAGGCCATGTTTTCTCATCCTTTCAAAAGACAATCGAAGATGGTCCAAATGGCTCTTCCCTGAAACAAACTTAACAACAATATCATCAATATATATTTTCATAAAAGTCTCTATTAAATCATGGAAGATCAAATTCATTGCTCTTTGGTATGTTGCCCCAGCATTTTTTAAGCCAAAAGGCATCACAACCCATTCATAGGTGCCTAGGGCTCTAGGACATCAAAATGTTATTTTTGGGACATCCTCTTCAACAATGAATATCTGATTATATCCAAAATACCCATCGAGCATGCTGAGATACTCATGGCCCACGACAGAATCGACTAACATCTCCGCCACGGGCATTGAATATTCATCTTTTGGGGTTGCAACATTTAAATCTCTAAAATCTATGCACACCCTCAAAGTACCATTTTTCTTAATGACAGGTACAATATTGGCTAACCATTCGACATACCTGGTTGTACGGATGAAATTGCAACGAGGAAGCCTTTCGACCTCCTCTTTGATCTTTGAGATAATTGCAGGTGCAAATCTCCTTGGGTTATGCTTTATGGGATTTTCCCCAGGCTTGATTGGTAACTTCAATTCGACCAGATCTCTGCTCAAACCAGGCATCTCATCGTAATCCCAAGCGAAACAGTCCTTGAAATCCTTCAGTAACCGGATCACTTCGACTTTGAGTTAAGGGTTGATATTAGCACTAATGTAAGTTGGCCTTTTTGAAAACCCTTATCCTAAGTCTGTTTCCTCAAGTGGATCTTAAGCTAGCATCTTGATATTTGTTTCCAACGGATCCTTCTCGAATCCCAAAGGCTCTTCGTCATAGATAGCGTCGAGCCTCTGGCCTTGATCTTCTCCCTGACCCTTATCAAGTGGTTCTGGATCAAAGTCCTTTCCAAGACCTTCTTGGTGAAATTCCTTGTTGTCTTCGACATCCATTTTTTTTACTTCAGCCTCTAAGGCCGATTGTTGTTTGTTTTCGACTATATAAGCCAAAATCCTTTTTAGCGTTTCGAACTCATTCATCATCACTGAATTCGCTTCCCTAACCTGTTGGTTCGATTCCTGACGTTCATATGTACCCAAAATTATTTTCGCTGGCTACTTCACGGTCCCATTGAAAACTATTTATAGGGTGTAGATACAAAGAACAATAGGCATTATCGTCTGGAGCAAATGCAAAACAGGCCGGATCACATGGATCAATGTTGGCCAAATGCTTGTCGAACTGGCGCCTGTCGACATGATTGATAGGAGTCTTGAAGTAGCCCTGGTCTGCTTCTATGTTCTCCACAATACCGTCGGGGAGCCATATGATGATTCTTTGGTGCATGGAGGATGGTACAACTCCAACTCCATGTATCCATTCGCGTCCAAGTAGCAAGTTATAGTTGGAATTTGTCTCCACAATTATAAACATTGTTGATCTGGTGATAGTTCCCATTATTAACTTGACTTGGATTAATCCAAGGGAAGTACCCATCTTTCCTTCGTAGTTAGAAATCACCATGTTGCGGGGCTTGGCATCTGTGCCATATTTTCCTATCTTCCTCAACATGTGATGCGACATTAGATTCACTGTTGCATCGCAATCTACCAAGATCTTGGTAATTGGGACATCTTTGACCTTCCCAATAATAAACATAGGCTTAAGATGACTCTTCATTGCCTCATCTGATCTTTCGAAGAAAGCATTTTGCTTCTTTACGCAACCATTGTTCATTACATAATAGCACACTGGTTTATGAGCGGCCATTTCCCTTTCTGTGATGCTTTCAGTGTCTTCAACCTCTGTTATTTGGTCGAATTCTCTGGGAAACACTGATACCACACCAACTAAGATATCCAGTGAAGGCTCTGACCCAGAGTCGAAGTCATCCGTTAGCATTTCATCTTCGGCCATCATTCGATCATATTTCTCTCTGGCCGCTTCTGCCAGAGTGTTAAACTTTCCTTTGACAAGACTTATTTCCTTTCTCTCCTTATTTCTGGAAGGCACATTGGTGTTGGATTCAGCTTTTTCCTTTTCATCAGCCTCCCTCTGTGCTTTCCTACTTCTCTATCCCTTCTCCATTGGGACCTTGTCATGGGATTTTTCCCTTTGTAGTTTTCAGAGATGTAGGATTTTTTCCTGGAAGCCTGGAATTCCTTACGGTATGCCAATGACGAACCTCTGTCTACTTAAAAGTTACTCCATTTTCCCTGGCCATATTTTCTGCCCTCAACTGGCTTCACCCATTTTCCATTGGAAGCCTCAGCATTGGGCTTGAAGGAGATAGGTTTGGCAGCAGAAGCCCTTTGTTTTGTTTCATCTAGCCTCACCAAAGTTCTGTTTGGATCAAAATACCTCCTTGGGTCGAAGGCCCTTCTAGGCTCAAAAGCATGTTGATCCTTAGGGGCCCTCTAGTACCCTTGGCTTTTGCCCTCCTAACTCCTTCAAGATTGTGAGCCGCTTATTTGTCGAACACGGCGCTGCAACAAGGGCATATCATAACTTCTGTTTTTTCCTTTGGCATCTATGAAGGAAATCCATCAGAGTCTCCTCTTCTTTTGGGAAGGCCACTTTATTGTACTCTTCTTGTCGACACTCGCTGTTAATTTCCATGGAGGTTTCTTGGGATATTTAGACCATGTTGACCTCCATGTCGATATCTCCAATGATGTCTAAATTCTGGAATTTCAGTTGAAGGGCCTCAGTAGCCTTATCAATTCGTTTGAAAATATCAGTAGTTTCTTTGGTTACTATCATCAGGTTGGAATCTTCAGTGACTCTGATGTTGAAACCATTAGTGGTTCCACTGGTGAAGCTTTCGACGACTTCCTAAACAAAGTTTTTTAGGAATTCCTGGTCGAGATGCTCAGAGACCCTAACCATGACAACTTTGATGACAAAGTCTTCAGTAACTTCGACTATATTGACTTCATCCGGCTCTGCATAGTGAGCATCAGCCACTTGTAGTGGATCAGAGTCAATCTTCATTTGGCATCTGGGTTTGTCCCCGAACTTGAGTCTTCCTTCCTGGATAGCATTCTGAACAAGATCCCTGAAAAGAAAACATTGATACGTTTTATGACCCGGAAAATTATGGTACTTACAAAACCCTTTTTTCTTTCTTTGTTCCAAAGGAGGCATTTTAGCCCCAGGAGGCACTATCATTTGGCCATCCTTAATTAAAAAATCAAAGATTTCATCACATTTTTTAACGTCGAATGTGTAAGTTTTCTTAGGAAATTTATCATTCTTTTTTGGTTCGATAGGGTTTTTCCCATTCGACGGGGCCAAGACCTTACAAGATTAAGGTGACCTTTGTTTCAACTCAGCAAGGTTGATCTCATTTTCGTGAAGTCTAGAGGCTCATTATTGGATCCTTCATCATCATTACTGAATTCAACGTAGGCTGCTCTTTTACTCTTATTTGCTCTAGCCTTTTCTTCCTTCAAGCGTTCTAACCGTCGAACCCTATTAGCCAGTTGGGTCATATCTCTCAAATAATGGGTGTCTAACTTTTTCCTGATAGAATAGTCGAGGCCCCTAGCGGCCATTTCGACCAACTCGTGCTCCGGGACCTGTGTAAAACACCTAGCTTTGAGCAATCGAAATCTATTTAGATAATCATCAATTGTCTTAGTAAATTTCTGTTTAATACTAGCTAATTTCTTCAGACTTATCTTCGTTTTCCCCATGTAAAACTGCTCATGGAACATTTTTTTTCAACTGATTCCAAGTGTGGATCAAATTTTGTGGCAAGGTTGTAAACCACGTGAAGGCATTCTTAGTGAGAGAACCTGGGAAGAACTTTATCCTAAGGTTTTCGTTGTTGGAAATGTCTCTTGCCTCTATTATATACCTAGCCACATGTTCGACAGTGGATTCAATGGTATCCCCTGAAAACATAGTAAATTTGGGAATTTTCATTCTAGGGGGTGTATCTGTCTGTAGGATATATTCTGATAAAGGTGATGTATAATTTGGCATTCGAAGGCCAAAATTCATCCCATTTCGTGCCATAATCCTTTCGACCATAACTGCTAGATTGTTATCTACTGCCATATTATCATGTCGAATTTATTGTACGACATCATCAACATTTTGGTTTCTATTTACCATTATTGTCCTTGGCTCTCTCTCCCTGGGGATTTGTGGTTCAACCCTAGGAGGTTCGACTCCTACTCTCTGATTTACCATCTCTGGTGGCAGTTGGTTTGTGGAATTTGGTTAATAGTAGGGTCTTCTTCGAAGGTTACCCCTTGGTTTTCCCTTATCCCATCCCTTTGAGGGTGTCGATGGGGTTGTGGCACGCCCAAGAAGTCAGCCATTCACGTCATCTGCATTGTCATCCGCTGATTTGATTGGGTCGTATTTTGAATCAAGGGAATCAATATGGTGGTCAATGTTTGGGTAAACATTTGGACCATATCATGGTTGATTTTGTCTAGCTGTTGCCTCCATACTGCTGAGGAATTATTGGTAAGGTTAGGCATTTGTGTTTGGTATCCCAAGCCTAAAGATTGGTTATTTCGATCCACGTTAACCCCAGATTCTGACCCTTGTAATGGGGAGGTTATGTTAACCACTGGTTCTGAAAATATCGAAGCAGCGTTATGTAAGCTTGTCATTACTGAAGTTGGCATTCCATAAGGTTGTTCTCGACAACAAAAAGGCATAGAGAAACCGGGGGGTATTGGTGGGGGAGTGTTAGGAGGTCCCCTTGGCCCAGTTTAAGTTAAAATGGGCTTAGTGTGGGCAATTGAATGTGTAGGTATCGAACTCGCCATAGGTGGTACCGGTTCAGACACGGGCATTGTGGTCGTGTTTGCCCCTGTCGAAGAAGAAAATGGTGGTACATTATTGTTTGGATTTTGAGGATTTTGGTTACTTGGCGCATTTGAATTCGCCATTCTCCTTGGTCTATCTTCGTTGGTTGTGACTACTTTACCACTTCTTAATAACATACAACGAATTTTTTCAAAAGGGAAAAATGATTAAAAGACCAGAATTAGAATAAATGAAGAAAATTTACTATTTCAGGTTTTAGCACTGTCCCACTGGGCGTGCCAATTTATTTACCGTAAAAATTGGTAAACAACTGCTGATCTTCCAAATAACTATAATTGGTTACTCACAGGATCGATCAGATTGATCCTATGACATGTACTAACTATTTTAAAGATGAACTCTAATGAACATAAACACTTCGACAGTGTTCATACCAGCAATGGTTCGTTAAAAGATTTTAATGAAAATATAAAGTGAAAGATGGCAAAAAGAATGCTGTAAATCGAAAATAAATGGCAGTAGAAATAAACTTTTTGGTAAAAGTGCAATTCTGGAAATAAAGAACTGATTAAATTACTTCAAGTAAAACGATGGTGTAACATCAAACGTACATTTCTCAATTTACTCTTTCTCTGCACACAGATACTTGGGTAAAATTGACAGATTTTGTACACACTTGAACACACACTGATCCTAACACTAAGACCTCTTATTCATACTAGTCGAAGTAACCGTCTCCAATGACCTTTCCACCAAATCGTGACAAGTGGCGCTTTGCATGTACGTAACCATCCATTATGCTCCACGTGTATTTTCAACAGTTTAGATAAGAACAAAAGTTCTCTCATTTATTTGAATTTGAATCTCTCGTCGAACCACAACTGGTGACGTTTCTGTCGAAAACACCTTAAACTACTAAAATATTTTTAAGTCCACGCAACATCTTTACCCTTGTACAAAGACATCTTCGACTAGAACTTCAAACGCACAATTTTATCGAAAAGTCGTTATAGAAAACTTTATTCTCTTAATTTATATGGACGTCGAAATTGGGAGTTCCACACTTATATTGATACACTATTCAAAGAAAACACATTTCAAATTTGACCAAACTCTTTCAAGTGTTCAATTTCAAAAAAAATAAAATAATAAGAAGATGAAGAAAGTAAAAATACTGTTTACTCTATTTTGGACCTTATATAAATATTAAGAATATGTATAGATTATTTGGAATGAAGCTCCAAGGGATAGCAAGTGTTGACTAGAAGTATTATGATTTCAAAAGTGTCACTTTCCATTATCTACCATGCCAACTACCTAATAAAAGCTTGGTGTTGATTTCTACTCCCTTCCATTATATATAGACTACACTTTCATACTATTTTTCTCATCCTTCATTACCAAATATCACATTTCAATTGATCTTAGAATTGAGTACAATGGATTCCAAATCATCATTCCTCATCCTTGGCCTAATGGCCATGATTCTTCTTATTTCCTCAGAGGTGGCAGCTAGGGACTTAACTGAGACTTCCACTAATACCAAAGAGGGTGAGTTATCTATACATTATTTTTCTTAATTTTGGCTTTAAATGTGTATTTTTTTTCTTGAGCATTTTAAGGATTATTTTTAGAGATTAATTACTATATACTGTCAGGATAAAAAGTTTTACACCGTCGATTTATCACCATCATTCGTTTGTATTATCTTATAGATTTTTAAAATAAAAGTCAATTTTTTTTTATATCCAACGTCTATGATTAACTGACGGTGTAAAATCCTTTTACACTGTCAGTGTATTTCAATTAAACTCTTATTTTTATATTTAATTCTTCTATTAATTATATATCACTTTTACTAATTGAATTTTTGTTTTTAAATATTAGAAACAAACGAGAACAATTAATTTTAAATAAATTGATTTTATAAAATTGACTTGAATACAGAGTAAAGCGAGGTGTGTATGAGTTCAAAATAAAATTCATTTAAGACATATATATATATATATATATATATATATATATATATATATATATATATATATATATATATATATATATATATATATATATATATATATAATATGTTGTATTTGAAGAAGTTGTTGAAAAGTCAAATGAAGTAACAGATGTCAAATATGTGCAATTCTAAATCATTTGATTAATCTAATAGTTAAAATACAAAACAGAAAAAAAATATTATTTAAAGAAGAGAGAGAAATATATCAATTTTTTTCATCTACTAAATAACTTAACTTAAAAAAACAAAAGACTAAAAAAAAGGCCACATCACCCCGCTAAAAAATAAGTTGTTCTTTTTATTTTAATATTTTTTATCAAATAAATATTTTATATATTTTTATTGAATAATAATTAAATTATTTAAACTATGTGTAATTAATTTAATTAGTCAATTTTAACTATTTTTTATTTTAATATATTATAAAAATTATATTTGAAATACATATTTGTGGTTAAAGAATAAAATCAATGTATATTTTTTATATTGTTAACATAAAAATGAATAAAATATATAATATATCAACTATTATTTTTCAAATTTTAAATTTTTAAAACTGTTTTATTTGAAAATGAATCATTATAGGAATTGTTGAAGCATATAAGTTTTAGGTTGATTTTTTTTTTTTTTTCATAAGTCATAATTATTTAATTAACTTATCATTATATATGTCTTGATTGTTCTAGCAATAATCCAAACAATGAGTATCACATAAATTAAAGAAAATAATAAAAGAAAATTCTTTAAATTATGTTTTTTTCTTTGTTGTCAACGGTTGGACTATCCAATAATTCATAATTGCACAAGAAATGAGAGACAAAATTGCAAAGGATCTAATTTTTAAAAAATAATTTATCAAATAAAAATGTATAAAATATTTATTTGATAAAGAATATTTAAATAATTTAATTATCACAAAATAAAAATATATAAAATATTTATTTGATACAGATAGTTTAAATTATTTAATTATCATTAAATAAAAATATATAAAATATTTATTTGGTACAGATAATTTAAATAATTTAATTAGTATCTATAAAATATTTATTTAATAAAAAATATTAAAATAAAAAAAGCGTGCTTTAAACAATAAATTATATAGGGTGATGTGATTTTTTTATAATTTTTTGTTCTCTTTAAGTTAAATTATTTAATAGATAAAAAAATAAAATAAAAACTAAAACTCATATATTTTTCTCTCTTCTTTAAATAATATTTTTTCCCTTTCTTGTATTTTAACCCTTAGATTTATTATATGGTTTAGGAGAAGACAACGGACAGGAACCAATTTCCTATGGTGGTTATGGAGGCTACGGTCATGGCGGTGGTTACAATAATGGTGGCGGTTATCATAATGGTGGAGGGGGTTACAATAATGGTGGTGGATACCATAACGGTGGTGGTGGTTACAACAACGGTGGTGGTTACCATAATGGCGGAGGTGGTTACAACAACGGTGGAGGTTATCATAATGGTGGTGGTGGCTACAATGGTGGTGGTTACCATAACGGCGGAGGTGGTTACAATGGTGGAGGTGGTTACCATGGTGGTTACAACAATGGTAACTGATTATATCAATGTTCTTATTAAGAAAATTTCATGAATAAATAATGGTAAGTGTTGAACAAAAGAGGTATATTAATCTATCTTCCCACAATTTAGTATAGTTATTTCCCAACTCTGTAAATCACTATGTATATGTGATGATGAGTTTGATTTCTGACAAAAGTGGTGAATGTTTTGTCATTTGTAATATATCACATATCATCGTTGTTAGTAATAAAAAGGCATGTATTAATCATAAACATGATCAAGAAAATGAACTTCACCCTTTAGAGTACATCTTCTCTAACATGGACACAGCTTTGATGGGAACACATGTCACTAGACCTCTAAAAATAACCAAAGTTAGGAGTGAGTATGAGATAGTTTGAATTTGGGCTGACCAACTCTAAGGTAAAATAACTATCCATTAAGTTAATTTAGCCAAATATATTATTTTTAGGTTTGAATTGAATGATTTTCCTACTTTATTAAAAGACTAGTCATTATATTTTTTCATTAACATTTTTAACTTCTTGCAAAAGTTAGATTCATTTTTTTTATAAAACTCCTTATCACTTGAATTCTCTTACATTCAACTTATTGCATAAAAAACAAAAGTAGTTATACATCTTATCATACCTATCACATAATCTTGCTAGAAAATTAGATAAATTTTGGATCAAATTTCAAACAAAATTAAAATCTTTTAAATAAAAAAAATTTAAAAAACAAAATTCAAACAATTTTTAGATTTGTATATTTATCAAACGAAAATTAAATTCACAGAGATTTCATATGAGTTAGTTATTATTCTAGTAATTTTTATTTTTTATTAACATTAAAAATAATTATTTAATTCGTTTATTTATTTTCATAAATGAGAAATTAAATATTTATTTAACTATATTCATCGTAAAATATAAATCCTGCAACAGGTCCGAAACAAAAGCTACCGAGGAATAAAAGAAAGTGTTTAAGAAGATCCGAAACATAAAAAATGAAAAATTCATAGATTACTTTTGATAATACCATATGCATAAATAATTAAACTTAAATTATATATTTTTGACTAATTAAAAAAGTTATAACTTACTATATAATGTAAAAAAAATTGAATATACTTTATTCACAATATAATTCTCCGACACATATTATACTATTATACTAAGTGTTGATAACAATTTATAAATCTGGATGAATCATCTAATGAAAAATACATTAAATAAGTTATTACTAAATATTATATATGTATTACTATATATATATATATATATATATATATATATATATATATATATATATATATATATATATATATATATATATATATATATATATATATATATATATATATAATAAACGAAAATATAAAATGAATGGTTTTAAACTTGATATAAAAAATATAATAGATTAACAAAATTAGAAAAAGAATAAACCTTAGTAAACATAAAAAATAAAAAACTATAAAAAGAAAAACAAAAAGAAAGAAGTAATTATAATTTATATTAAATAATAAAAATATAAAAAATAATTTGAAGGTGGAGAACAATTATAATAAATTGATGGAAACAACCGAGAAAAATCACACAAATAAAAAGCATTATTGAAAGCAAATGAATAATTTTTAAATATTAAAATAAAATTGAGGAAAATTTAGTATATATAATAATTTTTAAATATTAAGGTTTATATTCCCTCTCCTCCCTTTCGAATTCTCCCTATTGGAAAGAACACAAAAAGTGTGTTTTAAAAGGATTTTCTTCCCCTCTCTTCCCCTCTGCTTCTCTTCCCTCATAAATTTTGAATCAAACTCACTTAATTTCAAATATCATCTCTCTCCCCACCCCTTCATTTATCTGGAACCAAACACACATAATAGATAAAAAAATGCAAAAGATTTATTTTTTTATTTTATATAATTTTTGATAAAAGAATTTATTATAACTTTATTATCTTTCTCTCACTCCAACTATCAAAATTTATTATTGTTTTTATAATTAGCTAACAAAACTTCAAGCCAATATCAAATTTTAAAGTTTAATTTGAAAATTGAAATATTGATATTTGATCAATTAATAATGAATTGATGAATTTATCCATCATTCTTATTAATACTTAATACATAATAAAACGAAATTAAATTTATGCAATGCAAATTACTACTATAACTAAAATATGTTATATTTGGATAGTTTTTTTTTCATATTTACATCAACAAAAAATATTTCCATAAATATTTAAATAGTAATATATTTTAATATGTAATAGTATTTACAATAGTAATTAATGTATTATATATTTTAAAATAAATATCAAATAAACAACTATCAAAGGACACGGATCAAAAAATAGAATATTATGCAATGATAATTACTTAAGTTAATAAAAAAGTTTACACAATAATAAAATATAAATTATAAACATAAAAATAAGATGATTGTAGAAACATGAACTTCTTATCTTCAAAATAAATTTTATTTTAAACAAACCAATTTTTGTTTGTTTACATATTATCATTTCTCATTTGTGATAGAATATTTATCAAATATATGATTCATAAGTTAGTGAAATAAAATCATAATCTAATTTTAGTAATATGAGCATTAGAGATTTTTATTAACTTTCATTCACTAAAACATAAAAACTAAAAAATCATAATCATACATTCCTATGAAAACATTTTTAATCATATTATAAATTATACACATATTTATCGTATTAAGATCAATGATATATATTTTTCTCGTATTTACAATAATGACACATATTTTTGCTCAATCATTGTTTTAATTGTATAAATTTTGATAAAATACATACATTATAGTATAACACCTATCTAACCAAAGAATGACACACTTTTTTTCTCTCCGTATTTTGATTAAGTTTAAATGTTGTTTTATCTCCTAAATATAGTATAATACATGTTTAGCTAATGAAATTATGATACACACTTTTTCCGTATTTCGACCATGTTTGAAAATTTAGGCTTTCAAAATCGCACCCCAAAAGTCAGATTCATTGAGAATGGACAAGCATTGCATAAGGTTGGAAGCCTCATTGATATTCATCAAAGATCTTGGCCCCAAACCTCCACTTTTATAATCATTACATCAAATCTTCCAAGACACAGTCATCAATTTCCGTCTTTCAATGTTAGCACTCCAAATGAAATTTCTGCACCATTTTTCGATCAAATGAATGAGACTAACATGCCAAGAATATATCCTAATAGAATATATTGACATACTATGAATGACCGATTTCACGAGTTGAAATCTCCTAGTTATAGACAAGAGACTAGTATTCCAAGCTGCTAGTTTACATCTGACTTTGTCTAGGCGGAAAATAAGAAACTTTAGGCCTTCCTTTGAATATAGAAACCCCAAATAAGTGAAAGGCAATTGTCCAACCAAAAAACGAATTTTATTGGCAAGCCTAGAATGCCTAGAAGGAGACATAGACCCAACAAGCATAATAGACTTAGCAGGATTACACACCTGTCCAAAACAGTCAGCATATCTTTTGAGGAATACAAATATAGCATCAACTCAACTAACACTATCCTTCGTGAATAACATGATATCATCATCGTATAAAACATACGAAGGAACCAAAACACCCTTGCAAGCTTGCATAAGCTTAATCTTGCTGTTAGAAACCAGCTGCAAAAAACCTCTGTTAAGCACGTCCTCGATTATACAAAATAGTGACGGAGACAACGGGTCACATTTCCTGACACCTCTGTGACAATTGAAGAAACCATGAAGCTCTCCAATGATAGAAATAGAAACCTTAGTTGAATGAAGAGTTTTTTTATCCAAAGGCAAAATGTATCATTAAACCCAAACTTTGCCAACACCTTCAGGAGAAAATTCCAATTAAGAGTATCAAACACCTTAGAAATATCAACCTTCAGTATTAGGTTTCCACCAATAGTTTTCTTGTGCATAATGTTCGCCACCTCAGAAGTGAAACAAATACAACCCTTTATGCTCTTATCTTTAACAAAGCCCATTGGCTCCTTCAAAATGATATGAGGAAGAATCTGAGCTAACTTGTCAGCAAAAACTTTTGTTATAATTTTAAACTTGAAATTTGCTAAGGCAATTAGTTCGTAATGTTCAATACTCTCAGCCTCATTGATCTTCTGGATTAGAACCACAGTATTCGAATTATAATTTGAATTAATCCATCCATCCTTGAAAAATTGAAGACTGGCCTTAATGACATCGTCTTTGATAGTCTTCCAATATGTCTGATAGAAAATGGGTCTAAAACCTTTAGGGCCAGCAACGCTGTCTCTTTTTAAACTAAAGAAAGCATTGTAAATTTCTTCTTCAGAAGGCATCATTGTCAAAATGTTGTTGGTCTGCTTAATTACAAGGTTAGGAATAACCTCCTCAACCAAATAATTATCCTTCAAAACAGAAACAAAGTTAAATAAATCATTGAAGTGTTGCACCACATGATTTGGGATTTTATCCTTGCAAGTAGTAACATTGTTGCAAACTCTCAAAGAGTGCATTGATGTTAGATACCCAAAAGTGCCTATTTGAGTTATCAATTAAGGGTATTTTTCACTCTATTTCCTTGCTCTTTTGTCAAAACCACCTTTGTTCTAACATGAAATGCAATACATTGATAAACGATCTTGGTACCTTTGATTTGTGTGTTATTGTGCAGGTAGAAGGCATGAAACAATAGAAAATGAAAGACACAAGAAGTTGGCAAAGGAACCAAAGAGAATTTGCATTCTTCAGCTTGCTCGCTAGGCGAGAGCTGAAGCGAAGGCCTCGCTAGGCGAGTTTCCAGTGAAAAGCTCCAGTAAAATGCCAATAAATTCGCCAGGCGAGATCCTAGCGAAGGTGGTAGCGAGTTCGTTCAGTTTTGGTGAAAAGCGCAGCCAACACTCACTCGCTAGGCGAGGCTCTAGCGAGTCCCCAGCGAGCATTCCAGTAGCAAAACCTCTCAATCTCGCTGGGGCGAAGGTTGGAGCGTGTCCTTCGCTAGGCGAAGGTTTGTTCGCTAGGTGAACATGACAGTTCAACAGACCCTGTTTCTCTGGGCACAGGTGCCTTGTGTGCCACAATTAGACCCTCGCTAGGCGAGCCTTTCTGCTCGCCTAGCGAGCATGACAGCCCAGTACAGCTCTATAAGTAGCAAGTGCCACTTTTGAGAGCCATACCTAGTTTTTACTGCATTTTTCCACTTTTGTACTTTCTTAGAGATATTTTCCAGCATTGTTCTTAGGATCTTTTATGCCCTAGATTTCATTTCTCTTCATCTTGTAACCATCTTCTACAAAAAGAAGGTGGATTCCCATCCAATCTCGATTATCCGACTTGGATGTTGATCAACCTTCTTCCGAAACTTGCCGACCAAGCTACCATGAAAATGAGTAGCTAAGTCATCCATTTGTCAAGGTTAGATGTAGGTGATTACTAGCTTTGTGTGTAAATGTAAGGATCTTCATGTGTAAACTCTTTAATGGTAAATATATGATGAAAACTTTGTTTCTATTTAAAACTCTTTGTGTTGGTTTATGATCGAGAGATGTTTACCAACTCTTGACCTAGGTTTTCATCCAATCTTGTTTGTTAGCTAGAGATAGTAATGAATGATTTTGTTCACCATAAGGTTGAACCAAAAAGTTGTCATTTTGATAGATTGTGTTCGAGAGAAACAATGGATCAAAATGGGAAAACTCACAATGTGTGTTCGAGAGAAACATATTGGGAGGACTTTGTGAAATGATTTATCATCTAAAGGAGTTTATAAGATTGTTGACCGAACAAATACATGCAAAGTGATCATCGAACCCTAACTTTGGCAATATTTCTCATTTATTCAAACCAAAACTTTTACCGCAATTTATTAACTTTTTATGCAAGATAACGTGACAACCAACCAAAACCTTATTGTTACATATAGCTAAGATTAATACAACCATCGAACGGCGGTGATATCTTACAATCCTTGTGGATACGATAACAAAAACCCGACACGTAAATTTACAACTAACAATTGACTTGGTAGAATTCCTTATTTTTTTTCAATATGTGGAAAAACCATGTGTTCTTATGACCCTTCACATGCCATTGAACACGAGCTTTCTTTTTCTAGAACAATTCCTCAATAACAAGGGTCATATCCAAACTGACTCGCACCTTCCTCTCAAGGGTTGCTAAATCAACCGAGTGACCATCTGTTACAATCTTGTCTTAAATATCTTTAAGATCCTTTTCAGCCTGATTAACTTTGTCATTCACATTTCTAAAACAACTAACATTCCAAGCTTTCAACCTATCTTTCAGGATTTGCAACTTCTTAGTCAACACAAACATGGGGCAACCTACAACCAGAGTGTTCCAAACAGAATCCACAATATTTTGACAATTCAAATGAGAGCTCCACATATAAGGGAACTTGAATTGAGACATGTATCTGTCAAATTGACAACTAAACTGCAAGAGCAAAGAAAATTGATTTGATCTATTTTGCAACATAGTGGAACAAAAAATTATATATAAAAGTATAGTAAAATAGACAATAATAGTGAACATATAGAAAATATTAAAATGTGAATTATGTAAACTTGTTAATTAAGAATTAATATTTGTTAATTATATGAAATGATATTTTATTTTATAAATAATTAACATTACACCCTATATTATCGAAGATGCGTAATGTTTTTCTTTCTTTATTAAAAAAATGAATAAGTGTATTTTTAATTTTCACTTAAAACATTTTATATCTTAAGATATTTGTAGTTTTTTTATATGTCAACCTTAATTAAGTATGAGAGACGGGCTCAGTAAGTTATCTTCAAATGTTTTTGGTTAAAATTTAATTATTTAATGGATATGTATAGTTAAAGTTAATGGAAATTACTTGAAATATAAGCTAATTCTCTCAAATATTTTAGTTTGAAATTCAAACTACAAATATCTTAATTAGAGAAAATTATTATTCACTGAAATGATGACAATTACCTTATTTAAGTATGAGTGAAACTTTTTTTTTGCATATTAAGTTGAAATTATTATTTAATAACTTTAATTAACCTTAAATTTATATGAATTATTTTTTACCACGATCAAATGTACTTTCTTAGAAGTATAATGGATTAGAAATACAATATAATGTATTGGTAATATGTTTACATGTAGAAAATTTTAAATTCTAATTATTTTACAACACCAATGAATAATAGAGAAATAACAATAAAATATGAACAAATATAATTCTAATATCAAAGTGTATTTTTTTTGTGTTGATAGATTGTGAAATATTTAATTTTATCATTAAAGGACATTTCTATTTAATGGACGGTTATATATTAGAGAATAATTACTATTAATTGAACTGATGACAATTACTTTAATTAAGAATAAGTTTAAGGCTTTTGTATACTAAATTGATATTACTATATAAATTTTTTAATTAACATTAAATTTATATGAACTATTTTTCACTACTGATTTCTCGTAGACTCTCTCTTGTTTTCGACTGAGTTTCGAATAGAAAAATTATTTTTTTGTCTATTAATATCTAATCTAGGTCAAATTCATTAACTTAATTGGCTTATTCCTTTCTATTCTAAAAAAATTCCCAATGTCATGACTCGAAAAGTGTCTTATGACTCATATATCCTATAAATACATTTTTTAAAGAACTATTCAATCAACAAATGATTGATCGCTTTTATTACTCTCGTTACTAGCAGATCCCTAGACACCAAGTGTACTTTCTTAGTAGTATTCGCTAATATGTTTATATTAGGGATCTTCATGGGTGTGGGTCAATCCACATATTCGTTGATCCAAACTAAACCAATTATAAATTCCCTGAATACATTCATTCAGGGTATACCCAATTTAACCCATAAAAATCCATATAGTTTTGGTACGAGTATCAGGTTTGAGTTTTGCAACCTACGGATTCGTTGACCCAACTCATTGATGTGACTTTAATAATTTCTTTTTATTTTTATTATTATTTTAAATAAAAATATAAAATTCATATCTTACAAATAACTATAATTTTTTCAACACAAAATTATTCTCCACCAATAATACTATTAGACCAATGAGTTTACGTAATTCTAAAATTAATTGTTGTTTCTTATTTTCTTTTGTATCATTTCCAATTTATTTATTTTATGAAAATAACATGTCTTGTTGAATTTTATGCTATTATCAAGTATTATACCGCGTTGATGAATTTTATTAGATATTATATGTTGTATTTCATCGAATTTGAGTGTTATAAATAAGTATGATTGTATTGAGTTGTTTCACTTTTTTTAAACCGACAAAAAGAATCATAATAAATATATTTTTCATTTGAAACACAGTCCGTGAACCCAAATCAACCCAATTCATAAATGAAGGGGTCGGTTCGGATCGATTTTGACAGTAAAATTGTGGGTTGGACGACAAATCAAACCCATTGAAGTTTGAACGGGTAATACCAAATCCGATCCAACCCAACCCACGTACAACCCTAATTTTCATGCAGAAAAATTGTAAATTCTTACTATTTTGAAGCACAAATCAATAATAGAAAAATATCACTAAAATATGAACAAATTTAATGCTAATGCTACATAAAGGTATAATTTTTAGTGTCTAAAACTTAAAGTGAGAATTCTAAATTACACACCACATGAATAATTGACTTTCTCGAGTAATAGTTATCAACCTCAAATATTGTTATTTAAATGTTTTAAATCTTATAACGAGATAGTGGTTTATAATCTATCTTGTTTCTGAAACAAACTCTTTTGGCCAAATCAAAATTCTAATTGATTTATTAATTAAGGACTAATATTTTATCGAGCTTGAATGTAAAAGACTAAAAACTTCAACATATCAAACTCAAGGAGGAATCATTAAATAAAAGTTGATCATATCATTAAACAAAAGTTGATCAATACAAGGAGGAATAAAATTGAAAACATTACGCATAGAACAAGAATCATACGTCTTAGCTAGCTTATGGGAAATCGAATTCGGTTGGCGCTTAATAAACTTTACCTCCAAGTTGGTATGAGAAACTAAAAGGTTCTTAATACAAGATATAATTAAACTAAACTCAGAAGTACCACCATTGATATTGTGAAATACTTGCACCTCCAATTAAGAGTCACACTCGAATATGACACGATACAACTGCATGTGAATGACTGCATGCACTGTTTCCTTTAAAGTCAACGCCTCACCCTCTATCACCAATAAGATGCCAAAATCCCAAATTATTACAGCATTGGTGAATCTCCCACTACTATATCGAAAATACCATCCCATATTAGTTATTACTTTTTGGTTATTAAACCCTGCATCCACATTAAATTTCACCCACCCTACACTCGGAGGATGCCAAACTAGTGGATGATCAATGATGTCAATAGGAGCAGAATAGGATCTTTGAGCTTGAAACCAATCTTGCCATAAATTAAAAGCTTGCATACCTAACTCTTAGAGGTGACTTTGAGCGTTTATTTATGGAAGAGTCCGAGTCCATTTCTGATTATTTTTCTCAAGTATTTACCATAGTCAATCAACTTAAAAGAAATGGTGAAGATGTTGATGAGGGGAAAGTCATGGAGAAAATACTCTGCACTTTTAATCCAAGTTTTGACTTCATTGTTACCAACATTTAAGAAAACAAGGATTTAAAGATAATGACTATTGAGCAACTCATGGGCTTCTTACAAGCATACAAAGAAAATAAAAGAGTAAAATTAAACAAAAAGAAGGATATAGAGCAACTATTACAACTTAATGTAAAAGAAACAAATTATACGAATTACAAGATCCAAAGAGGGTGAGGACGAGGTTAAGATCATGGACGTGGACGAAGACATAGAGGAGAAGGAAGAGATGGTTATAATAACTACTCCAACAACTTCAACAATAGAGAAAGAAGTTGGAATCCACAAGAAACAAGAGATCGTGGAAGAGAAAATTCATGGTCGAGGTGTGACAAATCACAAATCAAATGTTTCAACTACAACAAGATCGACCACTATGCATCTGAGTGTAGATTCTTAAAGAAGGCTATGGAGAATATCCGTCACTTTGTAGAAGAAAAAGGCATAGAAGAAGAAACTTTGTTGCTCGCGTGCCAAAACCAAGGTGAAGAGAAAAGAAAAAATTGGTACCTCGACACCGGGGGCAAGCAACCACATGCACAATGATCAAAGCATGTTTGTAGAGATTAATGAAGCGACAAATGGAAATAACTCATTTAGAGATGACTCAAATATATCGTTCAAAGGCAAAGGTCAAATTATCATACGCTTGAAGAATGTGAGTCATACATTCATATCCAATATCTATTATGTTCCTAACATGAAGAATAATATTTTGAGTTTGGGACAATTATTAGAGAAAGACTATGACATCAACTTGAAAGAACATAGTATTTTCTTAAGAGATTACAGTCATAACTTGATTGCTAAGGTGCCTATGTCAAAGAATATAATGTTCCTCTTGAACATTCAAAATGATGTGGAAAAATGTCCCAAGGCTTGCTATACCGACTCTTCGTGACTATGGCATCTACGATTTCAATACCTCAACTTCGACAATCTAGAATGTTTGTAAAAGAAGGAGATGATGAGAGGCTTGCCTAGTATAAGCCACTCAGACCAAGTATGCGAAGGATGTTTATTGGGAAGTAATTCCGGGAAAGCTTTCCAAAGGAATCAACGACAAGAGAGAAAAAAACTGCTAGAGCTCATTCACACGGATGTATGTGGACCAATCAATCCAAACTAAGTTCTCCTCTTTATTGATGATTATTCCAGAAAAAAATTGGGTTTATTTCTTGAAGGAGAAGTCAAAAGTGTTTGAAAACTTTAAGAAGTTCAAAGCCCCGGCGGAGAAAGAAAATGGACTTTCCATTAAAGCCATGAGATATGGTCGAGGATGAGAGTTCACTTCAAATGAGTTCCACAACTATTGTGAAGACCATGGAATAAACCACCCACTGAAATTTCCAAGATCGCCATAATAAAATGGATTAGTAGAGAGAAAGAACTAGACCATAATTAACATGGTGTGAAGCATGCTTAAGAGCAAGAAGATGCCAAAATAGTTTTTGTCCAAATCAGTGGCATGTGCGATTTACCTGACAAACTGTTCCCCAAGAAGAAGCGTGCATGAGATGACACCATAAGAAGAATGGAGTGGAAGAAAGCTCGGGATCTTCAACCTCAAAGTGTGTGGAAATATTGCCTATACCCATGTTCTAGATGAAAGGAGTACAAAGCTCAATGATAAAAGTGAGAAGTAAGTATTCATGGGTTACAAATCAAGCTACAAAGGGTACAAGCTTTATAATGAGAGATCTTCATAAGTTGTGACATGGAGTTCGAGGAATATTGTTGGGATTGGAGTGTTCAAGAAGACAAGTACAATTTTCTTCCTTACTTTGAAGAAGAATACGAAATGGAACAACCAATGATAGAGGAACATATTACACCACTTGCCTCACCGACACCAAGGTTAGATGAAACAAGCTCAAGTGAGAGGACACCACGACTAAGGAGAATTGAAGAGCTTTATAAGGTAACCGAAAACCAACACGAAATTAACCTATTTTGTCTTTTTGGTGATTGTGAGTCTCTAAGCTATCAAGAAGCAGTTGAAAATGTAAAGTGGAGAGACGCCATGGACGAAGAAATCAAGTCAATCATGAAGAGTGATACTAAAGGTAGAGAAAAACAAGAAAGAGGGGTTTTAATTGTTTTTACTACAAATAAAAACTTTTGCAAACATCACACACACGAAAAAACAGAGCAAACAACACAAAGGTTTATCCTGGTTCGCTTGACATTCAAAGCTACTCCAGTCCACCCGACCGAGGTGATTTTGCCTTCAATAAGGACCTAATCCAATAATCTAGAAAGATTATAACAAAAGTCTAAGATTATAATTATCTTTTTTAAGCCTCTCAAGTCTACAGACTTTACAAGTCACTTGGGGAGATATTCAACACTACTTTAGAATTATAAGAAGGTGTTTAGTGCTTTTAGATAAGCAGTTTGAACATAGTAAGAACAATCAAAATTCACACTCAGAGCGACAACTCGTGTGAGAAAAAATAGAACAAGAATTGGTGAAATATTGAATTTGATTTGCAGTATTATTGTGTGATTTCTTCGTATCTTGTATGATGATAGTTGGGCCTTTATATAATGCTTTGAATATGATGTCGTTAGCTGAAGCATTGATGTTGATATCTTTGTCAATGATGAAACTTAATTTCCATTAAGTTTTTTGTCATTTCCATAGCAGTTAAGGAGTGAACTTAATTTTCTCCATATATAGGTTTATATCGTACTTGGAATACTTTGTTGTTAAGTCTTGATTTGTTCTGATAGGTGAGACTCAGAATGCACGGAGTTCAGATACTTTTACTCATATCTCTTATTCTTCAGATGGTTGCCTGAAGTGTTCATTAGAAGCTCTTGAGTTATCTTAGACTTTACGTTCCTCAGATATAGTGATCCTTAGAGACTTCATAGGAGAGATCTTCCAGGTACAGAAGGTCAGAGCCTTGAGTCATCAGAGCAACGTATTCAGTTGTAAGTTCAGCTGTTCTGGATTTGCTTAATGCTTAAACTGTGTTTCTTCAGATGTATTAATCATTAGAGCCTTGCACACTTAGAGAATTTTGTTAGGGTACCAAAATGTTTCATCCTTTGTTATCATTAAAACTTAATGATTAATTGTAGAATCAAAATCTTGTTCTAACAGATACGTGGTACAAGGTGAAAAAGAATGCAAAAGGATAATGAAGAGATACAAAGCAAGATTGGTGGCGAAAGGCTATAGTCAAAGACATGGAATTCACTATGATGAGGGATTTCCCTTGTTGCTCATCTTGAAACTATTAGACTGATCATTTATTTGGCATCCCAAAATGAATTGAGGATTTATCAAATAGATATGAAGTTGCCCTTCTTGAAAGGTTTTCTCAAAGAAGAAGTTTATATCAAGCAACCACGTGGCTATGAAGTATAAAGGAAAGAATAAAAAGTATTGAAGTTGAACAAGATGTTTTACAGACTCGAGTAAGCACCGAGAGCTTGGAATGTTTGAATCGAAAAGTACTTTCAAGACAAAAACTTCATCAAGTGTCCATATAAGCATAGACTCTATATTAAAGTGCAAGTGGATATATTTTGATTGTGTAATTATATGTTGATGATTTGATCTTCACATGGAACAATCTAAGTGTGTCAAAGAGTTCAAGAAAGATATGTCCAATGAATTTGAGATGACGGATATGGGGCTCATTGCATATTATCTCGGCGTCGAAGTAAAGCAAGAAGACAAAGGAATTTTTATCATTTAAGAAGGTTATGCCAAAGAAGTCCTTAAGATGTTTAAGATGGATGATGTCAATCCAGTTGGCACCCCGATGGAATGTGGCAGCAAGTTGAGTAAGCATGAAAATAAAGATATTATGGATCCAACTCTTTACAAAAGTTTAATTGGAAGTTTACGTTACTTGACAAGTATAAGGTCAGATATTCTCTATGATGTAGGAGTCAAAAGTATCTACATGGAAGTTCCAACAATAACTCACTTCAAGGCCGCAAAGAGAATCCTTGGATACATCAAAGGTAGAAAAAACTTTGGCTTGCACTATTACTCTTCTAACAATTATGAGATTGTTGGCTATAGTGATAACAATTGAAGTGGAGACTTGGATGATATAAATAACATTATTGGCTTTGTGTTCTTTATGGGAGATACTACTTTCACTTGGATGTCAAAGAAGCAACCTATCGTCACACTGTTAACTTGTGAACCAGAGTATTTCACTGATACATCATGCGTTTGTCATGTAATTTGGCTAAGAAACTTTTTGAAAGAGTTAAAAATGCCATAAGAATATAGTATGGAAATATGTGTTGACAATAAATTAACACTTGATTTGATAAAGAATCTCGTATTTCAAGAAAGAAGTAATCACATCGGCACCCGTTACCATTTTATAAGAGAATGTATCCAGTAGAAAGAGGTGAAGTTGAAGCATGTGATTGTCACACCCTGATTTTGGACCTGAAAATTTTCCCAATCAATCATTCATTTGCATTCCTCCTCATGACCAGTTCATCTGGTCATGAGGCTATCCACCCACATTTTTTGTTTAGACATTGCCATCACTTGTCGTTCCATAACTTTTAGATTTTCACCTTTTCATTTGACCTTAGATGTTTGATCTCCATAGTCGAGCAAGACTTAGAATCTCTTTCTCATTTGATAGGATCTAGTGGAATATCATGACTTTCATTCCTATGTTTAAATCCAATCCACGTTTTGTCTCCCTCATAAACATTATCTATTTTTTGTTCCAATATATCATCCATGTGACCGTTCGCTTTTACGTTGTCATATTCTTAGTACTCACTCCTTTTTCAATGAAATTATGTGTCAAGTGCAAACGTTTTGTTTTTGGTTAGAATTCATATTCATTTTCCGTTCCTTCATGATTCTAAATTTTCATTCATGTTTCTTCAATCACATTGGGAAATTTTCCATTCATATTCAAGAATTCCCACCTACTCATTCATGTTTCAATTACTTCATTCATGTTCAAGAAGTTTCTCCCATTTATTCAATCATAATCATCCATTTACATGGCAAGTGATTAATGTAATCTTAAAGTATCTCACATGAATACTTGGAAGTTCTAAGGCAAAGAACAATTATGTTTTGCTACAAGGACACCAATTTTCATTCACATCCAGTGTTATATTCATTACAAATCATGAGATATTTCTAAGCTTACAAATTTACAAAATGGGCATTGGACCAAATTCAACTCATCCCAAAACCCCCAAAAATCCTAATCCCTACTTCACTCTTGATCCTTGATTAGTGTCGTATGCCATTATTATTTCATGTGTAAGATAGTTGGATATCTATTGTTGAGAGCCTTCATGCTAATTCTTTCCATGTGTGTGTGATCTGCAAAGGACCAAACAAAGATGTAAATCTATCATGCATTCAAACAAGACTGTAAGACATCAATCACATGTTAACTATGTCATTCATGAGCAACGCATTGAACATGTGTAAAAAGCCATACCAAAGCCATTGAAACTTGGTCCAACCATAAGTTTTTTGAGCCATTGAAACAAACCGAGTCCAAGCTAATGCTAGCCTGATGCAACAGAACTAGAAACACGCATTGATACATTAGGGACTCACGCCACGAAGCAAACCATCATGCATATGGCGGCTCACCAGAATATGCCATGATCTAAAATTCTGCACAACATCAAATGCAACAATTCTGCATAAATTCACCGACTCTGTAATACACATTAAAGGTGGTTAGAGACCAAGAAGTTAACCATTTTTGTTCTATGTCGTGGATATCCACAAACCGACCCGTCATCGAGCCATGCTGCATACCTCAATCCTGCAGGTTTTGGTTTCCAAACAAGCCAAATGATATGCACACTAATCCATTAACAATAAACGTTAAACCATGCTACTGAACCATTTCAACCATAGATTTGATTTGAGAAATTCCGATGGCGAACCGTCCGCTTCTCTCTGATGTGTTTGGGCTTTGCAAAACAGTCTTTGCTTCACATAGCAACTGGAGTTGAAGTTGAAAAAGATCGTCGAACTCAGAAGAGCATACTCCGTGCTATTGGCCAGATAGAAATAAGAGCTGATCTAATGGATGCCCACTACCAGCTGAAATCAGAAGTATTATTAAATGGCACACCACAAGAAGAAGAAAATGGAACTGAGAAGGGCATTTCTCCAAAGAATCAACAAACGTTATCTCAAATACCTGTTACTGCTAGGTATAAAACGTAATTGAGAATCTTAGTATGGAGGTTATGTTCCTGGTTTACTGTCAATCCAAGGTACATTCAGTGTTTATCAAGCAGCCGGAGAAGCGGATACAATGCTCTTGCTGCCAAGGAGACATTGTGCTTGTCGGCGTCATCCAAAAAAAAATTCAGCACGACGCAATATCCTCCTGCAATAACAACTCAGTTCAAACCACCAAACACATCAAATCTTCCAATGTCAAACAATTTAGAAAGGAGGACCTTACCAGTGTTCATCCCAAACCGCATGTTTCTACTCAAACCGGAACTGTCCAAACAATACAAGTAGTTATCATGGTTCAAATGGGAATCAAGGTGATAGGTCAAGGATGAGCAAAGGTTTTAAACATGTTTTGCTTCTCCAATAACCGACAAGTCAGAAGTAGCTCCCAATGTTCCTTTCAACAATCATAACAGCAGACCATTACCACCACAGAGGGCGAGAACATATGCAGGTTTAAATTGATTTGTCACAAAATCTGATTCCAACAGGCCAATTTCAAACTCACGGATGTTGGGTTCTTTCAACAAGATATTCAATAAATACCACAAGTACCTAAAGACTTCAGCAGAGATTTCTTCAAGAAAATCCCAATACAAACACAGGCCGACGTGGTGTGGAAGTCGTTAAAGATATACTGCTGCAAATGAGGCTCTTTATGACCTGAATTTTTTTTGATAGATGAATATCAGGGTAACCAAGTCCTAAAGAAACTTGAAGACTGTAGCGGGGTATTCGTTACCATTAGAGATATTGACTAAACCCAAGGTAAACCATACAAGTCGAGTCGCCACCGCACTTCTATTTATCCAAAGGAATGGTTAGAAAGCGAACAAAAACCTAAAAGTTTTATCAAAAACTAGTAAAAGAGAATCAGAGATCTGGGTAAGGGGGTTGGTTATGCAATGGGAAGGTGTTAGGCACCCAAAACATCCTAGGTACTCCTAGGGAGCCCTTTTCACACTTGTTGTAAAGGTTGTTGTGTTTGTGAAAAAAAATTGTTTGTGCAAACATGATTGAAGGGATGAGAAGAGAATATACAAATTATTTACATTTTTTGTGTTTGGATGGATAAACCCATTGCCTACGTACCATCTTAAAAAAGATTAGGATTAAAACCTCGTAGTTCGGGGTATAAATCTCAAAACAAGTTGGTGAATTGATTGGTCCAAAAGCCTTAAGGTCTTTTGTTATCCAAGGGAGAAAACTCAACCTAAAACCACAAATCCACCATGTGAGGATAGCTTCAACATGCTAGTGAGGGTTTAACCCTATAATAAGCATGGAAGACTCATTGTCCATCACTAAGGATACAGGTGAGTATTACATCTACCTCAAGGATAACTCAAACCTAATAACTAAAGGTTATGAAAAAATTTGATTAAGAGAGTAGCCATTGAAACCACAAAAGCATTTGAATGGGTTTTATTTACCAATTAGAAGTATATACAAAATGGTCAAAGTGGACTTAAAGATTCAATTCAAAATAAGTGTTATGAAAAGAAAGTTTGGAAAAAAATCAAAAGCATAAGGCTTAGGTTTCTAATGTTTGAAAACAAATGTTAAATGTTTGCACAAAAGTTTTGGCTTGGGTTAGAGTGGAGAGAAGAAGAAGAAGGGCTAAAGTCCTAAGCAATGCAAAAGGTGAGGGAAAAGAAACAAAACCACAATGGAGTTCCTCTCTTGAGATCATATTGATGATCCAAGTAGCTCCCATCCTTTGGAATAAGCAATCACAAAGCAATAAACTCAAGCAGTCAAACTTCAAAATCACTTCAAATCAACCTTGAAAGGTCCAAGTGATTTATCCCAAGTTCAACAAGGCCAAACAAAGTTTGACAAAAAAATTCAGCATTTTAAAAGTCAGGAACTATTTTTAATCAATTAAAAATGAATAAAAATAACCTAATTGAACTAAAATCTCAAATAAATCTCAAATCAATTAAAAAATTGATGAGAATATTTTTCATAGATCCATCATCATTCAAATAGGTTAGGAAAATATTTTTGTATTTTTTGGATATCAAAAACTATTTAAAATGAATTAAAAATAACCAGAAAAGAGAAAATTCATAAAAAATATCAAATGACAAAATAAAAAATATTAAAAATCAGAATTAGAAACTAGAAATTATTTGGAGAAGAATGCAATTGGTCCCATATTTTTTGGATTAAAAATGAAGAAGATATTGATTTTTGAAAATAATGGAAATAAAAGAAATTAAATCAGAAAAAAGAAAATATGAAAAAACAAGGAGCGTTGGATTTGATCTCATTAATTTACGTGGCCAATCCTGAGGTTCAGAAGCACGCGCTCATGGTAAGTCCAAGTCAATGAGAAACATCTAACATTAAAATAAGTCATAACAAGCAATGGCCAGGATTAGATCTGGAAATTCAATCCAACGATCCACAACGCATCTGGCAAAGGGATGGCCACCGGAGCCACCTTCTTCTCCGGTGAGCATGAAGATTCCGGCCAATTTTGCAGGTTTCAAAAGCTTAACCAAAATACACGATCCATACACCATTGGGAAGCTGGGATGATGTACATCATCCCTGTATCACTCAATTCCACTCTAGATCTCTATATTGAGAGAAATCAGAGATGGAAATTCTGTGATATTCTTGAGAACTTGATGGATTTCAAAAATTAAATGCACAATAATGATGCCTCCATTGAGAGGACTTCAGCCAACACAAAATCCAAGCAAATAGATCAATAATTGATGAGATTAAGGAAAAACCAGTTGAAGAGCAACCTTGGATTCTGGAGATTTGAGCTTGATTCCTTGCTTCCTTTATCAAAACAGAAGATCAATGAACTGAAGGATGAAGGTTTAGAAGCTTTAGATCCAAAGATTCAACCAAATGTAGTTGAATTTTAGATCTAAAAATTTTGAAGAAAAGTGAAATAGCTTCTTTGGTGAGAGGTTGGGTTTTGATTTCTGCAGCAATTCAGGTTGATTCCAGGATCCATTTTGAATGGAATAGAGCTTCTATTTATAGAGGGAATGGCAAGGAGAGGGTGATCCAATCCGTGTGCATGAAATTGGACATCCCTTGCATGGGCTTGCATGATCATGCACAAGGCCCAAAACCAAAGCCAAATGCAATCTGAAATCATACCAAAGTGAAAAGGACGTGTAATCTGAATGGTAATTGCTTGTGCATGGAATTTTGAGGTGTTATGCATAATTGAACTTAAAAGCTTCTCCTCTTTGAAAATACCAATTGCCAACTTCAAACATGAGCATGTGAGTAATGGTTGGAAAGGTTTTGATGTAAGGAACAATTGTTATGTTGGGAAAAAATCCATTTGAAGTGTGGAAATTGGAGTTTAAAGTGCAAGGTGCAAAACATGAAAAGGCAAAGTTTCTAAATTTGGCCAATGTTCAAGCCCTTCTGTTTTGATGATGCAAGCCCCAAATGAAAACACCTCCAACATCAACGTTGTAGATATTTTCAAGAAAATCAAAATGGACTTAAATTTTGCATCATTTGGATTTTTGGTGAAAGAGTTATGGGCACTTGAAGTTGGACTTTTTTGCCTTTCAATGCATTTGGCCCAAAATGACCTATAATGTCTTGCATTATCACATGTATTTCCTTTGCGATTTTGGAATTTTGTTCAACATAACATTTGAAGTAGACATCTTAAGATTTCCAATGCATTTGATCCCATCTCAAAATCCTAAAAAATGAATGAGTTATGTCCTTGGGAAGTTGACCCAAAATTAGGGTTTCAGTCAAAATGACCTATAATGTATTGGAATGGGAGATGACATTCCAAGATTCAAATCAATTTTTATGAACATTAAAGTTGTTCATATTGTCCTTAAGAACATTTTTGCCTTTGGAATCATCTCCATTTGACCAACACATAAAAAGTTAAGTCTCAGTGCATTTCAAAGTAGTTAGATGAATTGACTGATCAACTTCTCAAGTCCATGACTCATATCTTGATGAATTGATGATTGAAGACATTAAAGTAAGTTCAAATATGCATGAAATTAAGAATTAAAGAACTTCCCTTGATTGTATTTGATCATGGGCTGAGGTTGCTTCATGGGCAAGGCATTGTGGATGATCAGATTAATTAGGGTTTCCTTGGGAAACAAACCTCAAACCATTTGATTTGCTTTGATCAAAATGATGAATTGAGATACTTGGGATGCATATTTGATGGATGAGAGATTTGAGAACCATAGCCATGCTTGCTTTCATCTTCAATTGGCTCTATCAATGAACTTAGGACCTCCTAGAAGCTCTTGACCTTATGATTGCTCAAGCTACAAACACAAGATGTTAGTGACATATTTTTGTGCTTTTGGTTAGTAGAAAAAATAAGAAAAGCAATGATATACAATTCAAGCATGCTTGGTGATCTCAAACCACTCACAAGAAGTCCCACCCAAAGGCAAAGGGAACCAAGATGCTAATGATCCTTGAGGCAATGCAAATGCAATGTTATGATGCCATGAGGGATCTTAGGGACAAAATTGGGGTCTTACCGATGCCCCTATTTAAGGTCATTCTAGCCGGAGAAGTGAAGGTTAAAATCTTCGTTTCGACGGGGTAGAATGGGCTTAAATAATAACAAAGAGACGAATTTTGGTCCCTAAGAGACCTCATGATGCAGATGTATGCATGCAAAATAGTAATACTCTGTGGGGATATGTGTCCACAAAGAAAGAAAGAGATCACGAGCAATTGAAAATCCACTGGAGTAACACACTCATAAATGGAACAGAGAATCTACAGGGGAGTAAAGGGATAGAAATGCGTGAGCAGGTCACGACTTGAAACTTTGCTGAGAAACACGGAGAGAATCCATGAAATAAATCAATGGAAGGACTCGAGCTGGCTCGAAGATGCATGTATTTGGGAATATGCCAATACAGCAAAAATTATCCGCGACGGATACTTCAGATAAAAATCCGGACTCAGGTGGAGGTGTCCACTAAGGACCCCGCTGAGGAAAACAAATGAGGTATTTGTTGGTGTAAGCCCTAGAGGCCAATACTTTTGGTACTTGTATCGAATTATTTATTAATAATAAAAGGCATTTTCTTTATTATGGTTGATTAATAAAGTCCCTGGAATAGATAGTCCGTTTAATGTATTAAGTGTGACTTAATCATGAGAACACATTAAACATAAGGACACTATTCTTAAAGTATCCGTAGTCGAGCTTTAGTGTGAAGTGGGATAACATTAAAGTATTAAGACTATTATGTTTGTAGACTGATGATCACATCTCATGGATCATGGATAAAGAGTTATCAAGTCTTAAACATAGGTATGAATATTAGGAGTAATATTTATACCGGATTGACCCGCTATGAGAATACTATATAGAAAGTTATGCAAAGTGTCATAAGTTATTCTCATGGTGATAATAGTGTATACCACTCTTCGACCTGAAACCACTATGGATCCTAGATGTAGAGTCGAGTTCTTTATTATTGATCCAACGTTGTCCGTAACTGGATAACCATAAAGACAGTTGATGGGTACTCCACAAAGCATGCTGAGGGACATGAGTGTCCTAGATGGAATTTGCCAATCCTGTGTAACAGGATAAATGTCTATGGGCCTAATATTGAACTGGACAAGGATGACACGGTCTATACCTTGTGTTCAATATAGACATAAGGGCAAAGGGGTAATTATACACATAATCATTATCACAGGAGGTTTTGTCAGATCACATGACATTTTCGTGACTTGGGTAGCAGTGATGTGTTGCTAGATACCGCTCACTATTTATTATGTTAAATGCGTGATTTAATATAATTGCCAACGTCGCGAAAACCTACAGGGTCACACACAAAGGACGGATTGATGAGAGATAAAGTAATTAAGGAATACCGTAATGTATGGTGCCCTTAAGTAGAATACGAAATATGGTAAGGTACCAAATATTTAAGTGATTTTGGCATATTATAAGATATGGGCAAAATGCACTTAAGTGGGCTTTTTGGCTTGAAGCCCACACAAGTGGTTCTATAAATAGAACTCTTGTGCAGAAGCTTTGTATGGGAATATAACACAACTAAAGAGTTGGAATTTCGTATCTCTCTTTCTCTCACTCAAAGCCTTCATTCATAACAGCTAGCACTACGATTGAAGGAATTCGTTCGTGTGGATTGAGTAGAGACGTTGTCATCGTTCAACGTTCGTGATCGCCCCGTGGATCTGTATCCAAGGTTTTGATCAATACAAGAGATCTGCACCAAAGGTTTGAATCGCCACAAGAGGTAACGATTCTATCACTGATCATGCACATTCGTAAGGATCACTAAATGGAGAAATTTTTAAATTCTGCTGCGCCTTGGATGGCAATTCTCCTTCAGTGGTATCAGAGCCACTTACGAAACCATGAATCTAATCACTGTTTTTGTTATGTAATAATATGATTAAAGACAGAATGAATCAAAGATTAAATTAAGATCGATCAAGTTATATATATATGATATATGTAATCCTGATGCAAAATACATTATATATGATATAGTGTTCTCGTTTCGTTCATTCAAACACTCAATGATTGTTTTCCTTTGAGCGATCAATGGTCGTTTGCTTCTTGATACGACATTAGTATGGTGAAGCAATGACGTGTTGATCAATCATACTGAATTAACAATCGAGATGTGTTTGACAGTCTGAAATTGGTGCATCAGGGTTAGTGACGGCACAAGGGTTGTGTTGTCAGAGAGTTATGCGATTGGGGTTTGACTGCACAAGATTTGTGCTTTCTAAACACTTTTTGGAACAATGTTAACCGGTTAACGCGTATGGTTAACCGGTTAACGCAATACGAAATAATTTTTTTTTATTTTCAAACAGTGTTAACCGGTTAACGCATTTGGTTAACTGGTTAACGCAAGACGGAAAACAATTTTTGAACAGATTTCAAACAGCGTTAACCGGTTAACACATATGGTTAACCGGTTAATGCAAGGCAAAATTCACCCGTTCGGCTAACTCAGTGCTTTAAAAGTATCAAGTGTTGATGCGAAAAGCGACATTGATTTTAAATGAATTGTTCATTAAAATGTGGTGATCGGTCGTCGAGATTTAATTTGATTTTAATTAATTAAAGGAATTAATAATAATAATAATAATAATAAAGTGCTTATTATTGTCTTGTGGTGATCGGTTATGGCCTTAGTCTTCCTTTATTTTGTTTTGGGTTTTAAAATACGACCTGCGTGTCGTGCCTCTCTCTTAATCTCCCAAATGTAACTTCTTTTCTCATCTCACTCCCTCGTATGTAAAACGAGTTTCTTTATGTAATGTAATGATATGAAGAAAGCAAAGAAGTCAGTGCCAAAGGAGGACAACCTTGAAGATCTTGCTTGGAGAAGCTTAGATCGTTGTTAGGTTAGCTTAGGTTCTCTCATTGGCTTGGGAGAACAATTGCGCTAGGGGCCATAACTGTTTCATTATGTATGTATGTATGTTGATGCATATGAGAGGCGATTTATATGATAAATAAGCCGGTGAGATCAGAAAAATTCTAATTCCCTCAAATTAAATATTAAGTTTATGCTTTTCAAGTTTTAACACTCATCAAGACTAGTATCGAATAATATAGGTTTCACCTACGCGAGGTGCATGTTCTATATTAGTAAGGTGCGATGGGATAATTGTAATATCCAACTGTTAAAGCAATGGGTCAAACTTAACTAAACAAATTATAATAAGATTATATATATGTTTAGAAGCAAGAGTTGGGAATGATCCATATGATGGATTGGAATAAGGAGTTATTCACCCAACTGAAATTTTCGAGAGTTGTATGAGATACAATTGGAAGGAGTTCCTACCTAAATAACCTAGTTTTGTGTAATCCGCCTACGCGGACTTAGAACGAAGTGAAATATGGATCTCGACCCACTAGAAAATCTTCCAATGGGATTTTCCGAATCAAATGACGAGGGTCATTTGTTTTGAATAAAATAGTGGGAGCATGTTTAATTAAAGGCCTAATTAAATATGTCAATGATACTTATATTTTCATTAATCCTTGTGTAGATTACCATGACAGCAAACACCTCTAACAACATCTTGCGATCAATCCTTGATAAGGAAAAATTGTCTGGGACAAATTTTCTGGATTGGCACCGAAACTTGAGGATTATCCTCAAACATGATAAGAAGTTGTATGTCTTGGAGACACCTGTTCCTGAAGAGGAACCTCCTAGTTCTGCACCTAAGGCAAAAAGAGATGCTTATAAGAAGCATGTCGATGATGCCAATGAAACTGCTTGTCTCATGCTAGCTACCATGAACTCAGAATTGCAAAAGCAACATGAGAACATGTCAGCGTTCGATATGATCGAACACCTGAAAATGCTCTATCAAGAGCAAGCAAGGCATGAGAGGTTTGAAGTTTCAAAAGCCCTTTTTCAAGGCAAGTTAGCTGAGGGAGCCCCTGTAGGTCCCCATGTGCTCAAGATGATTGGGTATGTGGAAAACCTTGAGAGATTGGGTTTTCCCCTCGAAAAGGAACTTGCGACTGATTTGATCTTGCAATCGTTGCCAGATAGTTTCAGTCAATTTGTCCTAAATTTCAATATGATTGATATGGACAAATCTCTTCCTGAATTGCTCGCCATGTTAAGAACTGCCGAGCAGAATCTGAAGTCAAAAGGGAAGTCCATTCTGATGATCGGAAATGGAAAGAGACAGAACAAAAGGCCCACTAAGCAGGGTGATAAAGGGAAAGGCAAGGAAGTTGCCAAACCCAAACCCACCATTGCTGCTTTAAAACCTAGTGGAGGCATAGCAAAAGAAAGCACCTGCTTCCATTGCGGTAAGACCGGACATTGGAAGAGGAACTGCCCAAAGTACCTGGAAGATAAGAAGAATGGAGTAGAGACTTCAACTTCAGGTGTTTTCGTTATTGAAATTAATTTATCTACTTCTGCATCATGGGTATTAGATACTGGATGCGGTTCTCACATTTATACAAATGTGCAGGGGCTGGAAAGAAGTAGAGATTTGGCAAAAGGTGAAGTTGACCTACAAGTTGGCAATGGAGCAAAGGTTGCTGCCTTAGCCGTAGGAACTTATGAATTGACTTTACCTAGTGGTTTAATAATTCAGTTAGAGAACTGTTATTATGTACCAGCAATTAGCAGGAATATTATTTCCGTTTCTTGTTTGGACAAGTTCGGTTTTTCATTCATAATAAAGAACAATTGTTGTTCAATTTATTTGAATGATATATTCTATGCTACTGCTCAAATGAACAATGGATTATATGTCCTTGATCTTGAAATGCCAGTTTATAACATTAATACTAAAACGATGAAACCTAATGAGTTAAATCCAACTTACCTTTGGCATTGTCGATTAGGCCACATAAATGAGAAAAGCATTTCCAAACTCCATAAAGATGGACTCTTGGACTCTTTTGATTATGAATCATATGAGACATGCAGATCTTGTTTAATTGGAAAGATGACAAAGTCTCCATTCACAAGAAAAAGGTGAAAGAGCTAATGATCTTTTGGCCCTCATACATACTGATGTATGTGGACCACTGAACACACCAGCCAGAGGAGGTTTTCAGTACTTCATTACATTTACTGATGACTTCAGTAGATATAGATATGTGTATTTAATGAAACACAAATCAGAGTCCTTTGAAAAGTTCAAGGAATTCAAGAATGAAGTACAAAACCAACTAGGTAAGAATATTAAAACTCTTCGATCAGATCGAGGTGGTGAGTATTTAAGCCTAGAGTTTGATGACCATCTGAAAGAGTGTGGGATCCTATCCCAACTTACTCCTCCCGGTACACCCCAAGGGAATGGTGTATCTGAGAGAAGAAATCGAACCCTGTTAGACATGGTCCGATCCATGATGAGTCATACCAATCTTCCAAACTCCTTTTGAGGACATACACTATTGACATCGGCTTACACACATAACCGTGTTCCATCCAAAAGGTTGAAAAGACACCATATGAGATATGGAGTGGTAAGAAACCACATATGTCTTACATGAAGATTTGGGGTTGCGAAGTTTATGTGAAACGACAAATTTCAACTAAGCTTGAACCTAAATCTGACAAATGCTTATTTGTGGGGTAGCCTAAAGAAACAAGAGGGTATTACCTCTACAATCCTTCAGAGGGCAAAGTGTTTGTCGCTCGAACTGGAGTTTTCCTGGAAAGGGATTTTATTTCCAAAGGAATCAGTGGGAGGAAAGTAGAGCTTGAAGAAATTCAAGAATCACAAAGCATCGATACACCTATGGAGGAATTAGAGCAGGAAACACAAGTAGTTGTGTAAGAGCAACCTGCTCAAGTAGAACAAGACCAGCGTAGGTCAGGCAGGATACGTCACCTACTTGAGATATATGGATATCTGATCAAGGTGATGGATTACTCATGGATTCATCAAAAACAAAGATGAGCCTTGTGTCTACAAGAAGGTTAATCGGAGCATGATCGTTTTCCTGATGTTATATGTAGATGACATATTACTCATTGGAAACGATGTCCCTACCTTGCAACGAGTAAAGTCTTGGTTGGGGAAATGCTTTTCTATGAAGGACCTAGGTGAAGCATCTTATATATTAGGAATAATAATCTATAGAGATAGATCACAAAATGCTTGGCCTAAGTCAGGGTACATAGACAAAGTGCTGAGACGCTTTAATATGGATGATTCCAATGGTTATGTGTTTTGCTTAAATGGTGGCACTGTGAGCTTGAAAAGTTCAAAGCAAGATACAGTTGCTGATTCTACAACCGAGGTCGAGTATATTGTTGCCTCAAGTGCAGCAAAGGAAGTTGTTTGGATCAGAAGTTCCTTAGTGAACTTGACATAGTTCCTAGCATAGTGGATCTCATTGCTCTCTATTATGATAACAATGGTGCTATCGCACAAGCTAGGGAACCTAGATCTCACCAACGATCCAAACACATACTTAGGCGTTATCATCTCATTCGAGAGATAATGGATAGAGGAGATATGAAAATATGTATAGTACCTACACTTGACAATATTGCTGACCCACTAACAAAGCCTCTTGCGCAGCAGAAGTATGATGGCCATACTAGATCAATGGGCATAAGGGGTATGCCTGATTGGCTCTAGTGCTAGTGGGAGATTGTTGGTGTAAGCCCTAGAGGCCAATACTTTTGGTACTTGTATCAAATTATTTATTAATAATAAAAGGCATTTTCTTTATTATGGTTGATTAATAAAGTCCCTGGAATAGATAGTCCGTTTAATGTATTAAGTGTGACTTAATCATGAGAACACATTAAACATAAGGACACTATTCTTAAAGTATCCGTAGTCGAGCTTTAGTGTGAAGTGGGATAACATTAAAGCATTAAGACTATTATGTTTGTAGACTGATGATCACATCTCATGGATCATGGATAAAGAGTTATCAAGTCTTAAACATAGGTATGAATATTAGGAGTAATATTTATACCGGATTGACCCGCTATGAGAATACTATATAGAAAGTTATGCAAAGTGTCATAAGTTATTCTCATGGTGATAATAGTGTATACCACTCTTCGACCTAAAACCACTATGGATCCTAGATGTAGAGTCGAGTGCTTTATTGCTGATCCAACGTTGTCCGTAACTGGATAACCATAAAGACAGTTGATGGGTACTCCACAAAGCATGCTGAGGGACATGAGTGTCCTAGATGGAATTTGCCAATCCTGCGTAACAGGATAAATGTCTATGGGCCTAATATTGAACTGGACAAGGATGACACGGTCTATACCTTGTGTTCAATATAGACATAAGGGCAAAGGGGTAATTATACACATAATTATTATCACATGAGGTTTTGTCAGATCACATGACATTTTCGTGACTTGGGTAGAAGTGATGTGTTGCTAGATACCGCTCACTGTTTATTATGTTAAATGCGTGATTTAATATAATTGCCAACGTCACGAAAACCTACAGGGTCACACACAAAGGACGGATTGATGAGAGACAGAGTAATTAAGGAATACCGTAATGTATGGTGCCCTTAAGTAGAATACGAAATATGGTAAGATACCAAATACTTAAGTGATTTTGGCATATTATGAGATATGGGCAAAATGCACTTAAGTGGGCTTTTTGGCTTGAAGCCCACACAAGTGGTTCTATAAATAGAACTCTTGTGCAGAAGCTTTGTATGGAATACAACACAACTGAAGAGTTAGAATTTCGTATCTCTCTTTCTCTCACTCAAAGCCTTCATTCATAACAGCTAGCACTGCGATTGAAGGAATCCGTTCGTGTGGACTGAGTAGAGACGTTGTCATCGTTCAACGTTCGTGATCGCCCCGTGGATATGTATCCAAGGTTTTGATCATTACAAGAGATCTGCACCAAATGTTTGAATCGCCACAAGAGGTAACGATTCTATCACTGATCATGCCCATTCGTAAGGATCACTAAATGGAGAAATTTTTAAATTCCGCTGCGCCTTGGATGGCAATTCTCCTTCAGTATTACTGGTTACTGGGTAATAAGCTCAAAAAGAGATCATGTGATTTCACCGGCATAAGGGTGATGGAAAAACATGCTCCGGGAGAATGAATATCTAAGACCGGTATAAGGGTGAGAGATATCAATCAAACAAATCATCTGAGGAAGACCTAAAAGGTATATCTTAACTCAGGAAAATCTGACTCCGCAGGGGACAAAAGTCATAATAGGGAGCAGAAGGAGGGAAACACCAGGGATGCCGGTTACTGGCTATATAATAGGTGACCAACCAAAACGTGAATTGGGGAATATTCCCAAAACACTCATCATCCAAAAGAGGGCAAAAAGCAAACTCGATTATGGGATGGACATTCGATTCCCAAAACAGGGATACGAATCTTACTCGACTGGGGAAGAAGAAAAGGCTTCGACCAAAGAGTGCATGAGATATGTTATCTATTACCGTCAGAATGTAGATAATATACTCGCATGGAAGATTATCCACAACTGGTTACTGGGTTAACAAAGGATAAATCGACCGACAAAGAATGGCATCGGGATACCGAAACTAGGTATATAATGATGACCCTTCAAGGGGAGCAACAAACATTACCGGCAACTGGTATATGAAAGATGACTTGCTGGGGATAAACTTCCTAATCAGAGCAATTATCCAAGAGAATGAGGGAATATCAACACCGAGTATTGGATAATGATAACCGTCAAGGAGGGGATTATATCTACCGGATACTGGGTAGAAAACCCCGGAAGAGTAACCGTCATCAATTAGGATGAACAAAAGGTTAACTCTGCAAAGGGGAGAAAATAGGGTTTATAACTACCGGTATAAGGGTAGAAAACCAACAAACTCCGCCGAGGATAAGATGAATGATTACTAATTACTGAGCAATTATTCATTTATACCACGGGGAAGCATAGGAAACAGTCACAAGAGGCCAATTTAGGATTAAACTAAAGAGGCAAACTGAATCAAGACTCGTCCTAGTGAGGATATAAATCAATAGGGAAACCTATCCCAATATATGTGTTGGGAGGAAGCTTAAACAACCGTCGTCCACAAGGATATAACTCAGCGGGGAATGCAGAAGAAAAGATAAATATTTTCTGCTTAATGGGTTGACTCTACATTGAGGGATCAGACACCGACATCTGCTTGGGAAATGTATTACCCACTAGCAGGGAACAACAAACAAAGATATATGGCAAAGAATGCAATATGAATATCCGAATGTTTGAAAATTATATGCACATATGCGTGGTTTATGTATGATGAATGCTGAAAAACAGACATTTCTAACACAAACAGCTCCAAGGAATAAGTACACAAACATCCGGTACTATATCCCAAGAGAGAGAGCCAGGTTCAACGGAGAGTATCCAAATCTGATGAGGGCAAGAGATACCAGGAAGCAAAGATCCCTGCGGGGGATGAACATCAGTCATTCCAGCTGGGGACAGGAGTTATTGCACAGATAAAAATCTGCCGCATAAGCAACTCCACTGGGGAATCTATCCAAGGGATAAAGGGATTCTAGGGATCAAACACCGAGTACCGTACTCACCAAGGAGATCACATCTGCTGAGGAGGAAAGGTTGCTACTCTGCTAAAGGGAAGAGTCCAAACACTCCACCCAGTAGGAAAACCACAAAAGGCTCCGGAGGAAGAAGATACAGTCATTCCAGGAATATGAACAAATGTCTTACCCTGTTAGGGATCATACCATCCTTGGGAGAGCACCGAGGATCTCCTAAGTATCCTTTCGTCATTGTGAATGTTCACTTTGTTTAAAAACAAGTTATGAAAAATTTGATTATTCAAAACGATGATATTTTCTCAATTAAAGCATGCAAAACGTTTGTTGAATAGAAACAGATAAGAGTGCAAATAATTGGATAAAAGGCTCAAATTTATTTGATGGAATTGTAATCTGCAAATGGCAAGACTCCATAGATCTTTACAAGTTTGAGATTGGTGATATATATTGGAAAAGGGCTAGATTGAACATAATGACCATTTTTCCACCAATTCTGAATCCGATGTATTTGAAGCTTCGGTTGATGACGAATGAGCAAGAATCTCTGACGGATGACAGTTGTAGAACAAAGACTTGTCAGGATGCAGTTACTTGCCAAATACCTATTTTTGCCTAGATTGCCCCAGGATGAGGTACTCAATCTAGCGGGATACATATATTCATTTTTTTATGTCTCTAACTTTTGCCTGGATCGCCCTTTCGGGTTTTCAATCCACCGAGACGCTCATTTTTGCCTAAGCCGCCCTTTCGGGTTTTCAGCTTAGCGAGCTATTCTATTTTTATTTTAGGCGAAGTATTTCTTGAGTGCATCTGAATTCACAGGTCGAGTGAAATCCTCCCCATCCATAGTTGTAAGTATCAAAGCACCGCCTGAAAAGGTTCTCTTAACAACATATGGACCTTCATAGTTTGGAGTCCACTTGCCCCTGGAATCGGGCACAAAAGACAAGACTTTCTTGAGCACAAGGTCACCTTCTCGGAACACGCGAGGCTTGACCTTCTTATCAAAAGCTTTCTTCATTCTTTGCTGATACAATTGACCATGGCACATGGCAGTCAATCTCTTCTCTTCTATCAAGTTCAATTGGTCATAACGACTCTGAACCCATTCAGCATCAACCAACTTGGCTTCCATCAAGACTCTCATTGATGGGATCTCCACCTCTACTGGGAGTACGACCTTCATGCCATAAACAAGAGAGAAAGGGGTTGCCCCTGTTGAAGTGCGAACAGATGTGCGATATCCATGTAAAGCAAATGGCAACATCTCATGCCAATCCTTATACGTGACAGCCATCTTTTGGATAATTTTCTTAATATTCTTATTAGCAGCTTCAACAGCCCCATTCATCTTGGGTCTATACGGAAAAGAATTATGATGCGCAATCTTGAACTCACTACACAGTTCTTTCATCATTTTGTTGTTCAGGTTAGATCCATTATCAGTAATGATCTTATCCGGCACACCATAACAGCATATGAGTTGATTCTTGATAAACTTCACGACCACCTGCCTGGTCACGTTTGCATATGATGCCGCTTCAACCCACTTGGTGAAGTAATCAATTGCTACGAGAATAAATTTGTGTCCATTGGACGCTTTTAGCTCTATAATACCAATCATGTCAATTCCCCACATGGAAAAAGGCCATGGTGATGAAATCACATTCAGAAGTGTCGGGGGAATATGAATCTTATCCGCATAAATCTGACACTTGTGGCATTTCTTCACATATTTGCAGCAGTCAGACTCCATTGTCAGCCAATAGTAGCCTGCTCTCAACATCTTTCTAGCCATGGCATGTCCATTGGAATGAGTACCAAAAGAACCCTCATGGACCTCAGTCATTAATAGGTCTGCTTCGTGTCTATCCACGCATCTGAGCAACACCATGTCAAAATTTCTCTTATAAAGCACATCACCATTGAGGTAGAAACTGCCTGACAATCTCCTCAAAGCTTTCCTATCTTTCACAGATGCCCTAGGCGGGTAAGTCTGGTTCTGGAGGAAACACTTGATATCATAATACCACGGCTTATCATCTTGTACTTCTTCTACTGCAAACACATGAGTTGGTTTGTCCAAGCGTGTCACAGTGATATTGGGGACTTCATTCCAAAGTTTAACCACAATCATCGAAGCAAGTGTAGCAAGAGCGTCTGCCATCCGATTCTCATCTCGAGGAATATGATGGAAGTCAACCTCAGTAAAGAACGTCGAAATCCTCCTCGCATAATCCCTATATGGAATAAGACCGGGCTGATTCGTTTCCCATTCACCCTTAATTTGATTAACAACGAGGGCCGAATCACCATATACATCAAGATGCTTGATCCTTAGATCAAGGCATTCCTCCAATCCCATAATACAGGCCTCATATTCAGCCATATTATTCATGCATTTGAAAGTTAGCCTTGCTGTAAAGGGAATATGTGTGCCCTGAGGAGTAATAATCACTGCCCCAATACCATTTCCATACTGATTTACAACGCCATTAAATACCATACTCCATCTGGAACCAGGCTCTGGCCCTTCATCGAGTGTAGGCTCATCGCAATCTTTCATTTTCAAATACAGAATCTCCTCATCTGGGAAATCATACTGAACTGACTGGTAATCCTCAATCGGTTGAAGTGCCAAGTGATCAGCCAAGATACTACCTTTAATAGCCTTCTGAGCTCGATACTCGATATCATACTCAGACAACAACATCTTCCATTTTGGATATCAACCAAGTCGTATGATTCAACATATACTAGCGTAAGCGCTTAGCAGCCCAAGCCAAAGCACATCATGTCTTCTCAATCATTGAATATCAAGACTCGCAATCGGTGAACTTCTTGCTTAAGTAGTAAATAACATATTCTTTCTTTCATGATTCGTCTTGCTGACCAAGGACATAACCGATTGAGTCTTCAAGAACAGTCAGATACATAATCAATGGTCTTCCCTCCACGGGCGGAGACAGGATTGGAGGCTCAGACAAATATTATTTAATACTGTCGAAAGCTTTCTAGCAATCCTCGGTCCAATCATGGGACTGATCTTTCCGGAGGAGCTTGAATATCGGCGCACATGTGGCAGTCATGTGGGATATGAATCTAGAAATATAATTCAAGCGGCCAAGAAAACCTCGGACTTGCTTCTCAGTTTTGGGCGCATGCATTTCTTGTATTGCTTTGACCTTTGCAGGATAAACCTCAATGCCTCTTTCACTGACAATAAAGCCTAATAACTTGCCGGAACAGACTCCAAATGTACACTTGTTGGGATTCAGACGGAGCTTATACTTCCTCAAATGCTGAAAAAGCTTCGACAGGTGCTCTACATGTTCAACTTCCGTTCTTGACTTGGCAATCATATCATCAACATATACCTTGATTTCCTTGTGCATCATATCATGAAACAAGGGGGTCATAGCTCGTTGATACGTGGCTCCGGCGTTCTTCAAACCGAAGGGCATCACTCGATAACAGAATGTTCCCCAAGGTGTGATGAATGTTGTCTTCTCCATATCCTCGGGTGCCATCTGTAGCACCTCAAATTTGCACCTATCATTATGCATACATTTTCATATTAGGTCATAGCATATCATGGTCCATTGCATAGCATTGCATTGCCTCTTTTGCCTCAAGTGCAAGCCAATCAAGAAATTAGGTCAAACTGATCAGGAGATCAGTCAGTCAAGCAAGCAAGCACAATTCTCAAGGAGCCAAGGCCCTAGGGTTTGTCCAACAAGTTCACATGACTTGGAGGTCCATTTGAAGTGTTAAAGTCAAGGGTTGAAGGCTCAGAGGTCATCAGTTCACACACAGACAGTCAAAAACCCTAGACAGTCAACAGTCAGTCAAAGCAGTGGATGGTGGCCATTCTTGTGGAATTTGGACACCATGCTCATTAATCAAGAGTTCATACAACTTGGGACATCATTTGAAGTCAAATTCTCAAGGAATTAGGGTTTGGAATTCATCAGAAGATGCACAGTCAGTCAAAAACCCTAAAAGTCAACTGTTGGTCAACTGTCCATTTAATCAGTGATTTGATGATGGAAATTGGTTTGTGAGAGCTCATTCATGGCCAAATAGCCTTCATATATCATGTCAAACACCATCATGGAAGAATTTGAAGCCAGATCAAAAATTTCCAAAAATGGAAACTGGACCTGTAACTGAAACTTACCAAAAATGGAAAGTCTTGATCCTCAAACTTACATCATGATACAAGCTTCAAATGAATTTTTGCCCAACATGAAAGTTGAAGATCTTGTTCTCCCATTTCCAAAAAGTCCAAGAACTCTCAATTCCCATGTGTGGTTGGCAAGTTATGATCGAATCGATTTCAGAAAATCTTGAACTTCAAAAGGCCATATCTCTCAAACCGTTTGGCCAATTTTGGTGGGGTTTTTTTCCTACAAGTCACATTTGATCCCCTCTTTCCAAAAATATAAATTTCATAAGCCAAAACTTCACCAATCAAAATGGCATTTTTTGACCTATCCCATTTAAATGCAAGTTTGACCAATGTTTGACTTTTTGATATAAACATTTTTCTAACATTTGGCCAATTGGAACAGCTCAGAAATATCATTTAAAACATGTTTGCCAAGTCAAATTCTGAAGTACATACAGCCCATGCTAGTTTGCTTGATTTTTGGAAAGAAAGTACAAGTTTCACCAAACCACATCCCATAAGCCATGCTTTTACCACAAATGCAGCAGAATTGTCCATGATTTTCTGTCATGAGAAGTCAGTAATAGCAGCCATTTGACAGCAGAAGAAGTATGGTCCACTCTCTCAAAAAACTCACCTTGCTGTTACATTTCAAAGGGCTGTCAAAAACTCTAACAGCAGGATTTTCTATGATTTGCTGTCATAAGAAGTCAGCAATAACAGGCATAAAAAAAAGGAGGAACTTCATTCATCTCCATTCTCAATTTTGGCATTTTGAAAATTCTGCAAAAAGAGCACGAGGCCAAAACTTTGACCTGCAGAAAAAACAACTTCTAACAGCAGAGTTTCATCATGACCAAACCTTCATAGCAAACCATTCATCACTCATCCTAACTGCACTCACCCTTTGCTTTGCATTTCTATTTTTTTTCTGTCCAAAGACACCCAAAGTGACAACCCTGCCTTGCCAACAAAAATTCACTCATGCTCAAAGACCACCTTCACTCACTCCCTCAAGATAACAGCAGCTTTGTTTCATCAACTTTTCATCATTGTCAAGCCTTGCCAATATGACCAACAAGCCACAAACCAGTCGGCCCAAGCAGTAAAAACACCCTGCACACATCATTCATTCTAAGAGCATTCACTTTACTCTTGGCCATTCTCATTTTCTGTCAAAAAAAAAACCAAGCCTAGTCTTGCAATGCATTTTTACCTTCCATTCATCATTTGGATAACATTGCTTGCATCCACATCACAGCAAGAAAACCTTGCTTAACTCACTCATCCTAAAACTAACTCACCTTGCTATTTTGCATTTTTTCTGTCCAAAACAAAGAGAACAAAACCTTGCCAAACCACAAAGCAACATAGCACAGCACATTAGAAACAACATTTCCTGTCATTTGACACCACAAGAGGTAGCTACAAAACACACCACAGAAAAACTCATCTCTCAAAGAACTCATTCTATTCATTTTTGACTTTTCTGCAAAAAACCAAAAAAGACTCGAGCTTGGCTTAGGTTTACCATCACCAGGCCATCACTTTGAAGAGATTTGAGGCATCAAAACTCAGCTGTATGCACGCTCTTGCAACTGTCATCTTCAAGCACCTCCCATGGCATAATGGATTCAGAACTGAATTGTTGTGTTGCAAGCCAAAATTCCTCATTCATTCTTCATTTGAAAGCATAAAGGATAACTGTTGCAGGCATTAAGGACCAAACAACTGCAGAATCTTCCACTGCTCTTCATATTGGTTGGTTTTCGACTCTTTCATTTTTCAAATCCATGCTATGCTTTATGTAGTCCATGCCATGCTAAGTCTATTGCACTTTGTGTCTTGAAAAATGGTTGGCTGATATGCAAGAAATCTGAGAATAAAGTTTTGTGTGCATTTACATTTTTGCTCGATTCTCATTCATTACTATGTTTCCATGAAGACTAAGATGGGATTTGTATTCTGCATGCTTCAATGGTTCTAATGATGTGTTACTCGATCATTTCTGGAGAGTTTCATTCATGAGCAAGTTTTGATGTTCAGTTTTCCTTTGCTCGATTTGTGAAGTATGCTGTGATTTAATGAAAATTAATGTTGGATTCTCATTCACCTTACCATGCTGAACATTTCTGGGTAGCCAACTTTAATTTCTGGGATTTTTTTTATGAAACTCGAATTGTTGATGATGATGTTCATGTTGCTGTTTTGAAAAACCCTAAGTTTCTTTTTAAACCCAGAAAAATGGATGGTGATTGGCTGTTGTTGTTGGTGTCACTGTTCTATTGAAAGCCAACCAATGAGGTTATTTCGTTTGGCCACTCTAAAACACAGCCGTTTTGTTAAGTGGCGCGCTATATTACAAATATGCCACTGGTCAACCCCTGTTTGACCATTCATTCATGTTTTTTTGCTCATGTTATTCCAAGTTCATCACTCCACTTCCATAATTCATATTTAATTCATCTCAACTCCAAAAATTATGGGATTTTTTGCATTGTGACCTGTTGGATGTCTAGTATTTTACCATGATTTTTAATATTTTTTCTGATCATTGGATATTAATTGGCTCTAGGGTTTTTGTTATGTGACCAAAAATTGTACCCTTTGCCATTTCTATTGTGAAATACTCATGTTGCATCCATTGGCTCCCAAATTTTTTGTGCTCAAACTAGACACACTCATGGTGATTTTGGTGTAAAGTTTGTGAATTTATCATTTGTGGTTTGTGAGTTATGATTTTTTGAATTAGGGTGTGACAATTTGTGTCACACCATTGATGTCCAAATTCATGATTTTCATTACCATGCTTCTTGACCTCCAAATGGATTGAAATTTTGCATGAGCCTACTCTTGTATGTCTAGTTGACTTATGAATTTTCTTGGATTTATTTGAACTATTTTCCATTTGTTTGAGATTTTTCTCCCTGCCTAGTCAAATGTTGACCTTGTGTGACACATGTTCCCATTTCATTTGTGAAATTCTCATACTTTACTAGATGGACTTGAAATTTTACATGAGATAACTAGACATCCTCATCTTTGCCATGGTTTTGATCCCATTCATTTATCATACACCATTCTTGACTTATGATTTTTCTAAGTTGATGCATGTTTGGTTGACTTCTTTGGGCATGTTCAAAATTGCTTTGACTTTCTGATTTTCATTGACTGCCTTCCACTTGTCCAAATGAGATGAAATTTGACATGCTTACCATGCTATGTGTTAGGATTGATCATGATTTATTTGGTGATTTTTGGAAAATGTTTAGATTGCTTTTGAGTTAAGTCTTGCTGTTGACTTCTGTGAGCTTCTGTTTGCCATGTTTTGACCTAAATGGTTCATGAAATGATGATGATGATTGATATGAGTGTGAATCCAATTGGTTTTGTTTCCTAATTGTTTGAACGTGATTTTGGATGCTTAACCCTTGCTGTTTTGACTTTCTTAATCTCTTTTGACCCTAGGCTTGCCCTAGTGGTCCTGTTACTCACCTTTGAGCTTGTGTTTTCAGGTTGACCATCAAATGGCCATTAAGACCAATTCATTTGACTGAGCTTGCTTAAATATCATTGCCTAACCTCTTTGTTTTGTAGGTGGCTTGGCTCACATGCCTTAAGCTTTGTGCCTTGCACATTCACTAGCTTGTGTTGACTGGTTGATGTCTGTTTCATTTTGATTTAACTCTGACTTGTATACTAACATCTGCTTGACTGTTTCAGGTGCTTTAGTTGCTTAGTTCCTTGTGAACTTTTTGCTTTGCTTTGCTTGTATAAGCAACTTGCTTGAGGTATAATCTCTTTTACTTCATGTAGTCTGGAGACCTGGCCTGTTACTTGGCCAGGCAACTGTCTAAAGTCCTCCTTAAGAGGCAATGTTCGTGATTGTTTACTTTTGTCCTTGCATAGAGTCAAAGTCCTCCTAAGTGAAGAGGCAATTGGTGGAAGGTAGGGATATGCAATCTATCCCCCACTATTCAGTGTGTCATCTGCTTTTGCTCACACCACTGTGTTGATGCATTGCAGATACAAACCCAAGATCTTGTGCAATGGCACAGTTGAGTCAGTTTTAAATGTGTAGAAGGGTTCCCACTTTCTGAACCCACACATTCTTGTCTTGAGCTCTCCCAGGCCAGGGATAAGAGCTGTGAGGTCTCATCCTCACTTCATCCTTTCATCTGCTTCACCTTAGCCCCTCAATGGCAAGGTTAAGAGCAACACTCACCCCATTCCAGAGGTTTGTTTGTTGAGGTTGATATGACCCCTTGACTAAAACCTAACCTTTGTTTGAGCCACTTGTTTGTGTATAGCGTGTGCTATCTGTGCCTGTAGGATTGTTTGACTTGCTTCCTGTGCAAGATAGGATTGTTTGACTTGCTTCCTGTGCAAGATAGGATTGTTTGACTTGCTTCCTGTGCAAGATAGGATTGTTTGACTTGCTTCCTGTGCAAGTTAGGATTAGTTTAGACTTGCTTCCTGTGCAAGTAGGTTTTGCTTGGCTTGCTTCCTGTGCAAGTTAAGTGTGTGTGTGGCTTGCTTCCTGTGCAAGCCATGCTTAGGATAGGCTGGCTCCCTGTGCCAGTTAGCTAGAAACCTTAACTTAGGGATGATTTGCATGATAACATCTAGGCTCGAGTCGTAGTCTCCCTAGTTGTGTCTCCCTCTGTTATCTGGTTAGGCTAGTCCTTTATCCCTCTTTAGGGGAACTACATCGCCCTGATCTTCATACCAGATGAAGTATGTAGGCAGGAGATTGAGCTGATCTCTCCGGGCGCCCTTTTTCTTTTTGTGTGAGTTGTTTGACAGTTGCTAGGCTCGAGTGCCTGACTCCTTAGCAATTCGTTGTCTGTTTGTTTGAGTGTGTGCTTGACAGTTATAGGCTCGAGTCCCCGACTCCCTATTAACCTGTTGTGTTGTTGTGTGCTTGGAAGCTGATGTAAGTCCATCGAGTGGCATTTGGGTTCCAGTGTGCGTGCGTTTGGTTCGGATGCTGATGTAAGTCCAGTGATTGGCATTCAGGCTCCACGTTTGCCTTCTTGTGTGTGTTTTGGTTCGGATGCTGACATAAGTCCAGTGATTGGCAGTCGGGTTCCACGTTTGCCTTTGCCTGTGTTTGTTTGTGTGCGTGTCAGCCGAGCTACGAATGCTCTGATTCTTCTCTCGTCCGAGAAGATACGTATGCATAGGATGCGATATCCTAGCGAGCATGTGTCGTTTCCCCAGTCCGAACTACTTCGACTCTGATGTCTATGCCTGATAGACTAAGTAGGCCCAGGATGCGACATCCTGCCGAGTCAGTTTCAGTCAGTTTCTTTTGTCTCTTTCAGCCAGTGTGTGTGAGTTTGAGCAGTGTTTAGCAACCAATTTATCTTTCCTTTTGTGCGTGGATCCCGTAGAGTACTACGGATGCGTAGGGGTGCTAATACCTTCCCTTCGCATAACCGACTCCCGAACCCATACTCTTTGGTCGCGAGACCATGTCTTTTCCTAGGTTTACTTCGAGCGTTTCCTTTCCCTCTTTTGGGATAAATAACGCACGGTGGCGGCTCTGTTGTGTCTTGTTTTCCCGCCGGTTTTTCGCGTAATGCGACACCATCTTGATCTGATTATATCCGGAAAATCCATCCATAAATGAGAAGACATTGAATTTAGCTGTATTATCTACCAACATATCAATATGTGGTAGATGAAAATCATCTTTCGGACTAGCTTTATTCAAGTCCCTATAGTCCACACACATTCGGACTTTTCCGTCTTTCTTAGGCATGGGCACAATATTGGCCACCCATTGAGGATATGTAGAAGTCACCAGAAACCCTGCATCAATTTGCTTCTGAACCTCCTCTTTGATCTTCACTGCCATATCAGGATGAGTTCTTCTGAGCTCCTGCTTCACAGGCACGCACTCAGGGTTCAAAGGCAGGAAATGTTGCACGATATCAGTATCCAGACCGGGCATGTCTTCATATGACCAGGCAAAGACGTCAACATATTCTCGTAGCAATTCAATCAACCCCTTCTTAACAAACTCTTCTAGGAGTTCCCCAATCTTTACTCCTCGCACACAATCTTCAGACCCCAAGTTGACTGTTTCCAGGTTCTCAAGATGTGGCTGAATGATTTTCTCTTCATGCTCAAGTAGACGGATAATTTCGTCAGGAATCTCTTCAACATCATCTTCTTCCACCTCAAATACAGGGAATTCAAAGTTGGGAGATGGTGTTGGGTCATTATGTTCAATGGGTTTGATCAACCTGCATAATGATTTTGGATATGAAAAGCTTTAGAAATCAAACAAGGCAAATCATTATGCAGATGAAAAGATTGATTTTATTCTATTTTTAGGTTTTATGTGATCACCAATTTCATGCAAAAAGCGAAAAGGGAAAATAATTGGAGAACAAACATTTAACATGAATCTATTGAATGAAAATATCATTGTATTTATGTGCCAACAAATGTCATCATTCCTCCTTTTGGCATGGGAGGAGGGTTTTTAAACACAATGAACATTACTTTGACTTATGGATAACTGTTGGAATATCCACAGCGGCCCAATTATTGCAGATTCCCCCAGGGATAACGAAGTTGCCTGAATCCTCTTCGTCCTCTTCCAAGATGGCAGCAGCCTCCTCGCCTTGACTGGTGTGGATGAACCCTCCACTCTTGAACAACCCTCACGTGTTAGAAACCCCAGAAGAATAACCTATGCCAGCCCGAGACTTGTTGTCTTCTAGCTCAATCATCTTCCCTAAACCAGCGGTTGCACCAAACTCAATGGCCAACTTTGCATCTTTGTAGGAAGCAAATGAAGGAGTTCTCTTCTCAATAGGTTCAGCAATAGATAAAGCTTGGAAAGGGGTTCCAACTTCATCCTCAGCATCTATATATGAGAAAGAAGACAAATGGCTAACCAGGAGAGCCTTTTCTCCCCCTACCACAACCAACTTCTTATTCTTCACGAATTTCAGTTTTTGGTGTAGGGTGGATGTCACGGCGCCCGCCTCATGAATCTATGGTCTGCCTAAGAGACAGTTATACGATGGGTGAATGCCCATAACTTGGAAGGTAATCTGGAAATCACTTGGTCCGATCTTGATTGGGAGATCAACTTCCCCAATCACAGTTTTGCGAGACCCATCAAAAGCTTTCACAACTACTCCACTCTGCCTCATGGGAGGCCCTTGATATGACAACTTCGAGAGAGTGGATTTTGGCAATACGTTTAATGATGACCCAGTGTCTACCAGCACATTGGACATGGCGTCGTCTTTGCAACCCATAGATATATGTAATGCCAAGTTGTGGTCCCTTCCCTTCTCGGGGAAATCAGAGTCACAAAAACTCAAGTTGTTACAAGCAGTAATGTTTGCAACAATGTTATCGAATTGTTCTATCGTGACATCGTGATCCACATATGCCACATCCAAAACCTTCTACAGAGCCTCTCGGTGTGGTTCTGAATTCAAAAGCAAGGATAACACCGATATCTTGGATGGTGTTTGTAGAAGTTGGTCTACAACATTGTACTCGCTTCTCTTGATGAGCCTTAACATCTCATCGCAGTCTTCTTTCATATTGCCGCTTGGGCCAACAGAAGCAGGAGTTCTCAATGTAGAGGAGGGCTTAACAACAAGTGCCGGATTCAGAATGCTCACAGCATTTCCAATCTGGCGTTCAACAGAATCAGCATTAGCTTGGGGCTTTGGCGGTGCTGAAAATACACGACCGCTGCGGGTCAAACCACCAACATCAGCAATGTTGACAACAGATGAGGATAGCAAGGACACCTCTTTCCCATTTTCTACTGCAACAGCATTGTAGCGATAGGGGACCGCTTTCTCAAAAGAGTATGGTACTGGTCCGGCTGGCTTGATGGTTAATGCGGGAGAAACCTTTTGCTTGCTACCATCATACTTGATGATAACAGGCTCGGGGATCCGGAATACTGGAGAAATTACGTTGACCTCATCAGCGTCTTCGTCAACATTTCTATTTTGAAGGATCTCGATAACTCCTTCATCCAACATTTCTTGAACATCTTTGCGCACCTGGCGACAACCTCTTTGATTAACAGAACAGACTCGACACCTATCGTGGTCATGCTCATAATGACTATACTCACATAGCAAACGATGCATCTCGACCAGAGATTGTCGAATATGACTGACGTATTTGACTTTGTATTTGCCAGGGCAGCCCTGGACCATGTTGACAGACTTCCCATGCTCGGGCAATGGGTTCTTCTTCACGTTAGGACCTACGTCCTCAAAACACAGAATGCCACACCTCACAAGGTCTTGAACCTTGGTCTTCAAAGGGTAACAATTCTCCACGTCGTGGCCGGGAGCACCTGAATGGTAAACACAGTGTAATTCGGGCTTATACCACCATTGGGGGTTAGCAGGTATAGCCGGTGAGTGTCGCGGAGTAATCAACTTCCTCTCTATAAAAGAGGGATATAATTCTGCATACGTCATCAGAATAGGATCAAAGGTGACCCTTTTCCTCTCGTAACTCGTGCTGGTTTGATTACTGTTTCGAGGTTGGTAGGCCTGCTATTGCGGACGGTGCTGTTGATGTTGATATTGCGGATGTGGTTGCTGATTATTGTTATGTTGCTGGTACTGTTGATTATCTCTGAAGACGGGTGCTATATGAGCCACCTGGTGCTGGTTACCGGCGGGACGCACGGTCTTTCTCCTCACAGAGGGTCTTCTTGGTTTCACATGGGAGGTCACAGCATGTGCCTCTCCATCTTTCTTCTTCGCAAACGACCCGTAACGTTTGGCAGAAGAGCCTTCTTCTCTGGTCAGACGTCCTTCTCTAACCCCTTCTTCTAGACGCATCCCCATATTCACCATCTCGGTGAAGTCAGAAGGAGCGCTAGCAATCATCCGCTCATAATAAAAAGAACTCAAGGTCTTCAAAAATATCTTAGTCATCTCTTTCTCTTCCAGCGGGGGCATGATCTGTGCTGCTAACTCTCGCCACCTCTAGGCATATTCTTTAAATGTTTCCTTGTCCTTCTGGGACATGGCTCTCAGTTGATCCCTATCGGGAGCCATATCCACATTGTACTTGTATTTCTTGACGAAGGCCTCGCCAAGATTGTTGAAGGATCGGATGTTCGCACTGTCTAAACCCATGTACCAACGCAGAGCAGCACCGGACCGACTGTCCTGAAAGTAGTGGATGAGCAATTGGTCATTGTCGGTCTGAGTTGACATTTTCCTGGAATACATGACCAGGTGACTGAGAGGGCAAGTATTCCCTTTGTACTTTTCAAAGTCAGGGACCTTGAATTTCACGGGGTATTCATTATCATTAGAGATATTGACTAAATCCAAGGTAAACCATACAAGTCGAGTCGCCACCGCACTTCTATTTATCCAAAGGAATGGTTAGAAAGCGAACAAAAACCTAAAAGTTTTATCAAAAACTAGTAAAAGAGAATCAGAGATCTGGGTAAGGGGGTTGGTTATGCAATGGGAAGGTGTTAGGCACCTAAAACATCCTAGGTACTCCTAGGGAGCCCTTTTCACACTTGTTGTAAAGGTTGTTGTGTTTGTGAAAAAAATTTGTTTGTGCAAACATGATTGAAGGGATGAGAAGAGAATATACAAATTACTTACATTTTTTGTGTTTGGATGGATAAACCCATTGCCTACGTACCATCTTAAAAAAGATTAGGATTAAAACCTCGTAGTTCGGGGTATAAATCTCAAAACAAGTTGGTGAATTGATTGGTCCAAAAGCCTTAAGGTCTTTTGTTATCCAAGGGAGAAAACTCAACCTAAAACCACAAATCCACCATGTGAGGATAGCTTCAACATGCTAGTGAGGGGTTAACCCTATAATAAGCATGGAAGACTCATTGTCCATCACTAAGGATACAGGTGAGTATTACATCTACCTCAAGGATAACTCAAACCTAATAACTAAAGGTTATGAAAAAATTTGATTAAGAGAGTGGCCATTGAAACCACAAAAGCATTTGAATGGGTTTTATTTACCAATTAGAAGTATATACAAAATGGTCAAAGTGGACTTAAAGATTCAATTCAAAATAAGTGTTATGAAAAGAAAGTTTGGGAAAAAATCAAAAGCATAAGGCTTAGGTTTCTAGTGTTTGAAAACAAATGTTAAATGTTTGCACAAAAGTTTTGGCTTAAGTTAGAGTGGAGAGAAGAAGAAGAAGGGCTAAAGTCCTAAGCAATGCAAATGGTGAGGGAAAAGAAACAAAACCACAATGGAGTTCCTCTCTTGAGATCATATTGATGATCCAAGTAGCTCTCATCCTTTGGAATAAGCAATCACAAAGCAATAAACTCAAGCAGTCAACATCAAATGAATTCTTGGAAAGACTCCTCAAGGTATCTTGGATCTTTCACTCTTAGAAGCTCATGGTAATGGTTCCCCAAATAATTTCAAGTTAGAACTCCTAGCACAAGAAAACACACATCAAAAGGTTCTATAATACAATCAAAGAATGGACAAGAGAGAGTTTAGAATATGGTCTTTTCAATGTTCATCTTCACGCTTAAGCATTCTAAAGGTTCAATGCCTAGTTACTCTTTGACTTTTTATAGCACTCTAAAGGCCCAATGCCTAGTTGCTCTTTGACTCCAAATTTGCATAGGGAAAGTCCTAAAGTCTAAGTCCATTTTGTCCATTTTTTGCATTTGGTTCACAACAATCAAAACAAAACACAAGCACTATAGTATATACATAATTATGTGCTCAAGTGAGCAAAAGGCAAATGACATTAACATAAACATGTGCTCAAGTAAGCAAATAGAAAAGCAAATGGATAATATGTGCAAAAATAGTAAATTGCATAAAAGTAAAGTGCAATAAGTAAATGTTAATGGTTAATGGTTAGTGTTAGTAGTTAGTGTGCCATAAGGCAAATTTAACGCTATGTTAAGCAATCATAATTGGACTTATGTAGAAGTCACAACTATCTGAGGCCGGTCAATAATAATGTAGGCAACAATACAAGTTAGAAGTCTTGATTAGTGAACCAAGTTCCAACAACTTGCCTTGCCAAAAAGAAAAGAGAATTGATCTTGTATTGGTTTAAGCCTTTTGCATGATTTAGGAAACAACATATCCTTAATGCAAAGCCATTCACTTGATCAGTTGATCAAGATGAATTAGATTTGAATCAAGGAAGGTTAAGTCTCCCTAATCAATGCTAACTTATCAACCTTCAACTCATTGATCAAAAAGAAAAAAGAAGAAGAAGAAGGATATGAAGAATGGATAAGGAAATGGAAAGATCAAAATGCATAAGGTGAAATAAAAAATGTACCAATCCATGTGTATTGACCAAATGACATTGAAGGTCAAAGTCAAACAATGAGAAATCAGAAATGAGATGAAGATTGGAGATGAAACAATAAACAAAATATTTTTGGTATTTTCAATATTAAAATAAACTTGAATTAAAAATAAAAGAAAGGTCAAACTTCAAAATCACTTCAAATCAACCTTGGAAGGTCCAAGTGATTTATCCCAAGTTCAACAAGGTCAAACAAAGTTTGACAAAAAAATTCAGCATTTTTAAAAGTCAGGAACTATTTTTAATCAATTAAAAATGAATAAAAATAACCTAATTGAACTAAAATCTCAAATAAATCTCAAATCAATTAAAAAATTGATGAGAATATTTTTCATAGATTCATCATCATTCAAATAGGTTAGGAAAATATTTTTGTATTTTTTGGATATCAAAAACTATTTAAAATGAATTAAAAATAACCAGAAAAGAGAAAATTCATAAAAAATATCAAATGACAAAATAAAAAATATTAAAAATCAGAATTAGAAACTAGAAATTATTTGAAGAAGAATGCAATTGGTCCCATATTTTTTGGATTAAAAATGAAGAAGATATTGATTTTTGAAAATAATGGAAATAAAAGAAATTAAATCAGAAAATAGAAAATAAGAAAAAACAAGGAGTGTTGGATTGGATCTCATTAATTGACGTGGCCAATCCTGAGGTTCAGAAGCGCGCGCTCATGGTAAGTCCAAGTCAATGAGAAACATCCAACATTAAAATAAGTCATAACAAGCAATGGCCAGGATTAGATCTGGAAATTCAATCCAACGATCCACAACGCATCTGGCAAAGGGACGGCCACCGAAGCCACCTTCTTCTCCGGTGAGCATGAAGATTCTGGCCAATTTTGCAGGTTTCAAAAGCTTAACCAAAATACACGATCCATACACCATTGGGAAGCTGGGATGATGTACATCATCCCTGTATCACTCCATTCCACTCTAGATCTCTATATTGAGAGAAATCAGAGATGGAAATTCTGTGATGTTCATGAGAACTTGATGGATTTCAAAAATTAAATGCATAGTAATGATGCCTCCATTGAGAGGACTTCAGCCAACACAAAATCCAAGCAAATAGATCAATAATTGATGAGATTCGAAGGAAAAACCAGTTGAAGAGCAACCTTGGATTCTGGAGATTTGAGCTTGATTCCTTACTTCCTTTATCAAAACAGAAGATCAATGAACTGAAGGATGAAGGTTTAGAAGCTTTAGATCCAAAGATTCAACCAGATGTAGTTGAATTTTAGATCTGAAAATTTTGAAGAAAAGTGAAATAGCTTCTTTGGTGAGAGGTTGGGTTTTGATTTCTGCAGCAATTCAGGTTGATTCCAGGATCCATTTTGAATGGAATAGAGCTTCTATTTATAGAGGGAATGACAAGGAGAGTGTGATTCAATCCGTGTGCATGAAATTGGACATCCCTTGCATGGGCTTGCATGATCATGCACAAGGCCCAAAACCAAAGCCAAATGCAATCTGAAATCATACCAAAGTGAAATGGATGTGTAATCTGAATGGTAATTACTTGTGCATGGAATTTTGAGGTGTTATGCATAATTGAACTTAAAAGCTTCTCCTCTTCGAAAATACCAATTGCCAACTCCAAACATGAGCATGTGAGTAATGGTTGGAAAGGTTTTGATGTAAGGAACAATTGTTATGTTGGGAAAAAATCCATTTGAAGTGTGGAAATTGGTGAAATTGGAGTTTAAAGTGCAAGGTGCAAAACATGAAAAGGCAAAGTTTCTAAATTTGGCCAATGTTCAAGCCCTTCTGTTTTGATGATGGAAGCCCCAAATGAAAACACCTCCAACATCAAAGTTGTAGATATTTTCAAGAAAATCAAAATGGACTTAAATTTCGCATCATTTAGATTTTTGGTGAAAGAGTTATGGGCACTTGAAGTTGGACTTTTTTGCCTTTCAATGCATTTGGCCCAAAATGACCTATAATGTCTTGCATTATCACATATATTTCCTTTGAGATTTTGAAATTTTGTTCAACATAACATTTGAAGTAGACATCTTAATCTTTCCAATGAATTTGATCCCATCTCAAAATCCTAAAAAATGAATGAGTTATGTCCTTGGGAAGTTGACCTAAAATTAGGGTTTCAGTCAAAATGACCTATAATGTATTGGAATGGGAGATAACCTTCCAAGCTTCAAATCAATTTTCGATGAACATGAAAGTTGTTAATATTGTCCTTAAGAACAGTTTTGCTTTTGGAATCATCTCCATTTGACCAACACATAAAAAGTTATGTCTCAGTGCATTTCAAAGTAGTCAGATGAATTGACTGATCAACTTCTCAAGTCCATGACTCATATCTTGATGAATTGATGATTGAAGACATTCAAATAAGTTAAAATATGCATGAAATGAAGAATTAAAGAACTTCCCTTGATTGTATTTGATCATGGGCTGAGGTTGCTTCATGGGCAAGGCATTGTGGATGATCAGATGAATTAGGGTTTCCTTGGGAAACAAACCTCAAACCCTTTGATTTGCTTTGATCAAAATGATGAATTGAGATACTTGGGATGCATATTTGATGGATGAGAGCTTTGAGAACCATATCCATGCTTGCTTTCATCTTCAATTGGCTCTATCAATGAACTTAGGATCTCCTAGAAGCTCTTGACCTTGTGATTGCTCAAGCTACAAACACAAGATGTTAGTGACATATTTTTGTGCTTTTGGTTAGTAGACAAAATAAGAAAAGCAATGATATACAATTCAAGCATGCTTGGTGATCTCAAACCACTCATAAGAAGTCCCACCCAAAGGCAAAGGGAACCAAGATGCTAATGATCCTTGAGGCAATGCAAATGCAATGTTATGATGCCATGAGGGATCTTAGGGACAAAATTGGGGTCTTACAAAGACCATTCAGTTGCTCTAAATTTCTTTTACTAGCTAGAGCAACAACCGGACTTCCGTCATCATGGGCATGGTTACACCACCATTGGTTGGTATTCTGGGGGCACGCAAGAGAGTTTGGTGCAATAAACAAATTACTGAAACATTGAGAAAAGAGCAAGGATGTCTTCCATAGACAGCTCTAGCAGGAATGTTAGGGACATGCTTGATCGTTTGACCCTCGCTTATAACAGAACTCGTCAAGCATCAATCATCACCAAATTGATCGAGATTATCTTTGGAGCATCAGCACTGACTGGTTAAAATGTAAACAACAGTTATGCTTTGTTTATGAACTCTACGTTCCCCAAAGACCAACCAAATCCACATCGAAGCTGCCACAACATAACAACACGAAATCAGTGTAATTCCAAAAAAGAGAAAACACATATTCTATTCAAATGAGGTTATAGTGCTGAAACTTCTTCTTACCGACAGTAAACGTTTTTGGAGATGGAAAGGATTGAAAGGGGACCACGAGCTGGGATGAGGACAAAATCTCCAAACGTCTTCCGTACGGATGTTTTCCACTACTCTGAAGAAACACAGCAGAAAGAAGGAGATTAGTCACATATAAGAGGGTTTCGAAATTCCTAACAGAAAACCCTAACAATCCTTCGACGGCAAGAAGGTGAAAACGGCAAAACCCTAACGAAATCAAAGAAAGAGAAGAGGGAGATAACCTAGACTTTGTGCTTTTCCTCAGAGAAGACACGAAGGTTTCATTTGGACGCCGCCGGAGAATCAAAACGTGTCGGAGTTGAGAGGATCCAACATCACCGTCGATCTCTTCGTGAAAAGGTAAGCATAAGTTTGGTTCTGGTTTGGTGTTTGCTTTCCATTCTTCTGGATATGCGCTTCATCATCGTCCTTCTTCCATGTTTATGTTTGGTTTTTGTTTTTTTGCATTTTCCTCACTGTTTTAACTTTCCTCTCTATTGGCCGTTGGCTCTGCGTTTGAAAGAGGAAAAGTTTTCCTCGTTTTGGATAGTCTGTTTTCCTTTAAAAAATAGTTAAATGATATTAATGTCCTTTTAATTTATATTTAAAACAATTAAAAACCTGTTTGTTAGGAATTGATATATGTGTCCATAAGCAGCTTTTGGCCTTTCATTTCGGCGGCTTTTCATTGAAAGAGACAGCTAAGAATTAATGGTTGTCGTTTCCTCGATTATTGCCCGACAGCCATGCGGCTAAGGCTTATCTCTTTGGCTCCCTAGGCGGTTCCATATTTTGGCCAATAAACAATGGAACGGGTCCTCTCTGACCCAAACCCGGACAACCCAAGTTGTCCTTTTGGGCTTTACTTAATTCAAATCAAGCAACCCACATTTGTTCTTTTTCGTTGTTTTCATTAGATAATTTCAATTTCCATTATATCCTCTTGTTTGTCTTAGCTTAACAACTGACAACTCATGGCCGGGTGGAGATGGAGATAGCTAATTTCCCTCTTAGTCCTGGGTTTGATTCCTGTATGTGGCATATTCAGTTTTGCAACATTATTGATTGCTTTTTTATGTATTTCTTTTTAATCCTCCCATGTTCATGTTTTATTATAATTTCTCTGATACTCATTGTTTTTAATGTTTACCCCTTTCATTTATTTTAATTGAGAAAGCATCGATTTTAAGTCGTGGATTCAACAATTCCCGTGTTTCTATTCCATGATTTATTTTATCGAGATATTGATAGTATTTCGCCGCATTTTAATTAATCACATATGACATTTCAATTATTGTCAATATGCACAAACCGACTTTGAGCATATTACCTAGATTTTGTTTGTTCCTCAATTTCCACCCGCCTTGCACGTCATTGCGTTATGTGATTTTGATTCGCATCCTCGCATCCCGATTTTAATCCGTGCACGCCCCGATTTTACTTCTTCCAATTTAATTTTTTTGATTATCTTGTAAATATAACTTTGTGTTTGTTGCTTTCTTCACATAGCTTACTCTTGGGCTTTCTTACAATGAGACCATCCTATCGCACCTACACTCATGCATTATTTATTCGTTTGATTGGGCTCAAATTAATTATTTCAATATCTTGAATCCCCATTCGAAAAAATGTACCCCCACTCCTATGATGTGTAATAATTTTACTGTTTTAATTCTTTATTTTCTTGACTGTTTACCTAGTTACTAACACAAGAATAAAATCAACTTCATTTCGAAAATATCAAAAATAATAAGTCGATCCAACGTCGAGTATTTTCTCAATAAATAAATCCATCCACTTCTATTCATCCATTTCTATCTATTCCATTTCTTTCAAACCACGTCATTCAAACCTTTCTCAATCGCTCGTCAAATGCTTGATCCAACGTCAAGCCATTTTCATAATAAAAACTCAAAAATACTTAATGCTTATCAAATACTTTTCAATACAAATGGAAATGGAACATGGTGGATACCATGCACTCCTGGGATTAAGATTCGAGGTGGATGCCTCGCCTATCCCGCCATCATTTAAAATTGTCAATGCGGTTTCTTCAAACCCTTTCTCAATCAAATTCAAAAACACTTAATTCTTATTAAATACTTTTGCAAATAAGATGGAAATGGAACATGGTGAATACCACACTCTCCTGAGACTAGGATTCGAGATGGATATCTCGCCCATCCAAGTTCTCGTCATTACTCAAAACACATTCAAACCAATCAAATCTTTTCTCACCGCCGTGCGATTGACCCTTAAACCCTTTCTCAAACGAAAGGTACTTTATTTCAAAACAACGCAAGACAATGTTTCTCCACCTATTTTGGGTAGTCCAACAATGTTTTCATCGATTGACACAAAGTAGCTTTCGCTAAAATCGACCAACAAACAAACATTTTTCTACCTAGAACTACGTAAGCCTTGATTTCTCTATTGAGATACGTAGGAGCAGGATTTGTAAATCTTGTCAGGCCCATTAATAAAAAACTTAGGTTTAGTCCTTCGTCGAAAATCCAAAAACATTCATCCCACCTAATAACTTTAAAAGCCTAACATTTCAAACTAACACTAATGCGCACAACTAACCTAACGGTTCCCATTGAGTACAACGGACGTGAGGGGTGCTAATACATTCCCCTTGCGTAATCGACTCCCGAACCCTGATTTGGTTGCGACGACCAATATCATTGTCGTTCTTTCTTGGGTTTTATCGATATTTCCCTTTTCCTTTTTAGGAATAGATAAAGTTCGGTGACGACTTTGTTCAGTCCATCATTGTGAGCGTGCGATTGCGCTTCGCTAGGTCGTGTCTCTCATTTTTTCCGAGGTACGACAGTGATGTCTCGAGATCAAACTGCAGATATTTTCACCAAGCCATTCAAGTTAGAAACTTTCGTGAAGCTAAGGAGTATGCTTGGAGTCACAAATTAAGTTTAAGAGGGGATGTTGAAATGTTAAACTTTATTTTGGTCTAATCTTATTATTTGTATTTTGGCTTTTTGGTCTTAGGTAATTTTGAGTAATGTTTCTAGAAGACTCTTGTACTGTTTGAAGTGTCTAGATATTTTTTATAGTTGTAATATTTTCTAAATTTTTTCTGGAATTTTTATAGTTGAGAACTCTTTAGAATTAGTGTGTCTAGAATTCTCCTTAGAGTATCAAAGAAAAATAAAAGGTTCTCTCTTCCACAAAGAATTCTACTATCTATCAATTTTCTACTAAAATCCCCCCCCCCCCCCCCCCCCCCGGAAAGTTCCAACTCATAAAAATTAATTTTAAATGCACTTTTGATCTCCTACTTTGAAGATTTTTAAAATTTAGTCCCCCATATTTTAAAAATCAGTTTTTTGTCCTTACACTTTACTTTTCTTGGGACTTCCATGGCATCCATCCCCTTTTAAACACTTGACATGCTTGTTAATGTCGTGACAACATCAATGTGGATCCATATCACGTTTGATAAATATTTTAATAATATTTATTTATATTTTATTTGACAAAATATTTTTAATTAATATAAAATATTTAAATTTAAATGGTCACAATGGTCCAAATTCAAACTCTGGTTTCTCTTCACTGAACCCTACCGGAGTTGTTTGAGATCAAAACAAAAATGTGGAGGTGAACACTTGCAAGACATATATGTGCTCTTCTTTGTAAATACAACACCTCAAAATTCAGGTTCCACTCTCTAATTTCATAATAAATCCCAAACAATCAACTATTTCTTCTCTCCTAGATTTTCCTCAAATTTCACATTTTTCCAACCCTAGATTCTTTTCTCAACAAATTTCCACTGAAAATGGGGTCTCCAATGATTCATATTCTTCTCACAACAAAGATGCTACTGATGAACACGGTTTTGGAGTAGAAGAAGAGGAAACACTAATTTTCCAGATTCATGGCTCGTTCGAGTCTTCTCTTGATAACATGAATTTGACTATACTTTCAAATTTTGTTATCAAAACAGTTGAATCAATTCATACCGTTTTGGGTGAAAATCTTTGTCATATTTTTCAAATGGGCATGGAGTGAGAATTCACTTATGGTAACCCCTCAAATTCTAGAATTTTTGGTTATTACAATATGCAACAATCGTCATTCATTAAGGGACAAAGACATATACTCTATGTGAGATTTGGTGAAGGAATTTGAGAAAGCAAAAAGAAATTAGGTTTACGTGCTTGTGTTTTCTCGGTTTACATTGTGTTCATTTTATATTGTTTAAAATTAAATTAAAATGTTTTACATCAGTTAAAAATATCAGAAATCATCATATAGAAATTTCTTGAACATTTATATTATGCATTCTCTGTCATTATTCTTGAATAATTTCTATCATTTTAGGTGTATTAACAATCACATCATTACTGTGATTTAAATTAAATTAAATTAATATTAATGGCGGAAAGAATATCTAATTCAGTTAAAGAGAAATTGATAACATTTCACACACCTTATTCATAGTAGAGATTAATTGTTATGCACTGTCAGTGTGTAAAAAGTTTTACACTGTCAATGCATCACAATCATCCGTTTGTATTACTTTTTAAATGGTTAAAATAAAAGTCAAACATTTTAAATAAATCAATGGTTCTGATTAACTGACAGTGTAAAAAATCTTTACACTTTCAGTGTATATCAATTAAATTTTTCATAGTAATGTTAATCGGCTAGGAGAAGGCCTGATAATAGTTTATCAACATCATTTATTTCATATCCCTCAGTGATTTAGATATGAAACCATGGATATTTAAAGTCATTTTGGACACACGATGTTGCAACGTTTAACAAACCGTCGCAATTCGTGTTTTGCTCTTGTTCAAACCGGCAAAAAAAACTCCTTTTTTTTGTATTTAAAAAGTTATATTTTTTAATATTTTATTTACAAATATATATTTGAATTAAGGTATGAATTCAACTTTGTCAACAAAGTTTTAGATATATATTATGTGTTTGATTATGTTACAAAGATAAAAAAAAAACACTTGAATTTATTTTTAGTCATTTTGGAGATAATATTTAAAGTATTTCAATCATCTTTTCCAACCTTCCGTTTATCTATGGATTTCCAATAGTTATAAAATATCAAATAAAATTAATAGCGGTTAAAACTATAACAATTATGCTCTTAAGGTAGATTATGAATTGTCTGCAAACATTAAAAGCTGTTGGATCCTCAATTGTCTAAACTATCGCATAATATCTGGCGACGGACGATTTTCCAACGTTTGACAAACCATCGAATATGTGTTTTCCGGTTGTTCAAACCGGAAAAAAAAACTCCTTTTTATTGTAGTAAAAATGTTATATTTTTTTATTTATGAATTCAACTTTGTCATGGAAATTTAAGTTATTTATTTTATGTTTGATTATATTACCTAAATAAAAAGGTGTCTATATTATATAAATATTGTAAAAGATATATTCCATATAGCAATATTAATTTTTAACATATTATTGAAATATATTTAAAAAATGAAAATTAGCAAATAAATTTCTATAGGGCAACGCTTATAAAAGTGTTGCCTTAAATGTTTCATTACTATAACTGTTTATTAATATACCGACACTTATAGAAAATCGTTTCCTATTCCATTAATTTATGCGGCATGTGCCCTAAAAAAGAAAAAAAAACGTTGTCTTAGACAATAGGTCACGCTTGCATCAAAGATACTTGAAAATCGTTCCATATTTTCTTAGGCAAGGATTTTTTTTCATTTCTAGCAACAATTGGTAAGTATTACAAGAGACAGTTAATGTTGTAGTGATTTTAATAGATGAAATAAGTTAACAAATGAAAATATATTTGAGAAATAAAATGAATAATACGTTGACATTTGAGGATATAAAATAACGTTGAGATTTGAGGATATAAAGAGGTAAGCAAATAGACATTTGAGATAGCTCCGTAAACTAACTAGGGTTGACTATAACTAAATTATCAATTTCATAAAGTAGACTTAGCATACATAATAACTGCATTGCTTCATTTCATAGCCTCCAATGTTCACTACTCAAAATCAATCCAGATCAACAAACAATTATTTCACATTTTAAAGATAAGATCGAATTAATATAAGTTAACTCCTTCCCAACTACCAAGTAATGATTCCGTAATGATTCATGCTTCCTTCCATTATATATAGAGATCAGCTTCTTACCATTTTTCTCATCCTTCACTATCAAATATCACATTTCACTTGATTTTGAGTTGAGTACAATGGATTCCAAAAAAGCATTCATCATCCTTGGCTTTTTGGCCATGGTTCTTTTTATTTCATCAGTGGTGTCAGCTAGGGACTTATCTGAGACTTCCACTAATACCAAAGAGAGTAAGTTAGTTATACTCTTTTTAAAAACTAGTATAAAAAATATAAGAACATATTTATTTTATTAAAATTTATTAAAACTAGTAAGGGATGTTTTTTTGCAAGCAGTTTAATGATATTTTATGGCGTTGATATGATGATGTATTTACAGAGGTTGTTGAAAAGTCAAATGAAGTAAATGATGCTAAATATTATGGTGGAGGTTACGGTGGCTATGGAGGCTATGGTGGAGGTTATGGTGGCTACCGTGGAGGCTATGGTGGTTACAATGGCGGCTATGGTGGTTACCGTGGAGGCTATGGTGGTTACAATGGTGGCTATGGTGGTTACCGTGGAGGCTATGGTGGTTACAATGGTGGCTATGGTGGTTACCGTGGTGGTGGAGGAGGCTACGGTTATGGCGGTGGCGGTGGTTACAATGGTGGTGTTTCCGACCATGGTAACTGATTATATCACCATGCATGGACATTTGAAGTTTAATAAATTTCATGAATAAAAAATGTTGAACCAAAGAGGTACATAGGTATCCTTTGTGGTTATGTAATATTTATGTGTAAAATAAATTATCACTATGTATATATGTGGTGATGAGTTTGATTTAGAACTAAAGTGGTGAATGTATTATCGTGTGTAATATAGAAAATGTCATCGTTGTTTAAATATATTTACCTATTAAACAAATATTTGCAAAAAATTATTTTCATTAATATTTTTCTTTATATTATCTTTTCATGGATATGTTTCTTATATGTATTAGAGTAAGAATTGTAACTAATATTCAAACATTTTAAACACTCACAATATGCAAAAAAAATAGAATATTTTTTTCTGTTATAAAGTATAAGACGTTTTTACTTCTTTTTTTTAAATAGGTTCAAGGATGTAGCTAAGTTAATATAGAAAAAATAAATTATGAAAGAATTTATAAAAATATATTTTGTTTTCAATATAGAATATTTTTTCAAGAATTGAATTTAAAGAAAAATAATTTTTATATAGGTTTTTATCCAATATTTTTTATAGACTTTTATTTTATTTTTCTGTTTTTCTCTCACATGTCTTCTTTGTCTTAATTAACAATATTTATTTGTGTTTTATATAAATTTTGTTTAATTTCCACATTATTAAAAGAAAATTGAACACATAATAGAAAATACGGCAATTTAATGCATTAAAAAAAGATATGGAAACAATCTATATAAAAAAATCACCAGTGACAAACAAAGATAATAAATAGGCTTAATTTCAATATTATTCCCCTATTTAATTTTTGTTTAGCTTTTATTCCCTAATTTTAAAATTTAAATTTTTGGTCTTTCAAATAATTTAAGATCAAATTTTAAAAAATTAAAGTCAAATTAATGAGTCACTGCCACATCTTCACAGATATTTTTATGTTGTTTTTTTTTATTATTTTTTACTTGATAATTTATAATAAATTTTATTTTAATATTAATATAAATTATTATATTTATAAAAAATTAAATTGCAATGAAAATTTATTTATACATATTTTTTTAGAAAATTGAAGAACTATTGACACTTAAAATCTTTTTTAATAAATATATTAATTATTATTATTATTATTAAATTAAAATTAATTATAAATTATTAAGTAAAAAATAATAAGAAATGGTGTGAAAATAATTGTTAAAGATATGGAAGTGACACATTATCAATTTGATTGTCATGTCATTAAAATTTGATTTTAATTCAAAAGGGAGATTAAAATCTCGAAAAAAACTACATTGAAGGACAAAAAATCTGAATTTTAAAAAGAGGATACCAAAACAAAAAACAAAAGAACTTAAAATAATATATATATATATATATATATATATATATATATTATATATATATATATATATATATATATATATATATATATTATATATATATATATATATATATATATATATATATATATATATATATATATATATATCAAAATTGCAATTAAATCTAATAAACAATATCGACCATTATGTTAAGTGAAAGTCAACACAAAAATAACTAATCGTTAGTTAGTTCAGTAGTGACTGATGCTGCATTTGATAGGGAAGATCACGGTTCGATCTCTGCAACTGCGATTAAGAGATGGTTGAAACCACTTAATCCCAAAATTGATCATCGAATTGGATTAGTCGTTTAAGTGGATCGGATACTAGTGGAAGAAAAAGACAACACAAAATGGATTATACAAGAAAGACCTTCTAATGATGGGAAATAACAAAATAGTTTATAATAATAAAATAGTTTATAATAATATTAATGATTCTTTAATTTTGTTTAGCCTATCTACCATTATATAACAAGGTTTTTTAAGAAGTAATTCTTGTACTCACTAGACGAAAATACCATTTACTTTTAAACTTTTATTTGTATTCCCGGTTGCCTCTATTGGCCTCCCTTATCTTTAAGTAATTTGTCCCTTTTTAAGTTGGGGTTAGTTGAAAATATGTATGTTGAAGAAATCTCATATTAACTAATTTTGTGAATGAAGAGAGACTCAAATGTTATTTATATCTATATATAAAGGAGATAGAAGATTTTGATTTAACTCTTTTTTATTTTTATTTTATCCTTTAAAATATAATTTATTTAATTTTAAAAAAAATATTAATAAAATTACAGTTTTTTTTTAGGAGAATGACCATTTTTCAAAAATACAATTATAACTGCATTATAAAAGAGTTATCTGCATTACACAAGTATAAATTAATGGTAGCGGGATAAAATAAGATCATATAAAAAAATTCTTCATGTTCATTTCCCTTTTGATCACCAATTAGATTGTGCATGTTCCTCCTAGGGTTGTCTTCTCTAATCATCAAAGGGATGTGAAAACCCTTTATTCTTCCCACTCTCACCTTCATCTTTCAACTTCCTTCTTAGTATGCATTACTGTTTAAATATATGCCGGTTAAATATATTAAATATATTTTAGGAATTGTAACTATTTTTAGTTACTTAATTTTTAATTATTTTGTCGAATTTTATTCATGTATTTGGTTTTGGAAGAAAATCGCATTGTCGTAATGAAAAAAAGTTATTAATGGAATGAGAGATGAAAGATATATAGGTGAATCAATCAGATAAAATTTTCAATTGTTATTATTTCTGCCAGTTCAAATTATAAGCGTAACAATATGTTTGTTGAATTTGTTAAATATGTATCATATTACATTTCACATGACTAAAGAATTATACTTTCATTTTGTCAGTTTTTATACGACAGCTGCATTCATTGGTAACTTCTTTAATAGTTTTATTTCTCACCTCATTCAATTTTTGCAGCTATCAATTTTCTTTATTTTTTTTTACTTATATAATTTTAAGACAATTATTCAATATATGTTCTATAATTCACCAAAGTATGCCTATAACTTATTAGTAATAAATGCCAGAGTAGATGTAATTGTAGAAAAAAACTGCCACACTATTATAGCTTAATTTGAATTGTCTAAATATACTTGACTGGAAGTAATAAAGGCAAGAAGTGATGTACAGTTAAAAAACTGCCGCACTATTATAGCCTTAATTGTATTGTTTAAATAGATTTGGATCCTCTCTTTCAATTTCTTTTTCTCCAACTATCTTCATCACATTTTTCTTTCTATCTTTCTCTATATTTTTCTCTCTTTTTATTTTTATCAATTTTTCTTAATTTCATTAATTCTATTACACTTGCTTTTGGTGAAGGAGAGAAAAGGAGGGAATCAGAGGATCCATGGTCCTGTTTAAATATACTCGACAGTTTATTTACACATTGTAGTTATTACTTTAATTTAAAGATTTAGTTAATAATATACATTTCTATTAAATGTTTTTATAATATAATATATCTTAATTTCATACATTTGTTGTAATTTTAATTTTATAAACTTACATGCATGTTTTTTATAAAAATATTTTTTATATTATATTTTTAATATTGTAAATTATAAAGATTATTGTTCCCACAATTTAAATGTTCTACCTCCGTCCTTGTAGAAACTAATAATCTCTACTCTATTTGACTAAGAAATCATCCTCTCATTCAACTCATTAACAATTTTATATTGTCATTTTCTAAATAATACAACTGTTTTGTTTCATTTTTATGCTAGGAGAAAGAATGAGGAATAAATATTTCATAATTGCAGTTTCTTTTTGTCCTTATTAAAAATTATTAGAAAATAGATTCATGTCAAACTATGTTTTGCAATCACTATAAATAAATCACAAGGACAAATAATTCTAAATGTGAGAATTTATTTTTCACTACATGTTTTCAAAAACGGACAATTATATGTTATTTAATCAAAAGGTGTTTCGCGGGCTACAATAAGAGTGCTAATTAAAGACGAAAAAGTAGATGGGGAAGAAGGAGAATTTACCAAAAATATAATTTTTTTAAAAAAATTATTGTCACAAACTCAAGTATTTGTCTATTATGTTTAATCATTCAACTATAGTTTTGCAATGTCAGATTTGACGTGTACTCACTATTACACTATATTGTTGACTACTGAAATTTACTTCATTTGCGTTATAGTGAAACGAGAGATATTTCTGATTTGGATTTTACGGTTGACATTCCTATTAAACAACGCTGTCACTTAATGTCACTGTTAATGTTTATGTTTATTTGATTAATAAACTGTGAGAAACATATTTTTTCTTATTTGATCTAAATCTTCTTATAACAATATATAAATGCAAAATTTAATTTTGGTGTATATTATTTACTTCTTCAATAATACGGTATTCCTAACTACCAAATTATTCCACTCACATCATCGATTTGCTTGAAAAAAATCAGTTGAATAAAATCACACCACAATGCGGTTTTCTCAATTCAAACAAAATTTAATGCGCGGATATTACATATTGCAAACAAAACTTCCTATGTATCTGAATAAATACCATATATTTCATCATATAAATAATTTATATTAAAATCAAATTTATAAAAAAAGACGATGTTAATAATTTTACATGTTAGCGCTATAAAAAAAAGCGGAATAACGGCCATGGAGTGCCCGTATGGACATCCTCGAAAATTTTGACGCGTGTGAATATCCATTTTGATTTTTCGAATTTTCTTTGGGTGAAAGGATTTGTATTGTGTATGAATGTTGTGTTTGTGTAATCAAGATGAGGGAGTAAGCTTTTTAGTTAATATATGATATGAATGTTGATATTTTCATTTCAATTTGTGAGGAGTATATGGTTCTTTTTTGGATGAAGTGTGAGGTTTTGTAAGAGAAATTTTTTTATCGTGAGGTTGTTGTTATTCTAGGATGGCACATGAATGAATTAAGTGCGGAATGAAGAAAATAGAAAGATGAAAAGAAAGTGGAATTTTATGTTGTTGAAATCACAATTGAAGAAAGACCAAACTCGGTTCCTGTTGAATTGAGAGAGAGAGAGAGAGAGAGAGAGAGAGAGAGAGAGAGAGAGAGAGAGAGAGAGAGAGAGAGAGGACGTGTTCAGGATTAGGAGTGTAACATTTGTGTCTTTGGTTGGCTGAGTCCTTTTCATGAGTCAACTGCATTATCAATACATGAAAATAAAGTGGTCTCATCTTAATACTTCGAATAAAGATTTCATGTATTGATAATGCAGTTGATTCATGAAAAGGACTCAGCCAACCAAAGACACAAATGTTACACTCCTAATCCTGAACACGTCCTCTCTCTCTCTCTCTCTCTCTCTCTCTCTCTCTCTCTCTCTCTCTCTCTCTCTCTCTCTCTCTCTCTCTCTCTTCAACAGGAACCGAGTTTGGTCTTTCTTCAGTTGTGATTTCAACAACATAAAATACCACTTTCTTTTCATCTTTCTATTTTCTTCATTCCGCACTTAATTCATTCATGTGCCATCCTAGAATAACAACAACCTCACGATAAAAAAAATTTCTCTTACAAAACCTCACACTTCATCCAAAAAAGAATCATATACTCCTCACAAATTGAAATGAAAATATCAACATTCATATCATATAGTAACTAAAAAGCTTACTCCCTCGTCTTGATTACACAAACACAACATTCATACACAATACAAATCCTTTCACCCCCAAAGAAAATTCGAAAAAAAAAAATGGATATTCACACGCGTCAAAATTTTCGAGGATGTCCATACGGGCACTCCATGGCCGTTATTCCATTTTTTTTATAGCGCTAACATGTAAAATTATTAACATCGTCTTTTTTTATAAATTTGATTTTAATATAAATTATTTATATGATGAAATATATGGTATTTATTCAGATACATAGGAAGTTTTGTTTGTAATATGTAATATTCGTGCATTAAATTTTGTTTGAATTGAGAAAACCACATTTAGCGTGACTTTATTCAACTGATTTTTTCAAGCAAATCGATAAAGTGAGTGGAATAATTTGGTGGTTAGGAATACCGTATTATTGAAGAAGTAAATAATATACAATAAAATTAAAATTTTGTCTTTATATATTATTATAGATTGTTCAAAATCATAAGAAGATTTAAATAAAATAAGAAGAAAAAAATGTTTCTCACAGTTTATTAATCAAATAAACATAAACATTAACAGAGACATTAAGTGACAGTGTTGTTTAAAAGGAAGGTCAACCATGAAATCAAAATCAGAAATATCTCTCGTTTCACTGCAAAACAAATGAAGAAAATTTTAGTAGTCAACAATATAGTGTAATCTAGTGAGTACATGTCAATGTGACATTGCAAAAGTATAGTTGAATGATTAAACATAATAGATAAATATCTGAGTTTGTGACAATAATTTTTTTTAAAACTCTATTTTTGGTAAAAAATTCCCCTTCTTCCCGTCTACTTTTCGGTCTTTAATTAGCACTCTTGTTGTAGTCCGCGAAACACCTTTTGATAAAATAACATATAATTGTCCGTTTCCGAAAACATGTCGTGGAAAATAAATTCTGACATTTTAGAATTGTTTGTCCTTGTGATTTATTTATAGTGATTGCAAAACTTGATTTGACATGAATCTATTTTCTAATAATTTTTAATAAACACAAAGAAACTGCAATTATGAAATATTTATTCCTTTTTCTTTCTCCTAGCATAAAAATGAAACAAAACAGTTGTATTATTTAGAAAATGACAAATTAAAATTATTAATGACTTGAATGAGAGGATGATTTCTTAGTCAAATAGAGTAGAGGTTATTAATTTCTACAAGGACGGAGGTAGAACATTTAAATTGTGGGAGCAATAATCTTTATAATTAACAATATTAAAAATATAATATATAAAGTATTTATACAAAAAAACATGCATGTCAGTTTATAAAATTAAAATTATAACAAATATATGTTATTGTTTGCAAAAAAAATATACTATATTATAAAAACATTTAATAGAAATATATATTATTAACTAAATTTTTAAATTAAATTAATAACTACAATGTGTAAATAAATTGTCGAGTATATTTAAACAGGACCATGGATCCTCTCATTCACTCCTTTTCTCTCCATTGTTGAGGGAGTTTTTTTCATTAGGAAGCATTGGACTCCCCCCTCAAGTGTGAGTCTTCAATACTCCCCCTCAAGTGAAAGCTCTTCTTACTTCCACAAACTCTTGTACCGCACGGAACGTTTCTTATTCACCACACTGGTATCGTTGACACTCTTCAATGAAATATTTCTTATTCACCACACTGACGTCGTTTGACTTCCAATACAAGTATGCTGGTCCTTGGGGGAGTATTTCACTATGGAGCCTTGAACATTGTGAGACTTCTTTTTTTTAGAGCAATACCTTTGTGAAAGACACACCACATATTCACCTAAAACCTCAAGGTGATAGGTGAGTGGATTCTCTCACTTATAAATGCTCAAGTCTCCATATTATCAACCAATGTGGGATTATTATCCACACTACTCATACTTGATACATTCTCAGCATCCTTCACCAAAAGCAAGTGTAATATAATTAATGAAATTAAGAAAAATTGCTAAAAATAAGAAGAGAGAAAATTTAGAGAAAGATAGAAAGAAAAATGTGAAGAAGATAGTTGGAGAAAAGAAATTCAAAGAGAGGATCCAAATCCATTTAAACAATACAATTAAGGCTATAATAGTGCGGCAGTTTTTTTAACTGTACATCAATTCTTGCCTTTATTACTTCCTGTCAAGTATATTCAGACAATTCAAATTAAGCTATAATAGTATATTCTACCATTACACCTACTCTTGCATTTATTACTAATAAGTTATAGACTTACTTTTGGTGAATTATAGAGCATATATTGAATAATTGTCTTAAAATGATATAAGTAGCATTTTAATTTGAAAAAAAATAAAGAAAATTGATAGATGCAAAAATTGAATGAGGTGAGAAATAAATATATTAAAGATGTTACCAATGAGTGCAGCAGTTGTATTCAGACTGACAAAGTGAAAGTATGGTTCTTTAGTCATGTGAAATGTAATATGATACAAATTCAACAAATATATTATTGTTACCCTTATAATTTGAATGGCAGAAACAATAATAATTGAAACTTCCATTTGATTGGTTCACCTATATCTGTTTCATCTGTTCATACCATTAATAGTTTTTTTTTTCATTACGACAATGCGATCTTCTTGCAAAACCAAATACATGAATAAAATTCAACAAAATAATTAAAAATTAAGTAATCAAAAATAGTTATAACTCCTAAAGTATATTTAATATATTTAACCGTGGGCATATATTTAAACAGAAATGCATACTAAGAAGGAAGTTGAAAGATGAAGGTGAGAGTGGGAAGAATAAAAGATTTTCGCATCCCTTTGATGATTAGAGAAGACAACCGTACGAGGAACATGCATAATATAATCGGGGATCAATAGGGAAATGAACATGAAGAATTTTTTATATGATCTTGTTTTATCATGTTATCATTAATTTATACTTGTGTAATGCAGTTAAATCTTTTGTAATGTAGTTATAATTGTATTTTTGAAAAATTGTCATTCTCCTAAAAAAAACTGTAATTTTATTAATATTTTTTTAAAATTAAATAAATTATATTTTAAAGAATAAAATAGGAATGAAAAATAATCATCCCAAAAACTTCTATCCTATATAGAATAGATAAAGACCACAATTTCTTACTATTATTCTCATCCTTCACTACCAAATATCATATTTCAATTGATCTTGAATTTAGTACAATGGATTCCAAATGAGCATTCCTCATCATTGGCCTTTTGGCCATGGTTCTTCTTACTTCCTCACAGGTCTCTGCTAATGCCAAAGAAGGTGAGCTACCTATACTTTTTATTTATTTATTTATCTTAAATTTAGTCTCCAAAATATGTGGGGATACTCTATTCTCATTTAAAATTTATTAAAAATTTAAATTCACAGTGATGTAGTATTTGCAAGGTTATTGAAAAGTCAGATGAACTAAATTATGCCAAATATGGTTATGGAGGCCAAGGGACGGAGCCAAAAATTTTGAATAGTGAGATCAATATAAATATAACATTTAATTTTAAAAAATATAAATATAAATTATAATTGTTCTCTACGATTTTTCATGTTCTGAAAATGTTGAATGATTTTCTCATTTTCAATATCAACAAAAATGTCCCTCTCAATATAAGTATCTAAACAATCATTTAACAATCATCACCCATGCGATTTCACATTCGATTGTTTATAATATTCATATTAGAGAAAGCTCTTTCAGCTGTTGCAGTTGTCACCGGTAATATCAACGATCACTTTAAAAACAAATATACCAACGGGTATACAACATGTTTTTTGGTCTTTACGAGCTTGATAGAAAGATCATCAATCCCCTCTAATTCTAAAAATTCATTATCAAAGCATACATCTAAGAAATAGTTTTCAAGCTGACAATCTAGTGCCAATAATTCAACTTGAGAAAACTCTAAAGGATAAAATTGAGCTAAACGAATCAACCTCTCCTTATCAAATTTAGAAAATAAATCTCCTGGACTTAAACAAGCTACATAAATGAGCAACTCAGTATTCACTTCTGTAAAATAATTGTTCAACTTTTGAAGTTATCGATCAATCACTTAATAAAATAATTCAACTTGAAAATTGTGTAAATTAGATACTTTCTCCATTTTTCGCTTTGACTTTTTTTGTTTCGATTGAAAAGTGACATCCATATCTGGAATGTCAATATCATTATGCTCACAAAATAATGAAACATGATTCAACAAAGAATCCCAACCATTATCTCTTATAGCTTGTAGCCTTATTTTGGACACTTTTACTAACTTCATAGAATTTACAATATCTTGGTCACTTCTTTATAATGCTTCCTAAAACTATTTTCATCAAGTGCAAGATGAAAATAAATTCAAAAGATTGCATATAATTCATTAGCATTAGTGTTTCACCTTTTTTTATCTAAATTTGTTCCATCTTCATCAACCATTTCTAGCACATCCATCATAGAAGAGAATAGAGAAACTATACTAAGTAATGTACCATAACGTGAGCTCTATCTTGTTTTCCCCGCCTTCTTAATTGTCATTTCTTGATTCAAGTCACGCCCACAAGATATTTCTCCATGTTCCAATGCTTGTTTCACCTTTGTAGCTTGACTTTCACGAAGAATATCTCGGCGCTTACATGATGCTCCAACAATATTATACAAATGAGCAACCAAATTAAAAAATAAAGAAATTTTAGAATGCTTTTTTGTTGATGCCATAAGAGTTAATTGGAGTTGATGGGTAAAACAATGAGTAAAAAATGCAGAACAATTCTCTTTTAAAATCGAGTTTTTTAGACCATTATATTCACCTTGTATATTAGTTGCTCCGTCATAGCCTTGTCCACATATCCTTGACAAACTTAATCCATATTTTGCAAATAATGACTCCAAAGTCAATTTCAATGTTAGAGCACTAGTATTTGAAACATGAACAACACCAAGAAAACACACAATAACTTTTCCTTCATTATTTACATAACGTATAACCACAACCATTTGTTCATTCACTAAGATATCACAAGATTCATCAATTAAAATAGCAAATAAATCATCTCCAATATCATCCAGTATAACTTGATTAGTGATCGTTGCAACAACTTTAACAATATCCTTTTGAATATCAGGAGATACTAACTTAAGATTTCCACGACAATTTTTCCAAACTTTATAAATATCTTTGTTATGGTTAACAAGAAAATTCGTAAGTTCAAGAAAATCTCCCTTATTTCTTGATGAAATTGACTCATCATTATCGCGAAAAGCTAAACCTTGTGCTAATAAATATCGGATCGATGCAATCAATTATACCTATCAAATGAATTCGATAGTCCTCTTTAACTTGATTGGATTGTTTACACAAGACACCTTCAATGTGTTACTTTTGTTTCATTAGAGTTTGACAATTTCTCCATGCTTGATTATGAGAGCTATTTACATCTCCAAGATGAACTCGAAATCTTTCACTTTTTTCTAACTTGTAAAGTCTTTTGTTATAAAGGCATCACTGCAACCTTTATGCTCTTCAAGATGTGACCTCATAAGATAACAACATAAACAATATGCAACATCCTCACTTTTACTATATTCCAACCAACTATCATATTTTAAATACCAATATGAATTAAACTTAAGAAAGGTATCTCCAAATTTTCTTTGTGGAAAAATAATTTCTTTTGTTTGACAATGACCCTTTTGCAAATAATATCTTCTAATTTAATCTCTATCACTTGAATGATAATCTGACATTTTTGGTCTTAAATCGGGATCGTTAGGAAGTTTTTCCAATTCAAACTCCAAAAAAACTTTTTTTTTCATGGGAGGACCCAATTTGGGGCTTCGACGTTCATTAGGTGTTTGAGGATTAGGAGTTGATGATTGCTCTGTTGATTTTCTTTTGAAATATTTTTCCATTTCTTATTACTAAAATCAAAATAAAAAATCACAATTAAAATCATATTCAGAAAATTCATAATAATACTATAGAATTGATACAAACACAACAATTTCAAACAAACACTACAAAACTCTAAAATAAATTATCTGCCATTAACACAATCTCAAGCTCAATAAGGTAATAATATTTTTTTACTCTTATTACAATAATAAAAATAAATAATAAAAATTAAAGATTAAAATTAAAAAATTTACTTTTTAAAAGATAACAATTAATGGAGAAGAAGCTAGTAACAGAGAGACACTTTGTAGTGAGAGAAAGAAGAATATGAAAAGTGATTTGTTTGTATTTGGAAAGAGTCAAAGAGAATTAATAGGAATATGAAAAGAAAGAGGAGTTAAATTTTTTAACTTTATTTAAAAGAATTTATTTTATTTTATCGTTTGAAACGGACATGATTGCAGCGGAATAGGATCAGAACCAAAGCTTCTGATGCCAAATGTTGGAACAAGATCAAACTTGTTCAAGGTGAATCAATGGTGGAAATTGTTATTTGGGTGGTAGAAAGGTTAATTGAGGAAGATGATGAAAATAGAGAAATAAGAAAAATTGAGATGAGAATATTGAATGGCATTATCTGAAGGCATTAACCATAAATATTATAATTGAGGTCTATTTATAGTGTACAAACCACTAAACAAACAGACTAAACAAAGCATCCAAAACTGCCTAATAAAACAAAACTGTTTTTCTGTTTTGCCTTCAGGAAATTGCTATTTCTGCAGCAAACAAGAATCCTTCCAAAATAGCTTCTCAAATAAGCTATTCTCCAAAAACACTTCAAAAGTCAATTACACTGCATTTGACTTATTCTAATCATCCAACACACCACCTTAAGTCAAATGCTCAATGTTCTTCATGTCCAACCTCACCACGAGTCACTTGAAAACATCATTCATAACCGCTTTCGTCAACAAGTCCGCGACTTGTTCTTCACTGCTGCAGTAGCTCAAACGTAACTGTCCAGAACACACTAAATCTCTCAAGTAATGGAATCTCATCTCAATGTGCTTGCTCCTCCCATGTGCTATGGGATTCTTAGCAAGATTGATGGCTGAAACGTTGTCCACCAACAACAAAACAGCTTCTCTCGTGTTGTTGTCTAGCTCACGCAGTAAGTTCACAAGCCACACAGCTTGGCATGCACACAATGACGCTGCAATGTACTCCTCCTCGCAAGAAGAGAGAGCAACCACCGGCTCCTTTTTCGAACACCAAGAGATTGGTGCTCCGCCGAACATAAAGACATAACCAGTCGTAGACTTTCGATCATCTTTATCTCCGCACCAATTGGAGTCGGTGTATCCAAGTAAATTGCACCTTCTGCCCGTGTCACTTGCCGGAAACAAAATTCCACAGCCAAGAGTACCTTTCACATAACGAAGGATCCTCTTAACCGCTGCCAAGTGTGATACCTTTGGCCTCTCCATGAACCTACTAGCAATACCGACACTAAATGCTAAATCTGGCCGCGTATTGCATAAATAACGCAATGATCCAATCAATCTCCGATATTGAGTCGGATCCACATCTTGCTCTTCCTCGCTTTTGGATAGTTGTGACCGTGCCTCGGCTGGAGTTATGGCAGCATTACAATGCTCCATATCACACCTCTTTAAGATCTCCAAAGCATACCTACTTTGATGCATGAGCAGCCCCAACTTTGTCTTTTGGAACTCTATGCATAAGAAGTATTTCACATACCCAAGGTCACTCATTTCAAACTCCTTCGTAAGCTCTTATTTGAAGCTTGAAATGTACTTTTCACAACTTCCAGTAATCAAAAAATCGTCCACATATAGACAAAGTATGATTACTCCTTCGCTTGCACCCAATTTCACATAAACACCATGCTCGGACACACACTTTTTGAAACCAATGTCGTTAAGAAAACCATATATGCGTTTGTTCCAAGCTCTTGGAGCTTGTTTCAAACCATAGAGTGCCTTCCTCAACTTGTAGACCATTGCCTCTTGATTTTGAACAACAAAACCGGGGGGTTGTCCAACATACACCTCCTCATCCAATGGACCATTCAAAAATGCCGATTTGACGTCCATTTGATATAACGGCCAACTATTGTTATTTTCTATCGCAACAACTAACCGGATGGTTTCATGTCGAGCAACCGGAGCAAATACCTCATCAAAGTCTATGCCTTCCTTTTGTAAAAATCCCTTTGCAACTAATCGAGCCTTATGCTTGATTATCTCGCCTTTCGGATTCACTTTCACTTTGAAGACCCACTTCACACCAATTGTCTTTTTACCTTTCGGTAAGTCAACCAACATCCAAGTATTGTTTTTCTCAATCGATTCAAGCTCTTCCTTCATTCCATTCATCCACTTTGGATCGCTTAATGCCTCCTCTGTATCTACCAAATTGGATTCGGCCATTAAAACGAAATGAATGAGAACACCATCGTTATTGATATCACTATCACGGAATACCTCACAATCTCAGAGTCTTTGAGGCATACCTCTCTGCCTCGCTGGTCGTCTACTCGATTCACCATCTCCGTTGCGAATGGTTGTTGTCCAGCATCATTAACAGGCTGAAAATTCAAATTTCCTTCCAGGAAATCAATTTCCCCATGTGGTAAATCGATTTCTGGGCCTGCATTTCAAATCTTAGTAGCTTCAGGAAGTGCAATTTCGGGCTGGAAATCGATTTCCCCTTTCTGGGAATCAATTTCCTGGACTGGTATAGCAGAAATTCTGCTGTCAAAAGTCAGAATTTCATCCACGATCACGTCTCGACTAATCACGATCTTCTTGCTACTCATATCAAACAACTTGTAGCCTCCGGTAGGATGATAACCAACAAGGAACATCTTTTCACCCTTGTCATCTAACTTCTTCCGAAGTTGACCCGGAATATGTCGAAGCGCTACCGAACCGAAAACACGCAAATGACTCAAACTCGGTTTAAATCCGGACCATACCTCTTCTGGAGTAACCTTTTTAAGCTTCTTTGTAGGACACCTATTTAGAAAATAGGCGGTAGTAGAAACGGTTTCACCCCAAAGCTCTTTCGGTAAATTCTTCGCTTTCAACATGCTACACACCATGTTCATAATCGTCCGATTTTTCCTCTCAGCAACACCATTTTGCTGAGGCGTATAAGGTGGTACAACCTCACGCACTATACCCTCGTCATCACAATAACTCCTAAATTCACCCGAAGTAAATTCCCCTCCACCGTCGGTTTTGAGAATTTTGAATTTGTGACCTCTTTGTCACTCAACCATGGATTTGAACTGTTTGAACACTTCAAACACCTCATCTTTCCTCCTAATGAGATAAATCCATAGCTTCCTACTAAAATCATCAATAAACGTGACGAAGTATCGGTTTCCTCCATACGAGTTGACTTGCATTGGTCTGTGTTAGATGCCCAAAAGTGCTTATTTGAGCTATCATATGTGGGCATCTTTCACTCGTTTGCCTTGCTAAAATTGTCAAAATCACATTTGTTTTACATGGAATGCGTTACATTGATAAACAAGCTTGGTGCCTTTGATGTGTGTGTTATTGTGCAGGAAAGGCATGAATTAATTGATAATAAAGACACAAGAGAATTGGCAAAGGAACCAAAGAAAAGGAGCATTTCATCTGCCTGCTTGCTAGGCGAGGCTGTGGCGAAGAATGGGTTCGCTAGGCGAGCTCCTGGCGAACAGCTCCAGTAAATTAGCAAATTAATTCGCTAGGCGAGCTCTAGGCGAAGTTTGCAGCGAATTCATTCTGTTTTGGTGAAAAGTGCAGCCAACACTCACTCGCTAGGCGAGGCTCTAGCGAGTCCCCAGCGAGCATTCCAGTAGCAAAACTTCTCAACCTCGCTGGGGCGAGCTTGAAGCGTTTCCTTCGCTAGGCGAAGGTATGTTCGCTAGGCGAACATCACAGTTCACCAAGGCCCTGTTTTCTCTGGGCGCAGGGGCTTTTTGTGCTCATATTTGACCTTCGCTAGGCGAGCCATTCTGCTCGCCTAGCGAACATGACAGTTCTGCACTTGTCTATAAGTAGCAGGTGCCACTTTTGGGCACCATACCTCATTTTTACCAACTTTTCCATTTTTTGTACTTTCTCCTAGATATTTTACAGCATTGTTTTGAGGGAGCTTTTATGCCCTAATTTCATTTCTCTTCATCTAGCAACCATCTTCCACAAAAAGAAGGTGGATTCCCATCCAACCTCGATTATTTGACTTGGATGTTGATCAACCCTCTTTCCTTACTTGCCGACCAAGCTACCATGAAAATGAGTAGCTAAGTCTTCCATTTGTCAAGGTTAGATGTAGGTGATTGCTAGCTTTGTGTGTAAATGTAAGGATCCTCATATGTAAACTCTTTAACGGTAAATATATGATGAAAACTTTGTTTCTATTTAAAACTCTTTGTGTTGGTATTTGATCGAGAGATGTTTACCGATTCTTGACCTAGGTTTTCATCCAAACTTGTTTATTAGCTAGAGATAGTAACGAATGATTTTGTTCACCATAAGGTTGAACCAAAAAGTTGTCATTTTGATAGATTGTGTTCGAGAGAAACAATGGATCAAAATGGCAAAACTCACAATGGGTGTTCGAGAGAAACGCATTGAGAGGACCTTGTGAAATAATTTATCATCTAACGGAGTTTATAAGATTGTTGACTGAGCAAATACATGCAAAGCAATGTAGTCATTGAAACCTAACTTTGACAATATTTCTCATATTAATCAAAACATAACTTTTTCCGCAATTAATTACTTTGTATGCAAGATAATTTGATTAAAACCAAAACCCTAGTGTTACATTAAGTTAAGATTAATTCAACCATTGAACGGCAGTGATATCTTACAATCTCTGTGGATACGATAACAAAAACCTGACACGAAATATACTATTTTCAACAAAATGGCGCCGTTGCCGGGGATTGTAAATTGATATTGCGAGCATCGCAATGGTTGTTTAAGTTTTAGCTTGTGAATTTTTGACTTGTGCTTGTAATTTGTTTGGTTTAGTGTGCAGCTTACGTTTTATGCGAGGGCAAATCCCTGTGGACGAACTTCTTTTTGATCCTGAGATCGAGAGAACCGCAAGGAGGCTCAATAGCAAAACGAGACGTAGGAGGCAACAGGCTAGGCAACGCCAAGAGCAAGGAGAAAGTTCTTCGACCACAAATCACCACCCATTCATACCAAACATGGAGCCACAACCACCACCACCTATTTCTACTCCATGTATCAACAGTCCAAGGAACACCGCTCAGTTTGCCAACCACACAGGAAGGCAAGCTGAGATGAAGACGGGAACTCTGAATTTATTGTATGGGAGTCCATTCACCGGAATGGACCATGAAGACCCATTTGCTTTTCTCACAAAATTTTATGAGATAGCATTGGCTGCCGGAGTGGATCAGGCTCAGGAGCTTCCGTTGTTCAGACGATTGTTTCCCCACGCTTTGCCCGGTAAAGCAAAGGATTGGTATCTCGATCAAACACCTGCCGTAATGACAGATTGGAATTTGTTAGAGGAGAAATTCATTGAAAGATTTTTCTCTCATAACCGATTCATGGAATCAAAGACGGCCATCTCGGTGTTTTCTCAAGGAACCAGTGAATCGTTGAATGAAGCGTGGGAGAGATTCAAGTCCATGCTTAGGAAATGCAAAGGGCATGGATTTGATGAATTAACTCAAATCCATATCTTCAGAAATGGACTTCAACCAAACTGTAAGACGTTGTTGGATGCCACCTCGGGTGGCTCGTTGATGTCAAAAAGTGCCGAAGAAGCCACAAACATTATCAACCGTATGGCTTTGAATGATCTTCAAAGTCAAAGTCGTGGAAATTCTTTGAAGAAGGCGGGAGTGCTTGAGTTAGGGACGAATGATGCCATACTTGCCCAAAACAAGCTCATCTCACAACAAGTGGAACTCTTAACGCAACAAATAAAAGAGTTAAGAGAACCGTCAAAAGCTAAACAAATAGCTTGTTGTGAACTTTGTAAAGGTGAACATGACACCGGATTTTGTCCACCTCCCGGTTTTGACGAAGTAAATTACATGGCCAATCAACGGGACTATCAACCAAGACAACAACAACCTTATCAACCGCACCCTCAACAACAACAACAACAACAATTCCAAGGGAACCAAGGGTTCCAACCTAGAAGCAACTATTATCATAACCAAGGTTATGGAGGTGGTTCTTCTAGCCGTCAAAACCCTCCCCAAAATCCATATCAATCTCAACAACCGCCGGTAGTCAATTCTAAATTGGAAGAGACATTGACGCAATTCATGCAAATGTCAATGGCCAATCAAAAGAGTAATGACGCGGCCATAAAAAATCTTGAAACTCAAGTTGGGCAACTTGCCAAGCAACTCGCTGAACAACAAACCGGTCCTTCTTTTTCGGCTAATACGCAAACAAATCCTAAGGAGCATTGTAAGGCGATTATGACGAGAAGTGGAAGGGAGTTGGGTAGTGAAAATGAAAAAAGAGTGGAGAGTGAAAAAAAAGAGAAAGAGAAGGAGATTGAGGAGGAAATAGTGGAAGAAAATGTTGATGGTGAAGTAGGAGTGTGGAGTGATGAGGAAGTAGTTGAAAAGAATAAAAATAATGGTGAAGTTGAAAAAGAAAAAGGTGTGGAGATTGAGGAAAATAAAAGTGATGAGGTAATAAGGGAGGTAGTGAAGAAGCCTAGATGGAAAAGTGCTAGAATTGCAAAGGGAAAGGAGGTAGTGAGCGCTACTCCGGTCCAAAATCTTCCTTACCCTCATGCTCCTTCCAAAAGGGAAAATGAACGGCATTACGCCCGGTTCATGGATATTTTTAAGCAATTACAAATTAACATTCCGTTTGCTGAAGCTTTGGAACAAATGCCAAAGTATGCCAAATTCATGAAGGACATACTGACCAAAAAGCGGAGGTATACGGAACCGGAGACCATCGTCCTTGATGCGAGCTGTAGTGCCATCATTCAAAGGACGCTTCCTAAGAAAGAGGTTGATCCGGGAAGAGTTACATTGCCGGTTAAGATTGGTGACGTTTATGTCGGGAAGGGACTTATTGACTTGGGGTCGAGCATAAATCTTATACCTTTGTCAATTATCAAGAGGCTTGGCAACATCGAGATTAAGTCCATCCGAATGACATTACAATTGGCGGATAAGTCGACGACCCATCCTCATGGCGTAGCCCAAGATGTGTTGGTGAAGGTCGACAAATTCTTTTTCCCGGTGGATTTTATTGTAATTGATATGGAGGAAGATGATGATGCTCCGCTCATATTGGGCCGACCATTCATGAAGACCGCAAGAATGATGATTGATGTCGATGACGGTTTAATGAAGGTGCGGGTTCAAAATGAGGAGGTCACATTTGATCTATTCGAGGCGATGAAGCATTCCAAGGATCGAAATGATAGCTTTCGCATCGATGTGATTGAAGACGCTATTATGGAAGTTTCAAAGCATATCCACGAGATATCTCCTATGGAGTTAGCTCTCGACGACTCATTGGAGGTTTTCACTGTTGAGGAGGAGCTAGCTCTTGAGGAATGCTTAAAGGAACTTGATAGCTTGGAAGACCTACAACCGTGGGAAGTAGAGGAAGAAAATTTGAAGAAGGAGGTAATTGACGAGAAAGTGCCAATTGAATTAAAGAGTTACCTTCGACTTTGAAATATGTGTTTCTAGATGAGACCGAGGCAAAGCCGGTCATCATAAGCAACCTTTTGACAAAAGAAGAAGAAGCCCGTCTAATCATTGTGCTAAAAACCAATTAAGAAGCTATGGGTTGGACTCTTTCCGATCTAAAAGGAATAAGTCCATCCTATTGTATGCACAAGATTTTGATGGAGGAGGATTTCAAGCCGGTAGCTCAACCACAACGCCGCTTAAATCCTACGATGAAAGAGGTTGTAAGAAAAGAAGTTGTGAAGCTTTTGGATGCGGGAATGATTTACCCGATCTCGGATAGTCCGTGGGTTAGTCCCGTGCACGTGGTTCCGAAGAAGGGTGGAATGACCGTAATCCGTAATGACAAAGACGAATTGATCCCGACTAAAGTTGCAACGGGGTGGAGAATGTGTATAGATTATAGACGGTTGAATACCGCGACTCGTAAGGACCATTTTCCACTCCCATTTATGGATCAAATGCTTGAAAGACTATCGGGCCAACGATACTACTGTTTTTTAGACGGCTACTCCGGGTACAACCAAATTGCGGTTGACCCGGTTGATCATGAGAAGACGGCTTTCACGTGTCCGTTTGGAGTGTTCGCATACAGAAAAATGCCTTTTGGGCTTTGCAATGCGCCGGCGACATTCCAACGATGTGTCCAAGCTATTTTTGCCGATCTGATAGAGAAAACAATGGAAGTCTTCATGGATGACTTCTCGGTGTTTGGTGGGACGTTTAGTCTATGCTTGGCAAATTTGAAGACGGTGTTGGAAAGGTGTGTGAAGACTAATTTGGTGCTAAATTGGGAAAAGTGTCACTTCATGGTGACCGAGGGGATCGTGCTAGGCCACAAAGTCTCAAAAAGGGGGCTTGAAGTGGATAGAGCTAAGGTTGATGTAATTGAAAAATTACCCCCTCCGGTGAATGTGAAGGGCATCCGTAGTTTTTGGGGCACGCGGGGTTCTACCGGCGCTTCATCAAGGACTTCTCAAAGGTGGCAAAGCCTTTGAGCAATTTGCTCGCCAAAGATCAGGTATTTCTCTTCACCGAAGATTGTTTGCAAGCTTTTGAGGTTTTAAAAGAAAAATTGGTTACCGCTCCAATAATAGTCTCTCCCGATTGGAATGAAAATTTTGAACTAATGTGTGACGCGAGCGACTATGCCGTTGGAGCGGTACTTGGCCAAAGAAAGGACAAAACTTTTCATGCTATACATTATGCGAGTAAGGTTCTTAACGAGGCTCAAATAAATTATGCCACAACGGAAAAAGAACTACTCGCAATAGTGTATGCGCTAGAAAAGTTTAGGTCCTATCTTATAGGGTCGAAAGTCGTTGTCTACACCGACCACGCAGCGATTAAATATCTGCTAACCAAGCCGGATTCGAAGCAAAGGCTCATCCGTTGGATCCTCTTGTTACAAGAATTCGATGTCGAAATCAAAGACAAGAAGGGGTCGGAAAACTTGGTAACGGATCATTTATCCCGCTTGGTGAATGTCGAGGTTACCGCATCTGAAAAGGAAATCCGGGAAGAATTTCCTGATGAAAAATTGTTTAAGGTTCAAGTTAGGCCTTGGTTTGCAGACTTTGCAAACCACAAGGCTAGTGGTTTTGTGCCGGCCGACCTAACTTCGAACCAAAAGAGGAAGTTCCTTTCGGATGCGAAGTATTATGTTTGGGATGACCCATACTTGTTTAAGTTGGGTAGCGATAACCTGTTAAGGAGATGCGTAACTGGTGATGAAGCCCAGAGCATCCTTTGGCATTGTCACAACTCGCCTTATGGCGGACATTATAATGGGGTTAGAACGGCCACTAAAATTCTTCAATCGGGATTTTATTGGCCAACTATTTTCAAAGACGCACATACCCATGCGCAAAGTTGTGACAGTTGCCAAAGAAGTGGTGGGATAGGTAAGAGAGATGAGATGCCTCTCCAAAATATCCAAGAAGTGGAAGTGTTCGATTGTTGGGGCATAGATTTTGTTGGACCTTTCCCACCCTCTTACGGAAATGAGTACATGCTTGTAGCTGTTGATTATGTCTCTAAGTGGGTTGAGGCGATTGCCTCACCTCGGGCGGATGCCAAAACGGTGATAAAATTTTTAAAGAAAAACATCTTTTCCCGTTTTGGAACCCCCCGAGTGTTGATAAGTGACGGAGGGTCACACTTTTGCAATGCACCTTTGGAAACAATTCTAAAACATTATGGTGTGTCGCATAGGGTGACAACTCCGTACCACCCTCAGGCTAACGGGCAAGCGGAGGTCTCTAATCGAGAGATTAAGAGAATCCTAGAAATAACCGTGTCTAATTCTAAAAAAGAGTGGTCCCAAAAATTGGACGAAGCATTATGGGCCTACCGTACGGCCTTTAAAGCTCCAATTGGCCTAACTCCGTTTCAATTGGTATTTGGTAAAACTTGCCATTTGCCGGTTGAATTGGAGCACAAGGCCTTGTGGGCCCTAAAATTTTTAAATTTTGAACATGAGTTGGCCGGTAACAAAAGGAAAGTACAACTACTTGAGTTGGAGGAGATGCGCAATGCCGCATACCACTCAAGTTGGTTGTACAAGGAAAAAGCAAAGAAGTATCATGACAAGAAGATCCGTACCAAAGAATTTGTGCCCGGACAATTGGTCCTATTGTTCAACTCCCGGTTGAAGTTGTTTCCCGGGAAGTTGAAATCAAAATGATCCGGGCCATTTCGAGTGAAAGAAGTAAAAGAGTACGGGGCCATTATCATTGAAGACATGGACGAGAAAGATAGTTGGACCGTGAATGGCCAACGATTGAAAGTGTATCTCGGCGGTCATGTGGATCGCGAGAGTTGTGCTCAGCCGCTCGATGCTCCTCTGTGAGCATCGCACCGTCGAGCTTAGCCGACGTTAAACAAGCGCTAGTTGGGAGGCACCCCAACATTGTAAGTATTTCCTGTTTTATGTTTTCTGTTGTATTGAGTACACTGTGCTAAACCCATGCTGGATGACTTGCAAGTGCTGCATTTGCCTTTGCACTTGCTGTCATGCTCGCTTGCAGCTCGCTAGGCGAGGCAGTAGCGAGCATGCTCGCTACCTGCTCGCTAGGCGAGGCAGCAGCGAGCGCTGCAGTACTGTTTACTATTTAAATCTCAGCAGGGCCATTTTGCCCTTACCTTCAAAAATTTGTCTGAACGGCTCTGCTGAGGATTTTGTGCTTGGCTTCCAAAACTCTCTCATTTGAATCTTTATCAACATCACGTGCTTCTTTCGGTAGATTGCAAACTCTCCCCACTTCTCTTTTCCAAATCCGTATACCTAAGGTTTGCCCTATTACATGTTTCTTTTTGTATACTCTTAAAATTCCAAATATGAATTGCAAATAGGGAAGTGTAGTATGGGAAATTGAGGTTGCATGTGATGTTTTGGGAGTTTGCAATGTTTGTACATTTAGGTTTTCAAATTGGGGATTTAATTTTAATTTAGGTTTTGCATGCAATTAGGCAATCCCCAATAGCATAGAACGATTCATTGTCAAGAGAAATTATTAGGTTCTGTGTGGGAACCATTAGAGTACGGGTTTTGGGGAAAACATCTTTGAAAATGCAGAAAATCCCAAAACCCGTAAGGTTCGCTAGCAGCTCGCTAGGCGACCTGGGGCGAGAGTTCGCTGCAACTTCGCTAGGCGAAGCAGCAGCGAACATGACAGTATTTTGATTTATGTTTTAATGGCTAATCTGTGTGTTGGTGTGTGTTGTTTCTTTGTATCTTTTGCAGATGGAGTCTAGATCTGGAGCTGGTAAGAAAAGAAAGGGAGCTGCAACTACTTCCAGGACCGTGCCGATTCAATTCGATACCGACAAGTTTGTCGGCCCCAAACAGGCTGCACGGTACATAGCTTTGGAGAAGCGAAAAATACTTCCTGAGAAGCGTTTTCTGATCAACCCACAAGGCACTTACAGAACTTTCGCCGGGTTGATCGACGCCAAGAAGTGGGATAGGTTGATAAGTCCCTTGGAGCATTACGACATTGCTACAGTGCGGGAGTTCTATGCTAACGCACTGCCCGACGACGACGAGCCCTTCACTTGGGTTTCTAGAGTTGCCGGGCGTGAAATTCCATTTGACAGGGATACTATCAACCGAATCCTAGGGGAACCGCTCCAGCTGGGAGCTGATCAGAGAGACCAGTACCACACCGACCTCAGGCTTCACAGAGATGTCCCTGCCATTACCGCCGACCTGCTTTTACCTGGGAGATCGGTTGAGCCGAACCCATCTGGGGTTCCTGTGAGATATCACCGGGAGGACATGACTCCCATGGCTCAGCTGATCCTACTCTTGGTTTTGACCAACATCCAGCCCAAATCACACACTTCTACTGTGCCGATCCCAGTGGCACATTTAGTCCATTCCATTCTCACTAATGTCGAGATAGATGTCGCGAGGATAATCGCCAATGAGCTGAAGGCCGTGGTTGAGAGCGGCCTTAAGTCAGAGGCACGTGTTAATTGTCCCTTGGCCTTCCCGTGTTTGATTATGAGCTTATGTGTTCAGGCTAGGGTCCGGCTTCCGTCTCGTGGGCAGGTTCGAATCCCGGCACCTATTGATGATAGGTATGTGGCTAAGTATTGTAGAGCTAAGACTTCTAGTGGCAGTGCAGCCTCAGGAAGTACTCGGGCTGCTGATGGTCCTAGTGCTTCTTCTCCCGGACTTGATCCGTACCTGAGGGCTGTTTGTGACTACAGTTTTGAGTGGATGGCAGCATCCCAACGAGCTATGATTGATATGCACAGCAGTATGCAGAGGTTGGAGCTGCAAGGTAATGACCCCTCCGGTGCTCGAGCATTGTTAGCGCGTGAGCAGTTTATGCTTAACGCTAATTGGCCTGTGGACAGGCCAGTCTATGGTGAGGGGGTGGACGCTGAAGCTGAGAATGATGATGATGATGTTGATGATGAGGCCACCGGTTCTGAGGCCGGTAGCGAGGAGGAGTCCTGAGCCCTTTGTGGGTTGAGTATTTGTACTTTTTCAGTTTTTATGTCATTTTTATTTGTATTTTTGAATTTTGTATTTTGACCATGGGTTGTACTATTGGGGTGTTTTGTCCCCCACGAACAAATTTTTATTTTCAGTTAATGTTATTTAATTATGTTTTTAAATTTGTGTGTTTAATAAATTTTTGGTTGAATGAGTGGCAAACCCTTCTAGATTGGTTGCTCCTCAAGAAGTATCCAATGAAGGTGCATCCGAGTTTGGATGGCAATAATAAGAATAACAAGTGAATGAAGCTAAGGTACATGGTTACCGTCGGCTAGAATTTTAGAATGCATTAGGAACTTTACTCTTTTTGGTAAATTGAATATTGTCTTTGTGCAACATAATAGAATGAATGTTTCATCTAGAACTTAAAACCACAAATTGTGAGGAAACCTCCATTGTTCACTTAAATGCTGGATTCTAATAAGTTTTGTTGATTCATGTGATTCATGCTTTGTCTTTTATTATTGTGAAATTGTGGAAGCAATTAGAAATGATCAAGGCACTTGTTTTCTTTCGAGCACAACTACATCCAAAAACAACTTACCTGTGAGCAGAGAGAGTATTTTTTATCCCCTTTGAGCCTAAACAGTTGAATCTCGGCTTGAAATAAAGCGAGATCTCAAAAATCTTTTTTTTACAACCCGGAAAATCTTGATTATTGTTCTTTTACTGTAAAAAGTTAAGAGCATTCACTTAGGGTGTGGAAGAAATAAGTTGGGGAGAACGAAAAAGAATTGGTAAGTACCACAACTCTTGAAAAAGAAAAGAAAAACCGAGCAAGCATAGAAAAATATATGTATAGAAAATGTAGAAAATAAACATCTGTTTTGTATATTTGATGTGAAAGAAAAGAACAAAAATAGAAAGAATGAAAAAAAAAATGCTTGCTTGGAAGAAAAATAGTGAAAAATAAAAGTGGAGTTGTGGAATATGTGTTGTGAAGGTTACAAATAAGAAACAAAGGAAACAAAGTCGAGTAGTGTGAATAATACTGTGAATGTCTCTTTTGCATCGGCACTTTCGTTTCAATGGCCTTAGAAATGACCCTTGTTTGTTAACCTAACCAAGCTTCAACCGAAAAGCCCTTAGTGATCTTTTTGCTTCCACAGTAGCATTTTTAATTGATTAGACATTGTATGAATCTGTTTGATTTCTTCATTATTTGTTAGAGAGTGAGATTAGTCCCGCGGTTGCAAACGCGCAAAATCTTCATTCCTTATTCGAAGAGGAGAGATAGGATGATTCATTCAGAATAGTATTGTTGTAGATAGATAAATATTTTGCATTGCTATTTAAGTTTAAGTTCCTAGGTATTATTTTATTCGAACCGTTGGGAACTTGTATATGCGAATTTCGCTTGTGTTTGAGCCGTTTATCCAACTTCGGAGAAACCGTTTCTTAATGCAAATCCTCTTGTCTTTCAAGAGGCATACTTTGCTTGAGGACAAGCAAGAATCTAGTTGGGGAGAGTTGTTAGATGCCCAAAAGTGCTTATTTGAGCTATCATATGTGGGCATCTTTCACTCGTTTGCCTTGCTAAAATTGTCAAAATCACATTTGTTTTACATGGAATGCGTTACATTGATAAACAAGCTTGGTGCCTTTGATGTGTGTGTTATTGTGCAGGAAAGGCATGAATTAATTGATAATAAAGACACAAGAGAATTGGCAAAGGAACCAAAGAAAAGTAGCATTTCATCTGCCTGCTCGCTAGGCGAGGCTGTGGCGAAGAATGGGTTCGCTAGGCGAGCTCCTGGCGAACAGCTCCAGTAAATTAGCAAATTAATTCGCTAGGCGAGCTCTAGGCGAAGTTTGCAGCGAATTCATTCTGTTTTGGTGAAAAGTGCAGCCAACACTCACTCGCTAGGCGAGGCTCTAGCGAGTCCCCAGCGAGCATTCCAGTAGCAAAACTTCTCAACCTCGCTGGGGCGAGCTTGAAGCGTTTCCTTCGCTAGGCGAAGGTATGTTCGCTAGGCGAACATCACAGTTCACCAAGGCCCTGTTTTCTCTGGGCGCAGGGGCTTTTTGTGCTCATATTTGACCTTCGCTAGGCGAGCCATTCTGCTCGCCTAGCGAACATGACAGTTCTGCACTTGTCTATAAGTAGCAGGTGCCACTTTTGGGCACCATACCTCATTTTTACCAACTTTTCCATTTTTTGTACTTTCTCCTAGATATTTTACAGCATTGTTTTGAGGGAGCTTTTATGCCCTAATTTCATTTCTCTTCATCTAGCAACCATCTTCCACAAAAAGAAGGTGGATTCCCATCCAACCTCGATTATTTGACTTGGATGTTGATCAACCCTCTTTCCTTACTTGCCGACCAAGCTACCATGAAAATGAGTAGCTAAGTCTTCCATTTGTCAAGGTTAGATGTAGGTGATTGCTAGCTTTGTGTGTAAATGTAAGGATCCTCATATGTAAACTCTTTAACGGTAAATATATGATGAAAACTTTGTTTCTATTTAAAACTCTTTGTGTTGGTATTTGATCGAGAGATGTTTACCGATTCTTGACCTAGGTTTTCATCCAAACTTGTTTGTTAGCTAGAGATAGTAACGAATGATTTTGTTCACCATAAGGTTGAACCAAAAAGTTGTCATTTTGATAGATTGTGTTCGAGAGAAACAATGGATCAAAATGGCAAAACTCACAATGGGTGTTCGAGAGAAACGCATTGAGAGGACCTTGTGAAATAATTTATCATCTAACGGAGTTTATAAGATTGTTGACCGAGCAAATACATGCAAAGCAATGTAGTCATTGAAACCTAACTTTGACAATATTTCTCATATTAATCAAAACATAACTTTTTCCGCAATTAATTACTTTGTTTGCAAGATAATTTGATTAAAACCAAAACCCTAGTGTTACATTAAGTTAAGATTAATTCAACCATTGAACGGCAGTGATATCTTACAATCTCTATGGATACGATAACAAAAACCTGACACGAAATATACTATTTTCAACAGTCTGCATACATCAGAATACACCACCTCAAGGTGATGCTTGGTCCTATGACTCGCATCCTTGCTGAAATTACTCTTGTGTTGATTCCCTTGCACACACTCATCACATATTTCAGATGGAATATTAACCTGTGGCATCCCGGACACCATAGCGTGCCTATGTAACGCGTCGAGGTCTCGAAAGTTGAGATGACCGAGACGGTAGTGCCATAACCATTCTTCACGACTTGCAGCAGTAGCTAAGCACCTATGCTCCATAACTTTCAACTCAATCTTGAAAGTTCTATTGGCAGCCATAAGAGCCTTAAGGATCAAAACACCATTTTTGTCCAAAACACGCAAAACCTTATTTTCCATGCGAATCGTGTAATTCCTTTTAAGCAATTGGCCAATACTTAAAATATTACATTTGATTCCAGGAATATACAATACATCTTTGATCAAGGAATGACCACCATCCCTTCTCATGATCAAAACATCACCGACACCGTCGGGCGCTAAAGTCGTGTTATCTGCGAATCTCACTCTACTTCGCGTGGCTTGATTGATCTTCACGAACCAATCCTTTCTACTAGTCATATGAGTCGAACAACCAGAATCCAAGTACCACTCATCACTACCTTGAACTCCATCTTGAATCGTTACCAATGCGTTTTTCTCCGAACGCGTTTTCTGCATTTTTCGATACTGCAGTAGTTGTTGTCCAACAACTTTGTACTACTGTCCATGCCATTACTCTCCTCCGTAATCACCACAAGAAGCTTATTTTCATCATCCGTTTCTTGCCTAGTGTTAGATGCCCAAAAGTGCTTATTTGAGCTATCATATGTGGGCATCTTTCACTCTTTTTCCTTGCTAAAAATTGTCAAAATCACATTTATTTTACATGGAATGCGTTACATTGATAAACAAGCTTGGTGCCTTTGATGTGTGTGTTATTGTGCAGGAAAGGCATGAATTAATTGATAATAAAGACACAAAATAATTGGCAAAGGAACCAAAGAATAGGAGCATTTCATCTGCCTGCTCGCTAGGCGAGGCTGTGGCGAAGAATGGGTTCGCTAGGCGAGCTCCTGGCGAACAGCTCCAGTAAATTAGCAAATTAATTCGCTAGGCGAGCTCAAGGCGAAGTCTGCAGCGAATTCATTCTGTTTTGGTGAAAAGTGCAGCCAACACTCACTCGCTAGGCGAGGCTCTAGCGAGTCCCCAGCGAGCATTCCAGTAGCAAAACCTCTCAACCTCGCTGGGGCGAAGGTTGAAGCGTGTCCTTCGCTAGGCGAAGGTATGTTCGCTAGGCGAACATGACAGTTCACCAACGCCCTGTTTTCTCTGGGCGCAGGGGCCTTTTGTGCTCATATTTGACCTTCGCTAGGCGAGCCATTCTGCTCGCCTAGCGAACATGACAGTTCTGCACTTGTCTATAAGTAGCAGGTGCCACTTTTGGGCACCATACCTCATTTTTACCAACTTTTCCATTTTTTGTACTTTCTCCTAGATATTTTACAGCATTGTTTTGTGGGAGCTTTTATGCCCTAATTTCATTTCTCTTCATCTAGCAACCATCTTCCACAAAAAGAAGGTGGATTCCCATCCAACCTCGATTATTCGACTTGGATGTTGATCAACCCTCTTTCCTTACTTGCCGACCAAGCTACCATGAAAATGAGTAGCTAAGTCTTCCATTTGTCAAGGTTAGATGTAGGTGATTGCTAGCTTTGTGTGTAAATGTAAGGATCCTCATATGTAAACTCTTTAACGGTAAATATATGATGAAAACTTTGTTTCTATTTAACACCCTTTGTGTTGGTATTTGATCGAGAGATGTTTACCGATTCTTGACCTAGGTTTTCATCCAAACTTGTTTGTTAGCTAGAGATAGTAACGAATGATTTTGTTCACCAAAAGGTTGAACCAAAAAGTTGTCATTTTGATAGATTGTGTTCGAGAGAAACAATGGATCAAAATGGCAAAACTCACAATGGGTGTTCGAGAGAAACGCATTGAGAGGACCTTGTGAAATAATTTATCATCTAAAGGAGTTTATAAGATTGTTGACCGAGCAAATACATGCAAAGCAATGTAGTCATTGAAACCTAACTTTGACAATATTTCTCATATTAATCAAAACATAACTTTTACCGCAATTAATTACTTTGTATGCAAGATAACTTGATTAAAACCAAAACCCTAGTGTTACATTAAGTTAAGATTAATTCAACCATTGAACGGCAGTGATATCTTACAATCTCTGTGGATACGATAACAAAAACCCGACACGAAATATACATTTCAACAAAATGGCGCCAACCAAGCCGGATTCGAAGCAAAGGCTCATCCGTTGGATCCTCTTGTTACAAGAATTCGATGTCGAAATCAAAGACAAGAAGGGGTCGGAAAACTTGGTAGCGGATCATTTATCCCGCTTGGTGAATGTCGAGGTTACCGCATCTGAAAAGGAAATCCGGGAAGAATTTCCTGATGAAAAATTGTTTAAGGTTCAAGTTAGGCCGTGGTTTGCAGACTTTGCAAACCACAAGGCTAGTGGTTTTGTGCCTGCCGACCTAACTTCGAACCAAAAGAGGAAGTTCCTTTCGGATGCGAAGTATTATGTTTGGGATGACCCATACTTGTTTAAGTTGGGTAGCGATAACCTGTTAAGGAGATGCGTAACTGGTGATGAAGCCCAGAGCATCCTTTGGCATTGTCACAACTCGCCTTATGGCGGACATTATAATGGGGTAAGAACGGCCACTAAAATTCTTCAATCTGGATTTTATTGGCCAACTATTTTCAAAGACGCACATACCCATGCGCAAAGTTGTGATAGCTGCCAAAGAAGCGGTGGGATAGGTAAGAGAGATGAGATGCCTCTCCAAAATATTCAAGAAGTGGAAGTGTTCGATTGTTGGGGCATCGATTTCGTAGGACCTTTCCCACCCTCTTACGGGAATGAGTACATGCTCGTGGCTGTTGATTATGTCTCCAAGTGGGTTGAGGCGATTGCCTCACCTCGGGCGGATGCCAAAACGGTGATAAAATTTTTAAAGAAAAACATCTTTTCCCGTTTTGGAACCCCCCGAGTGTTGATAAGTGACGGAGGGTCACACTTTTACAATGCACCTTTGGAAACAATTCTAAAACATTATGGTGTGTCGCATAGGGTGACAACTCCGTACCACCCTCAGGCTAACGGGCAAGCGGAGGTCTCTAATCGAGAGATTAAGAGAATCCTAGAAAAAACCGTGTCCAATTCTAAAAAAGAGTGGTCCCAAAAATGGGACGAAGCATTATGGGCCTACCGTACGGCCTTTAAAGCTCCAATTGGCCTAACTCCGTTTCAATTGGTATTTGGTAAAACTTGCCATTTGCCGGTTGAATTGGAGCACAAGGCCTTGTGGGCCATAAAGTTTTTAAATTTGAAAATGAGGCGGCCGGTGAAAAAAGGAAAGTACAACTTCTTGAGTTGGAGGAGATGCGCAATGCCGCATACCACTCAAGTTGGTTGTACAAGGAGAAAGCAAAGAAATATCATGACAAGAAGATCCGAACCAAAGAATTCGTGCCCGGACAATTGGTCTTATTGTTCAACTCCCGGTTGAAGTTGTTTCCCGGGAAGTTGAAATCAAAATGGTCCGGGCCATTTCGGGTGAAAGAAGTAAAAGAATACGGGGCCATTATCATTGAAGACATGGACGAGAAAGATAGTTGGACCGTGAATGGCCAACGATTGAAAGTGTATCTCGGCGGTCATGTGGATCGCGAGAGTTGTGCTCAGCCGCTCGATGCTCCTCTGTGAGCATCGCACTGTCGAGCTTAGCCGACGTTAAACAAGCGCTAGTTGGGAGGCACCCCAACATTGTAAGTATTTGCTGTTTTATGTTTTCTGTTGTAGTGAGTACCCTGTGCTGAAATCAAGCTGGATGACTTGCAAGTGCTGCATTTGCAAATGCACTTACTGTCATGCTCGCTTGCAGCTCGCTAGGCGAGTCTGCAGCGAGCGCGCTCGCTGGCTGCTCGCTAGGCGAGGCAGTAGCGAGCGCACCAGTACTGTTCTATAAATTTCTCAGCAGGGCATTTTTCCCCAAACCCTCAAAAATATTCAGAGCTGTTCTGCTGAGAAAGTTTTGCGAAACTTCTCTAACGCCCGCATTCGCATCGCTATCACCAACCCTCGCTCCTTCCTCTCGATTGCAAACTCTCTCCATTTTACATTTCCAAATCCGTGTACCAAAGGTTTGCCCTACTTCATTTTCTTTTTGTTTACTCTTAAATTCCAAATATGAATTGCAAATAGGATAAGTGTAGTATGGGAAACATTGAGGTTGCATGTGATATTGTGGAGTTTGCAATGTTTGGATTTAGGTTTTCAAATTGGGGATTTAGGATTACTTTAGGTTTTGCATGCAATTAGCAAATCCCCAATAGCATTAGAACGATTATTTGGTTAAATAAATCATTAGGTTCTGTGTGGGAACCATTTGTGTACGGGTATTGGGGAAAACATCTTTGAAAATGCAGAAAATCCCAAAACCCGTAAGGTTCGCTAGCAGCTCGCTAGGCGAACCTGGGGCGAGCGTTCGCTGCAACTTCGCTAGGCGAAGCAGCAGCGAACATGACAGTATTTTGATTTATGTTTTAATGGCTAATCTGTGTGTTGGTATGTGTTGTTTCTTTGTATCTTTTGCAGATGGAGTCTAGATCTGGAGCTGGTAAGAAAAGGAAGGGAGCTGCAACTACTTCCAAAACCGTGCCGATTCAATTCGACCAAGACAAGTTTGTAGGCCCGAAACAAGCGGCACGGTACATAGCTTTGGAAAAGAGAAAAATACTCCCTGAGAAGCGTTTTCTGATCAACCCACAAGGCACTTACAGAACTTTCGCCGGGTTGATAGATGCCAAAAAGTGGGATAGATTGATAAGTCCCTTGGAGCATTACGACATTGCTACAGTGCGGGAGTTTTATGCTAACGCACTGCCCGACGACGACGAGCCCTTCACTTGGGTTTCTAGAGTTGCCGGGCGTGCAATTCCATTTGACAGGGATGCTATCAACCGAATCCTAGGGGAACCGCTCCAGCTGGGAGCTGATCAGAGAGACCAGTACCACACCGACCTCAGACTTCATCGAGATGTCGCTGCCATTACCGCCGACCTGCTTTTACCTGGGAAATCGGTTGAGCCGAACCCATCTGGGGTTCCTGTGAGATATCATCGGGAGGACATGACTCCCATGGCTCAGCTGATCCTACTCTTGGTTTTGACCAACATCCAGCCCAAATCACACACCTCTACTGTGCCGATCCCAGTGGCACATTTAGTCCATTCCATCCTCACTAATGTCGAGATAGATGTCGCGAGGATAATCGCCAATGAGCTGAAGACCGTGGTTGAGAGCGGGCTTAAGTCAGGGGCACGTGTTAATTGTCCCTTGGCCTTCCCGTGTTTGATTATGAGCTTATGTGTTCAGGCTAGGGGGTGAGACTTCTGTCTCGTGGGCAGGTTCGAATCCCGGCACCTATAGATGATAGATATGTGGCTAAGTATTGTAGAGCTAAGACTACTGGTGGCAGTGCAGCCTCAGGAAGTACTCGGGCTGCTGATGGTCCTAGTGCTTCTTCTCCCGGACTTGATCCGTACCTGAGGGCTGTTTGTGACTACAGTTTTGAGTGGATGGCAGCATCCCAACGAGCTATGATTGATATGCACAGCAGTATGCAGAGGTTGGAGCTGCAAGGTAATGACCCCTCCGGTGCTCGAGCATTGTTAGCGCGTGAGCAGTTTATGCTTAACGCTAATTGGCCTGTGGACAGGCCAGTCTATAGTGAGGGGGTGGACGCTGAAGCTGAGAATGATGATGATGATGTTGATGATGAGGCTACCGGTTCTGAGGCCGGTAGCGAGGAGGAGTCCTGAGCCCTTTGTGGGTTAAGTTTTTGTATTTGTATTTCAGTTTTTATTATGTCATTTCCATTTGTATTTTCGAAATTTGTATTTTGACCATGGGTTGTACTATTGGGGTGTTTTGTCCCCCACAAACAAATTTTTATTTTCAGTTAATGTTATTTATTTTTGTTTTTAATTTTGTGTGTTTAATAAATTTTTGGTTGAATGAGTGGCAAACCCTTCTAGATTGGTTGCTCCTCAAGAAGTACCCAATGAAGGTGCATCCGAGCTTGGATGGCAATGATAAGAATAAACAAGTGAATAAAGCTAAGGTACATGGTTACCGTCGGCTAGAATTTTAGAATGCATTAGGAACTTTACTCTTTTTGGTAAATTGAATATTGTCTTTTTGCAACATAATTGAATGAATGCTTCATCTAGAACTTAAAACCACAAATTGTGAGGAAACCTCCATTGTTCACTTAAATGCTGGATTCTAATAAGTTTTGTTGATTCATGTGATTCATGCTTTGTCTTTTATTATTGTGAAATTGTGGAAGCAATTAGAAATGATCAAGGCACTTGTTTTCTTTCGAGCACAACTACATCCAAAAACAACTTACCTGTGAGCAGAGAGAGCATTTGTTAACCCCTTTGAGCCTAAACAGTTGAATCTCGGCTTGAAATAAAGCGAGATCTCAAAAATCTTTTTTTTACAACCCGGAAAATATTGATTATTGTTCTTTTGCCATAAAAAGTTAAGAGCATTCACTTAGGGTGTGGAAGAAATAAGTTGGGGAGAACGAAAAAGAATTGGTAAGTACCACAACTCTTGAAAAAGATAAGAAAAACCGAGCAAGCATAGAAAAATATATGTATAGAAAATATAGAAAAGAAACATCTGTTTTGTATATTTGATGTGAATGAAAAGAACAAAAATAGAAAGAATGAAAAAATGCTTGCTCGGAAGAAAAATAGTGAAAAATAAAAAATTGAGTTGTGGAATATGTGTTGTGAAGGTTTCAAATAAGAAACAAATGAAACAAAGTCGAGTAGTGTGAATAATACTGTGAATGTCTCTTTTGCATCGGCACTTTCGTTTCAATGGCCTTAGAAATGACCCTTGTTTGTTTACCTAACCAAGCTTCAACCGAAAAGCCCTTAGTGATCTTTATGCTTCCACAGTACCATTTTTAATTGTTAGACATTGTATGAATCTGTTTGATTTCTTCATTATTTGTTAGAGAGTGAGATTAGTCCCGCGGTTGCAAACGCGCAAAATCTTCATTCCTTATTCGAAAAGGAGAGATAGGATGATTCATTCAGAATAGTATTGTTGTAGATAGATAAATATTTTGCATTGCTATTTAAGTTTAAGTTCCTAGGTATTATTTTATTCGAACCGTTGGGAACTTGTATATGCGAATTTCGCTTGTGTTTGAGCCGTTTATCCAACTTCGGAGAAACCGTTTCTTAAAGCAAATCCTCTTATCCTTCAAGAGGCATACTTTGCTTGAGGACAAGCAAGAATCTAGTTGGGGAGAGTTGTTAGATGCCCAAAAGTGCTTATTTGAGCTATCATATGTGGGCATCTTTCACTCTTTTTCCTTGCTAAAAATTGTCAAAATCACATTTATTTTACATGGAATGCGTTACATTGATAAACAAGCTTGGTGCCTTTGATGTGTGTGTTATTGTGCAGGAAAGGCATGAATTAATTGATAATAAAGACACAAAAGAATTGGCAAAGGAACCAAAGAATAGGAGCATTTCATCTGCCTGCTCGCTAGGCGAGGCTGTGGCGAAGAATGGGTTCGCTAGGCGAGCTCCTGGCGAACAGCTCCAGTAAATTAGCAAATTAATTCGCTAGGCGAGCTCAAGGCGAAGTCTGCAGCGAATTCATTCTGTTTTGGTGAAAAGTGCAGCCAACACTCACTCGCTAGGCGAGGCTCTAGCGAGTCCCCAGCGAGCATTCCAGTAGCAAAACCTCTCAACCTCGCTGGGGCGAAGGTTGAAGCGTGTCCTTCGCTAGGCGAAGGTATGTTCGCTAGGCGAACATGACAGTTCACCAACGCCCTGTTTTCTCTGGGCGCAGGGGCCTTTTGTGCTCATATTTGACCTTCGCTAGGCGAGCCATTCTGCTCGCCTAGCGAACATGACAGTTCTGCACTTGTCTATAAGTAGCAGGTGCCACTTTTGGGCACCATACCTCATTTTTACCAACTTTTCCATTTTTTGTACTTTCTCCTAGATATTTTACAGCATTGTTTTGTGGGAGCTTTTATGCCCTAATTTCATTTCTCTTCATCTAGCAACCATCTTCCACAAAAAGAAGGTGGATTCCCATCCAACCTCGATTATTCGACTTGGATGTTGATCAACCCTCTTTCCTTACTTGCCGACCAAGCTACCATGAAAATGAGTAGCTAAGTCTTCCATTTGTCAAGGTTAGATGTAGGTGATTGCTAGCTTTGTGTGTAAATGTAAGGATCCTCATATGTAAACTCTTTAACGGTAAATATATGATGAAAACTTTGTTTCTATTTAAAACCCTTTGTGTTGGTATTTGATCGAGAGATGTTTACCGATTCTTGACCTAGGTTTTCATCCAAACTTGTTTGTTAGCTAGAGATAGTAACGAATGATTTTGTTCACCATAAGGTTGAACCAAAAAGTTGTCATTTTGATAGATTGTGTTCGAGAGAAACAATGGATCAAAATGGCAAAACTCACAATGGGTGTTCGAGAGAAACGCATTGAGAGGACCTTGTGAAATAATTTATCATCTAAAGGAGTTTATAAGATTGTTGACCGAGCAAATACATGCAAAGCAATGTAGTCATTGAAACCTAACTTTGACAATATTTCTCATATTAATCAAAACATAACTTTTACCGCAATTAATTACTTTGTATGCAAGATAACTTGATTAAAACCAAAACCCTAGTGTTACATTAAGTTAAGATTAATTCAACCATTGAACGGTAGTGATATCTTACAATCTCTGTGGATACGATAACAAAAACCCGACACGAAATATACATTTCAACACCTAGCTACCTTAGCCTCATCCGCATCATTTTCCTTGCGTTTTGAGCGACATTCTCTCGAAAAATGCCCAAACCTTTGACAATTTTAACACTTCATGGAACTTTTGTCGAGTGGTGTGTAGGCGCTTTGATTACCCTCTTTAGAGCTTCCTTCACCCTTTAGCCCCTTTGAATTTTGTGGATCTTTTCCACCAAAATTCTGGAAATTCTTCTTACTTCTAGAAGACCATTTCCCTTTCGATCTCTTGTTCTTTTCATTTAAACGAGCTTGCGAAGCCACTTCCGCTTTCGCCTTATCGTTTCCTCCTTCATCCATCCTTTGTTCATGAGCTTCCAATGAGCTTTGAAGCTCATCTTTGGTCATAGTCTTGAGGTCCTTCGATTCTTCAATCGCAACCACAATGTTATCGAATCTAGGTGTTAAAGAACGCAACACTTTCGATACAATATTCTGCTCCGAAACAGCTTCACCGCAAGACTTCATTTGATTCACCAAACGCGTAACACGCGTCACATAATCGTTGACCGTTTCCTTTTCTTCCATTTGAAATAACTCGAATTGACATTTGTGAGTTTGTAACCTTACAACCTTCGCTTTGTCTGCCCATGCATAAGCCTTCTCAAGAATCTCCCAAGCTTGCTTTGTCGAGTCACAATCGCCAACTTTCTCAAAGTTGTCACTATCGACACAAGAATGTATCAAGAAGAGAGCTTTGTAGTCTTTCTTCTTCTCTTCTTTGTGAGTAGCTTGTTGGGCTGCAGTAGCCTCTTCAACAAGAGGAGTAACATCAGTGGTAATCACATCAAGCACATCTTGATAACCGAACAAGACTTTCATTTGCTTGCACCATTTGTCGTAGTTCTTCGAATCAAGAATTGGAAGGTTGGTGGGTATTTTATCGTTTGAAACGGACATGATTGCAGCGGAATAGGATCAGAACCAAAACTTCTGATGCCAAATGTTGGAACAAGATCAAACTTGTTCAAGGTGAATCAATGGTGGAAGTTGTTATTTTGGTGGTAGAAAGGTTAATTGAGGAAGATGATGAAAATAGAGAAATAAGAAAAATTGAGATGAGAATATTGAATGGAATTATCTGAAGGCATTAACCACAAATATTACAATTGAGGTCTATTTATAGTGTACAAACCACTAAACAAACAGACTAAACAAAGCATCCAAAACTGCCTAATCAAACAAAACTATTTTTCTGTTTTGACTTCAGGAAATTGCTATTTCTGCAGCAAACAAGAAGCCTTCCAAAATTGCTTCTCAAATAAGCTATTCTCCAAAAACACTTCAAAAGTCAATTACACTGCATTTGACTTATTCTAATCATCCAACATTATATATTGTCTCAAATTCGTTCCAAAAATTTCAGAGAAACTTGGGACACAACGAAAGAACAAATAAAATACACAATATCATATGTATCATCTCAAATCCATCCCAAAATTTCAAACAAATTTGATAAAACAAAATTGATCAACAAATAAAAACTACACATCTTTCACACGTATTTGACAAGAAAAATTGTACAAAAAAAATATTGTACCAAAATATAAATTATTTTAGCTGCAATATTTCACACGCATTTGAGACAAAATTTATTAAATAGATAAATACATTCATATAAATTTTATCCAAAATATATCTAAATTTTTTTGTATGAATCTAACATAAATTTTATTAAATAAAACATCGTTATAGACTTCGACTAAAATATGTCTCAAAATTTTATACGGATTTGAGACTGAAATCGTAAGAGCTAAAAATTAAACATTTTATTAGATATTTCGTCAAAAATATGGCTCAAAATTTCATTAAAGAAATATCATTTCATATTTTATATGAACTCTGTCTCAATATTTTACACGAATTTTAGACCGAACATATAAAAATTAAAAAACTATTCTTATATATTTTGTAAAAAAAATCTCATTTATTCATACGGACTTAGGATACATTTCAAACGAAAAACGATTATTTATTTTGTTTGATACTTATTTTAATATTCCATACGCATTTGAGATAAAACTCATAAATAACACTACTACAAATAATGTTTTTAATGTCGCACGCAAAAGAGATGTAACCTCACTTATCGAGACGAGGTAACGAAAGATGACATGAAAAGATGTCACTTAACACCTCGGTTGATGAAAAACCGATGAGTAAAGCTATATGATAATGGGTTCGAATCCCAACATCCGCATTTTATTATTAACCAAGTTTGATGCGCGCCCAACATAAAATCTTGATTTTGTTTAAAAATATAGATAATAGCCCTATATTATTACGTCGGTTTTATTTAAAATCGATGGGTGATTTTTTTTTATATTTTCATTTGTACCTGAATTATATATCCATATCACAGAATACAGAACCATATTTTGTAGATTTCTAAAACAGAAATATTGTATCTGCATTACATAATCATGTCATAGAAGAACAATAGTTTACACCGTACGCAAAGCCAAAATGTACAAACTTTATAATTTTACAACAAAACTAAATTAAATGATTAACCAACAAAAACAATTACCATAATGGAGAGTCTTGTAGGTTGTCCAAAAGTTATATGCTAAGATTTGCCACGGATCGTTAATCACCTATAATTTGAACAACAATTTAAATCAATTAGGATAATCAACAACAATATTAAATATTTAGTAAAAGGAATAAAAGATATTAAAATTATTATTATAAATTACTAAGTGATATAAAACATTTACTTACTAATTTTTGCATATTCCCTCTTTATGTATAATTTCTTCAGATGATTGACCTACATTTGCAAAACAAGGGGTCTCGTAATTAAAATCTTAATTTTCATCAGGAAGATATTTTTCTTGAAGTACAATTTACCATCTTGTATTAGAAGGATCAATAACATAAAAAACTTATTTTGCTTGGGTTGCCATGATGAATAGTTATTCTTATATGTTGTCTTTCCAAGGTTAACCCTTGCGAATCCTAATTCATCGGTTTTTACATCAGTGTTACTGTCAATCCAATTGCACTTAAATAAAGAAAATTTAAAAGAAACATAATCAATCTCCAAATCTCCTCAATGAACCTAAGTACGTTCTAGATGCTAGTAAATGACTGTTATTTTTAGCACTAGAGAAGTACATGGATTCAGTTTTAACCATAACCCCACTATTTTGCATGGTACTACGATCATCCTTTGATTTTATATATAATGAATATCTAGTAATATCGTATGCACTCCAAGTAATTAAATTAAACTTAGACATATGTGACAACCATTTAATTATCTGTGATGTACAAGTACTTTATTTAGAAACACTTTTATTAAACCAAATTATGAAAGTTTTTTTATGCTATATCAATAACCATTTTTCATTCATTCAGGGATATTTTTCCTTTATAAGACTTTTGTGAAATGTCAAGTAAGGTTGAACTGAAGCCAGATTATTCAATATATACAAATATGCTTGAAGAACTACATCTCGGCTAAATTTTTTATTATTTAAATCTTAAGTACCTCTACCATCATATCTTCCCTCATAACGAGACTCTGGATTTCCTATAGAATTAGCTTATGACCAATACATTATACAAAACTCAATATCTTCTTCTGTGACGTACCATTCAAAGATCAAAGCTTCCGGACGGTGATGATTCTTTGTATACCCTTTGAAGATCTTCATGTAACGCTTTACGGGATACATCCACCGTAAATAAACTGAACCATAAATTCTAATCTCCCTTACTAGATGGGCAACTAAGTGAACCATAATGTCAAAGAATGATGGAGGAAAAATATCTCTAATTGACACAAGATAATTGCAGTATCATGTTCTAACTCGTCTAAATTTTCAGGATCAATGACTTTACTACATATAACATTGAAGAATAAGTACAATCTAATTATAATTACTCTTACATTCCTAGGTAAAATGTCACAGAAAGTCACTAGTAAAAGTTGTTGCATCAAGACATGACAATCATGAGATTTTAAGTCAATTAATTTATGATCGTTCTCTGACACATATTTCTTCACATTTGTGTGTAGGTGTGTGTGAGAGAGAATAATATAATACTAAAAGATATTTAAAGTAGATATTTATCATCTTAATATTAATTTTAATTACATCCAAGTAATTTTATTTAAGGAAACATATACAAGAAAACTCATGAAAAACAACAACAAAGCATCAACACAAATTATAAAAAAAAAGCCGAGAGAGAAGCACTAGAAAAATAGATTAATAAAAATGAGAATGTATATCACAAAATTTATAATAGAAATATTTTAAATTAGAATCAAAATTAAATAAAAATATTCATCTATATTTTAAGGTGTGTGCACAATTAAAAAAAACAGACAAACAGAACGGAAATACCCATTTAAACGCTAATTGAATATAATAAATATATGTGACTTTTTATTTATATTTAAGATCATTGAGATTTATTTTATTAGGAGTACTTGAGATTGAGATTAGAGAGAGTACTGATGTAATAGTATGCAACAATCTTTTACCTTTGTTAATACATGGATGACACGTATGAGTTGACTCATTAAATATTTTTGACAAAGTTGAAATGATATTAGTCTTTGCTAATCTTAAATGCTCACCGCCTCAATTTTGTACTCCATTGAAAAAAACAGGGAAACATTAAATGATTACATATTGTTAAATTTGGAAAAAGAAAATCCAATAAGTGGATAATTATCATTATCGTCGCTGCGAATTTCAAAATCAGTAGTACTTATGTGTTGAATTATCAAAAATATTAAACTAAACTGAGGTTGATACATAGACTAAATATGTAATAAATATTTTAAGACAAACAGCAGTTTTATAAAATTAAACATATTAATTTAAAAATAGTACATATAACCATAATTGAGGGCATAGTAAAAGAATTATGAGGGCATAGTACATATAACCATAATTGAGGGCATAGTAAAAAAAATAAAAGATGTTTTCGAAATAGACTAAAAGTAAAAAGAAATGATAACATAAACTATCGAATTGCTCAAGTCATTATTGTGCCAAGTTCCTAGTGTTGTAGATGTTACTATTAAAGAAGTGTATAGTAGATGGCTTCAATCCTTAACCATGTTAGGTTGGCACTTACACAATTTAGGCTAGTGAAGTTAAATCCACTAGAAGCTTCATATGGAGAATGATGTAAATCATGGTTAATTAATATTGGTTTGAAGAACAATATTTTTTAATAGAATTTTGATGATAATGTAAAGTAAGAGAATAATTTCATTATCTAATGTTTGATATTTGTGTAAAAAGATTTTAATAGATTTAATAAAATCTATCATCTAAAAAGAATAAAGATGTTCTACAAAATAATTATCTAGTCTAAAGATGAATCTAGAAGATCATTTGACAATATGATCATTAAACATCTCAATATTGTATCTATTGAAGCATCCTTTAGACGCACATCAGAAAGATTTTGTATTCGGACCTGTTGGTACTGTTTATCAACGTAACCTTCTGGTTATTAAGTACTAAAGTTAACACGAGTTTTCCTAGTCAACTTCCATCACAAGAAATTGTTTGATTAGCCATGAACATTTGTGAGGTGAAAACTCCTCACTAAATTTCTATATTGTTTGAGTTTTATCTCCTCACAATACATAAAATAAAATAAAAACAAAATTAATAAAGCTAAATTTCTATATTGTTTGGGGTTTATCCCCTCGCAAAATACAATCATACATGTGTTGCGCCACTTTCATTTGCTCGTTCTTCCACCTCTTCAGGATCTCTTTCTCCCTCTCTTTGTATGGTTTATTTACTTTCTCCCAATTCCACTTCATTAACCTCATTCTTCCCCATCCAACTAAGATTTTTTATCAAAAAAATCTTCAATAGACTTATTTGAAAGTTAATTTTATAAAAAAATTATTTCTTTTTTTAATTATATCAAATCCCTAATTTTAATGTATTTTGTTCATTTTTATTTTTTTTCTAAAAGTTTAAACTTTTGCTAGGAGAGTAAAATTAAAGGTTTAGAGTTTTTTAATTTTTCACCTAAGGTGCAATTTTTTTTTCTTTTTTTTAAAAAAAAATTGAATGTATAAATCTCTGAATATTTGTTGTTATTAGTTGATATTTATTGGATATTATTTAGTATATGTTAGTATTTGTTAATATATGTTAATATTTGAATATGTTGATATATTAGTTAATTTGTTGATATATATATATATATATATATATATATATATATATATATATATATATATATATATATATATATATATATATTAGTATTTGTTAATATATGTTAATATCTAGTCAAGGCAACAATGTGGAACTTTACTAATTTTTTTTTTAATTTTATTTTCAAATTTCATTTTTTTATTTTATTCAAATTTTATTTTATAAAATTTAAAATTATTTATTTATTTATTATATTGATGGTGTTTTATTATAATTATATTATTATATTTATAATAATATGATTATAATATTTTTTATATATTATTATAAACATTAGTTAGAGGCTAATCTCCTCACAAATACTAAAACATATTTGAATTTGATTGGGATTTATCCTCAAGAATATGCCTAACACGCTGGTTTGGGGCTTTGTCCCTCACAAATGCAAAAACATAGATGTATTTGTTAGGGGCTTATCTCCTGGCAAAATATTCACTCGACTACGCTACAGACTGCTCCTATGCCTGTATGTCAGTAGATAAAAATTTATATATGATAATTTGCGAGGGAGTTAGTCCCAAACTAATTAGTTACGTGGAAAGCCCCTAACTAAATATTAGTGACTTCTTATTTAGCTAGGGGGCTTGTTCCTTCACAAGTTTTTGTTTGTGAAACGATTTTTACAATAGTGAGGAGTTTAACCCTTAATTAAATTATTTTTTTCTTGTAGGGCTCAAACTTAAACTCATTAGTTTGATCCCTTGGTAGAGAGATCAAAGTTGTCATCATCTCAGAGTTTGTTCCTCTAGTGTCAATCAATAAAGTTCATTCTCTAGAAGAAAATTTAGTGTATTTTCTTCTTAATGTTAAATTTTGTAATATATCTATCCAATAATAGTCAAGGTTCAATCATATGCCAACGCAAAATGTTTGGGTTGTTTCCGTTTCATAGAAAAATCGGTGCTTAAAAAATTCATATTTATTTTATCTCATATCAAACAAAAGTAATTTTTGAGAAAGAGATCCTTATAATTTGATAAAAATTCATGAAAAAAATTACTAAAAAAACAAAGTCTAAGTCATAATAATGACATTCACATCTAAAAAAATATATAGTTATTTGTGTTTCTATCAAAAAATCAAAATAAATAATTACTTATTCGGAATTCCATGAAAATTTTCAGATTCATTTTATGTGATATGAGATGGGTTTATACAAAATATTATTTCAAAATTCAATCATACGCCAACGTAAAAAATCGGCGTTAAAAAATCATAAAAAAATTAATTTTAGATCATTAGATTGATGTGTTTAAATTAACTATGAATTAGCTACCAATTAACTATAAATTTTGGGTTTATTTAGGGTGTTCATCTTAGAAATGTGTCAGCTATAATTTTAATTAATATAAAAAATTAAAATGGAAGAAATTGTGGCAACAAGTTTGATTTTGAAGTGGTGAATGTATTATGATCTTTGTAACGGACTTTCCATCGCTATAGTAGAAATATTTCACAACTCTATGATATGTATTATGTGGCGATGAGTTTGATTTCAAACTAAGTGGTGAATGTATTATCATGTGTAATTTATCAAATATCATTGTTGTTAGTACTTTCCTTCCTTTTTCATTAAAAAATCCGTAGTATGTATTTTACTAAAAAAATTCGTTGATCAATGTCATAGTTTCTGTATTAATATATATGAATTTATTCTTGACGTCGAAAATCAAAGATAAGATTTCTACAATTTAAATTTATGTAAATTTCGCGTTGAACAACTGAAATAAAAAGAATGTACAAGAAAAAAGGAAAAATAACATGCTGGTAGAAAAATGATGGATTAGAATTAGGTGAATAAATAATGAAACAATCAACTATAAAATAATGAAATGAAACCAAACATGTTTATTAATTGAATAGAGATTGAATCAACGTTTTTTTTGTAAAATTTTAAAAAATCATTGACTTTGTCTATCAGAATGCCAACCAATGTGTTGCTTGTTGAAAACTGTTGTTTAGATAAACGGTTTTCAATAATAAAGATTGCATGTCGTTCTGCGATTAAAAACCATTGTAGTTGAGATGTTCTAGGGAATGACTATTTTACAAGATATAATAGCGGTTTGGAGCCGAAGTTTATTTGAAACAGTTCTGGTCGATCTATATTTTAATTTCTTCTTCAAAAGCTACAACAATGATTTCTATACTACTAGAACACTTTATAACCATTACAAGAAATGAATTTTTAAGTGAAATCATTTTATTTTATAAACCTGGTAATAAATATCAATCACTATTCACAATTTTTTATAAATAATAATTTTAAAATAATCTTACATTTTTTTAAAAATTCATAACAAAATAACATAATTTATCATAATTAGTATATTCTTTTGACAAAAACAGATTTATAATATTAGATGATTAATAGTAAAATGTCAATTTTTTCTAAAGGATTTCATCGATACACTTCCTAACTTTCCTAAAATCCAATCGAATTATCCCTCCCCAAATCCGTGTCTCCTTTTTTAACTTCCATGTTATAGGTTTCTTTTCTATTTCATTCTAGTTTTGTATTTCATTTGACTTTCATAATCCAATTCGATTTTATTTTTCATCTCAAAACCCCAATTAACTTTCACCTTCAAAACTTGAATCAAATTTTAGATATTACCATCAAAATCAATTCTTAATGTCACTGCCGAAATTGATTCCTCTCCTTTCCGAAATTCATATAAATATTTCACACAACTTAAAATGAAGTTTGTTACAATATTACAAAATGCAAAATATTATGTGTATCATTTAAAATACACTTAATATTTCAGAAAGATTTAGGTTAAAATTGACTAAGAAATAAAAGATGCATAGTATTATATGTATTATTTCAAAATAACCCTGAAATTTCAAATAATTTTGAATGAAATTGATAAAAATAAAAAGTGTGCATCATTATGTTTACCATTAAAGTTCGTTCCAAAATTTAAGACATATTTAGGATGAAATTGATAAAAAAAAATAAAAAATTAACAGCATTATGTTTACCGTCTCATCCGTCCCAAAATTTCAGACAAATATGAAACCAAATTATTTAATAAATAAAAAATGCACAATATTATATATACCATCTCCATTCCGGTCAAAAATTTTGGAGATATTTGAGACAACAATGAAGAACAAATATAAACATTATACACACCGTCTCAAACTTTCAGATAACTTTGAGACAAATTTGATTGATGAATAAAGAAAAATCAAATCATTATGTTTACCGTCTCAAATTCATTCTAAAATTTGTGTGAAATATTTATATGAGTTTCGGAAAGTAGAGGAATCAATTTCGGCAGTGACATTAAGAATTGATTTTCACTCTCTTATAATAGTCATTAAGTTTAACGTTTTAACTTAATAAAATAAAAACTAATAATTTATTTCATTCCTTCAATTAATTCTCATTACTTGCTTTGAAGTTTTCAACGACATCATTGCATTTCAACAACGCATATACAGTAAGAACAAAATCAATTACTCATTCAAAATAAATTCATTTGATTTTTAATTTGTCATTAAGAATTATTAAACAGAATAATGAAACTTTAATTTTGTTGAATATTAGTGAAAATAATATTTTGATCATGATTAATTAATACAGTTTTAAAATAAATAAATAAGACATAATTTATATGTCTAAATGTTTTAACTTATAATGATAATAATTTTTTAAATAATTAATAACTACAACAATCTTCCACACATGTAAAAATAATTTAAGAAAATTGTGGCAAAATTACATCAGACGTCCTTTTAATTATATTTTTATAACATATTGATTTTTTTTTAATAATTTGATCCTTTAAAGTGATTTCTATATCATGTTTCTAATATTTTAAATATTTAAAAATGTGTGTCGGTTGTATTTCTAGATATTTTAATACCACTCAATTATAAAAAAGGATAATAATGCACACGTTTATTAACTTAAAGGACCAACATGTTACACAAAAAAACTTAAAGGACCAACATGTTACACAAAAATAATTTAAAAGACATGTGGTGTAATTTTGCCAAAATTTTGTTTTGTTTTTAAAAAAAAAATCTTTCGGTTAATATTTTAGATGTAATGCATCAAACTTGTGTAGCAAGTTATATGAACCAGTCCTAGAATGATAAAACTTAACATACAGTGACATTGGTGTAACAAGTTATATGAACCAAAGACAATTAGTATATGTTAGAGGTCTACCATTTGCATCACACCCCTACAATTCTTGTTGTTGGCGATGTGGTACACTATTGGGTCGTGCGCGTGCCTAGTTTTTCTTATGAGTGCTCTAGAGATTTCACCAAGAACTCATACAAGAGGCCCTACTTGACACTCATGTTGGTCCACTTTAACTATGTTAACACATTAAACTTTGTTGACTCACACCTCTGTTTGTGTAGTTTTGTTTCTTGTGTGGTGGTGTTTTTGTTTGAAGATATTGGTTGAGCTAGTTGAATTCTTTTAGCTATCAAATTTTTTGTGTGATATACATTGATTGTGTAATCCTGCTATTTTATGCAGGTCTTGTAACTTGTTATCTCTATGAGATAATCTATTATACAATAAATTTATGATACTGTGTTTTATGAATAAGTTTAGGATATAATGACATGATTGGTTAATTGGGGTTGTTGTTGTGTGTTCTACTACTGCTATAATAGTTGTACTATGACTCCTTTTATTAATGAATTTAGATGCTTAAAAAAATAAATCAATGAATTCTTCTTTAATTATATTAGACTAAGTAAGCACCATAACTTAGCTTACTATATGTGTATGTATTTTTTTTAGAAGTAGTTATGGACCGTAGTTGGATGAATTCTAACCGTTTGAGTGAAGAGTATAATAATGGAATGGGCGAGTTCATACAATTTGCTTTTGAAAAACTTCCTAATAATAACGGAAAGTTTTATTGTCCTTGTGTTAAATGTTTGAATATTCCCTCGTTACATTTTGAGTTGATAAAAAGTCATCTTATTTGTCACGGGATTAACCAAAATTATACTAAATGGATATGGCATGGTGAGTCGGTAAACATGCCAAGTGCGTCAAATACAAATGAAGTCAATGTAGATATGAACAATCGGCTAGATGATATGATCCCTGATATAGGCCCAATTCTTTTCAACTAGCACATATGTATGATAATTTGTGCAAAGATAGAGAAGAGACTTTGTATCCGGGGTGCACTAACTTCACACAGTTGTCTGTGGTGCTGAGATTGTTCAACTTGAAGGAGAAAAATTGATGGATAGATAAAAGTTTCACTGAATTGCTTGAGTTGTTGAAAGAAATTCTCCCAGAAGGTAACACATTACCAAATCGTAACTATGAGGCAAAGAAGATATTGTGTCCGATGGGTATGGAGTATAAAAAATACATGCATGCCCTAATGATTGTATATTGTATCGAAATGAGTTTGAAGAGTTGAAGAGGTGCCCCAAGTATGGACTGTCACGCTATAAAGAGAAGGACAATAATTTAAATTTTGATGAAAGCATACAACATCCTCCAGCGAAGGTGTTATGGCATCTTCCAATAATTCTAAGGCTCAAACAATTCTTCAATAATGTAAATGATGCAGAGAATATTAGATGGCATGCGGATGAAAGGAAATGTGACGGGTACATTCGACATCCGACTGATTCTTTACAATGGAAGAAAATTGATGCTTTGTATCCAGAATTTTGGAACGAGCCAAGAAACCTTAGGCTTGGACTTGCTACAGATGACATGAATCCATACGGGCACTTAAGTAGTAACCATAGTTCATGACCCGTTCTCTTAATGATCTACCATCTACCTCCTTTAATTTGCATGAAGCGCAAATACATTATGTTATCCATGATGATTTCGGGTCCAAAGCAACCGGGAAATGACATAGATGTTTATCTCTTCCCATTGATTGAAGACTTGAAAGTTCTTTGGAACGAAGGTATTAATGTGTTTGATGCCCATTCTTGTAAATATTTCAAGTTGCACGCAATGTTATTTTTCACCATCAATAATTTCTTGTATATGGGAACTTATGCGGCTATAGTGTGAAGGGGCATAAAGCATGTCCCATATGTGAAGAATGCACTTTCTACGAACAATTGAAAAATGGAAGGAAGACAGTTTACCTTGGGCATCAAAAATTTCTTCAATGCTTTCACCCATATCGTAGGTTGAGAAAAGCATTTAATGAACACCTGGAAAATGAAATTCTCCAAAAGCCTTAACTGGAGAGTAAGTTTATGACAAATTGAAAGATGCCAATGTTATATTCGGGAAGGACCAAAAACAGACCACCGAGAAAAACATATGGAAGAAGGGGTATGTGTTCTTTAATCTTCCTTATTCGTCTAGTCTAGATGTTAGACATTGTATCGATGTAATGCATGTTGAAAAAAATGTGTCTGATAGTGTAATAGGAACACTTCTCAACATTAAGAGAAAAACAAAGGATGGTTTGAATGCTCGTATGGATATGGTTGAGATGGGTATAAGACAATAATTAGCTCCACAATTAGAAGGTAAGTGAACATATTTGCCTCCGGCATGTCATACTTTGTCAAAAAGTGAGAAAAGAAGCTTTTGTGAGTGTCTACGGGGCATAAAAGTTCCTCAAGACTACTCTTCAAATGTCAAGAGTCTTGTCTCCATGAAATATTTGAAATTAGTTGGATTGAACTCTCATGATTGTCACATAATGATGTAACAATCACTATCAGTGGCAATTTGTGGCATATTGCCTAAAAAAGTTAGAGATGTCTTATTTAGGTTATCCTTATTCTTCAATGATATTTGCATCAAAGTCATTGATCCTAATAAATTAGATGAGTTGAAAAATGAGGTTGCAATTATATTATACCAACTAGAGATGTATTTTCCTCCTTCTTTTTTTGACATAATGGTTCACTTAATTTTTCATTTAGTGAGGGAAATTAGGTTGTGGGGTCCTGTTTATTTGAGGTGGATGTACCCAGTTGAACGATACATGAAGATTTTAAAAGTGTATGTGAAGAATCTACATCGTCCCAAAGCATCTATTGTTGAAAGATATATCGTAGAAGAAGCTATTGAGTTTTGTTATATATGTCAGAAGCATAAACAATAGGAATTCCTAAGTCTCGTCATAAGGGAAGATGTGCAGGTAAGGGTACACGAGGTTTAAAACTTAAGAGCATGGGGCGTGCAAAAGTACTTCAAGCACAAATTTATATTTAGAATAACACTGATGGGGTCTAACCTTATCTTTGGGCTCATAAAGTTATTGTCAAGGGAAAAAATTCTAGAGTGAATGAAACATGGTTGATGCATGAGCATAACAAGACTTTTTTTAAGTGGTTTAAAGAAACCATTTTAAATGAAAATTTTGCTTCTGTTACACTAAAATGGCTATCAAGAGAGCCTAAATTTGATGTCATAACTTGGTCTGGTTATGATATCAATATTTTTTCATTTTATACAGAGACTCAAGATGCCAAAAGTATCGTACAAAATAGTGGGGTTATGGTCGTAGCTGAGTCCATGCACTTTTCTAGTTCAAAAGATAAAAATCCAATTGTGGCATCCATACCTTACTTTGGAATCACTGAAGAGATTTGCGAAGTTGATTTCATTAAATTTAAAGTGTCTGTTTTTAAATGTGAATGGATTGACATAAATAGTGGTGTCAAAACTAATGAATTTGGTTTTACATTGGTGGACCTTGAAAAGGCATCGTATACGGGCGATCCCTTCATTATGGCATCTCAAGAAAAACAATTATTTTAAGTTTGTGATCCTTCTAACTAAAAGTGGTTAGTGGTTCTTCAAGGTAAAAATATGCATGAGCCTAATGAAAGTCTCAATTCAACCTTAGAAATTTTGGAGAGCCATTCTTATCAAAGGATACCTACTTCCATTAAGGAAACTATAGATGACGACGTGTATTCCACTCATGATGATCATGAAGAAGGGATATGGGAAAATATCTAATCATGAAAATATCTGAAAGTAGTTTATAGGCATATATGGTACATTTTAGTTTATCAAGAATTTTTACTTTGATTCTGAACTTTAGTTTTAATGCATATATGAAAAATTATTCATTATTAATATGTTTTTTTAATGCAGACACATGGATGATCCATCAACTCTTTCACCAAGTGAGAATGATACCTGACCTACCAAAAAGAGGGGTAGACATGACACACAATTGAAACAATTGTGTTTACGTGAGAATGGTGTAAAGAAACCAATTGATTTTGATCCAAGGACCAAAATACCTTTAGGGGGAAACAGAATAAAGTTCAAGAGTCATGTGGGTTCCATCGCTCGAAGCAAAGTCAACATTTTGGAGGAATATTGGGATAATGTAGATTCAAAAGTGAAGGATCAAATATGGGAAGATATCATGGTATAATATTAATAATGCTTGCTAAATGTATTACTTAAATGTATTATTTTCATACACTAACTATTTTATTCGTTGTGTGATGTAGGAACAATGGGAAATTCGTGATACTGATATTGGTGTAATGAAATACAAATGGATTTCCAATGCGGGTGAGTATTGGAGGGCATTTAAAACGGCCCTAACAAGGCGATATTTGAATGATAGCGAATTGAGTGACATATCTCCACTTGAAAAGTATCATTTTCTTGATGAGAAAACATGGCATAAGTTTATTAAGATGAGACAGGAACCTTCATTTCTGGTTAGTTGGACTTGAGATTCAGTTTATCAATCAATTTTATTTTTAGTATTTCCTTTAATTGGTGTGTTATTTATAATAGGAGAAAAGAAAAAGGGGGAAATGGTTCAGGCTTGTAATAAATACCCCCACATCATGTCTCATGGGGGATATGAGTTTATTAAAGAAAAGATGATTCAAGAGAGAAAAAAAGACAAGAGTCAGTTGAAGATTCCCTCCCTACACCTCCATCTCCATCAAAACGACATGAGAAATGGATAAGAGGCCGGAAAAAAACACCAGGAGAGTACACATCAGAAGAAACACGACTTGTTGTCGATAAAATTGTAAATAAATGTATACCATCGATTTTTTGTTAGGTATATATCGTAATACTTTTTGTTGCAATGAAATGAATTTGTCTAGACCCTGTTTTTCGCATTCAGCCCTGTTAAAATAAAATCTACATTATTCCTTGTCTAGACCCTGTTTTTCGCATTCAGCCCTGTTAAAATAAAATCTACATTATTCCCTGTTATAGTGTGTATATTATCGATTCATAAAATGTGACATGTTAAAATAAAATCTCCTTAGATAAAAAATAGAAAGTTTAGGCTTACCTTCTCTTTAAAACTTCACACTTTAAATGAAGATATGAGTGTGTGGTTAATTATTTTATTAACATCATCTATAAATAAAATGGTTTGTAGTTGCTATAATTATAGGAATGTGTTATGTTTGTTTAGTCATATAAAATAAATGTAACTAGAGGACTATTATAATAAGTAACCCTGGCTTTCGTGTACATGAATAAAATTAAATAAGAGTGTGGGTTTAATTTTGTTTTTTAATCTCGATATTTATATTGTTCCGTCTTTTTTATAAGTGGAGGCCGATACTAATTAAGATACAATTCCAAAGAGAATTTTGTTTTTTCTCAAGGTATTCTATAAGATTATAGACTTGTCTAAAGTATTCTTAAAATATTTGATTATTACTACTCTATAGAATTTATTAGAATGCTTGGTTAAACTCTTATATTATTTTGTAGGATTCTCTCGTTAAAAAAGCATCTGAAGGAGCTTTGTTCCTTAAGGACGTCAAGATACTTGACTGAAGCGATTGGGCAACTTGAACACCCTGGACGTGTTCGTGGTCTGGGAATTCGAGAATATTTTGATTCATATCCTCGTGATGTTGGACCCACCTCACTTGTTTTCAGTAGCACACAAATAAAGGCCATAAAATTAGAGCTTACAAAGGAGATTAGAGAACAAGTTATGAGGGACATATCGTCAATGACGACTTTCTCTCAACAACATCCAAATTTCTCAGTCTATTCACCTAATACCACGAAACGTGCAAGCACGAATGGTAGTTGTTCAACAATGCCGCATATACAAGAGGATGAGGAAGATATCCCTAAAGAGTGTGAATTATATGTTGATAAGAAACATCATGTAGTGGCATATGTGAATGTGTATAAGTTGGGGCCCACCATACATAATCAATTGTTGGATAATGATATGGCAAGGGTGGTGGTAACCAAGGTGCTACATTCAAATGCTCAAGTCCCTATGCCCACAGATGAGGTGACAAAGGTTGGTGAGGCCCTCAACAATTTCATTCAATGGCCGAAAAAACTTTTATGTCTTGTTACTAATAAGGTATTCAATATTTGTGTCCTTTTTTTCAATATAAAATGATTATCTTATGATGTCTAATATTTTATCTTAATTATTTTGGATGTTGAAGGAAATAAAGAAGATGTCCTTCCATCTAAAAGGTCAAAACCTAAAAATATCGGCGCTGAAAAATTGATGTTAAAGATAATGTCACAGAAAGATGCTTTGAAGTTCGAGTTGGAAGGGGATAAATTTGTTTATCTCCCGATCAAGGATATTATGGAATTGTGTATGAAGACACAAGATTTACACATCTCTATTCTACGTATATGGGTGGTGTAAGTACATTTCTATATCATTTTTACTGTTGCATTTTTCATATATTGGTACCATAATGACTGTTTTACTCGATAAAAATTATTGTTGGGATTTTTGTGATTTTTCAGATTCTACTCTCTCTCTCTCTCGGGTTTTTTTAGATTGCTACAAGGTTGGTTGTTAGTTGTTTATTGCATATATTTTGAGTTGTTTAAGGCTTCTGTATTATTTTTGAAAATTTTAATTCTCGTTTGATCTATTAAATAGTGTAGACAATCATCATCAACATCATAGTTTTATGCTTAAGTTGTCTAATAAACATGGATTCAGATTTCTGCATGTTTTGGTTTTGTACGTATGTTGCTCAATCAACATTATTGTGTTTTTGTTTGATAATTGTAGTTGGATTAAAATTATGTAGTTTTTTAAGACTCTTGAACTGCTTGTTCCATATTATTTTTAGGATCTTTTACTAGTAAAGCTTGTAACAATGTTAAAACCTACAGACCCTCATTTTATGTAGATTTGGATGTTTGTGTGACTTTCTACTTTGAACTGTCTAGAAAATAATTTCAATATACACTATAAAACCAAAAGGAACTAACATTAAATACATATCTCTAAAATCAATGTGACGGATTTATTTATCTATGATCCTGATTGATGTATAACATGAGACACACTTATAGATCATGAAGATATTTATAAAATCTTTGCATCATATTTGCTACAGAACAGAAGAAAAAAAAGACATTATGGTAATGATGATTCTAATCTCTATTATCAGAAAAGAAAATGAGAAGATTACAACCCATATATATACCTTCCTAGGAGTTAAGACAACATTTTGTGATAATACTTTTTAGTAGTTTCTGGTTTATGATATAACTTATCTCCCATGTATACAATATACACCTAGAAACATGCATTTAATAAATAATTTTTCTAAAATGAAAAAAAAGCTCATGTTTATTGACATGCATGTTAAATAGTTACTCACAATACTTGTTTCTTCTGCAAATATCTAAGAGATGATAAGGAAGTTTTGCAGTAAAAGAAGAGATTAAGTTGCAAGCAATTGAATCTTTTTAGTATCCATTATCAGTATAAATCTTCCAAGGCTTTCAAAATTCTTAAAAATCATACAAAGTTGCTAAGTGTTTTACAGTGAGACACATAATATAACTTTTTGAAAATAAGAAAAGTTATAGTGCTACTTTTCTTTTTGTCAATAAAATGAAAAAAGTATGTATAAATATTTTCATGATCTATAAGCGTGTCTTATATTATACAACAAAGAATCATAGATAAATAAATCAGTGACATTGATTTTAGAGATATGTATTTAATGTTAGTTCCTTTTGGTTTTAAGTGTATATTGAAATAATTTTCTAGACATAAGGTTGTATACCTCCTTCCATTTTCCAAAAGAGGAGTACAAATTAGATATTAATGCATAACTTCACTGTTGGAAATCCCCCAAAACCTATGGAGAATTTCAATCAATCTTGATGAACAATATTGTTATCACCCACACAATGATAATAATAGAAAAGAACAATGGAGAAAGAAAGAAAGTAAAGAACGATAAAGGAAAAGAAGAATAAAATTCTGCAGAGTTTCTCTCTGCCCACAAACTGTGGAAAGCTTCTTATTCACTTTGTAACTGCAAAATACTGTGAATTACAATGTTATGAATACTCTATTTACTTCATTACAAAAATAAGGGTTACTCCCTCTATTGATAGATTTAGGTTAACTTGAACCTCAAGCTAAAGCTCAAAACTATAAAAGCCCAAAATAACTAACACTACTAACATAGGCATAAGTCGAAATCATGTGTGAAGGAACATGCTTCGACACTTCGACACATTAACACAACTCAACATACTAGGTGGTTCTACACTTTCTTGTTCTGTCGAGCAACCTGCTTCGACACAAGGAATTACAATTCAACACACTACCTAATTTATTGTGTCTAAGCTATCTACATTCATCATAGCTTTTAGTTTTCTGAACACTTCGACCTGCACTCCCTTTGTCATGATGTCTGCAATCTGATTCTTAGTTGTTCATTTTTCCATATTCATCTTCCCATCTTCTACCTGCTCTCGAAGATAATGGAACCTCATCTAGACGTGCTTGCTTCGACCATGTGCTTTCGGATTCTTCGCCAGATTGATAGCTGACATGTTGTCGATCTTCATGGTAATTGGTACATGACTCTTTGTTGTTATCTCTTCGACCAGATTCACCATCCAGGTTGCTTGACATGCACAAAGAGAAGCAGCTATGTAATCTGCTTCGCATGACGATAATGCCATTACTGGCTCTTTTCTTGAACTCTAAGCATTTGGTGCACCACCTAGCATAAACACATAGCCAACTATGGATTTTCGATCTTCGGTATCACTACACCAACTTGAGTCGGTGTATCCCACTAATTTATATTCTTTTCTTTCATCAGCTGCGGGAACAAAATGCCATAGTCAAGAGATCCTTTTAGATACCCTTGTATCCTCTTTGTCACTGCTAGATGTGATACCTTTGGCTTTTGCATGAATCTACTCAACATACCTACATTATATGCTAAGCCAATCCTTATGTGAAAAGGTATCAAAGTGACCTAATAAGTCTTCTATATTGAGTTGGATCGACATCATCTTCATCTGAATCTTTCGACAGTTGTAATCTGGGCTCAACTAGAGTCGAAGTTGGGTTGCAATCTTGCATCTCAAATCTCTTGAGTATTTCACCTGCATACCTTCATTGGTGCATCATCAAACCTCCACCACTATTGTAGAATTCGATGCCAAGGAAATATGAAATTTCACCCAGATCTTATATTTTTAATTCCTTGTTGAGATCACCTTTGAAGTCTTCGATCTTCTTCTTGCAACTACATGTTATCAATAGGTTATCGACATAGAGGCATAATATAAGCAATTCACTCTTGCTTCTTATTACATATACTCCATGTTCAGATTTACACTTCACAAATTCCTTCTCCCTTAGAAAACCATCTATCTTCTTGTTCCAAGCTCTTGGAGCTTGTTTAAGTCCGCACAAGGCTTTATGCAGTATGTACACCTTTCTTTCTTCGCCATGTTTCACAAACCCAACTGGTTGTGCAACATAAACTTATTCTTCTAAGGGGCCATTAAGGAATGCACATTTCACATCCATCTAACATATCTACCATTTGTTTATGTTTTCTAGACCAACAACCAACCTGATTGTTTCGATTCTAGCAACAGGTGCAAAAACTTCATTGAAGTTGATTCCTTTTTTCTAAAGAAATCCTTTCGCCACAAGTCTTGCCTTGTGCCGAGTCACTTCTCCTTTGGGATTCAAGTCCACCTTGTATATCCATTTCACATTGGTTTCCTTCTTGTCTTGGGGCAATTCGACAAGTGACCAAGTGTTGTTGACTTCGATTGACTTCAGCTTTTTGTCCATTGCTTTCATCCACTTCGAATCTTTCAATGCCTCAGCTGTATTGACAGGTTTGACATCTTTGTAGAAAGCATAATGTACCAGCTCACCTTCTTCATTGACGATATCCTCTTATGTAGTCACACATTCTTGCAACCTTGGAGGCATGTGTCTTGTTCTTTGAGGTCTGCTTGAGCCTACTTCACCTCTGACTTCTTCCTGTCGAAATTCTCTTTCGACTTCACTAGTTGGTTCGTCATAAAAGATTATCGATGAATCTTTATTGACATTCTCAGTCCAATCCCGCTCTTTAAGCTCACATATGATCACGTCCCTATTGGTCACCACTTTCTTATTCACTAGGTCGAACAACTTGTATCCTCCAGTCGAATGATATCCTATCAGAATCATCTGACTCGACTTGTCATCAAGTTTTCTTCTCAACTGATCTGGCACATGTCTATATGTTATAGATCCAAAATCCCTCAGATGACTCAAGCTACGCTTGACACGAGACCAATATTCTTCTGGCGTGATTCCTTCTAGCTTCTTCATTGGACATCTGTTCAGGATATATATCACAGTCGACATAACTTCTCCCCATAATTCTTTGGATATATGCTTGCCTTTCGACATACTTCTAACCATATTCATGATGGTTTTATTCTTCCTTTCTTCGACTCCATTCAGGTGTGGAGTGTAGGGTGGCACCACCTCATGCACAATCCCTTCTTTCACGCATAATGCATTGAAGTCTTTTGACAGATATTCTCCACCACCATCAGTTCTCAAAATCTTGATCTTTTGACCTCTCTATCTTTCGACCATAGTTTTAAACTTGGCAAATACCTCGATCACTTCACTTTTCTTCTGGATCAGGTAAGACCACAGTTTTCGAGAGAAATCATCTATGAATGTAACAAAGTATTTGTTACCTCCAATTGAATCCACCTAGAGAGGACCACATACATCAGAGTATATGACTTCAAGAATTGCCTTCGACCTGCTTCATGCATCCTTACTAAAGTTGTTCTTATGTTGCTTCGCCTGCACGCATTCTTCACACACTTTGTTTGGAATGTAGATTTCTGGTAATCCTGAAACCATATTTCTTCTCTTCAAATCTTTGATGTCTTTGAAATTGAGATGACCAAGTCTATAATGTCATATTCATTCATCTATGGTGGCTGCTGTTGCAAGGCACTTATGCTCCATCAAATTTAGTTCAATCTTGAAGGTTCTATTCTGAGACATTGGAGCCTTCAAGATCAACCTTCCATTTGAGTCGAGAACTCTCACCGTCTTGTCTTCGATCGAAACTATGTAGTTCATTTTGACTAACTTCCCTATGCTAAGAAAATTACTCTTCATGCCCGGTGTATACAACACATTTGAATTTACTGACCTCTTACCATCTTTCCTCATAATCAGAACATCACCAACACCTTCAGCTGCTAGAGTGTTGTCATTTGAAAATTTCACCATGTTCTTCATTGAGGGCTTTATGTTGACAAACCAATCTTTCCTTCAAGACATGTATGATGAGCATCCTGAGTCCAAGTAACAATGGTCCTTTAATCTTTTTTCATCTCTTGTTGTAACCATCAGCAACGTCTCTTCTTCTTCATGTTTCTCCAGTTTTGTATAAGTTTCTTCTATGGTTACTACCACGTAGTCGAACTTTAGAGCCAACGACCTCAAGATCTTTCCAACAACAGATCTTGATGTCAACACTTCTCTATATACCTTCATTTGATTCACCAGTTTCGTAACCTTGGTGAAGAAATCAGTTATGCTTTCATTATCTTCCATCTAAAGCAATTCATACATTCTTTTGTGAGTTTGTAACCTCACCTCTTTCACCTTCTCCGTGCCTCGAAACAATTTCTCCAGAATTTCCCATGCTTCTTTCGCTGACTCTGCATCACTAACCTTTACAAATTATTTGCATCAACATATTGATGGATTATAAAGAAAGCTTTATAATATTTCTTCTTCAATTCATTATGTGCATCTTTTTCTTGATCTGTCATGTGTTCTGCAAACGTTGTTACACCTTCCTTCATAAGATCACAAAGATCTTGATAACAGAACATAACCTTTATCTACTTGCACCAATTCTCATAATTTTGGTTCTTGAGAATCGGAAGATTTGCTGGAAAATGCCTGTTTGGATGGTTCGTTGCCATGGTGATTTTCTTCCCACGAATCGATTAAACCGGAGCTCCTGATACCAGATGTTGAAAATCCCCCAAAACCTATGGAGAATTTCAATCAATCTTGATGAACAATATTGTTATGACCCACATAATGACAATAACACAAAAGAAGAATGGGGAAAGAAAGAAAGAAAAGAACGATGAAGGAAAAGAAGAATTAAATTTTGTAGAGTTTCTATCTGCCTACAAACTGTGGAAAACTTCTTATTCACTTTGCAACTGCAAAGTACTGTGAATTACAATGTTATGAACACTTTATTCACTTCATTACAAAAGTAAGATTTACTCCCTCTATTTATAGATTTGGGTTAACTTGAACCTCAAGCCAAAGCCCAAAACTATAAAAGCCCAAAATAACTAACACTACTAACATAGGCATAAGTCGAAATCATGTGTGAAGAAACATGCTTCGACACTTAGACACTAACACAACTCAACATACTAGGTGGTTCGACACTTCCTTGTTCTGTCGAGCAACCTGCTTCGACACAAGGAATTACAATTCAACATTCACTTCCTAAATTTGATTGTTGACTGCTTTTTTATATTGTGCTTTTATTTCATGTTGATATGTTATTGATCCAAATTTGCTGCTTGACTTTAGGTATATAAAACACCTTTGTACTCAGTTGGACAAGAATAATATGTATGGTTTCATTGATCCAAATTTCATTCAACCACAAAATGACCGAGCTAGTTCTCAGTGTCACATAATTGAAAAGCTGCTTGAGAATGACAATGACTGTTTTTTTATACCATACCTCAACAATTAAGTGTATTTGATCTTCATAGTATTTTTTTACTAAATTAGTTTTTGGTAGGTAATCACATATATTAAAAGAATGGAAGTTGACAAAATTAATATTTTTTTCTCATGAAATGTAGTCATCATTGGCAATTGTTCATTATTGAGCAAAAAATATAAAATGTAGTCTTCTTATGTTCGATGGGATTGAAGCCAAATAAAAACATTGTTCTCATTATTGATTCGTAAGTATAATTTATCTACCTTATATGTAACTTATGATGTTTTAGAAGACAAATTTAATGGAAATGTTTTATTACTGTAGAGTCATACATGGATATAATAGGTTGAAAGGTTCGAGAAAACAGATAAAGTCAACATGGAACATTTCTCTCAAAGTAAGTTAACAATTTCATAAATAACTTAAAGTTAGTTTGGAATTTTTTTTATATTTACTATTTACTTACTATAATTTATGTTAATTGTAGTGCCAAAGACAATCTTTCAATTATGAATGTGGCTATTATGTTATGATTCATATGTTGAACATTGTATCTGCTAGGATTGTTAACTCATGGAATCAGGTATGTAACAAAAAATTTCAATTATATGTGTTAATTGTTTTCTTTAATGTTAATACAATATTCTAATATTATTTAATATTTATTCAGATATTTGGAGACTCAACACCATTTCATGAGGATGACGTTACAAATGTTCAAGAACGTTGTGCAAATTTTATTCTAGAATCCATTTGAACTAACTTGTTTAGGTAAAAATGTCAATCATAGGTTGGTGCTATTTATTTTTGTGCTTTTGTGGTAGGCCTCATAGTTTGTTTAACTTTGCTTAGACTAGTTAGTATTTTGATAGTACCATAGTTTGGTTTTGGCAAGAGGTACGTAGTTCCATGGTACTATTTATAATATAGTTTCATAAATATTTTAAAATTGATCGAGTTTATTTTAAAAAAAATATTCTATGACATTTTGTATTAGTGGTTGTGTATGAAGCATTTGATTAGTGTTTGGTTGTGATGAAATTTTTTATTATTTATAATTTTTGTACAATATTGTGGAAGAAACAAGAATTAAAAAAATAATAATTATTTTTAAAAATGACATTGTGCTTTTAAATCAGATAAACCGATTTAAAATGACATTACTAAATCAAGTTAACCGATTTAAACTTGAGATTTTAAATCAGATCATATAGATTTAAAAACTTTCCTTACTTTTTGAACATTTTTTAAATGTGTCAAACCGATTTAAATAAATGTTTTTAAATCAAACTAATTGATTTAATAAAACATTTTAAATTGGATAAAACCTTATTTAAAAACCAAAAAACTTTCTAAATCGGTCGAAATTAAATTGGACCACAAACTGATTTAAAAAGTCATTTTTAACCGATTTAAAAAGTGTTTTTTGTACTAGTGGTTATTTCATCAAATGTATGCATCAAATCATATACCATCCATAAGAGATATGAAATTCATTAAAAGATAAAAGATCTTATCCTCACTTTAATGTAGTTTCTAGCACTTTCTCATTCACACCATAAGAATGAGACAAAAGAAAAAATTAATTAACTAACTTTTGGTGCTAGAAGAACTAACAAGTAACTTGGTATTACTCATGTGAACCTTCTTCATGGGATTTCCAATCACAAAGGTTGGGTTCCTATAACTTGTTAATTTCAATTAGCTTAAGCCACATTCTCATCGATGTGTCACAAATTACTTTCCTCCCAAGGTGCTTTGTCAGAGGGTCAACTAAGTTGACTTATGACTTCACATAATCGATCAAAATTATTTCATCTTTTAACAGTTGCTTTACTATATTATGTCTTAATTGAATATGTCTGTTTTTACCATTGAATGACTTGTTCTTTGCCACAACTATTGCCGATTGACAATCACAATGCAACAACACTAATGGAGGTGGTTTTATTCCTAAAGGAATATTAGCTAAAAGGTTTTGTAACCACTTAGCTTCACTACCTACCAATTTTAAAGCTATGAACTCTAATTCCATAGTTGATCTAACAACAATGAATTGTTTGACTGATCTCCATACAACTACACATCCACCGAGTGTAAACATATAACCGCTAGTAGATTTTATGGCATCTTAGTCAGATATCAAATTAGCATCACAATATCCTTCTAATACAACAAGAAATCCATTATACTCAATACCATAATTCATGGTACCTCTCAAATATTTGAGAACTCTTAAAAGAGCCTCCCAGTGATCTTGATTGGGGTTATGTGTATATCTACTCAATCTACCTATTGCATATGCAATATTAGGTCGATAAAAGATCATTAAATGCAGTAAGCTCCCAATAATTTGAGCATATTGAGTTTGATCAATAGGTTCACCTTTATTCTCTTTTAATTGAGAGTTAGCATCATAAGGGGAACTCACCGACTTTGAATCATAATGACCAAACTTCCTTAGAAATTTCTCAACATATTGTTCTTTGGATAGTATTATACTATAATCCTTCCTTATGATTTTAACTCCCAATACTACACAGCATTAATACAAGTACCAAATATGAGCATGTCATCAACATACAAACATAATTACATATTCATTATTCACAGATTTGGTATGCGCACATTTATCAACTTCAATCGGTGAAAATGCACCGCTAATAAAAACTTGACTAAATTTTGCATGTTATTATTTTGGTGCTTGTTTTAAATCATATAATGATTTAAGAAGTTTACAAACTTTATTTTCTTGACCAGAAACTACAGATACTTCGGGCTGTGACATATAAATTTCTTCATCTAAATCTCCATTCAAAAATGTTATTTTTACATCCATATGATGAATAGCTAGTTTAAAAATAGAATCAAGAGCTATTAAAACATGAATTGATGAAATTCAGGTTACTGGAGCAAAAGTATCAAAATAATCAATATTTTCTTTTTGAGTAAAACTTTCTGCAACTAATCTAGCTTTATATTTTTAAATAGAATCATTGGGAAAATATTTTTTCTAAAAATCCATTTACAATCAATTGGTTTTGCGCCTTTCGGTAAGCACACCAGTGCTATTAGCAAGCACGTCACTTCTAAGAATAAGAAATCTTTATGCAGCATTATGTTTGGCATAACCAATAAACAAACAATAAGATGTCTTAGAACCTATTTTTCTTTTATTGGGATCAAGCAACATGACCTTTGCTAAACAACCCCACACTTTTAAATATTTCAAAGTTGGTTTATAACCTTTCCGTAACTCATACGGTGTTTTACCGGTAACTCTATGTTGAATTCTATTTTGTAAAACACGCGGTTAACAAAGTTTCACCCCAAATGTTGTTTGTTGCATGTGAACTAACAAGCTTGGCATTCAACATTTCTTTTAAATTCCTATTTTTTCTTTCAGCTACTCTATTTCATTGAGGAAAATAAAGGGGATTTACTTCATGAATTATTCCTTATTTGTCACAAAAATCATTAAAAGAAATACACTTTCCTCCTCTATCATATTTAACTCTTTTTATTTTTCTATTTAATTGATTTTCTACCTCAACTTTGTATAAAATAAACTTATTGAACACTTCATCATTATGTTTTAACAAATAAATTTTAGTGAATATTGAAATATCATCTAATAAAGTTATATAATAGTTATTTCCTCCTCTGTATATAGTTTGCTTTAAGTCTTCTAGATCGATATGAATTAGACTAAGAATATCAGATTCACATTGTACATACATACATTTTTTCTTTGTTAATTTTGATTCTAAACAAATATCAAATTTACCAGATTTCTTATTATTTACAGTAATCATATCAAGACTTTGCATTATATTAATACAAGAAGAATTAACATGTCTTAATCTAGCATGTCATATATCATAAAAATTAATCAAGTAAGCAGAAGAAGTTGGTAGCTTGCACAAGTTGTTATCCAAACTTTTGGCAGCTAGACTTAAGAAAGTTATTGGTAACATTGTTTCGGAAAATCAGTCAACTTTTGTCCCCGGGAGAAGCATTGTGGATGGGGTTTTGATGATCAATGAGATTTTGGATATGGCTAAGCAAGAGAAGAGAATTTGTGTGATTTTGAAAGTGGACTTTGAAAAAGCCTACGATTGTGTGAGTTGGAATTTTTTGAGGTATTTATTAACTAAGATGGGATTTGGAGATAGATGGTTAAGATGGATGGAAGGTTGTGTGTTCACTTGTTCGATATCAGTTTTAGTCAACGAAAGCGCTATAAAGGATTTTAAAGTGGAGAGGTCTTTGTCAAGGAGATCCTATTTCTCCTTTCTTGTTCGTTTTAGTCACGAAGGCTTTAACTTACCTTATGAATAAGGTAGTGGAGGATGGGGGCTTTTGGGGATTCAAAATCAATGTGGAGGAGGAAGTTAATTTGTTGCAATTTGTGGACAATACAATTATGGTGGTGGATGGTAGTAGTGACAAACTTTGGAGTATGAAAGTGATTCTTAGGGGGTTTGAAATGACGTCTGGATTGAAGATAAACTTTAACAAAAGTAAGCTTTACGAAATTCATGTGGGATAGTGGTTTTTGAATGCGGCCTCGATTTTCTTATCTTGCAATATTGATAGTCTACCTTTCAAATTCTTGGGTGTTAAAGTAGGAGATAGTCCGAGGAAGTTATCTACTTGGAGGGACTTGATTAACCATTTTAAGAATAGGTTGGTCGGGTGGAAAGGTAAACATCTCACTATTGCGGGTAGAGTAGTGTTAATTAACTCCGTGTTGAATGTTATTCCTATCTATACTTTATCTTTTTCCAAAGCACCCTCTAAGGTTGTTTGGTATATTCATAGCATTCAAAGTAATTTCTTATGGAATGGTTATGAGAGTAAGAGAACAATTCATTGGGTGAAGTGGAGTATTGTTTGCATTTCGCGTGATGAATGAGGCCTTTGTGTGAAAGATGTTGAGGTGATAAATATGGCGATGTTGAATAAATGAAAGTGGAGGATCTTGAAGGACCAAAATGCGGCTTGGAGGAAAATACTAAGTAGTCGATGCGAGAATATTGAGAACAAGGTTTTTGTTGGAAGCGACTTAGTTTTGAATAGTAGCGATTCAATTTGGTGGAGGGACTTAGTGCTTGTTGTTTCTTCTATCATTCCTATTGAGAATTGATTCACTATTGCAGTTCGTTGCACTATGGGATGCGGTAACGACACAACATTTTGGTATTCAAAATGGATCTGCAGCCAGCCTCTATGGGAAGCATATCCATAACTTTTCGTGCAATCCACTAACACAGATTATTGTGTGGCTGGAACAGATGTGTGGAAGGGTTCAATTTGGATATGGGACATAAGGAAGATAAGATAATGGATTCTGCAGTTGATGTTGAGCCATGTATGTTGGCTGAATTTGTTGGCCTGCTACAACAGGTTTCGATTGAGCAAAACATTTTGGACATGTTTTTTTGGATAGGAGATATCGAAGTAGTTTTTTTCAGTCAAATCTTGTGTGGAGCATTTTACTGATAAACAACCTTCTTCTATGCCTTCAGATATTTTGATTTCCATTAACCACTTATGGAAGGTAAATGTTCCTCCTAATTTACTTATTTTTGGATGGAGGTTTTTGCTCAATAGGATTCCTACAAAGGATCAATTGTTCAATCATGGAATTCTATCGGAAGCTAGAGATTTATGTCGTGTCTCTTGCTCTACGGAGTTAGAAACTTTATCGCACCTCTTTCGTCGTTGCTCGCATTCGATTAGTATTTGGAACAAGGTCTATGAATGGATGGGAATTCGAATGGATTTATCTTTGGGGGATTTTATGGATTTTTTTCGCATTGTGATAAGGTGAAGTGTTCTTCTCAAAGGACTATATGGAAGTTATTTGGGTAGCTACGGTTTGGAGCCTTTGGCTTATGTGTAATGTCTTATGGATTGTATGACGCCAATTATTTTGAGGTTGTGGAAGTGGCTTTGTTCCTTTTGTAAAAAAGATGACTTATGTAACTTTTATTATTTGAATACTCTACCACTCCTTTGTTTTAGGAAGTAGAGGCTTTTTGAGTGGTTTCTTCTGGGTGGAGTATCCCTTATACTCCCTTTAATAGAATCATTTCCTATTAAAAAAAAGCAGAAGAAGGAACTTTATTACTCATAACTTCATAAATGTTCAATACAAGGAGTCCCTAGTCACAATAACCTTTTCCTGCAAATACATTATTCTTTGTCATTAGAATCTTGTCAGATTCAAAAGACACTTTAACCTCACCCTTGCTCAAAAGAGTCACTGAAATTAAATTAGTCCTAATATTATGAACATGCAATACTTCACTTAAATCCAAGGTCTTTCCTAATGTGAGTTTTAACATAACTTTGCATTTTCCTGAAACTGCAATAGTTTGAGAATCACCAAGATAAACTTGTTCTTCTCCATCCCCCCATAGTAGTGTAGGAAGTAAAGGCATCTTTATTAGAACAAATATGCCTAGTAGCCCCAGAGTCTACTACCCATTTGTCCACATGAGTCACAATATTTGAATGAGGAATGACAACAACAATAATATCATCTTCTTCAGCCAAGTTAGCTTTAGGAGGATTTTCATTATGTCATACCATTCTTACGCCTTGATCATTTCATCCATTTATAATATGCATAGTTTTTTAACCTATTTCTTTCTTACCATATCATTAGCATTCATTTTTTTTGGCATTTTTTAGAAGTCATGTGACACTTTAAATCAAAGTCAACAAAAGTCAACTACACCATTATTTATTCTTTACCATATTTTGAACCAATTTCTAGTTGCATTCATATTTGAGTCCCATTCATGAACAAAAATCACAATTAAATTTAATTTGTTTTTGCATCATACCACAAACCAATTTTCATTCAAATCATAAACCATGCATACTTTTATTTTTAATAAAGTCCATAAAAATCAATTTTATTTTCTTTACATATCATTATACAATATCATCATCTTAATACCATGTTATAATTCATCATTTCATTACCATGATCATTTATCATCATCAATCCATCATACCGTGCTTCATTACCATGTTCATTGGACCTACAAAGTCATGTTTCATCATAAAAATCCAACATGACATGAACATAAGCATAAATATAAGTGTACTAACATGATAATCAAGCATTGTGAGGACAAAATTCTACAACAAATCATCACTAATTCATGTCATAACCTGCATACATGCATCAAAGTTCAACTTTGGACCACATGGTTTTCATAAACTAAAACCACTTCAAATAAACACAAAACCATAACCAACTTGCAATCTCATTTCAACAGAAAATTAACTTCAACAAAGACACTTAGATGCAATCCTAACCATTGATTAAACACTTTTTCCCATGGATCACTAATTGGTGCAATCCTAACCATTCTTCATTTTTATTTTTCACATTCTAACTGCCTTCAAAACTCACCCTCACATTTCACACGAATTTGAATTCGTTCACATTCGGTTTAGCCTATTTAAACAACACTATAACACCAACCAAAGGGTTAAAAAAGGATTAATGGTTTAGTTCGATTTTGAAATCGATTTTTGAATTTTCTCAGATCATGAATTTGAGCTTGGAATTGAGGAAGAGGAAGTTGCAAGGAGTCGGAATCTGTAAAGAAAAATGGAAAACTCACCTTACTTGAGCTTTGTCAGAGCCTTGCTGGAATCCAGGTTTTTCACCGAAAAACTCATCGGTGTCCTTAGCGTTTTTGAAGTTATTGCGTGAGTAAGCTCTGTTTCTTAATTTTTACTTGATTTCCTAATATAAAATTGTTTATGCGCTTAGTGTAACCCCCCAAATGATATACATCTAGAAAATACATTATACGAGATATTCATTTGGTACTGATACAACCTAAGTTCCTAATGACATCATTGTATACACATGTTCAACTAATAAAATATAACTATGGCACATGTTATACAACAAATCCTAAAAAAAATAAAATCTAAGAACTATGTACAATATCTTCATTATACACAAATCCACATTGAAGATCACATCAACCAGTATCCTTTGAAACATCAGAATACACCTCTCTAGCATAACACATGCAAATAATACCTATAAAACAACAATGATATTAGGGTGAGATAATAATCTCAATGAGTTCCCTCATCATATAGGTCCACTCGACTCTTCAGGGTTTTCAAATCGATTCCTAACTCAAGTCTTCATCTTCGTTACTTGTGTATCACTCACACAACATAACCAAGACTTAAGTGTCTATGGGATATCCATAATGTATGGAGACATGTTACTTGAGTTCTCATAACTCATTCAATCACTATCCGGAAGCCACAAAACATCAATCTCTGAATAAACCTAAGTCTAGGTTAGGCTCGGTTCACGCATGATTCGACTTCTGCGATGGATACCAGGCCCCCTATGGGACTCAAACCCATTTCAAGCGACCGTCACTCTTATGAGACTCGAACCCACTTGGAGTATCTTTCATCGTATGGGACTCTAACCCACTTAGGTGTCCATGTTTCCCCCATATCCGGCATACTCAAACTCAATTGAGGAATGAATCATTAGTGTCACATCCCTGTTTACCGCTTTATGTAAGCCTCTGAAAAGGCATGTGCACATAACTATCCGAATATGTGTTAGGGTTTACAACAATAATAGGACATTTGGAGCAAGGATTCTCACCAAAATGTCAAACCAATCCTCATGGTATCCATCAAATACTAGAGGATACATTCACCAATTCTCATATTACACATAAAGTCTTAGGTAATCATATCCACTCATTCACATGTTCCATGTTGTGCTTATTGGTTCATTAATCAATGACTACTTATCTGCCATACACACTGAGGTACCATTGTGTCCAAGCATCACCACTTAACTCATTTCACAACCTAAGTCATCTTTCTAAGTCATTAATCTAGTTATACTCCTAAGGTTTCCTCACTTATCATCATAGACTTTTAATCACGTTGTACATACATACATGTAACACCTCAAAATTTGCCCTCCTCTCTTGGGACTAGCATAACATATTACATATCATTTTTAGGTCATTAGGCATTGCATATTGCATATCATGTGGTTACATTGTGCAAGTAATCCTCCCAAGTCTTGATCAGAAGATGAGGAAGTCAAAGTGCAAAGCTAGGGTTTTATTGGACTGGTCATTGATCATCTGAGGGTGTGCAAGTCCAAATTAGGGTTTCATGGTTCTCAAAGGATATTGGTCTTCATCTTGATTACAATGATTCATCATCATCATCATGGTTTGATTTCATCAAGTGTTGAAGCAGATTCCTTGAGATTAGGGTTTTGACCACTGGTCAACCCTAATCAGTTGCATTGGGCCAATCAGGGCATGATCAGGAGATGGGGTTTATGATGGATATGAGGATCATTTTATGATTATATGGAGCTAATTGAAGCTAGGGTTTCATCCTTGGGCTATTTCATCAGAAGATTGGGGCTCAGATTGATCTATGCATTGCCAGATTCATCTATCAGTTGAAAAGTCAACTGTGGTCAACTGTGCTTGATTTTATGGATTTGGAGGTGGAAATGAGTTGGATACACTTCATTCATGTTGGAACAAGTGTTATATGACATGTCAATGCTCAAGAATGAAAAAAATAAAGTCAGACAAGAAACTGCCAAAAATAGAAAGTGACTTGTAATGGAAGTTTCCAAAAATGGAAAGTTTTTGACCACAAAATTATATGTCCAAGGAAGCTTCAAATGAAAATTTGTTCAACATGAAAGTTGTAGATCTTGTTCTAACCTTTCCAAAAAGTCCAAGAACTTGAAAATCCCATGTATGGTTGGCAAGTTATGGTCCAGTCAATTTCAAAAATGACCCATAATCAGAAGGGCATAACTTCCACATGGAGTGTCCAAATTGAATGATCTTTTTATGCACAAACTCCATTTGACATGTACTTTCATGGTGCATAATTGGAATTCATTAAAAATGGTCAATGCAAAAAGTCAAATTTCAAGTGTACAGTTAAAGATCCAGGGGCAAAATGGTCCAACTTGAGAAATAATGGGAATTTTTGAATGGGGATTTTTGTAACACCTCACAAATGCTATTTGGAAATGGTTTGAATCATCATAACAGGTCAAGGTGCAATGGTTGAAGAATTCACTTTTGAAATGAACTTGAAAAATGAACAAAGTGCCATGGCATGGTGAAAATCAAAATTACATGGCCAATGAGGATGGGACAAGTTGCAACAGCTCATGACAGATATTTAGAGCATGTGTGAGCTGGAAATGAGCTGTCACAGAGCCCATAGGAAAATACCATTTTGCCCTTGCCTTTGAAAGTGACATTTTGCTAATCATATTTCATTTTGCTAATTAAGGTGATTAAGGCTTGATTAATTGGAGATATATATTCCTAATCATAACTAACTTCTAACAGAATCACAATCATCAAGATCACAATCTCTTTTCCCTCCAAATTCACCAAATTCTCTCAAGAACACAAAAAGCAAAAATACACAAATCTCTCTCAATTCTTGATCATTTGGCAAAATTCTTGTTGCTTCAATCTCCATTCATCTTCTCCTTCTACTGTTTTGGCAAAACAACATCCAAATCCTCCAAATCCGCGACTGTTGCGAAGGAGTGCATCAATGGCAAATTTCAATTTCTCGTAATTGGAGCATTCTCGAGCTGTTCTATCTTCTCCAATTGCTTTGCCTATCATCATTCTTCATCTGTTTTGGATCAAGGAGCTTCAAAAGCACACGAATCATCACTGCAATCTCAAGGTACTTCAAAATCGAATCTCATGAATTGATGAATTGCTATATGCCTTTTGTAGACTGTTTAACGTAGAATACTATGCAAGTTGTGGTTTGTGGATTGGTTGCTTATTGAATGAGTAATCATGTTTTTTAGTTTTGAATGTGAAACTTTAATCGATCGATCCGTGAGCTGTGTTAGGAATTAGGTGAAATTAGTCACATATTTGAGATCCTCGCACTGAAACCTTTCCAATGGTTACCTATTTGTTAATTTTCATTGAGGTTTGTGGATGACGAATTCTGGTGATGTCGAGGAAGAACGATGTTGTTTTTGGTTTTTTCTGGAAAATAAGCATGCGCTGCCAAATTTTGCCTGGCTTCATTTGAATATGTGTTTGGCGCCACTGTTGGCCAATCACAACATTTCCTGGCCGTGTATCAAAACGGCGTCGTTTTGATCAGACGTTTTAGAATTACAACAATGCCACTGCTTCCATTTAATAAATTAAAACACTTAATAATTATTTCACAATTCATTTTAAATCTTAAAAAATTCATAGAAAATTATTGGAAAGTCCAAAAAATATGAGGATTTTTTTTGTAGATCCCATTTTGTCTCTAGTTTTTTATGGACATGATTTTGCAAGTTGTGCTTGGAGAAAAGTTGACTGTGCCTATAGAACTTTGACTGGTATGCATTTTTGACATGTTCTACCATTTTCAATGTGAAATACTCATGCTTTAAAAGAAATTCTTGAAACTTTTTATGGTGATTCTAGACATGTTGCTGGTGATTTACATGTAAAGTTCATGATTTTTGAATACCTGTGGAGTGAGATATGTTTTTTTGAACTTAGGTGTGACAATTTGTGTCACACCTAACTAGGGCAACTTCATGAAATTATTTGCCTAGCCTATGCTTGTTGAAATGAGTTGAAATTTTGCATGGATGTTTATGGATATGTTGAGATGCTATGTGAATTTTTCTGGATTTTTATATGGCATTTTCAATTTGATTGATATTTTTCATCTCTGTTGGTCAATTATGCAAGTTCATATGACACATGTTTGTAAATTTAATGTGAAATCCTCATATGGTTTTAGATGAACATGAAATTTGGTATGCTGGTTGTAGACACATTGTAGGACATCCCTGTTTTGGTCCCATTCATTTATTAATTGATTTCACTGATTTATGAATTTTTGAAGTGAATGCATGTGTTGATGCTATGAATTGGCTTACACAATTGTGTCTGGATTTCTTGACTTTCATTGACCTAGTTCCTTTTGTCCAATTGAGCTGAAAATTGACATGCTATACCTTGAATATGTCCTGTTTAGGTGTGAATTATTTGAGGATTTTTGGAATTGTTTTGATATGGATTTGATTGAAGTCATTCTGTTTGGACTTTTGATGTTGTGTTTGACCTAGTTTGGTTTATTTTGGTCATGAAATGAAAATAGTGAATGATATGAGTATGGGATCAATTGCATTTGCTTTTGATTTGCATTAATTTGGTTTTGGTTGAGAATTGTTTGCTGTTTAGAATTTTTTCTCTCTTTTGGACCCTAGGCTTGGCCTAGTGGTCTTGTTTCTCACATTTGCTTGATTTTTCAGGATGAAAAGCACAATGCTTAAGGAGATTGAACCAAGTCAATTAAATTGAGATTGTTTGATGTGGAGAACTAACATGACTTTGTTTTGTAGGTTGTGAAGCTTGAGCTTGAGCTTATAGCTTGCCTTTGTGTGCATTAATTTGTATAGTCTGACTGATTAACATTTGCTGTTTACTGTTTGTCTGTCTGAGTACTGATGATGCTTGATTGATTTCAGGTACATTTAGTTGCTTACAGTTCTTTAAGAACTTGCTTGCTGCTGCTTGGTTGTATAAACCACTTGAGGTAGGACTTCTATTCTTCATGTAGTCTGGAGACCCGGTCTGTTATTTGGCCGGGCAAACTGTCTGAAGTCCTCCTTAAGAGGCGATGTTTGTGATTGTTTAATATTGTGCCTAAGCAGGTGAAGTCCTCTATAAGGCAATTGGTGGAAGCTAAGGGATATGCAATCTATCCCCCACTATTCTGTGAGTCGTCCCTCTGCTCACACGGCTGTGTGTTGATGCATTGGGGCACAAACCCAAGATCTCGTGCTGTTGCACAATCGAGTCAGAGTCTTTGAGCGTAGAAGGGTCCCTCCATTCTGGACCCACGCTCCTTTGTCAGAAGCTCTCCCTGGTCAGGGATAAGAGCTGTGAGGTCTCATCCTCACTTCACCTTTCATCTGCTTCACCTTAGCCTCGTAATGGCAAGGTTAAGAGCAAATACTACCCATGCACAGATGACTTGCTTCGGCAGTCAAACCCATTGTTTGAGCCCACTTGACTGGTTATAGTGTGTGCTTTGTGAATATTTGTTTGACATGTTTGCTTGAAATGCTTGAATTGATTATATGCTTGTATGCTTGCTTTCTTCCTGGATAGGATTAGTTTGCAGTTGTGCAAGTAGGTAGAAACCTCAACTTAGGGCAACGATGCATGACAACACTAGGCTCGAGTCCAGCTCCCTGGTAGTGTGTCTTCCCTTGGTTTCTGGCTAGATTTTCTTTCCCTTTAAGGGGAACTACATCGCCCTGATCCTTGTTCCAGACGAGGTATGTAGGCAGGTGGTCGTGCGAGACCACTCCGGGCAACCTTTTTCTTTTTGTGTGTGTTTACCTGTTATCTGATTGTGTGTTTGGTTCGGATGCCGACGTAAGTCCAGTGATTGGCGGTCGGGCTCCACGTTTGCCGTTTTGAGTGTGTTTTGGTTCGGATGCTGACGTAATTCCATTGAGTGGTTGTCGGGCTCCATGTTTGCCATCTGTTTGTGCGTTTTGTGTTGTTTGGCGTGCGTAAGCCGAACTACAGTGGCTCTGATTCTCGTTCCAGACGAGATATGTAGGCATAGGACGCGATGTCCTATCGAGCTCCCTTCTCTTAACCCCACCTGCGTTTCCTGTGTGTGTGTGTGATGTTTAGCAACCTATTCTTTATTTTAGAACGTGGATCCCGTCGAGTACGACGGACGTGAGGGGTGCTAATACCTTCCCCTTGCGTAACCGACTCCCTTACCCTTTCTCTTTGGTCGCGAGACCATTTCCTTTCTAGGTTTCTCTGAGCGTTTCCTTTCCCTATTTTGGGATAAATAACGCGCAGTGGTGGCTCTGTGTTGTTTTTTGTTTCAGCCCGCCGGTTGATTTTCGCGGATGCGACAGCTGGCGACTCTGTTGGGGAAATGCAATCTTGTTGACCTGTGCTGGTCCATCTTCCCTAAGCGAGTCCTTCCTAGCGTTCTAGGATTAGTTTAGGTTGCTTGTTTTGCTTTATTTATTGCACTTATTATTCTAACCAGTGTATATATTTGCATAAATATTTGCATGCATCATACTATCATGTCGCCGTCCTCTGTGCAGGTGGTTCCTCTGTGTTGGGGTGGGTGTTCCGAGTGGGGCTAAAACCCAGGCCCGAGTATACACCTAGGATTAGTGTGGTCTCACGTTCCTCATTTGCTGTATCAGTATATTGTTGTAACGTGACATACCACAAGTCGGACGAGGTTCATTTGATAGTGCTTTCCTCTGTGGGGTACCCCACTTTGGCATAGTTACTTCATCTGAACTATTGACTCTGGTGACCGATCATTTCCCGGATCTTTGGTTTAGACGATCTCAGGAGAGCTGCAATGGCACACCCGAAAGGGCAAACCCATTGAGTATCTCTGCCCGATTGTCGAGACTATTATCCGCCTTAGGATGACCTGATTAGAATTTACCTGTGAGGGGAGGGTGATTCTTACGGATGCATGTTTTGTTGGTGACTTAGATGGTGACTTTTTGTTCCGTGGATCAGAGTCATATTTAAGAGTCGGATTTATGGTCATTTATTGCCGTGACGCCGGAGTGCTGTCCGTGATTTATCAGTGGGGATCCGTTTATTTCAGGATTCCCCGGGCCGAGTTGCTTATCAGTGGGGATCCGTTTATTTCAGGATTCCCTGGGCCGATTCAGATGGTTGTGAGTGTCTGCTCAGAGACTGATGATGATGATGATGATGTATCTTTCTTCCGTTTATTTCGGAACCCGTGGGTCAGATTTGTGGTTACAGTTTCCTCAGATGGTCATGATCAGTTCAGAAACCAGGCTTCAGTGCAGATGATCAGATGGCTTGGAGGATGGCAACGCATTGCATTCATTCATCAGCATCATTACATCTTGCATTAATTACATCTAACACATGTTTACCCATATGCAGGGACACTTTTGATCGAGATCCTGGTTGAGAGACTTTCTGCTTAGACATGAGAACCGGTTTGAAGCGTGATGTTGCTTACAGTTTCTTCAACCCTGAGATTGACGAGTTAAGGGGTATGATAGCATTGATTACACCCAACCATGTGGGGATGTTCAGAGAGGCATACGGTAGTATTCTGAAGATGGTTTTCAGACTCAGTGACAGTGACAAAAGCGCCATTCATACCCTTCTCCAGTTCTATGACCCGGGGCTGAGATGCTTCGTGTTTCCGGACTATCTGTTGGGACCTTTGATAGAGGACTATGCTAGCATCCTGGGTATCCCGATTCGAGATCTGATTCCTTTCTGTGCTATGAGAGGAGAGCCTGACGTCCTCGGGATTTCCCGCGCTCTTTATTTGAGTCCGGAAGTGACCAGGGAGGGCTTAAAGGAGAAAGGAAAATTACCAGGTTTTCACTTGGGTTTCTTGGAATCTAAGGCCAAGGAACATGCTGTTGTGGGTGATTGGAAGACGGTTTGTGCTTTGATTGCCGTGAGCATTTATGGAGTTATCTTATTCCCTAATCAGAAGAATTTCGTAGACCATAATGCTATCAGGTTGTTCATGCAGAGAAACCCTATCCCTACTCTGATCGGAGACGTCTACTACTCGATCCATAATCGGAATGAGAAGCTGCGTGGGGGTTTGATCAGGTGCTGTGCTCAGTTGCTCTTCAGGTGGTTTATGGGATATTTGCCTTCTCGGGGTGCTTTTGCTCGTATTGATCCCGCTGTCAAGTGGTCATTCAGGTTGATGGGTTTGCGGGCTGACGATATAGCATGGACTCATAATGGTTGGGCTGGACGGGATTTTATATATAGCTGTGGGGCCTTTCCCAATGTGCCTCTTATAGGAGTTCAGGGTTGCATTAATTACAACCCGACGCTTCTTAGGAGACAGATGGGGTTCGCTATGGAGGTTCCTCCCCTTGAGTGTGAGACTCAGGAATCCTTTTATTTTCCTGTGAAGGGTAATCAGGCCAAGCTGATGCAAGTGTCTGCGGCATGGCGCAACATTCAGAGGAAGGGTAGGGTTCCGTTTGGCAAAGTCAACAGTCGGTATTTTCCATTATTTGAGGATTGGTTGCGGAAGAGGATTGAGGTTACACATCTACCATTTCCTGGAGGTGATCCTGTGTGTCCTCGGATTGAGGGTCCAAGTTCTTCTGTCAGTATGGAAGAATTCCTCAAGATGAAGAGGGCCAGAGATCAGTTACTTGCAGAGAAAGCTGAATTGGAGAGGAGTGTTGCTCGATTTCAGGCAGCTAATCAGGAGCTCAGAGTGAAGATGGAAGATCAAGACAAGCGACATGCCTTGGAAGCAAAGCGCTTTGAGATGGATACTGCCTATTATGGGAAGATTAGTCAAGCCTTAGCATCGTCCAACAGGGAGCACGACATCACCAAAGAAAGATTGGCTAGAGCTTCAAAGGTCATTGAAGATGAGAAGAGAAGGCAAATCTTGGTGAGAGATCAGAGGGGTGACCGAGTCCGAGTCCTCATTGCGGAGTGGGAGGCAAAACTGAAGGTTAAGGAGTCAGAGAGTCTGAAGATCGTCGCCGAGAGAGATCATTATATGGCAGAGAGAGATCACTACTTCAGGCAGATGAAGATTCACCAGAAAGAGGTGGGGAGATTACAGCAGGAGAACACAGAGCTCAGGTTCGCCGTAGAGTTCGCGAAGATGGAAGATGAGATAGGGCCATCTGTGGGACCCTCATCCAGCTAGTTCTTTCATTTGTGTGGATTACCGTCAGGCTTGTTGACAGAATTTACTTGCTTGTATTTCTTTCCTGATTCTGGAGGATTGTATTCGAATTTTATCTGGTTTGATGTATGACTATGGCACTGTTTGTGCACTTATTTGCTATGTGATGGTTATTTTCATTCAGTGATTGATCTTCAAGCTTTATTTGCTTTGCCGTATGCACTCACACAAGCACACACATGGTTGGGGGTATCATGCTAAATCACATATCTCCGATTTGCACGATGGAATCAAATGTTGAATACAAAATATTAATGCTGGATTATTATTTGTCTCAATGATGCCAGGATCGAGAGACAAAGTGTCTGTCATATGGATAGACACTGCATTCACGCATTGATCATAATAACTTGTGTTTTGTTTTGCAGGTATCTGTTGCTAACGTGCTTGATTGTTTCAGGAATCATTGCTCGCGCTCGCAGAACGGTACCTTTGCACTCAACACGACCTCACAGATACTTCACAAGGCGCAATACTCCCAGACTCATGGAGCTTCCTAGTGCAGACATCCTCGAGCTGAAGGATAAAATGAATGAGCTGATCAACATCATGCAAGGCTTTGCAGTTGGTCAGAAGGCTCTGGCAGACAAAGTTGAAAAGCTCGAGCGGGCTTCTGCAGCAAACAGCGGGGTTAACCTGGATGGAGTCTCCAACCAGGGGCTGGGGTCTAGAGATGGCGGAAAGAGGACAACTGTTGGTATTATGAATAATGCCGGTGGTTTCGGTGGTGTTGCTGGTCAACCTGGGCCGAGTCAGAATCTGAAGGATAATTTTGTGCCTCCTTTCTATGGGTTTGATGAAGACCAGGAGGAAGATAGGGAGGCTGACCAGTTTTCAATGCAGAATGAACCGTTTGTTCCCTACAGTGCTCCGCCTCAGAACAAGGAGATTCAGCTGCTAGCTGAAAAGATCAAAGTGTTGGAGAGCTATGCCACTCCCGGGGTGGTGAATATGTCTAATGTGGGGCTGGTTGAGGGGATTGTGATCCCACAGAAGTTCAAAGCGCCCACTTTCGACAGATATAACGGGAGTTCTTGCCCAGAGACCCATCTTCAAGCCTTCGTCCGCAAAATTTCTGCATACACCATGGATCAGAAACTGTGGATGTACTTTTTCCAGGACAGCCTGTCCGGAGGTTCCTTGGAATGGTATACCAAACTCAAGTCTTCTGACATTAAGAACTGGCAGGATCTTGGGGATGCTTTCTTCAAGCAGTATCAGTTTAACGCTGACATGGCTCCGAGTCGTACCCAGCTGCAGGGTATGTCTCAGAAAAACAACGAAGGATTTAAGGAGTATGCTCAGCGGTGGAGGGAATTGGCTGCAAGGGTGCAACCTCCTCTGGTTGATCGTGAGATGTCAGATCTCTTTATGGGGACCTTGCAGGGGGCCTTTGCTGAGAGAATGGTCGGATGTCCAGTCACCAACTTCTCTTATATCGTGGTGGCTGGGGAACGGATAGAGAGCTGGCTGAAGCTCGGAAAGATCCAGGGTACTGCATCTGCGTCTTCTTCTTCTTCAGGTTCGAAGAAACCATTCGGTAATGGTGGACAGAGGAAGAAAGAAGGGGATACCAGTGCTGTGTATTCACAACGTGGACCCGGTAGGGACCGTTACTTTCAGCACAATGCTGCGGTAACCATTCCTGCTGAGTCTCAGCCTGCACAACCGCAACAGCAGCAACAACGGCAACAAAGACAACCTTTTCAACAGAGGCCACAGAGGGCCGGATACCAAGTCAGGGGCCGTGCGAATGACAGGCAATTTGACAGGCCTCCGGTGACTTATTCTTTTCTGCTGAAGAAATTGCTAGACCTTGGGCTGGTACAGCTGAGGACGCTGGCACCTTTGAGACCTGATCAAAGGCCAGCTAGTTATAATGAGAATGCAAAATGCGAATTCCATTCGGGTGCTCCCGGACACAACGTTGAGGACTGCAAAGCTTTTAAGCACGTAGTCCAAGACCTGGTGGATTCGAAGGCGATCAACTTTGCACCATCTCCCAATGTCAATGCAAATCCCATGCCCGCGCATGGTCAGAGGGGGGTGAATGCTATTTCAGCGGAAAATCGAGTGGGGTTGTCTACGGTGGATCAGTTGAGGACGCCTTTGGCTGAGGTAAAGAGACAGTTGCTGTTAAATGGGGTCTCTACGGGTTGTGATTCTGGTTGTGCTGAGTGCACTAGTTCTGTGAATGGGTGTGAGCTTCTGAGGAAGTGTGTCCAAGGTCTGATGGACGGGGGGATTATCATGGTTGAGAGGGCTGATAAAGAAGAGGAAGAGGTCTCCACCATAACGATCTATTATGACCCGGTGGATTTGTCGAACCTTGTTGAAGAGGCTCCAGTTACCATCACGGTGCCTGGACCAATTCCTTACGACAAAGATGATGTCGTGCCGTGGCATTATGGTGGGGAGGTATATTGCAATGGGGAGAAGATAGAAGAGCAATCTGCAAGTGAAACCACCGTGCTAAAGGTGGATAATGCCGGTCCCAGCGGTTTCACTCGCAGTGGGAGGTTATTTGCTCCGGAGGCCCTGAGGGGAGGAGAAGGAGAAAAAGATAAAAAAGAAAAGGCCGAGGCTTTAGCCAGGGCAAAAGGAAAGGCTGTGGTCGATAAGGATACTCCTGTGGTGACACCGGCGCCTGCGGGGTCGGATGATAAACTTGATGATGATGCTGAGGAATTTTTACGAATCATCAAGAAGTCTGAGTATAAATTGGTGGATCATCTGCAGCAGACTCCTTCCAAAATCTCGATTCTTTCATTGCTGTTAAGCTCTGAGGGGCATAGGGAAGCTTTATTGAAAATTTTGAAGAAAGCTTATGTTCCTCAAGAAATAACGATCAATCAATTGGAAACTGTGGTATCTAATGTTCACGCCAGTCATGGGCTGGGTTTCACGGATATGGATTTGACAGTGGATGGAAGGAATCATAATAGGGCTTTACACATAGCTATGGAATGTAAAGGAGCCGTGCTTTCGCATGTGCTGGTTGATACCGGCTCCTCTTTGAATGTGTTGCCAAAGAAGGCCTTGGCAAAGTTGAATTGTGATGGGCTGATTCTCACTCCTACAGATTTGATAGTACGGGCTTTCGACGGATCGAAGCGGGCCGTGTTCGGGGAGGTTGAGCTGCCAGTGAAGATTGGACCTGAGGTGTTCAAGTCGACTTTCTATGTCATGGATATTCAGCCGGCATACAGTTGCCTGTTGGGTCGCCCATGGATCCATGCTGCGGGGGCAGTTACTTCGACTTTGCACCAGAAACTAAAGTACATCTGGGAAGGTCAAGTTGTCACTGTGTGCGGAGAGGAAGACATCTTTGTCAGCCATCTGTCCTCGTTCAAATACGTGGAGATGGATGGTGAGATCTGGGAGACACCCAGTCAGGCTTTCGAAACCGTTAAGGTGGAGAATGCTCTGTTCGCCAAGGAGGAGGAGAAACCGTCCATTGCTTCATACAAGCAGGCCGCCGAGGTGGTTAAAAGTGGAGAGGCTCCTGGTTGGGGCAGAATGATGGAGGTCCCCGCAAAGAAAGACCGGTTTGGAGTGGGGTATCAGCCTGGCAGAGGCTCGTCCGGACAAGGAAGAGGACGTCGTACGTCGGTCACCTTCACAAGCGCCGGGATGCTGGATCCGGATCACATCTGCATGATGGGTGAAGATACTGATAGTGACTGCAACATCGACCAGTGGATAAAGCCGTGCGCACCAGGGATGGAAATCCAGAACTGGAAGGCCGAAGAGATCATCCGGGTCACTCTGCTGGAAGAGTAATATTTTTCCTGTTTTTCATTTTATATGCATGAAAGCCATACGTGTTGCCCGACACGTAATGGTCCATTGTAAGGGCCACCTCATGTTTAAATTTGCAAATTTGCATCATAAATAAAAGGATGTTTTTCAATTAAAAGCGGTGTTCCTTGTTTTTCATTTATTTTTGCAGTTTAAAAATAAAAACAACAAAAAAATGGCAATGTTTTCATTTTTCATTTTTCTTTTCGATTTGTCACACCGGTTCTAAAGCAATGCATGAATCAACATTCATGCAGATGCGATTCTTCCCCGGATCTCATTGATAACAATCCTGTTACACCCTTGTATGACTTCGACAATCCAATCTATCTTGCTGAAGAAGAAGGCGAAGAAGATTGTGAACTGCCAGGGGAATTAGCCAGATTGTTAAAACAAGAGGAGAAGGTGATTCAGCCGCACGAAGAACAGATCGAGGTGGTGAATCTGGGTACCGACGAGGTTAAAAAAGAGGTGAAAATCGGGGTTGCTTTGGAGGAAAGTGTTAAGAGCAGAATGGTGGCATTGTTGAAAGAGTATGTCGACATCTTTGCCTGGTCTTATCAAGATATGCCAGGGTTGGATACCGATATCGTTGTGCACAAGCTACCTTTGAGAACAGATTGTCCTCCAGTGAAGCAGAAGTTGCGCAGAACTCGACCTGACATGGCGATGAAGATTAAGGAAGAAGTGCAGAAGCAGTGGGATGCTGGTTTCCTTGCTGTCACTAATTATCCGCCATGGGTCGCGAACATAGTGCCAGTCCCGAAGAAAGATGGGAAAGTGAGAATGTGTGTGGACTACCGAGATCTGAACAGAGCTAGTCCGAAAGATGATTTTCCATTACCTCACATTGACGTGTTGGTAGATAATACGGCTCAATTCTCGGTGTTTTCCTTCATGGATGACTTTTCTGGCTATAATTAAATCAAAATGTCGCCAGATGATATGGAGGAAACAACGTTCATTACACCATGGGGTACTTTTTGTTACAAGGTGATGCCATTCGGTCTCAAGAACGCCGGCGCTACTTATCAGAGGGCCATGGTGACTTTGTTTCATGATATGATTCATCATGAAATCGAATGCTACGTTGATGACATGATAGCAAAGTCCCAGACAGAAGAGGGGCATTTGGTAGATTTGGCCAAGTTGTTTGACCGGCTGAGACAGTTCAGACTGAGGTTGAATCCGAACAAGTGCACGTTCGGAGTGCGGTCCGGTAAATTGCTGGGGTTCATTGTAAGTGAGAAAGGAATCGAGGTTGATCCTGCAAAAGTAAAAGCGATAAAAGAAATGCCTGAACCGAGAACAGAGAAGGAGGTTCGTGGTTTCTTAGGTAGATTGAACTACATTTCACGGTTCATATCTCACCTAACAGCCACGTGTGAACCAATTTTCAAGTTGTTGAGAAAAGATCAAACGGTCAGGTGGAATGATGATTGCCAAGCGGCATTTGAAAGAATAAAAGAGTATTTGCAGGAGCCTCCGATTCTGATGCCTCCTGTGGAGGGAAGACCGTTAATTCTGTACCTGACGGTCCTCGAGGGGTCTATGGGGTGCGTATTGGGGCAGCATGACGAGTCTGGTCGAAAAGAGCATGCCATATACTACCTTAGCAAAAAGTTTACCGACTGTGAAACAAGATATTCACTGCTCGAGAAAACTTGTTGTGCTTTGGTCTGGGCTGCTCGCCGACTAAGGCAGTACATGTTGGTTCATACCACTTTGTTGATTTCCAAGATGGATCCAATCAAGTACATTTTTGAGAAGCCAGCATTGACCGGACGGGTTGCGAGGTGGCAAATGATTTTGACTGAATATGATATACAGTATACCTCTCAGAAAGCGATCAAGGGGAGTGTATTGTCTGATTACCTCGCTCAGCAACCCATTGATGATTATCAACCGATGAAGTTTGAATTCCCTGATGAGGACATCATGTTTCTCAAATCGAAAGATTGTGAGGAACCAATCCCGGAGGAGGGGCCTGACCCTGAATCCGAATGGATTCTGATGTTTGATGGGGCTGTTAACGTGAATGGAAGCGGTGTTGGTGCTGTTTTGGTTACGCCGAAAGGATCCCACATTCCTTTTGCTGCCCGGCTAACATTTGAATGTACCAACAACGTGGCTGAATATGAAGCTTGCATATTGGGGATTGAAGAGGCGATTGATTTGAGAATCAAGAACCTTGTCATATATGGAGATTCAGCTCTGGTGATAAATCAGGTTAACGGAAAATGGTATACGCATCAGTCTCATTTGGTTCCGTATCGAGATTATACGAGGAGATTGTTGACGTTTTTCACCAAGGTGAAGTTGCATCATGTGCCCAGAGAGGAGAATCCTTTGGCAGATGCTTTGGCTACTCTAGCTGCCTTGATTAAGGTGCAGAGGTGGAATCAGTTCCCCAGTGTTGAGATAGGTCGTCTGGATAGACCGGCTTATGTGTTTGCTGTTGATACAGCGTCTGATGATGAGAAGCCGTGGTATTACGATATCAAGCGCTATCTAGAGACTCAAGAGTATCCTGAGGGAGCATCGAAGAAAGATAGAAAAACTCTGCGGAGGTTAGCCATGGTGTTCTACCTGAATAAGGATGGGGTTTTGTACAAGAGGAATTTTGACTGGGTCTTGCTCAGATGTGTTGATGATGCAGAAGCAAGCCAGTTGATGAAAGAGGTTCATGAAGGCTCGTTCGGTACCCATGCCAGTGGGAATGCAATGGTGAAGAAGCTGCTGAGAGCAGGTTATTACTGGATGACAATGGAGGCCCAATGTTTTAATTTCGTGCGAAAGTGTCATAAATGCCAGATTTATGCTGATAAGGTGCACGTGCCTCCAAATCCGTTAAGCTTAATTTCGTCTCCATGGCCGTTTGCTATGTGGGGCATTGATATGATTGGAAAGATTGAACCTACGGCTTCGAATGGGCACAGGTTCATATTAGTGGCTATTGATTACTTCACCAAGTGGGTGGAGGCAGCCTCTTATACGAATGTGACGAAGCAGGTCGTGGCCAGATTTCTCAAGAGAGACATCATTTGCAGATATGGGGTTCCCGAGAGAATCATTACTGATAATGGTTCTAATTTGAACAATAAGATGATGGCAGAGCTGTGCCGGGAATTCAAGATTGAGCATCACAATTCTTCTCCCTATCGTCCGAAGATGAATGGGGCGGTTGAGGCAGCCAACAAGAATATAAAGAAGATTGTGCAGAAAATGGTGGTAACCTACAAAGACTGGCATGAGCTGTTGCCGTTTGCGTTGCATGGGTATCGAACGTCGGTACGCACATCTACTGGGGCAACTCCTTTCTCATTAGTATATGGGATGGAGGCGGTGTTACCTGTTGAAGTTCAGATTCCCTCTTTGAGAGTCCTGATGGACGTGAAGTTGCAAGAGGCTGAATGGGTAAGGACCCGGTACGAAGAATTGAGCCTGATTGAGGAAAAGAGGCTAGCAGCCATTTGTCATGGGCAGTTGTACCAGCAAAGAATGAAGCGTGCTTTTGACAAAAAAGTGCGACCTCGGGTATAGCACGTAGGTGATATGGTGCTGAAAAGGATCCTTCCTCCTCAAAACGATCGAAGGGGCAAATGGACACCCAATTATGAAGGTCCATTCGTGGTCAAGAAGGTTTTCTCTGGTGGAGCCTTGTTGTTAACGACCATGGATGGTGAAGATTTTCCATCCCCTGTGAATGCGGACGCGGTTAAAAAATACTTCGTATAAAGAGACCCGCTGGACGAAAAGAATAAAATAGTCCAGGCAAAAATGGGCATCCCGGCGAACCAAAAACAGAAAGAAAGGTTCGGGCAAAAATTAGGGATAAAATAAAAAAAATGTACACCCGGCAAGTCGAAAACCTGAAAAGGCGACTTGGGCAAAAAAGGGTATCCCGGTGGATTGAAAACCTGAAAGGGCTGTAGCACCTCAAATTTGCACCTATCATTATACATACCATCTCATATTAGGTCATAGCATATCATGGTCCATTGCATAGCATTGCATTGTCCCTTTTGCCTCAAGTGCAAGCCAATCAAGAGAATTAGGTCAAATTGATCAGGAGGTCAGTCAACCAAGCAAGCAAGGGTGTTTCTCAAGGAGCCAAGGCCCTAGGGTTTGTCCAACAAGTTCACATGACTTAGGGGTCCATTTGAAGTGTTTAAGTCAAGGATTGGATGTTCAGAAGCCATCAGTTCATGCACAGTCAGTCAGAAACCCTAGAAAGTCAAAGTTGGTCAACTGTGGTTGATTTTATGGTTTTGGTGGATGGATTTGGTTTGAGAGAGCTTATTCATGTCCCAATAGGCCTCATTTATCATGGCAATCAACATCATTGAAGAAATTGAAGCCAATCAGAAAATTTCCAAAAATAGAAACTGGACCTGTAATTTTAACTGCCAAAAATGGAAACTTCTTGATCCCAAACTTACATCATGATACAAGCTTCAAATGAATTTTTGCCCAACATGAAAGTTGAAGATCTTGTTCTCCCATTTCCAAAAAGTCCAAGAACTCTCAATTCCCATGCATGGTTGTCAAGATATGATCAAATCATTTTCACAAAACCTTGAACTTCAAAAGGCCATATCTCTCAAACCATTTGGCCAATTTTGGTGGGGTTTTTTCCTACAAACCACATTTCATCTCCTCTTTCCAAAAATATAAATTTCATGTACCAAAAATCTATGGATCAAAATGGCATTTTTGGACTTGTCTTATTTAAATTCAAGTGTGGACCAAAGTTGACTTTTTGAATTAGGCATTTTTGCTCACTTTGGCCAATTGGGATTCATTTAAGAGGTTATTTGAAACATGTTTGAGGCCCAAACTCGGCCAGACTTCACACCTCCATGGGCACATGTTCAAAATTAGCAAAATGGCAATTTCACTTCATTTGTGATAATCATGTTTAAGACTCCATTAGCTAATGTTAAACAGGAGTATAAAGTCACATTTTCTGCAAAACTCAACCCTAGCTGCAGCCTTTACACGATCAGAAACTCTCATTCTCTCTCATTTTGCATTTTCACATATTGCATTTTCTGGCAAAAAATCTCCAAAGAACCACGAGTAACCTTGTTTGTTCCATCATCTGGCCAACATTTGAGAGCCTTTTGCAGCATAAAGCACCAGCTGGAAGCTCATTTCGAGCTCTGTTTTCTCCAAAGCACAACAATGGCAAATCGAGATTGGAGTGTTTCCCAGCATCAATGAACCAAGCTTCTTCGAGCATTCATCATTTCCGACCCTAATCTTCATCTGTTTCAAGCTAAAGCACTCCAAACAACACTATTTCATTGAGTTCTTCAAATCAAGTGAGTTTTTCGACTTCTTTATTTTTCCAAATCTTGCTATACATCATGTAGGTCTTACTTAGCTGGTTGTTTTAAGCTTTGAATCATGTCAAATGGTTGGCTATTTAGGAAGATATGCTGTTTGTAAGTTTGATGTATGAACTTGTTCTTGTTTGATTCATGTTATTTAATGTGTTTCCATGAAAATGAATGCCATGTTCTTGATGCTTGTTGTTTGCTGATCATATTGATATGCTCGATTTTATTTTCTGGAAAGTTTGGTCATGAGTGATTGTTGATGATGAACACTGTATGCGCAAACCCTAAGCACTGTAGCAGTAAAACCCTAAACCCCTGTTTCCAGTTTTTTCTTTAAACCGTGTTGGTCGTTGCTGGATAATATTCACATGAGAAATTTACTGTTGCATTGCCCATGCTGAATTGCTGCGTGCCACATCACTATCGAAACTCACCGTTTCATTTAAATAGCAGCAGAATTACAATATTGCCATCGCCGGATTAACTAGCTACTTAAATCATTTCATTTTTTGTAATATTATTTCATTTTGTGACACAAGTTTATAAAAATCATATTTCACTCGTTTCAATTTCAAAATTCCTGAAAATTTTTGCATCATGCTCACATGAATGTCTATTATTTTGTCATGATTTTTAATGATTTTTTGATTGGTTGGATTTTTAATGGCTTTAGGTTTCTTAACATGTATGCTTAATTTGTACCTTTTGCCAATTCTTTTGTGAAATGATGAGGATGCATCCATTTGATCTGAAATTTTTTGTGGTTAATCTACACTCATTCATGATTGTTTTGATGTAGAGTTCTTGAATTTATCATATGTGGTTTGTGAGATATGAATTTTTGAAGTAGGGTGTGACAATTTGTGTCACACCAATGATATGCAATTTCATGATTTTTGTTGACATGCTTCCTGACCTTCAATTAATGTGAAATTTTGCATGAGCCATCTCTTATATGACTAGTTGATGTGTGAATGTTCCTGGAATTAATTATGCCATTTCCTATTTGTTTGAGATTTTTCTTCCCTGCCTAGTCAAATGTTGACTTTGTGTGACACATCTTTCCATTCCATTTGGGAAATTCTCATACTTTGTTGGATGATCATGAAATTTTACATGTGCATACTAGACATCTTGAGCTTTGCATTGGTGTTAATCCCATTCATGTCTCATCTGTTTTCATTTAGTTATGATTTTTTGAAGTTGATACATGTTTGTTTGACTTCTTTGTGCTTGCTTGAATTGATTGTGACTTTCTGATTTTAATTGACCATCTTCCCATGATCCAATTGAGCTGAAATTTTATATGCATGTCATGTTATGGATTGTGATTGAGCATGAATTATTTGATGATTTTTGGAAATGCTTATGTTTGGTTTTGAGCTAAGTCTTGCTGTTGACTTCATTGAGCATGTTCAAATTTGCTTTGACTTTATGATTTTCATTGACTGCCTTCCACTTGTCCAAATGTGATGAAATTTTACATGCTTACCATGCTAGGTGTTAGGATGGATCATGATTTATCTGGTGATTTTTGAAAATGTTTGAGTTGACTTTTGATGCAAGTCATTCTGTTGACTTCTTTGAGCTATCTCTTGCCATGCTTTGACTTCTTTTGCTTGTGAATTGATGATGATGCATGATTTGGACTTGTGACCAATTGAGCTTGCTTCTTAAGTGTTTGAACTTGATTTTGGTTGACTTTCATTTGCTGTTTTGACTTTTTCATTCTCTTTTGACCCTAGGCTTGTCCTAGTGGTCCTGTTACTCACTGTTGAGCTTATGTTTTCAGGATGAACACCAAATGACCAATGAGATCAATTTCTTTTGATTGAGCTTACTTGAATAGCATTGTTTAACTTTGTTTGTTTTGTAGGTGACTTGGCTCACATGCCTAAGTCTTGTGCCTTGCACATTCCTTTGCTTCTGATTACCTATTGATGTCTGTTTCTTTTTGTTTTGTTTGTGAACTGTGAACTGATTGGTTTGACTATTTCAGGTACCATTAGTTGCTTAAGTTCTTTGAACTTGCTTTGCTTTGCTATTTAGCAACTTGCTTGAGGTATAATTCCTTTTTCTTCATGTAGTCTGGAAGACCTGGCCTGTTACTTGGCCAGGCAACTGTCTGAAGTCCTCCTTAAGAGGCAATGTTTGTGACTGTTTACATTTGTCCTTGTATAGAGTCAAAGACCTCCTAAGTGAAGAGGCAATTGGCAGAACCCAAGGGATATGCAACCTATCCCCTACTATTCTGTGTGTCATCTGCTTTGCTCACACCACTGTGTTGATGCATTGCAGATACAAACCCAAGATCTTGTACAATTGTACAGTTGAGTCAGTTTCAAATGTGTAGAAGGGTTCCCACTTTCTGAACCCACACATTTTTGTCAAATGCTCTCCCTGACCAGGGATAAGAGCAATGAGGCACACCCCTCATCTCCTTTCATCTGCTTCACCTTAGCCCCTCAATGGCAAGGTTAAGAGCACCATTCACCCCGTTCCAGAGGTTTGTTTGTTGAGGTTGATATGACCCCTCGACTAAAACCTAGCCTTGATGTTTGAGCCCCCTTGTTGGTGTGTTTATTTCATGCTGTATGTGCTTGTGTGGTGTGATTGTATCCCCTAGGTTTGCTAGACTCCGCGTAGTCTCGTTTGCATGTCAATTAAGGTAGCACGGTTCCTTCGTATAGGACTTCCTTTCTTGCTTGAGCCTTGTTAAAACACAAACAAACATCATCCCCTCTTAAGGATACTTTAACTCCTTCTACTACAGATGAATAAGTCTCCAAAGGTCGAGCATCAGGTAGATTGTGTAGTGACGTTGTCCACTTAAAATACACAAACCAACAGTAATAGTTTAGCCGAACTACGGCAACTCTGATTCTCATGTTCAGATGAGATACGTAGGCACGAGATGCGATGTCTTGTCGAGTTTGACTAACAACTAACACTAATTCTTTTCTCTCGCCCTCGTTGCGATTGAGACCTCCCTTTTCTCTTTCCCTAGTTGCAATCGAGACCCTTGCTTCCTGTGCAAGTTAGTACAGGTGTGGCTTGCTTCCTGTGCAAGTCATGTCTAGGATAGGTTGGCCCTTGTGCCAGTTAGCTAGAAACCTTAACTTAGGGTTGACTTTGCATGACAACATCTAGGCTCGAGTCGTAGTCTCCCTAGTGTTGTGTCTCCCTCTGTTATCTGGTTAGGCTAGTCCTTTTTTCCCTACGTAGGGGAACTACGTCGCCCTGATCCTCATACCAGATGAGGTACGTAGGCAGGAGATGAGCTGATCTCTCCGGGCGCCCCTTTTTCTTTTTGTGTGTGCTTGACAGTTATAGGCTCGAGTCCCCGACTCCCTATTAACTTGTTGTGTTGTTGTGTGCTTGGAAGCTGATGTAAGACCATCGAGTGGCATTCGGGTTCCAGCGTGTGTTTGTTTTGGTTCGGATGCTGATGTAAGTCCAGCGATTGGCATTCAGGCTCCATGTTTGCCTTTGCCTTTGTTTGTTTGTGTGCGTGTCAGCCGAGCTATGAATGCTCTGATTCTCCTTCGTCCAAGGAGATACGTATGCATAGGATGCGATATCCTAGCGAGCATGTGTCGTTTCCCCAGTCCGAACTACTTCGACTCTGATGTCTATGCCTGATAGACTAAGTAGGCCCAGGATACGATATCCTGCCGAGTCAGTTTCAGTCAGTCTCTTTTGTCTCTTTCAGCCAGTGTGTGTGTGTTTGAGCAGTGTTTAGCAACCAATATTCCTTCCTTTTGTGCGTGGATCCCGTCGAGTACGACGGATGCGTAGGGGTGCTAATACCTTCCCTTCGCATAACCGACTCCCGAACCCATTATCTTTGGTCGCGAGACCATGTTCTTTCCTAGGTTTACTTCGAGCGTTTCCTTTCCCTCTTTTGGGATAAATAACGCACGGTGGCGGCTCTGTTGTTTCTTTCTTTTCCCGCCGGTTTTTCGCGTGATGCGACAGCTGGCGACTCTGCTGGGGACTATAGAGAAGTTGACCTATGCTGGTCCATCTTCCCTGAGCGAGTCTCTCCTAGCGCTCTCTAGGATTAGGGTTTTGGTTGCTTTGTGCTGTGTGTATTTATTGCTTTCATTAGTTGTTCATTTCATTTATTGATTGCATTGATTGTGTGCATTAATGTTTGCATTCATATTCATTATTCATTACTGCCTGGCTGGTTGTCTGTTTTTCTGTGTGGGGTGGGTGTCAGTTGAGGTAAAAGGTCCAATACCCAGACCATGAGTGAAATCTAGGAAACCTAGGAATAGAGTGATTCATGGGAAGCGGGTGGTGTACGCCACTTAGCGGAACATTGATATCACGAGCAGTTCAGACCCTGGTGGGATATTATTGGTGCATACATCGGGTGTGCACAGGATGATATTCTGCGAAAGGTTATTTATGCTGCGTTTCTCTCGACCTTACCCTGGCCTAGACTACACCCGTGAGTGGGAAAGGGTTGATCATTACAGGTACCTGTTGGTGACTTATGGTTCTGTTGGTGACTCTAGTTCAGCTCAGACAGTGTTCAGTTAACCTTAAGTTGGATTTAAGTTCCGAGTTTCGACTGAAGCTTCGACTTTGTGATCAGAGATTGCACAACCAGCCAGTCCAGTCTGCATCATGTGCATCATAGCATATTTATTTTTCAAAAGAAACGCAATAAAAAAAAATCAAAAAAAAGAAAAAAAAAGAAAAAAAGAAAAAAAAAAAAAAACTGATCCTTGCATGCATATCATTCCTCAGGTACATTCCAGAGTTTGATTCGCCGATAGAGATGGCAACAGTCCCAGAGCCAAAGCGGAAGACTTGTATCTACGTTTTTCACCGGGAGCCTTTGACGTCTCTGATTGAGTTGGGTAGCTTTGTGACTGATGATCGTCTGAGGAGTTTTGTTGGACAGTATGGAGATATCCTGACTTTGCTGAAGACAGTAGTTGACCCAGTGCCGTTGCAGACACTTCTTCAGTTCTATGACCCGGAGCTTAGATGCTTCACATTTCAAGATTATCAGCTAGCACCTACTCTCGAGGAGTACTCTATTCTGATGAACGTCCCGGTTCAGCATCAGACACCCTTTTTGGACGTCCCGAAGGAGGTTGACTTCAGATTGATTGCCAGAGCTCTCCAGATGAGTGTTAAGGAAGTGGGTGAGAATTGGAAGCCCTGTGGGGAAGTTATGGGTTTTCCGTTGAAGTTTCTTCTGAGGGTTGCCATAAATGAAGCAAAGAAGGGGAATTGGGAAGTTTTTCACGCACAGCTTGCCGCGATGATCTATGGGATTGTCCTATTTCCCAGTATGCCAAATTTCATTGACCATGCCGCCATCAGTATCTTCATCAGAGGGAATCCAGTCCCAACCCTTCTAGCTGATACTTACTATGCCATCCACAGTAGGCATGGTAAGGGTGGAGCCATCAGGTGCTGCTTACCTCTCCTTTTCAGATGGTTCATGTCTCTTCTGCCAGTCAGTGGACCATTTGTGGATACCCAGAGCACTCTTAAGTGGACTCAAAGGGTCATGTCGCTCACTTCTTATGACATCAGATGGCAGTCGTACCGGATGGACGTAAAAGACGTTATCATGAGTTGTGGTGCATTCCGGAACGTGCCACTTGTGGGGACCAAAGGTTGCATCAACTACAACCCAGTTCTCTCCCTTCGCCAGCTAGGGTTTGTTATGAGTAGAAGACCACTTGAAGCTGAGATAGCTGAGAGTGTGTGTTTTGAGAAGAAGGATGACCCTGTTAGGTTGGAGCAGATAGGGAAAGCCTGGAGATCTCTTGGGTCAGGGATGGAGCTGTCTTGGGGAAGAAGTTTGCCATTGCAATGCCCGATTACACTGATTGGGTAAAGAAGAGAGTGGAAACTTTGCTGCTACCCTACGATAGGATGGAGCCGTTGAGAGAGCAACCACCTTTGGTTCTTGCTGATAGTGTGCCTGCTGAACACTATAAGCAAGCCCTGATGGAGAGTCGTCGGCTGAGAGAGAAGGAGCAAGACACTCAGATGGAGTTGTACAAAGTTAAGGCTGATAAGCTGCACTTGGCCCATCAACTCAGGGAAGTGCAAGGAGAGGATACTAGCAGAGCAAGGAGCAAGAAGAGGTCATATGATGAGGTAGAGTCTATGTTGGACACAGAGCATAGGGAATGTCTGAGGCTACAGAGAGCAGAAGTCAACTATCAGAAGAAGATCAGAGACCTGGAGAAGCAACTCAAAGACAAAGACACTCAGTTGAAGAAAGAGGTGGAGTTGAGACAGAAGTCCGAAGATTATCTTGGAGGAGAAGTCTTGGAGCTTAGAAGACAACTGAAGGAGAAGATTACCCCTCTACCAGAATGTTCAGAATGCTCACTGTTGATAGACCAGTGCCATTACCTAAAGACTCTCATTCCGGAAGACCGTCTGTCTTAGATTGTATTTTTGTTTGTATTTATGGAGAATCACCTCCAGGCTTGTTGGATGGGATTCATTTGCTTGTACTCCGTCTTTGGATCTTTTTTGTTGAGAATCACCTCCAGGCTTGTTGGATGGGATTCTTTTCTTTGTACTCTGTTTATCCGAATATTCTGTTGACTTGGTTGTATTGACCTTTTTACCCTTATGTATAGATAAGGTTGTCAGTATTTCCCTGTTGTTCTCATATTTTCCTTGTATCCTGTTGTTCTCTTGTTGCTGCAGGTTGCCATCTTTTGAGGATGGGTCAGGCTCTTTGAATGCCTGAGAAATGAGCATATCATGTGCATCATGCATATCATTAAAACATCATACTCATATCATTTGCATAACAGGTGTTCTTGTGCCGTCTTCTCACTTTGATTCCTGTGTCCAGGCAGGATAGCTGATCAAAGACCACACCGCTACTCAACGAGGCTCAACCATCAACGCAACATGGATCAAGTACAAGCTGAGTTGGCAGAGATGAGGGCTAACATGGCCTAGTTCATGCACATGATGCAAGGGGTTGCACAAGGCCAAGAAGAGCTCCGAGCACTGGTTCAGAGACAAGAAGCTGCAATTCCACCGCCCAACCAGGCTCTACCAGAAGGAAATCCAGTTCCTGACATTCCTGCTGCTGCTATTCCCGTCAACAACTATGCTGTAGGTGAAGAGTTGAGGGGTATCCGAGTTGACGGTCAACCGATTGCTCCAGATGCTGCTAGTGCCAGAGTCATTCATGTTCCAGCCCGTAACAGAATTCCGATTGTTGACAGACAAGAGGATTTGTTCACTATGCTCAGCAAAGACGACGACATTTTGGGCAGAAATGATGCGAGAGATCGCAAAGTCGAGGCCCTTGCTGAGAAGATCAGGGCAATAGAATGTCAAAACTCTCTCGGTTTTGATGTTACAAATATGGGATTAGTTGAAGGACTGAGAATCCCGCACAAATTCAAGGCGCCGTCATTTGATAAATACAACGGTACCTCCTGCCCTCGCACCCACGTGCAGGCATACTACAGAAAGATATCCGCATACACTGATGATGAGAAGATGTGGATGTATTTCTTCCAAGATAGCCTATCTGGGGCGTCTTTGGACTGGTATATGGAATTGAAGCGGGATTCAATTCGATGCTGGAGAGATCTGGGTGAGGCGTTCCTCAGACAGTATAAGCACAACATGGACATGGCTCCGACCAGGACTCAGCTGCAGAGTCTTTGTCAGAAGAACAATGAAAGCTTTAAGGAGTACGCCCAGAGATGGCGTGAACTAGCTGCGAGAGTTCAACCCCCTATGCTGGAAAGGGAGTTGACTGACATGTTCATTAGTACTCTGCAAGGTGTATATATGGACCGGATGGGAAGCTGCCCATTCGGAAGTTTTTCTGACGTCGTCATCTGTGGCGAGAGAACAGAAAGTTTAATCAAAGCTGGGAGGATTCATGACACAGGTTCTTCGTCGTCCTCGAAGAAACCCTTCTCTGGGGCACCTCGTCGTAGAGAAGGAGAGACCAATGCTGTACAACACAGAGGGGGGGTGTACAGAGCCAATGCAAATAGAGAACAGTATCGTCCGGTTGCTGCAGTGACTATTCCTGCACCTCAACCTCGTCCACAACAACAACAAAGAGTTCAACAACAACCGCAACAACAGCAACAACAACAGCAACGTCCTTATCAGCAAAGGCAGAGGCTGCAGGCTGATAGAAGATTTGATCCGCTGCCAATGACGTACGCCGAATTGTTACCCGAACTACTCCGGTTAGGGTTTGTTGAGCTGCGTACAGTGGCTCCTCCAACGGTTTTACCTCCTGGATATGATGCAAACGTCCGATGTGACTTTCATTCTGGGGCACCAGGCCACCATACAGAAAGATGCCGATCTCTGCAACATAAAGTTCAAGACTTGATTGATGCTAAAGCAATCAATTTCGCTCCAGTGCCAAACGTGGTGAACAATCCTATGCCTCAGCATGGTGGGCATAGGGTTAACAATGTTGAAGAAGGAGAGGTTGAAGATTTGATTGACAATGTGGAAGATGTTCAGACTTCTCTGATGATAGTAAAGGGCCGTTTGCTGAAGGGGGGTGTTGACCCGGGCTGTAACGAAGATTGTGTGGGATGTTCAGAAGTTGACAATGGTTGTGACCAGCTGAAGGCTGGTATCCAGAAACTGATTGATGAAGGCTGTCTCCAGTTCAGCCGGGCCGTTAAAGGTAATGGGGCAGTGTCTACTGTCACCATTTATTTCAAGCTGTCTGAAGGACGAGGGCGAGGGGCTGTCAGTGCACCTACCACAAACAATACTCCGGTTACCATTCCAGCTCCGGTAACCATCCGTGCACCAACTACTATTGTTGCGCCTGGCAGAAGGCGAGTTGAAAATAGTAGGGCTGTTCCCTGGAGGTACGACAACGCTTATCGCAATGATAGAAGGACTGGTAATCAGACTAGGCCATCAGTTCAAGCGCCAATTACAATCAGTGCTCCAGTGAGGACTCCCATGGTTGCAAGTCCGGTGGTGGACAACGTTGGAGGACCAGGAGGTTTCACTAGGAGTGGACGACTGTTTGCTCCTCAGCCTTTGAGAGATGCTAATGCTGAAGCATCTGCTAGGGCTAAGGGTAAACAAGCTGTGGTTGACGAGGAACCGGCTCAGAAGGAGGCTGAGGGTTCTTTTGAAAAGGACGTTGAGGAGTTTATGAAGATTATCAAAAAGAGTGACTACAAGATTGTGGATCAGCTCAATCAGACTCCGTCCAAGATTTCGATACTCTCTTTGCTGATGTGCTCTGAGGCACACCGGGACGCATTGTTGAAAATGCTGAACATGGCGTACGTCCCGCAAGAGATATCCGTCAACCAGTTGGAGGGTGTACTAGCCAACGTGAGTACCAGGCACGGTGTAGGTTTCACTGACCTAGACCTAACGCCTGAGGGACGTAATCATAACAAAGCCTTGCACATCACTATGGAGTGTAAAGGTGCTGTTTTATCTCACGTGCTGGTAGACACCGGGTCGTCCCTGAATGTCCTACCCAAGCAGATTCTAAAGAAGATTGATGTCGAGGGAGTTGTGCTCACTCCCAGTGACCTTATTGTGCGTGCTTTTGATGGATCCAAACGGTCTGTGTTTGGTGAAGTCACCTTGCCGGTAAAGATAGGTCCGGAAGTTTTTGACATCGTGTTCTATGTGATGGACATTCAGCCTGCTTATAGCTGTTTGTTGGGGCGTCCGTGGATACACGCAGCTGGGGCAGTCTCGTCGACTCTCCACCAAAAACTCAAGTATGTCTGGAACGGTCAGATTGTGACCGTCTGTGGCGAAGAAGAAATTCTGGTGAGTCATCTCTCCTCATTCAAGTATGTTGAGGTAGATGGCGAGATCCACGAAACCCTGTGCCAGGCATTTGAGACCGTGGCTTTAGAGGGGGTAGCTTGTGCTGAGCAGAGAAAGCCAGGTGCTTCGATTGCATCCTATAGACAAGCCAAAGAAGTGGTTGACTCCGGTAAAGCTGAAGGCTGGGGCAAGATGGTTGACTTGCCTGTGAAAGACAAGTTCGGAATCGGGTATGACCCTCTCCAAGCAGAGCAGAGCGTACAAGCAGGTCCGAGTACCTTTACCAGCGCTGGGCTGATGAACCATGGAGATGTCTTTGCTACTGATGGTGAAGACAGTGACTGTAATTTGGACGTCTGGGTCCGCCCTTGTGCACCAGGCGAATCTATCAACAATTGGACGGCTGAAGAAGTGGTCCAAGTTACTCTACTGACAGAGTAATTTTCCTTTGTTTTTTCATTTTGCATGAAAACCCTACGTTCCGCCCAAGGCGTAGTGGTTCATTGTAGGGCCACATCATGTTTACAATGTTTATAAATAAAGGACGTTTTGCAATCAAATTTTGAGATCTTTGTCTTTCTATTTTCTATTTTTCACTGTTTCAAAAAATAATAAAAATGGCAATGTTTTTGTTTTTGTGACTTTATTGAAATCTTTTTCTAAAAACAAAACATTAAACATGCAGAAGTGATATTCTGGCATCCACTGTGAACGACTCTGTTATGGCTCAGTATGATTTCGACAATCCCATCTACCAAGCTGAAGAGGAGAGTGAGGAAGACTGTGAACTCCCTGCTGAATTGGTCAGACTACTGAAGCAAGAGGAAAGGGTCATCCAACCTCATCAGGAAGAGTTGGAAATTGTTAATCTGGGTGCTGAGGACGACAGAAGAGAGATCAAGATCGGGGCTGCTTTAGAAGACTCTGTCAAGAGGAGGCTAATTGAGATGCTAAGAGAATATGTGGAAATATTCGCCTGGACATATCAAGATATGCCTGGGTTGGATACAGACATTGTGATGCATCGGTTACCTCTTAGAGAAGAGTATCCGTCGGTCAAGCAGAAGCTTCGCAGAACTAGTCCTGATATGGCTGTCAAGATCAAGGAAGAGGTTCAGAAGCAGTGGGATGCAGGATTCTTGGCTGTTACCAGATACCCACCGTGGGTTGCCAACATTGTTCCCGTACCGAAGAAGGATGGCAAAGTCAGAATGTGTGTCGATTACCGAGATTTGAACAGGGCGAGTCCGAAAGATGATTTCCCATTACCTCACATCGATGTATTGGTGGATAATACGGCTCAATCCTCGGTATTCTCTTTCATGGACGGTTTCTCAGGCTATAACCAGATCAAGATGGCGCCAGAGGACATGGAAAAGACGACATTCATTACACCTTGGGGTACGTTCTGCTACAAAGTGATGCCATTTGGGTTGAAGAATGTCGGTGCTACCTATCAGAGGGCAATGACGACTCTCTTTCATGACATGATGCACAAGGAAATTGAAGTGTATGTGGATGATATGATTGCGAAGTCGCAGACAGAAGAGGAGCACTTGATAAATTTGCAGAAGTTGTTTGATAGACTGGTCAAATTCAAGCTGAGGCTGAATCCGAACAAGTGTACGTTTGGGGTGAGATCCGGGAAGCTCTTAGGCTTCATTGTCAGTGAGAAAGGGATTGAGGTTGATCCAGCAAAAGTCAAAGCTATTCAAGAGATGCCTGAACCGAAAACGGAAAAGCAAGTCCGTGGGTTTTTAGGGAGGTTGAACTACATTGCAAGGTTCATATCTCATCTAACTGCCACATGTGAACCAATTTTCAAACTGCTCAGAAAGAATCCGGCGATCAAATGGAATGATGATTGTCAGAAAGCTTTTGACAAAATCAAGGAGTATTTACAGAAACCTCCAATCCTGATTCCTCCAGTTCCAGGGAGACCATTGATAATGTACCTGTCAGTTACCGAGACTTCGATGGGGTGTGTATTGGGGCAGCATGACGAGTCTGGTCGAAAAGAGCATGCCATATACTACCTAAGCAAAAAGTTTACCGACTGTGAAACAAGATATTCACTGCTCGAGAAAACTTGCTGTGCTTTGGCCTGGGCTGCTCGCCGACTAAGGCAGTATATGTTGAACCATACTACTCTGTTGATTTCTAGGATGGATCCAGTAAAATACATCTTTGAGAAGCCAGCTCTCACCGGACGTGTTGCCCGTTGGCAGATGATCTTAACGGAATATGACATTCAGTACACGTCACAGAAGGCCATCAAAGGTAGTATTCTGTCAGACTATCTTGCCGAGCAACCGATCGACGACTATCAGCCTATGATGTTTGAATTCCCTGATGAAGACATCATGTATCTAAAGATGAAAGATTGTGAAGAGCCGCTTGTCGAGGAAGGACCGGATCCTGATGACAAGTGGACACTGATGTTTGATGGGGCTGTGAATATGAACGGTAACGGTGTTGGGGCAGTGTTGATCAATCCCAAAGGTGCTCATATACCTTTTTCTGCCAGACTAACTTTTGACGTCACCAACAATGAAGCTGAGTATGAGGCTTGTATCATGGGGATAGAAGAAGCCATTGATCTGAGGATCAAAACACTTGACATATTTGGAGATTCAGCTCTAGTGATCAATCAGGTCAATGGAGATTGGAATACAAACCAGCCGCATTTGATTCCGTATAGAGATTACACCAGAAGAATACTGACGTTCTTCAAGAAGGTGAAGTTGTATCATGTCCCCCGGGACGAGAATCAGATGGCTGATGCCTTGGCTACTTTATCCTCCATGATAAAGGTTCATTGGTGGAATCATGTGCCACATGTTGCGGTAAATCGACTCGAGAGGCCTGCGTATGTGTCTGCAGCCGAGTCTATTATTGCTATTGACGAGAAACCGTGGTATTATGACATCAAGAACTTCCTCAAGACTCAAGAGTATCCTGAGGGTGCGTCGAATAATGATAAGAAGACCCTGAGAAGGCTAGCTGGAAGCTTTTACTTGAATCAGGATGATGTGCTGTACAAGCGGAACTTTGACATGGTCTTGCTCAGATGCGTGGATAGACACGAAGCAGACATGTTGATGCAAGAAGTGCACGAGGGTTCGTTTGGTACCCACGCTGGTGGTCATGCAATGTCGAAGAAATTGCTGAGAGCCGGATATTACTGGATGACTATGGAGTCCGATTGCTTCAAATATGCTCGGAAGTGCCATAAGTGTCAAATCTATGCTGATAAGGTGCATGTACCACCCAGCCCGTTGAATGTCATGAACTCGCCTTGGCCGTTTGCCATGTGGGGCATCGATATGATTGGGAAGATAGAGCCTATTGCTTCGAATGGACATCGCTTCATCTTGGTTGCGATCGATTACTTCACCAAATGGGTAGAAGCAGCTTCCTATGCCAACGTCACCAAACAAGTGGTTGCCCGGTTCATCAAGAAAGAAATCATCTGTCGTTATGGAATTCCCGAGAGAATTATCACTGACAATGGTTCGAATCTCAACAACAAAATGATGAAAGACTTGTGCAGAGATTTCAAGATCGAACATCACAATTCTTCTCCTTACAGACCAAAGATGAATGGTGCCGTAGAGGCGGCTAACAAGAATATCAAGAAGATTGTGCAGAAGATGGTCGTTGCGTACAAGGATTGGCATGAGATGTTGCCTTTCGCTTTGCATGGATACCGTACCTCAGTACGTACGTCGACCGGGGCAACCCCCTACTCCCTTGTGTATGGTATGGAAGCAGTCCTACCAGTTGAAGTGGAGATCCCTTCTCTGAGGGTACTATTGGATGTTAAGCTGGACGAAGCCGAGTGGATTCGTACGAGGTTTAATGAGTTCAGCCTTATCGAAGAAAAACGGTTAGCAGCTGTGTGCCATGGGCAGTTGTATCAGAGAAGGATGAAGCGAGCCTTTGATCAGAAAGTGCGTCCTCGGACATTTCAGACTGGCGATCTAGTTCTGAAGAGGATCCTTCCTCCCGGTACAGATAACAGGGGCAAGTGGACCCCTAATTACGAAGGTCCATATGTTGTGAAGAAGGTCTTCTCCGGTGGAGCCTTGATGCTTACAACTATGGATGGTGAAGATTTTCCTTCCCCTGTTAACTCAGATGTAGTCAAAAAATACTTCGCATAATTTGACCCGCTGGACAAAAAGAATAAAAGAGTCCAGGCAAAAATGGGCATCCCGGCGAACCAAAAAAACAGAAAGAAAAGGTTCGGGCAAAAGTTAGGGATAAAAATAAAAAAAATTGTACACCCGGTAAGTCGAAAACCCGCAAGGGCGGCTTAGGCAAAAATGGGTATCCCGGTGGATTGAAAACCCGAAAGGGCGATCCAGCCAAAAGAAGGATTAAAGCGAAGACTACAGTTTGAGTTATCTGTACTTCATCATGCTTCGTCAGCTGCCATCTCGACAGATGTGATCGGTCCAGTCAGTCTTCTCAGAAAGCAAGGAATTGGGAGGAAACTGATGATCTATGAGTTATAACAGAGTTGGGAAACAGTGGATGCTGTGTTCACATTGCCATTAGGATAGTTTATGTCCCTTTTGTGCGCAATTACCTCTTTCTAGGAATTGCTTCCCAATGTACTTGCCTTTTCAGGCACACTTTCAATCAATAAAAGTCGTTATTCAGATAAATTGCTCTCTTGTTTTTACTTTTACTGTTTTGTTTGCAAAAACGTCCGAATTTTTTGATAAACATTGCATATAAAAACATGAAGGCTAAACAATGACGTGCAGAAAGATTAAAACATTTGAAAATCATTTTGAATGTTGAGGACACTTGAGCGTATCTTGTCCATGTACTCCCCGGGGCATCTATTATTCCATTGTGCAGGTCGTCACCTATGAGTATTTTCTCCAGTAAGTCCCAGACAGAGTCATTCTCCTGACTATGGGTTGTTTAAGCCTTCCCCAGCGAAGCAGCTATCTCTCCAGCAGAGTCCATCCCGCCAGTGGATAGGACGCGTGGCCATAGCAGATTGATATCTGCGTCCCCAGTTGAGTTGATTCTACTTGTGAGTATTGTGGGTCATCCCCGGCGGAGTAACAGTTATTCCCCACAACACAGTCTATTTTATCTGTATGAGTCTTATCCCCAGAGAGTTGCCTGTTTTAATTTCCCCCAGCGGAATTCTTGTATCCCCAGCAGTTTACCTTTGGTTTCCCCTAGCAGGGTTGCTTTAGTACTCCCCAGCGAGTTGCCTTGTCCTCCCCTAGCGGATTGGTATTGTTGATTCCCCAGCAGTTGTACTGTTTCCCCCAGTGGATTTATCTTGAAGACTTCTCAGCACAGTCGTCCTGTGTATTTCCCCGCAGAGTTCTCATCATATTGCATTGCATATAGTAATCATTGCATCCTCAAAACTGCGTAGCATTTCCATTCCACATGGAGCATTACGCCATAGAAAAATTCAAACATATGCATTCATGTGTTCGAAACCACATCAGACCGTATCCCCGACAGAGGCGGATCATTTTCTTCAACATCAGCACCACGTCAGCTATAGTTGCTTCGACAGCATTCAGAATTGATTATCCCCACAGAGGTTTATTTCCTCACCCGATGGTGAAAGATTGTTTCTCCCCAGTGAGACCCCCTAGCAAGTGATCAGCCTTGCCTCAACATATCCCCGTTTTGATCTTGTGATACCAGTAAGTGTCATGTCAACACCCGCGTGTGTCTCTTCTTTTTTGGTGTCGGTAAACACCATTGTTTCGGTGTCGGTAAACATCAAGTATTAACTCCAGTCATCGGTAAATGTCTGGTCATTTTTTGGTGTCGGTAAACACCATTGTTTCGGTGTCGGTAAACATCGAGCCTCACCCAGTCATCGGTAAATGTCTGGTCATTTTTGGTGTCGGTAAACACCATTGTTTCGGTGTCGGTAAACATCGAGTCTCACCCAGTCATCGGTAAATGTCTGGTCATTTTTGGTGTCGGTAAACACCATTGTTTCGGTGTCGGTAAACATCGAGTCTCACCCAGTCATCGGTAAATGTCTGGTCATTTTTTTGATGTCGGTAAACATCATCTTTCGATGTCGGTAAACATCGAGTCTTTCCCTCAGTCATCGGTAAATGTCTGATAACTCCCCAGCTAGAAATCCCCAGTAGAGTCATCTGTAAATGTCCTACCTGGTTTCCAGTTGCAAATATTTGTTTGTCTCACCAATAAATTTTTCATCCCCAGTCATCGGTAAATGTCTGGTCATTCTTTTTGATGTCGGTAAACATCATCTTTCGATGTCGGTAAACATCGAGTCTCATCCCAGTCATCGGTAAATGTCTGGTCATTCTTTGATTCTCTTGTTAATAAAATCAGTATCCCCAGAAGTCGTCGGTAAACGTCTTGTCTGGTATCACAACAAAGATTTTGTTCTTCCCCAAGCGGAGATGCCATCGGTAAATGGCCCAGTTTTCTTCGATATCGGTAAATATCGAATTCCCAGTTGCAGCAGCCATCGGTAAATGGCCTTGTTAAAGTTGACATCGGTAAATGTCAAGTTTCTTTGAAGCCACCATCGAAGTTGTTTTCCCAGCAGCCATCGGTAAATGGTCTTGCTGAAGTTGATATCGGTAAATATCAAGGTCCCAGTTTTAACCATCGGTAAATGGTTCTGTTTTTCTCAAGTTGTTTTCCCAGCAGCCATCGGTAAATGGTCTTGCTGAAGTTGATATCGGTAAATATCAAGTCTCCAGTTTTCCAACCATCGGTAAATGGTTTTGCTTTTCTGAAGTTGTCATGAAGTTGTCATCGGTAAATAACGTGGTTCTTTTGTATTATATATCCAGTAGGTGCAAATTTCTACGGTTCTTTTGTATTCAATCCCTGTTTACCCTGAAAGTCTGACAGCCATTGCTATCATCCGTTCGGGTTCCCAGCTGATTGAATAGGGGCAGCTGTAGCACCTCAAATTTGCACCTATCATTATACATACCATCTCATATTAGGTCATAGCATATCATGGTCCATTACATAGCATTGCATTGTCCCTTTTGCCTCAAGTGCAAGCCAATCAAGAGAATTAGGTCAAACTGATCAGGAGGTCAGTCAACCAAGCAAGCAAGGGTGTTTCTCAAGGAGCCAAGGCCCTAGGGTTTGTCCAACAAGTTCACATGACTTGGGGGTCCATTTGAAGTGTTTAAGTCAAGGATTGGATGTTCAGAAGCCATCAGTTCATGCACAGTCAGTCAGAAACCCTAGAAAGTCAAAGTTGGTCAACTGTGGTTGATTTTATGGTTTTGGTGGATGGATTTGGTTTGAGAGAGCTTATTCATGTCCCAATAGGCCTCATTTATCATGGCAATCAACATCATTGAAGAAATTGAAGCCAATCAGAAAATTTCCAAAAATAGAAACTGGACCTGTAATTTTAACTGCCAAAAATGGAAACTTCTTGATCCCAAACTTACATCATGATACAAGCTTCAAATGAATTTTTTCCCAACATGAAAGTTGAAGATCTTGTTCTCCCATTTCCAAAAAGTCCAAGAACTCTCAATTCCCATGCATGGTTGTCAAGATATGATCAAATCATTTTCACAAAACCTTGAACTTCAAAAGGCCATATCTCTCAAACCATTTGGCCAATTTTGGTGGGGTTTTTTCCTACAAACCAAATTTCATCTCCTCTTTCCAAAAATATAAATTTCATGTACCAAAAATCTATGGATCAAAATGGCATTTTTGGACTTGTCTTATTTAAATTCAAGTGTGGACCAAAGTTGACTTTTTGAATTAGGCATTTTTGCTCACTTTGGCCAATTGGGATTCATTTAAGAGGTTATTTGAAACATGTTTGAGGCCCAAACTCGGCCAGACTTCACACCTCCATGGGCACATGTTCAAAATTAGCAAAATGGCAATTTCACTTCATTTGTGATAATCATGTTTAAGACTCCATTAGCTAATGTTAAACAGGAGTATAAAGTCACATTTTCTGCAAAACTCAACCCTAGCTGCAGCCTTTACACGATCAGAAACTCTCATTCTCTCTCATTTTGAATTTTCACATATTGCATTTTCTGGCAAAAAATCTCCAAAGAACCACGAGTAACCTTGTTTGTTCCATCATCTGGCCAACATTTGAGAGCCTTTTGCAGCATAAAGCACCAGCTGGAAGCTCATTTCGAGCTCTGTTTTCTCCAAAGCACAACAATGGCAAATCGAGATTGGAGTGTTTCCAAGCATCAATGAACCAAGCTTCTTCGAGCATTCATCATTTCCGACCCTAATCTTCATCTGTTTCAAGCTAAAGCACTCCAAACAACACTGTTTCATTGAGTTCTTCAAATCAAGTGAGTTTTTCGACTTCTTTATTTTTCCAAATCTTGCTATACATCATGTAGGTCTTACTTAGCTGGTTGTTTTAAGCTTTGAATCATGTCAAATGGTTGGCTATTTAGGAAGATATGTTGTTTGTAAGTTTGATGTATGAACTTGTTCTTGTTTGATTCATGTTATTTAATGTGTTTCCATGAAAATGAATGCCATGTTCTTGATGCTTGTTGTTTGCTGATCATATTGATATGCTCGATTTTATTTTCTGGAAAGTTTGGTCATGAGTGATTGTTGATGATGAACACTGTATGCGCAAACCCTAAGCACTGTAGCAGTAAAACCCTAAACCCCTGTTTCCAGTTTTTTCTTTAAACCGTGTTGGTCGTTGCTGGATAATATTCACATGAGAAATTTACTGTTGCATTGCCCATGCTGAATTGCTGCGTGCCACATCACTATCGAAACTCACCGTTTCATTTAAATAGCAGCAGAATTACAATATTGCCATCGCCGGATTAACTAGCTATTTAAATCATTTCATTTTTTGTAATATTATTTCATTTTGTGACACAAGTTTATAAAAATCATATTTCACTCGTTTCAATTTCAAAATTCCTGAAAACTTTTGCATCATGCTCACATGAATGTCTATTATTTTGTCATGATTTTTAATGATTTTTTGATTGGTTGGATTTTTAATGGCTTTAGGTTTCTTAACATGTATGCTTAATTTGTACCTTTTGCCAATTCTTTTGTGAAATGATGAGGATGCATCCATTTGATCTGAAATTTTTTGTGGTTAATCTACACTCATTCATGATTGTTTTGATGTAGAGTTCTTGAATTTATCATATGTGGTTTGTGAGATATGAATTTTTGAAGTAGGGTGTGACAATTTGTGTCACACCAATGATATGCAATTTCATGATTTTTGTTGACATGCTTCCTGACCTTCAATTAATGTGAAATTTTGCATGAGCCATCTCTTATATGACTAGTTGATGTGTGAATGTTCCTGGAATTAATTATGCCATTTCCTATTTGTTTGAGATTTTTCTTCCCTGCCTAGTCAAATGTTGACTTTGTGTGACACATCTTTCCATTCCATTTGGGAAATTCTCATACTTTGTTGGATGATCATGAAATTTACATGTGCATACTAGACATCTTGAGCTTTGCATTGGTGTTAATCCCATTCATGTCTCATCTGTTTTCATTTAGTTATGATTTTTTGAAGTTGATACATGTTTGTTTGACTTCTTTGTGCTTGCTTGAATTGATTGTGACTTTCTGATTTTAATTGACCATCTTCCCATGATCCAATTGAGCTGAAATTTTATATGCATGTCATGTTATGGATTGTGATTGAGCATGAATTATTTGATGATTTTTGGAAATGCTTATGTTTGGTTTTGAGCTAAGTCTTGCTGTTGACTTCATTGAGCATGTTCAAATTTGCTTTGACTTTATGATTTTCATTGACTGCCTTCCACTTGTCCAAATGTGATGAAATTTTACATGCTTACCATGCTAGGTGTTAGGATGGATCATGATTTATCTGGTGATTTTTGAAAATGTTTGAGTTGACTTTTGATGCAAGTCATTCTGTTGACTTCTTTGAGCTATCTCTTGCCATGCTTTGACTTCTTTTGCTTGTGAATTGATGATGATGCATGATTTGGACTTGTGACCAATTGAGCTTGCTTCTTAAGTGTTTGAACTTGATTTTGGTTGACTTTCATTTGCTGTTTTGACTTTTTCATTCTCTTTTGACCCTAGGCTTGTCCTAGTGGTCCTGTTACTCACTGTTGAGCTTATGTTTTCAGGATGAACACCAAATGACCAATGAGATCAATTTCTTTTGATTGAGCTTACTTGAATAGCATTGTTTAACTTTGTTTGTTTTGTAGGTGACTTGGCTCACATGCCTAAGTCTTGTGCCTTGCACATTCCTTTGCTTCTGATTACCTATTGATGTCTGTTTCTTTTTGTTTTGTTTGTGAACTGTGAACTGATTGGTTTGACTATTTCAGGTACCATTTGTTGCTTAAGTTCTTTGAACTTGCTTTGCTTTGCTATTTAGCAACTTGCTTGAGGTATAATTCCTTTTTCTTCATGTAGTCTGGAAGACCTGGCCTGTTACTTGGCCAGGCAACTGTCTGAAGTCCTCCTTAAGAGGCAATGTTTGTGACTGTTTACACTTGTCCTTGTATAGAGTCAAAGACCTCCTAAGTGAAGAGGCAATTGGCAGAACCCAAGGGATATGCAACCTATCCCCTGCTATTCTGTGTGTCATCTGCTTTGCTCACACCACTGTGTTGATGCATTGCAGATACAAACCCAAGATCTTGTACAATTGTACAGTTGAGTCAGTTTCAAATGTGTAGAAGGGTTCCCACTTTCTGAACCCACACATTTTTGTCAAATGCTCTCCCTGACCAGGGATAAGAGCAATGAGGCACACCCCTCATCTCCTTTCATCTGCTTCACCTTAGCCCCTCAATGGCAAGGTTAAGAGCACCATTCACCCCGTTCCAGAGGTTTGTTTGTTGAGGTTGATATGACCCCTCGACTAAAACCTAGCCTTGATGTTTGAGCCCCCTTGTTGGTGTGTTTATTTCATGTTGTATGTGCTTGTGTGGTGTGATTGTATCCCCTAGGTTTGCTAGACTCCGCGTAGTCTCGTTTGCATGTCAATTAAGGTAGCACGGTTCCTTCGTATAGGACTTCCTTTCTTGCTTGAGCCTTGTTAAAACACAAACAAACATCATCCCCTCTTAAGGATACTTTAACTCCTTCTACTACAGATGAATAAGTCTCCAAAGGTCGAGCATCAGGTAGATTGTGTAGTGACGTTGTCCACTTAAAAAACACAAACCAACAGTAATAGTTTAGCCGAACTACGACAACTCTGATTCTCATGTTCAGATGAGATACGTAGGCACGAGATGCGATGTCTTGTCGAGTTTGACTAACAACTAACACTATATCTTTTCTCTCGCCCTCGTTGCGATTGAGACCTCCCTTTTCTCTTGCCCTAGTTGAAATCGAGACCCTTGCTTCCTGTGCAAGTTAGTATAGGTGTGGCTTGCTTCCTGTGCAAGTCATGTCTAGGATAGGTTGGCCCTTGTGCCAGTTAGCTAGAAACCTTAACTTAGGGTTGACTTTGCATGACAACATCTAGGCTCGAGTCGTAGTCTCCCTAGTGTTGTGTCTCCCTCTGTTATCTGGTTAGGCTAGTCCTTTTTTCCCTGCGTAGGGGAACTACGTCGCCCTGATCCTCATACCAGATGAGGTACGTAGGCAGGAGATGAGCTGATCTCTCCGGGCGCCCCTTTTTCTTTTTGTGTGTGCTTGACAGTTATAGGCTCGAGTCCCCGACTCCCTATTAACTTGTTGTGTTGTTGTGTGCTTGGAAGCTGATGTAAGACCATCGAGTGGCATTCGGGTTCCAGCATGTGTTTGTTTTGGTTCGGATGCTGATGTAAGTCCAGCGATTGGCATTCAGGCTCCATGTTTGCCTTTGCCTTTGTTTGTTTGTGTGCATGTCAGCCGAGCTACGAATGCTCTGATTCTCCTTCGTCCAAGGAGATACGTATGCATAGGATGCGATATCCTAGCGAGCATGTGTCGTTTCCCCAGTCCGAACTACTTCGACTCTGATGTCTATGCCTGATAGACTAAGTAGGCCCAGGATACGATATCCTGCCGAGTCAGTTTCAGTCAGTCTCTTTTGTCTCTTTCAGCCAGTGTGTGTGTGTTTGAGCAGTGTTTAACAACCAATATTCCTTCCTTTTGTGCGTGGATCCCGTCGAGTACGACGGATGCGTAGGGGTGCTAATACCTTCCCTTCGCATAACCGACTCCCGAACCCATTATCTTTGGTCGCGAGACCATGTTCTTTCCTAGGTTTACTTCGAGCGTTTCCTTTCCCTCTTTTGGGATAAATAACGCACGGTGGCGGCTCTGTTGTTTCTTTCTTTTCCCGCCGGTTTTTCGCGTGATGCGACAAGGGCGGTCCAGGCAAAAGAGGGATCGAAACGAACAACTGCGTCCCGCATGATCGTTCGCGCTTTGGTTAAAGCATCATGGATAATACCCGACAGGGATCAATCGGAATCGTCTTGTTCAGAAGGCAGAAAGCACGGAGAGTCTGAGGACATATGGGGTGTAACCGAGTTGGAACTCGATGAGATCACGGGTTTCACATTGCCATTAGGATAGATTTTTCCTTTTGAGCGCAATTACCTCTTTTCAGGAATTGCTTCCTTTGTATTGCTCAATTTGAGCCACACACTTTTCCAATCAATAAAATGCATATTCAGTCAAATAATTTTGTTTTTGTTTTTCATTACCGCTTTGATTGCAAAAACGTCCGATTATTTTTGATAAAGAATCTTGCATTTTAAGACATACAGGTTCCTTCCAATGCATGTTTATAAGATTGAAAACTTGAAATTTTATTTGGAAGGTTGAGTGACCCAAGTGTTGAAATCTTGACACGCCTGGGGCACGGTTTTATCTGACGGTCTGTTTTGCAGGAATTGTTAGATATTTTCACTCACTTGCAGGTTGTGATGTGGAAGCTTTGTAACGGATCCCCAGAGAGTCCGATCAGGGAAGAATGAATATGAAAAATGACGAAGATGTCGAGACGTGCGACGATCCTTGATGGTAATCAAGAAGACTCTTCAAAGTCGGAAGACTTGAAAGTATGTAATTCCCCGCAGAGTCCGATCAGGGACGAGTGCATGAAGAAAGGACGGAGAAATGTTGAGACGTACGACGACCCTTGAAATTAATCAAGAAGACTCTTCAAAGTCGGAAAATTGAAATTTTTATATAATTCCCAGGAGTACGTCCCGTCGATCGCGGCGCGACTTGGAATACAAGATGATGGAGCAGAAAAGGTCCAGACGGGTCTGGGAATTCTCAAAAGTGGAAAGTTGATGCGAGATTGGGAGGTGGATACCAGGGTTCGACGAGTCGACGGGTGTTTTGTACCAACTTTTCTCATTTCCCAACTAAGTCCCCAAGTAGAGTGGTGAGGACCAAATCCCCCACAGATCCAAGGTCTCTGGATTTCTCCAGCCGAGTCAGGATGGTTATCCCCGGCAGGTTTACAACGGTGTTTCTTCAGCAGCCAGGCCAGAAGGTTGCTACTCCCCGAGTGGAGCGGGTTTCAACGAAATATATCTCCAGCATTGTTCATCCTACTAGTGGATTGGACAAGTTCCCGTAGCGGATGGATTTTTGCATCCCCAGCTGAGTTGATTCTAGTTGTGGATCGCATGGGTTGTTCCCAGCGGAGTAGCACTCGTTTCCCTAGCAAGGTCAGGATGGTTATCCCCAGCAGGTTTTAGATTGATGCTTCCCCAGTCAATGGGCCTGGAGATTGCTACTTCCCCCAGCGGAGTATCTGTGAGCATTTCCCCAGTGAAGTCGTCAGGTATCTGTGAGGGTTTCCCGAGGCAGAGTCAGGATTGATATCCCTAGTAAGTCAGAGACTGGTGTATCCCCACGGAATGTTGGTGGTGCTTATCCCCGCAGTTTCTCGAGCTGATTGGGTGCAAAGGAGGTTCTTCCCCAGCAAGGGTTACCTTTTCCCAGTAGCAGTGCTATTCCCTAGCAGGGTGGAATCGGAGCAGTGACGAGTTCCTCAGCAGAGTGCCTCGTGTTCCCCAGAAGAGTCCCTTGAGGGGGATACTTTTTATGCATTCATCATGAAAAATAGCATAGCATATTGCATAGAAAAATAAATAATTGCGTAGCATTTCCATATTTTTGGAGCATTACGTAGAAAAATCAATCATGCATCATTGCAGGCATAAGCTAGTCTCAGACCGTGGTTACTGTTTGAGAGGCGGTTTCGCCAGAAGATGAAGGTGTTATTCTGACAAGTTTGGCATTGTAATCAGTTGCCACAAAGTTTCTGTCGAGCGAAGATGGGAATGATGATCAAAGAAGTTTTTCGGTATTCAGACCGAGGCGGTGTCCAGACCGAAGTGGCGTTCGGGCCAATGTTCCGATTTTCAGATCGAAGAAGTTTCCGACGATCAGGTTGAAGTACTTTTTCCGGTATTCAGACCGAGGCGGTGTCCAGACCGAAGTGGCGTTCAGGCCAATGTTCCGATTTTCGGATCGAAGAAGCTTCCGACGTTTAGATCGATGTAGCTTGCGGTATTCAGACCAATCTTCCGGTGTTCAGACCGAGGCGGTATTCAGACCGAAGTGGCGATCAGGCCAAGTTTCCGGAGTTCAGACCGAAGTGGCGATCAGGCCAAGTTTCCGGAGTTCAGACCGAAGCGGTATTCAGACCGAGGTGGTTTTCAGACCAAGAAAAGGAAAATTACGGGGTTCAAGAAAGTGAAAAAATATAAAATAAGAGAAGAAAAAGAAGTGATAATCTCCAGCGGATGTGGTGTTCAGACCATGGTTATCCCTGTGTTACCATTTATTTTGGTATCCAGGTCGACAGTTTCATTTCGGTGATCAGGCCGACTTTCTCTGTACCAGACGGATTTTCTTTCAAGATTGTGTTCTTCGCCGATTCTGACAGGCGTTGTTAATTATATCCCATCAGAGTGCAAATTGTTCGTCTGTTCTTGGTATTCAATCACTCTTCATCCTGATCATCTGAAAGCCGAGGCTATTCATATCGACAGGTTCACAGTGGATTGAATAGGGGCAGCTGTAACACCTCAAAATTTGCCCTCCTCTCTTGGGACTAGCATAACATATTACATATCATTTTTAGGTCATTAGGCATTGCATATTGCATATCATGTGGTTACATTGTGCAAGTAATCCTCCCAAGTCTTGATCAGAAGATGAGGAAGTCAAAGTGCAAAGCTAGGGTTTTATTGGACTAGTCATTGATCATCTGAGGGTGTGCAAGTCCAAATTAGGGTTTCATGGTTCTCAAAGGATATTGGTCTTCATATTGATTACAATGATTCATCATCATCATCATGGTTTGATTTCATCAAGTGTTGAAGCAGATTCCTTGAGATTAGGGTTTTGACCACTGGTCAACCCTAATCAGTTGCATTGGGCCAATCAGGGCATGATCAGGAGATGGGGTTTATGATGGATATGAGGATCATTTTATGATTATATGGAGCTAATTGAAGCTAGGGTTTCATCCTTGGGCTATTTCATCAGAAGATTGGGGCTCAAATTGATCTATGCATTGCCAGATTCATCTATCAGTTGAAAAGTCAACTGTGGTCAACTGTGCTTGATTTTATGGATTTGGAGGTGGAAATGAGTTGGATACACTTCATTCATGTTGGAACAAGTGTTATATGACATGTCAATGCTCAAGAATGAAAAAAATAAAGTCAGACAAGAAACTGCCAAAAATAGAAAGTGACTTGTAATGGAAGTTTCCAAAAATGGAAAGTTTTTGACCACAAAATTACATGTCCAAGGAAGCTTCAAATGAAAATTTGTTCAACATGAAAGTTGTAGATCTTGTTCTAACCTTTCCAAAAAGTCCAAGAACTTGAAAATCCCATGTATGGTTGGCAAGTTATGGTCCAGTCAATTTCAAAAATGACCCATAATCAGAAGGGCATAACTTCCACATGGAGTGTCCAAATTGAATGATCTTTTTATGCACAAACTCCATTTGACATGTACTTTCATGGTGCATAATTGGAATTCATTAAAAATGGTCAATGCAAAAAGTCAAATTTCAAGTGTACAGTTAAAGATCCAGGGGCAAAATGGTCCAACTTGAGAAATAATGGGAATTTTTGAATGGGGATTTTTGTAACACCTCACAAATGCTATTTGGAAATGGTTTGAATCATCATAACAGGTCAAGGTGCAATGGTTGAAGAATTCACTTTTGAAATGAACTTGAAAAATGAACAAAGTGCCATGGCATGGTGAAAATCAAAATTACATGGCCAATGAGGATGGGACAAGTTGCAACAGCTCATGACAGATATTTAGAGCATGTGTGAGCTGGAAATGAGCTGTCACAGAGCCCATAGGAAAATACCATTTTGCCCTTGCCTTTGAAAGTGACATTTTGCTAATCATATTTCATTTTGCTAATTAAGGTGATTAAGGCTTGATTAATTGGAGATATATATTCCTAATCATAACTAACTTCTAACAGAATCACAATCATCAAGATCACAATCTCTTTTCCCTCCAAATTCACCAAATTCTCTCAAGAACACAAAAAGCAAAAATACACAAATCTCTCTCAATTCTTGATCATTTGGCAAAATTCTTGTTGCTTCAATCTCCATTCATCTTCTCCTTCTACTGTTTTGGCAAAACAACATCCAAATCCTCCAAATCCGCGACTGTTGCGAAGGAGTGCATCAATGGCAAATTTCAATTTCTCGTAATTGGAGCATTCTCGAGCTGTTCTATCTTCTCCAATTGCTTTGCCTATCATCATTCTTCATCTGTTTTGGATCAAGGAGCTTCAAAAGCACACGAATCATCACTGCAATCTCAAGGTACTTCAAAATCGAATCTCATGAATTGATGAATTGCTATATGCCTTTTGTAGACTGTTTAACGTAGAATACTATGCAAGTTGTGGTTTGTGGATTGGTTGCTTATTGAATGAGTAATCATGTTTTTTAGTTTTGAATGTGAAACTTTAATCGATCGATCCGTGAGCTGTGTTAGGAATTAGGTGAAATTAGTCACATATTTGAGATCCTCGCACTGAAACCTTTCCAATGGTTACCTATTTGTTAATTTTCATTGAGGTTTGTGGATGACGAATTCTGGTGATGTCGAGGAAGAACGATGTTGTTTTTGGTTTTTTCTGGAAAATAAGCATGCGCTGCCAAATTTTGCCTGGCTTCATTTGAATATGTGTTTGGCGCCACTGTTGGCCAATCACAACATTTCCTGGCCGTGTATCAAAACGGCGCCGTTTTGATCAGACGTTTTAGAATTACAACAATGCCACTGCTTCCATTTAATAAATTAAAACACTTAATAATTATTTCACAATTCATTTTAAATCTTAAAAAATTCATAGAAAATTATTGGAAAGTCCAAAAAATATGAGGATTTTTTTTGTAGATCCCATTTTGTCTCTAGTTTTTTATGGACATGATTTTGCAAGTTGTGCTTGGAGAAAAGTTGACTGTGCCTATAGAACTTTGACTGGTATGCATTTTTGACATGTTCTACCATTTTCAATGTGAAATACTCATGCTTTAAAAGAAATTCTTGAAACTTTTTGTGGTGATTCTAGACATGTTGCTGGTGATTTACATGTAAAGTTCATGATTTTTGGATACCTGTGGAGTGAGATATGTTTTTTTGAACTTAGGTGTGACAATTTGTGTCACACCTAACTAGGGCAACTTCATGAAATTATTTGCCTAGCCTATGCTTGTTGAAATGAGTTGAAATTTTGCATGGATGTTTATGGATATGTTGAGATGCTATGTGAATTTTTCGGGATTTTTATATGGCATTTTCAATTTGATTGATATTTTTCATCTCTGTTGGTCAATTATGCAAGTTCATATGACACATGTTTGTAAATTTAATGTGAAATCCTCATATGGTTTTAGATGAACATGAAATTTGGTATGCTGGTTGTAGACACATTGTAGGACATCCCTGTTTTGGTCCCATTCATTTCTTAATTGATTTCACTGATTTATGAATTTTTGAAGTGAATGCATGTGTTGATGCTATGAATTGGCTTACACAATTGTGTCTGGATTTCTTGACTTTCATTGACCTAGTTCCTTTTGTCCAATTGAGCTAAAAATTGACATGCTATACCTTGAATATGTCCTGTTTAGGTGTGAATTATTTGAGGATTTTTGGAATTGTTTTGATATGGATTTGATTGAAGTCATTCTGTTTGGACTTTTGATGTTGTGTTTGACCTAGTTTGGTTTATTTTGGTCATGAAATGAAAATAGTGAATGATATGAGTATGGGATCAATTGCATTTGCTTTTGATTTGCATTAATTTGGTTTTGGTTGAGAATTGTTTGCTGTTTAGAATTTTTTCTCTCTTTTGGACCCTAGGCTTGGCCTAGTGGTCTTGTTTCTCACATTTGCTTGATTTTTCAGGATGAAAAGCACAATGCTTAAGGAGATTGAACCAAGTCAATTAAATTGAGATTGTTTGATGTGGAGAACTAACATGACTTTGTTTTGTAGGTTGTGAAGCTTGAGCTTGAGCTTATAGCTTGCCTTTGTGTGCATTAATTTGTATAGTCTGACTGATTAACATTTGCTGTTTACTGTTTGTCTGTCTGAGTACTGATGATGCTTGATTGATTTCAGGTACATTTAGTTGCTTACAGTTCTTTAAGAACTTGCTTGCTGCTGCTTGGTTGTATAAACCACTTGAGGTAGGACTTCTATTCTTCATGTAGTCTGGAGACCCGGTCTGTTATTTGGCCGGGCAAACTGTCTGAAGTCCTCCTTAAGAGGCGATGTTTGTGATTGTTTAATATTGTGCCTAAGCAGGTGAAGTCCTCTAAGGAAATTGGTGGAAGCTAAGGGATATGCAATCTATCCCCCACTATTCTGTGAGTCGTCCCTCTGCTCACACGGCTGTGTGTTGATGCATTGGGGCACAAACCCAAGATCTCGTGCTGTTGCACAATCGAGTCAGAGTCTTTGAGCGTAGAAGGGTCCCTCCATTCTGGACCCACGCTCCTTTGTCAGAAGCTCTCCCTGGTCAGGGATAAGAGCTGTGAGGTCTCATCCTCACTTCACCTTTCATCTGCTTCACCTTAGCCTCGTAATGGCAAGGTTAAGAGCAAATACTACCCATGCACAGATGACTTGCTTCGGCAGTCAAACCCATTGTTTGAGCCCACTTGACTGGTTATAGTGTGTGCTTTGTGAATATTTGTTTGACATGTTTGCTTGAAATGCTTGAATTGATTATATGCTTGTATGCTTGCTTTCTTCCTGGATAGGATTAGTTTGCAGTTGTGCAAGTAGGTAGAAACCTCAACTTAGGGCAACGATGCATGACAACACTAGGCTCGAGTCCAGCTCCCTGGTAGTGTGTCTTCCCTTGGTTTCTGGCTAGATTTTCTTTCCCTTTAAGGGGAACTACATCGCCCTGATCCTTGTTCCAGACGAGGTATGTAGGCAGGTGGTCGTGCGAGACCACTCCGGACAACCTTTTTCTTTTTGTGTGTGTTTACCTGTTATCTGATTGTGTGTTTGGTTCGGATGCCGACGTAAGTCCAGTGATTGGCGGTCGGGCTCCACGTTTGCCGTTTTGAGTGTGTTTTGGTTCGGATGCTGACGTAATTCCATTGAGTGGTTGTCGGGCTCCATGTTTGCCATCTGTTTGTGCGTTTTGTGTTGTTTGGCGTGCGTAAGCCGAACTACAGTGGCTCTGATTCTCGTTCCAAACGAGATATGTAGGCATAGGACGCGATGTCCTATTGAGCTCCCTTCTCTTAACCCCACCTGCGTTTCCTGTGTGTGTGTGTGATGTTTAGCAACCTATTCTTTATTTTAGAACGTGGATCCCGTCGAGTACGACGGACGTGAGGGGTGCTAATACCTTCCCCTTGCGTAACCGACTCCCTTACCCTTTCTCTTTGGTCGCGAGACCATTTCCTTTCCAGGTTTCTCTGAGCGTTTCCTTTCCCTATTTTGGGATAAATAACGCGCAGTGGCGGCTCTGTGTTGTTTTTTGTTTCAGCCCGCCGGTTGTTTTTTCGCGGATGCGACAATACACAAACAACATAACCAACAATATATATCATATATCATAATATGATTCATAACATACATAAAACACACATGATAATGTAACATTCTACAAAACCATCGACAAGGTTATCACACAACTCGCATTATATCTAACTTATTCCACTTCCAAGTTCATACAACATCCATCTGATCATCCTATGGATGGGTTATCCGGACTCAAAGGGAAAGATTTAGTGGAATAAGTCATAGAGACATCTCTTTGTATCATAGTCATGTACTTTAGCTTCCTAATGCATCCTTTCTTGTATCAATTAGAGCTACCATTCTCGTTTTATGGTGGAAACAGGGAAACGAGGTATTAAATTGACTTCATCATATCATACATGATAGTTTATCATCACCATCCTATAAATCATTGGCATAAAACCATGTTTCTACTTCAATATCAAATATAGCATTGAAAGAGCTTTCCAATGCTTCAAGTTTGGCATCAATCGGATACACGATTCTCGGGTTATGGTGAAAACAAGAATCAAGTAGTTTTCTCAATGATGTCAAGTTTTCTTAGCGAGCTCTAGCGAGCTGGTAGAAAACATAATTTGATGAGCGAACTCCTAGAAAACCAAGTCAGTAATAGACTTCCCATGACTTCGTTTAGCGAGCTGTAGAGAACGTGATAGTACCAGGACACAAATATGACATGTTTGGATGAGGAAAAACACCAAAATATCATGGTTTTACAGAACAACAACAACAATAACATATAAAGGTCAAGTAATATCACTTAGAAGCATGTAAATCAACAAAATGCATCATGTATTAACAATAACTTCACGGGAACAACATCATCATAGTTGCAAGAACAACAACAATAGAGAGACAAGAATAATAACAATAATTTCATCATATCATAACCAACAACGACATGTATTCAATAAGACAACAGGCATGGACTTACCACAAACCCTAACCCCGAATAATGAATTATTTTCCCCCCAAGACTAAATCCTATCTAAGAACTTACCTTATCACATGGAGATGATAAAAATATTAGAGAAATTGAGATGAGAAGATGGTGATGAAGTTGGCTTCCATTGGTTCTTGCTTCTTCTTTTCCTTTCAGATATCTCTCTTTCTCTTCCTTATCTACATTTCTTCTTTTCCTTCTTATTCTTATCTCTTCCTCTTCACTTACCACCATAAAATATATATAATATACTAAATATATAATATAATATTAAGTAATGAGATATAAATATCTCAATTGATATTTTGTCTTCTAGCACAAATTGACGATTTATTAATGTTACAAAAAATGTTCCCTCTCATATTTTTTAATAAAAGTCAGTCTCTTTTAATAAAGATTTATCTCTTATGAGTCAATTGATTACTCTACTTGTCCCAACTGACAACTTTTAGAATATTTAAGGGTATATGGGATATTTCACTTAGTAAGTTTCATATACTCTAATCATTTGTGCAAAATAGCTTGAAATGTGAATTTCAGGAAAATTGGTGTTCTTGTGCATCCCACTGTAAACGATTAATTTTTAAAAACTTTAGTTATTTTTTGTAGATTTTTAAGAATGCCATTGTGTTCGTGGGATCGAGTGAATTATCTTCATTATACACAAATCCACATTGGAAGATCACATCAGCCAATATCCTTTGAAACATCAGAATACACCTCTCTAACATAACACCTGCAAATAATACCTATAAAACAACAATGATATTAGGGTGAGATAATAATCTCAATGAGTTCCCTCATCATATAGGTCCACTCGACTCTTCAGGGTTTTCAAATCGATTCCTAACTCAAGTCTTCATCTTCGTTACTTGTGTATCACTCACACAACACAACCAAGACTTAAGTGTCTACGGGATATCCATAATGTATGGAGACATGTTACTTGAGTTCTCATAACTCATTCAATCACTATCCGGAAGCCACAAAACATCAATCTCTGAATAAACCTAAGTCTAGGTTAGGCTCGGTTCACGCATGATTCGACTTCTGCGATGGATACCAGGCCCCCTATGGGACTCAAACCCATTTCAAGCGACCTTCACTCTTATGAGACTGGAACCCACTTGGAGTATCTTTCATCGTATGGGACTCTGACCCACTTAGGTGTCCATGTTTCCCCCATATCCGGTATACTCAAACTCAATTGAGGAATGAATCATTAGTGTCACATCCCTATTTACCGCTTTATGTAAGCCTCTGAAAAGGCATGTGTACATAACTATCCGAATATGTGTTAGGGTTTACAACAATAATAGGACATTTGGAGCAAGGATTCTCACTAAAATGTCAAACCAATCCTCATAGTATCCATCAAATACTAGAGGATACATTCACCAATTCTCATATTACACATAAAGTCTTAGGTAATCATATCCACTCATTCACATGTTCCATGTTGTGCTTATTGGTTCATTAATCAATGACTACTTATCTGCCATACACACTGAGGTACCATTGTGTCCAAGCATCACCACTTAACTCATTTCACAACCTAAGTCATCTTTCTAAGTCATTAATCTAGTTATACTCCTAAGGTTTCCTCACTTATCATCATAGACTTTTAATCACGTTGTACATACATACACAAACAACATAACTAACAATATATATCATATATCATAATATGATTCATAACATACATAAAACACACATGATAATGTAACATTCTACAAAACCATCGACAAGGTTATCACACAACTCGCCTTATATCTAACTTATTCCACTTCCAAGTTCATACAACATCCATCTGATCATCCTATGGATGGGTTATCCGGACTCAAAGGGAAAGATTTAGTGGAATAAGTCATAGAGACATCTCTTTGTATCATAGTCATGTACTTTAGCTTCCTAATGCATCCTTTCTTGTATCAATTAGAGCTACCATTCTCGTTTTATGGTGGAAACAGGGAAATGAGGTATTAAATTGACTTCGTCATATCATACATGATAGTTTATCATCACCATCCTATAAATCATTAGCATAAAACCATGTTTCTACTTCAATATCAAATATAGCATTGAAAGAGCTTTCCAATGCTTTAAGTTTGGCATCAATCGGATACACGATTCTCGGGTTATGGTGAAAACAAGAATCAAGTAGTTTTCTCAATGATGTCAAGTTTTCTTAGCGAGCTCTAGCGAGCTGGTAGAAAACATAATTTGATGAGCGAACTCCTAGAAAACCAAGTCAGTAATAGACTTCCCATGACTTTGTTTAGCGAGCTGTAGAGAACGTGATAGTACCAGGACACAAATATGACATGTTTGGATGAGGAAAAACACCAAAATATCATGGTTTTACAGAACAACAACAACAATAACATATAAAGGTCAAGTAATATCACTTAGAAGCATGTAAATCAACAAAATGCATCATGTATTAACAATAACTTCACGGGAACAACATCATCATAGTTGCAAGAACAACAACAATAGAGAGACAAGAATAATAACAATAATTTCATCATATCATAACCAACAACGACATGTATTCAATAGGACAACAGGCATGGACTTACCACAAACCCTAACCCCGAATAATAAATTATTTTCCCCCCAAGACTAAATCCTATCTAAGAACTTACCTTATCACATGGAGATGATAAAAATATTAGAGAAATTGAGATGAGAAGATGGTGATGAAGTTGGCTTCCATTGGTTCTTGCTTCTTCTTTTCCTTTCAGATATCTCTCTTTCTCTTCCTTATCTACATTTCTTCTTTTCCTTCTTATTCTTATCTCTTCCTCTTCACTTACCACCATAAAATATATATAATATACTAAATATATAATATAATATTAAGTAATGAGATATAAATATCTCAATTGATATTTTGTCTTCTAACACAAATTGACGATTTATTAATGTTACAAAAAATGTTCCCTCTCGTATTTTTTAATAAAAGTCAGAGTCTTTTAATAAAGATTTATCTCTTATGAGTCAATTGATTACTCTACTTGTCCCAACTGACAACTTTTAGAATATTTAAGGGTATATGGGATATTTCACTTAGTAAGTTTCATATTCTCTAATCATTTGTGCAAAATAGCTTGAAATGTGAATTTCAGGAAAATTGGTGTTCTTGTGCATCCCACTGTAAACGATTAATTTTTAAAAATTTTAGTTATTTTTTGTAGATTTTTAAGCATGCCATTGTGTTCGTGGGATCAAGTGAATTAATGTTCATTATTCATGTGATTTCGTAAAAATTTGAGACAATTACATGTGGATCAAATAGACTAGTAGTGTGTTTTTCAAAATGGTTCATACAATATTATACTGCTATTCGCTGCTATTTTATTTCATAGAGGAAGAAGATGAGTGGGGGTGGGGCCCATACAGGGCACCTGCCCCCTATTTATTTAATTTTTAAGCTTTTTATTTTATTTGTTTGTTTTGTTTGATTGGGCTTTGAGCCCATTTCACTTTTTTTTTCTTTACATCACTCCCTATTTACTCATTTGCACCCCACTTCCCATTTATTTTATTTCTCTTAGTTTTAATTTTATCTTTTCTTATTTCATTTGTTTTATTTTCAAATAAAAATATTGATCAACATCAAGTAATTAAATAAATCAAACTCAAACTTCTTTTATGAAATTAGACAATTTTCAAACTAATGCGAACAAACACTCAATCAACATCGAGCTTTTTTTCCGCTTCCTCGAAGCGGTTGAAAATATTTTCCTAATAAAAATCGGAGGAAAATGACATGGGAGTACACACTTCTTGATAACCTTGAATAATCGACATTGATGCACACATCTTTGACTTACCGAACATTCGTCTTCTGTGACATAAAACATTTAACTAAATTTGGATGAAAAATGTCATTAGGGTACACACTTCTTAATAACCTTGAACAATCGGCTCTGAGGCACACGTCTTGGTCTTACCGAATGTTCGTTATTCGCAAATAAATTTCATAAATGCTTTGAATGAGAAAAGGTACATTGGAGACTTACATTCCATTAAAACCATGAATAATCGGCCCCGAGACATACGTTTTGGTCCTATCTAGCATTCGTCGTTCTCCTAAAAATAACTCAACATTCATCAATTCATTTCAAACTATCAAACTTGATCAACATCAAGTCTTTTTTTCAAATGCAAACTAAAACTCTTGATCAATATCAAGTCCTTTTTCAAAACATCAAATCAAATCATTTTCAATTCAAAAATCCAAAACACTTTATCAATATAAGTCATTTTTTAAACCCAAACCAAAACCAATCCAAAATCATCTGTCATCCAAATGCGAGTCTTTTACCTAAAATTCCATTTCGCGCAAGTGCGAGTCTTTTATCCAAAATCATTTCATCGCCCAAGCGTGAACCCTTTTCAACCTTTGAGTCTTTTTCCACCCAAGCACGACTAAGCTCATTTTTACAATTAAAATCAATCAACAAACAAAGTTTTTTCTACCACGAACTATGTAGATTTGAATTCTCCATCGTACCTGGAGATACATAGGAGCGAGATTCATCGTCTCTTCAAGCACTATAACAGAAATTCAAAAAATATTTTTTTCCTTGTCTTGAACTATGTTGCTTTTAATTCTTCATCGCACATGAGGATACGTAGGAGCAAAACCCGCAATCTTGTCAAGCACTCTAATAAAAACCTTTTTGAGACCCCTTTTATTTTCTTTTTGAATCTCTTATCACTCGAAGAAAATAAATAACATAAGCTAACATTCCAATCGCAAATCTAACTAAATGGTTCCTGTTGGGTACAACGGATGTGAGAGATGCTAATACATTCCCCTTGCATAATCGACTTTTGAACTCGAATTTGGTTGAGACGACCATTTTCTCTTCCTTTTAAGGGTTTTATCGATATTTTTCTTTTTCTTCTTTAGAATAAATAAAGTTTGGTGACGAGTCTGTTCAATAATTCCGCGAGCGCATAATACGTTAATAATGTGTGTGATCAAATCTCAAGGATTTTCTGCGTAATACGTTAATCCTTCAAGATTTAACAAAATCTTCTCGATAAGTCGAGGATACAACACTTTCAAAATTCATATTTTGTTTTTGACCGATAGTTTTAAAAAATATATATATAATGTAATTTCCCCTTTTCTTCTCTACTTTATTGTAGGTGCTTTCTATGATAGTAATAAAGTTTAACGTTTTAATTTAATAACAGAAAGGATTTTGCTAACGAGTGCTTCATGGATACTCTTTAAGAATTTCAAATAAATAAAATATTATATAAAAAGTTAACAAATTTAATTTCTAAAACATTAAATTTAATGCATATTTTCAAAATAAATCTTGCTATTTTAAGGCATTAAGGAATGCCCCTGAAATACTCATTGGCATTTCCCTGTATAAAAATTAATATTTTATTCCACTTCTTCAACTACCCCACTCCGTTTCAATGTAAGGAACCATTTCAACAACTTATATACAGTAAAGACAAAATCAGTTACACATTCAAAATAAATTCATTTGATTTTTAATTTGTCATTAAGAATTATTAAACAAAATAAATGAAACTTTAATTTTGTTAAATATTATTGAAAATAAAATTTTGATGACGATTAATTAATAAAAACTTAAACTAAATAAGATATAATTTATTTATTAAAAGAATTTAATTGATATACACCGACAGTGTAAAGATTTTTTACACTGTCAGTTAATCACAACCAATGATTTATTTAAAATGTTTGACTTTTATTTTAACCACTTAAAAAGTAATTCAAACGGATGATTGTAATGCATTACAGTTTAAAACTTTTTACACTGACAATATATAACAATTAATCTCATTTCATTAATGAAACTTTGAGTCACATTTTGGACAAAATATCTAATAAAATGTTTTATATTTAGTATTTATAAGTTCCGCCTCAAATACGTGTGAAATATTGAGTCATATTTTAGTTGAAGTCTACAATGATATGTCTTATGTAATAAAATCTATCTTATATTGCAGTTATTATTTATTTAAAAAATAATTATTATAAGTTAGAATATTTTGACAAGAGATTAATTGTTATATACTGTCGGTGTAAAAATTTTTACATCATTAATACATCACTATCATTAGAGAAAGGGTTCAAAAAGGTGTACTAAGACTAGTGCATGTATCCACACAAGAACAGTTTACTGATATTTCAACAAAGATCTTAGCGCCTCCAAAACTTAGTTTTTTTTAAACAACAATTTCAATTGAAAAGAGTACTAGGGGTGTTCTAACTCTTTACAAGACAAAGGAATCCAAAAGAAATTCCCCACCAACAACAATTACATAGATAGACAATGTAAATGATTCGTACATAAATCTAAATAATTAATATTGGAATATGGAATATCTCCTATAATCGATCATTTCCAAACCAAAAACTTGACAAACCAAACAATGTTATTCATGTCACACTTGACATTATTAAAAATAGCGTTGTTTCTCGATTTCTAAATTCCCCAAACAATCACTAACCAAATACTATATATGGTTCCCTTACTAGAATATCTCTTAAAAAAAACTTCATCCTATAAAAAACTTCCAAGAGGGGCCATAAGCACTAACCTTGAAACCAATCGAATAACCTACTTGACTCCATACTAACTTTAAGACCGGGAAATTAAAGAACAAGTGGTCCGCGTCTTCCTTCTCGCAGTGACACAAAGCGTAAACCTCTTCATTGGACCACAACATAAGGCCACATTTTTCCAACTGATCTTTTATTGCCAGACGGTTTAAGAAAAGGCGCCATCTGAATGCTCTAATATTTTTCGGAACCTTCGATTTCCAAAGATTTCGAAAAGCTTTATTCTTCCCCTCTTTCGACAAAGTCGAAACCTTAGCCTCCATGAAACATTTGTATCCAATACTAGTGGAGTACAAGATGGTGTTAGGTTCAATTCTCCCCACTCCAACCACTGTTTCTTCTACGACAGAGAGCAATGAAACTCCCCTTCCCTAAACCACTGAATCCATAGTACCTGCAACAGGAAAATTCTGGGCAATCAAAGTCACCATCTCTCTCAGCCTGCTACTTGTTGATTCTACAGCTAGACCCTGGATCCCACAGTTCCCCCAAATCCATCCTGAATTAGACCAACTTCTGATTTCCCTAACAGATGTTCCTTTCGATAAATTGACCGAATATAAATCCGGAAATAAAACCACCAAGGTAGAATATCCACACCATTTATTTGTCCAAAAAAGAGTATGATTTCCATCTCCAATTTTGTAATTCACAAAACCTGCAAAATTAAAACCCATATTAGAAAAAACCGCTCCTATCTTTATCAAGTCCTTCCACCAGGTTGATAAAGGTACTAAGGCTTTGCAGCTGCTATTCAAAAGAATAAGATCCTCATAATTGATGTACCTAGACTCAATGATTTTCTTCCACAATGCCTCGTTTTCAACAAGGATCTTCCATTTTCGTTTAGATAAAAGAGCCAAATTAAAATCCTCTAGACTTTTGATACCAAGACCACCATGTTTTTTGTATTTGCAAACCAACTCCCATCTCACCCAATGGATCTTTGATTTCTCCTCCGAACCTCTAACAAAAACCTATGTCGAATCTTATCAAGAGCTTTCCTAATTTGCACCGACATTTTATAGCAGAAAAATAAGAAGATGGGGAGACTACTAAGAACATAGTTAATTAGAGTAATTCTCCCTCCAAAAGAGAGGAATCTCTCCCTCCACATAGCTAGTTTAGATTTAAATTTGTAAATGATGGAGGACCACATAACCAACCTCTTAGGATTAGAGCCAGTGGGTAATCCTGAAAAAGTAAATGCAGACTCATCCACATGACAATCCAAAAGCTAGAAGCATGTAGCAAAAAATGATCACTAACATCGATCCTGATCAGCTAGCTCTAATGATAATCGACACTCAACCCCGATACCAATTCGAAACCCCTTAAGATGGATTTGGTACACCATAAGTTCTTCCAATAACCTTTACCCAAAATCAATGTGTCATCCGCAAACTGAACTAGATCGATAGATAAACCTTCCCACACATTGAAACCTTTGAAATCTCCTCTAACAGAAGCATTGCAGAACAATTGTGAAAGGCCTTCAGCTGCAATAACAAAAAGGAAGGGAGAAAGGAGATCTCCCTGCCTTAGGCCTCTCTCAACTTTAAAATCTCTTCCGTTAACCAAGATAGACATATGGTCGTTGAAAATGCACACTTCCATCCATCTCGTCCAAACATCTCCAAAGCCCATTTTCTTCATCATGAACCTCAAAAAAAATCCCAGCTGACACATTCGTACGCATTTTTGAAGTCAACTTTGAACAAGATATAATCTTTCTTCTCACTAGTTGCTTGATCCACCATTTCATTAGCCACAAAAACAGTATCTAGTATTTGTATACCCGACACAAAATCCGATTGATTGTGAAAGATCAAACCATAAAGGACACACTTTTGCCTCGATTTCCAGTAACTTTGCCACAATTTTGTATAAACTACCCACTAGACAGATCGGGCTGGAGTCTTCAAGATTGATAGGATGTGAAATATTAGGAATCAGAGTGATGAATGAGGTGGTAATAGCCTTAGAGAGGATAGTCTTACTGTGGAAACCCTTGACAAAAGAGAATATATCTTCCTTCAAAATCTCCCAACAATTTTTAGTAAAGACAAATTTAAAACCATCTGATCTCATGCTCTTAGAACCGTCACAACCCCAAACTGCAACTTTAATTTCATCATCTGTGAAAGGGGCTTCCAAAAATCGAACATCTAAAAGGCATAGTGATTTGGTTGAAATCCCCTCCAAAACAGGTTTGGCCGTGTCAGGTTCACTATATTTCTAATGGAAAAATCTCCAAACAACTTCCTTAACATCAATAGTAGCATCTACCACACCATTATCCGAATTAACGACCCCAATGAATTTCCTCCTCGCCCTTCTCTTCATCACATTATGGAAAAATCTTGAATTAAAGTCCCCTTCGAGAGTCCATTTCACCCTTGACTTTTGAATCAACATATTGTCCCTGATATACAAATGCCTCCAAACATAACTAATACCATTATTCCTTCTAGACACTAAGTCTTTTACCTCCTCGTTCACACACATCGACATCAATTTATCCACGACATTAATGTCTTCAACTCCTTCCTCAACTTTCAAATCATGCCACTAAAAAACCTCTTTATTCCATTTATTCAATCTATCTTTCAAGAGCCTAAACTTTTCTTTGATTAGGAAATCACCCATACCTTTTATAATGATGTTCTTCAATTATACCTCCACAAACTTCAAAAAGGCCTTGTTATCAAACCAATAATCATTAGATTTGAACGACTTCACACCCCAATCCTCCTTGTTTGTTAACTTTCAACCAAATCGGGAAATGGTCGGAGATATCCTTTTTACCAAAATAATGATCCACCACGCCCCATCTCTCCATGAGAGAGACAGAAATTAAAAATCTATCGATTCTACTCATAGATTTCCCGTCTCCACTATATAAGGTACATCCACCAGGTTAGCTTCTTCGATAACTTCCCTAAACTCCCTTTGTTCAACTCTTCTATTGACTTGCAGACTTTCATTCCTTTCACAAGATTTCAAAATAGAATTAAAGTCTCCCCCAATCACCCAAAGACCGTCCACCAACTTCTTCCTCAGATCCATAATCTCTCCTCACATAATCCTTTCAAATATAAGGTACAAGATGAATACACTTTGACAATGTAATACAATTTATTTTTCCATCTAATTTTCACTCCCATAAAATCATCCCCTTTAAAAGAAAAAATAGACCCGACTAAGTCCATATTCCACAATGTTAAAATCCCTCCAGACATTCCAACAACATTAGTGCTAAACCATCCAACTTTCACATTCTTCCATAAAATGTTAACAATTATTGGATCCACGATTTTAAATTTAGATTCCTGAATAAAGAACAACTCAACTTTACCTGAAGAGATAATATGGTTGATCCTCTTCCCCTTTGAAAAGTTTCCCCTCCTTTAATGTTCGACGAACCAATAATCATGGAACCAAGTTTGAGATCTCCTTCTTTTTCTGGATTCTAACCTAATCCTTAGCCTCCATTTCAGTTTTTTTAGAGTAATCCTTCTTCTCGTCCCTCGCAACCACTCCTAAATTGGAGATCACCTTCCAAACTTTGTCACATACGTTCGACTCTAAATTATTCCAAATTTTGAAGTTGCATTGCCTAACATCAGAATCTGAAGTTGGATCACAACATAAAATTGTCCCTACTAAATAACTATCAGCTCCTTCTGTCACGCCTCAGTCTTTATAAGACACCAGAGAAGAGGAAGGACGACAACTTGGATCCTTCTTACTGAGAAGATTGAAGAAAGAGGGCAGAGAGAAGGATTCAATTGGATATTCTGCTGAGAGATCTCCCTCTAAAACGCAACAACCCAAAACTCTCATATTGGGCCTTTTAATTTGAAGGACCCCTCCATCATTTGTCCTTTTCTCTGAAGAAGCCTTAGCAGTAGTAATAGTTGCGCCGAAATCAGATTCCCTACATGACTTATCCTCCTACATAGAAGACAACACAACATTTCCAAAAACTAACTTTTTCTCCAAACTCTGATTGTGGAAGTCTACACCATTAGGAACAAAAAATAATTGAGTATCTCTACCTCTAGAGTTTAGGCTACACTCTGAAATCGGTCCTCTCCATTTTTAACATTGAGCTTGCTCCAAGATACTTCTGACTCTGGCTCTGAGGAAGAAATCTTCTTTTGAATCGAATTCTCAGCCATAATACGAAGTGGACAATTAGTATCTTCCGTCATCTTGATCCTAAAAGTTACATCATTGACCGGAACATTAAAGGTTTCATTCAATACCAACGCACATTTGGTCTTCACCATGAATCTAGCCACATCCATGCAAACCCCCTTCGAAGTGTTCTCATCAGCACAAACAAATTTCCCAACCATGTTAGCTAGCATTTCAAAGAAAGAATAGTTCCATGTCTTACATGGGATTCCATAGCATCTCAACCAAGTAATTCTCTCGTTATTTACATCTTCTTCCATCCATTCTCTAATTTTCGTAAACCACTGACTCCACCACTGTTTGGCCTTTCTAATAAGATCACTAATTTCACCAACTGCAGATTCCTCTAATAAATAGAGATTAACTCACAATGGGATAACCTTAATAATGAAGCAACCCTGAAGCTCAAAACTCATTTCGATGTTGTAAGACATACCCAGATTGATGACAACTCTCACATAAGCTTTTATGAGTCTGACCAACGCATCCTCTTAGTTCATTTGTATTCAAGATTGAAATGATAAACATTTACATGGTCAAGTCTATGATAGGGTGTTTTTTTATTATAAGTAAATAAAATTTGGAATAATAAGAGGCATAGGGGGTGTTCACCCATATTGAAAATGAGAATCAAAGCATAAAAGAAAAACGGATGCATCATATAAAAAATGAACATGGTGATCACTAGTAACTTGCATCACAAGCAAGCGATAATTAAGGCCTTCAATACTACCATACTGTCATGACAATTTTTTTTTTAATTCAGTTAGAATAATTAGTTATAATCCCATGTAACTAGGCTAGGCTTATCACTTTTATCATGTACTCTATTCAAGCTTGTATAAAATCTCAATTCACCATTATAATTCTTTAAATTTGAAAATGATGAACTTGTTATTTTTTCATTCTCTCAGTTTCAATTTTACAATATTATTTTCCCAAACTTTCGGGTAATTCCGACCACAACATTATTGTTTGTAGTTTATTTTTTCCTTCTAATCCCCCGAATGTAATTTATCGGTTTAGATAATTTAAATCTAATACTAGTTCTAGATTTAAGAATCCTGTCGGCAACAATGTTGTAAATTTGTTAATACCATGGATGACACGTATGACTTGATTCATTAAATATTTTTGACAAAATTGAAATGATATTAATCTTTGCTAATCTTAAATGCTCACCGCCTCAAATTTGAACTCTATCGAAAAAAGCAGAGAAACATTAAATGATTACATATTATTAAATTTGAAAGAAAAAAAAGTCCAATAAGTGGATAAATATCATTATCGTCGCTGCAAGTTTAAAAATTAGAAGGACTTATGAGTTGAATTATCAAAAATATTAAGCTAAACTGAGGTTGATACATAGAGTAAATATGTAATAAAGTTTTTCTAAATATACAACAATTTTGTAAATTAAACTTATTAACCATTGGCATGCTACTTATTTAAATATCTCATTCTAACATTTGTCTATATATTGTTTGATTTAGATTTTATTAAATAATTTTTCACATAATATATATATTAATTAAAAATTAGAAAAATAAAATAAAATAATACAAAAAAATAAAAATAAATATTAACATAGACTAGAAGTAAAAAGAAATTATAACACAAATTATAATTTAAAAACCAAAAGCATTTGGATGAGATGATAATGAATCTCTTTCATCTTAATTAGAAGTTTTTGATTCGAATTCAACCCTAAACATGTAGTAGTGTTACATTTTTTTAATGGAGAACTTTATCATTCATTGTAGTTCTATCTGACTCAAAGGATTAATCTCTACAATTAAATAAATTAATTTTTGTTGTTGTTAAGAGTTAAACCAAAAACAAAAATAATATGAGGTCTCCCTTTTATCTACTTAACTATTATAACTAATGTAAATTATATTGATTTTATAAAATTTTAATTAAATTTAAAGTTTTTGCTTGGGGTGCCTTATCCTTGGGGTAGGTGTTGGTGTTATTACATCTTGCGAATACGGAAGTTAATTGGAGAAAGATAGAGAGAGTGTTAGAGTGGAAGGGAAGAAAAAAGAGTGATGAATGAGAAGAGATGATTGTTATTATGGAAGAGATTGTTCAAAAATACACAAGTAGTTAGTATTTATACACATGTAGTAACAAACTAACTAACTAAACTTGAATTAATACACAACATGCTCTCTTAATTCAAACTTTCACCTAATGATACACATCATAAGCTGATACTTTAGACTCTGCGTCTTTAGACTCCAGCCGCTCTTCAGAAGTTGCTTCAGACTCCAACCACTCTTCAGAAGCTGCTTCAGACTCCAGCTATTATGAAGTAGTTCCCACCTCTGACTCATTCAGAAGCTGATGGTTCAGAAGCTAAATAAGTTTCAGAGGTCAGGTTGCTCCATCCTCCAACTCCTTTAGAGGTTGCCGCTTCAAAGGCTAGGTTGTTCCAACCTCTAACACCTTCATAGGCTGATGATTCAGAAGCCATCAAAGCTTTAGAGGCTAGTGATCCAGAAGTCATTCCAACCTATGAATCAAATGCCACCATTCCCATATCCATCTTCAACTTAGAAAATTATTCTCCTTTTACAACCTTAGTCAAGATATAAACAATCTGGTCATTGGTAGGACGATATCTCATTACCAACCTTCCTTTTTTCACTTGCTCTCTTATGTAATGAAACATTATTTCAATATGCTTGAATATTCCATGAGAGATAGGATTATTTTCTAAGTTTATTGAAGATCTATTGTCAACAAGAAGCTTGATTGGTACTTGAATGTTCACACCAAGTTCAGTCAATACAACTCCAATCCAAGTAGCTAAACAACTAGCAATATATTATGCCTCATAGCTAGACAGAGCCACAACAAGTTGCTTCTTAGAGATCCAAGAGATTGGAGCTCGTTGAAACTTGAAGACATAACTTGTGGTACTCCTCCTGTCTAGTCTGTCACCGCAACAATCTGAATCAGAAAATCCTATCACATTTTCTTTGTATCTCTTTCTTCCATATGAGTAGAATACACCATGCCTCAAGATTCTCTTAATGTATCTTAGTACTCATTTACCAACCAATACATGGGACTTCCTTGGTTCATGCATGAATATGCTCAATACTCGTACAACAAAGTTGATATCTGGCAGACTATTGCATATGTACCTCAATGATCTAATCATCTTCTTGTACAAGGTGGCATCTACCCTTTTTTTTATCATTATCTTTTTCCATCTTCTGACCTGATTCAACAGGAGTCACAACACCATTGTAGCTCAACATGTTGAATCATTTCAGCAAGCCAGTAACATACTTTGTTTAATGCAAGATTATTCCACCTTCTTTATATAGAAACTTCATACAAAGGAAGTATGACAAGTTACTCATATCTGACATTTCAAATTCTGACTTCATTGTACTCTTGAGGTCTTCAATTTCCAGTTAAGATTTTCTAGTTATCAAGAGGTCATCCACATATAAACATACCATAAATATTATTTCACCTTTCTTGTATTTTATATATACACCATACTCAATTGAACATCTTTTAAAGCCATGAACGATGAAGAAATCATCAATTCTTCTGTTCCAAACTCTTAGTGCCTGCTTCAAACCATACAAAGCCCTGTATAGTCTATACACCATATGCTCTCTTCCCTTTACTTCAAAGCCCAGAGGTTGAGACACATATACCTCTTCATCAAGATGACCATTTAGGAAGGCAGATTTTATAACCATGTGTGACAAAGTCCACCTTCTACTGCAAGCTAATGTCACTACAAGTTTTATAGTCTCATGCCTTACTACTGGTGCAAATACCTCAGAGTAATCCATACCTTGTCATTGAAGGAAAACCCTTGCCACAAGTTTTGCTTTGTGCTTCACTATTATTCCTTCTGGACTGAGCCTTACTTTGAAAATCCACTTCACATCAATTGACTTCTTTCTTTCTGGTAGTTGAGTCAATTTTCTCTGAGCCACATTTTCAATTAAATTGAGTTCCACCTTCATTGCATCTTTCCACACTTTGTATTCCATTATGTCATAATAATTCAGTGGTTCTGCACCTGCTAACATTACCAAGTGTATTATTTCTCCTTCCTCATCCACTGTATTATCAAACACAAGTTTATAATCATTTTGTCTTGTATGTATTTTTCTGTTTCTGGTAGGTCTTTACCTCTGAGTAGAATTCACTACATCAACTAGAGTCTTAGTTAAGTATGGAGTCACTTCATCAGAATCAAATTGTATTAGAGTCTGCATTGGAACTAGTCTTGTTCTTTCTCCACCTTGGTTCCAATCCCATGATTATGCTTTTCTGATGATTACAACTCTACTAACCACTAATTTCACAGTAACTGAATCATATAAACTATATACTCTATTTAAATGGTAACTAACTAAGATCATAGGTTCATTTTATCTTCAAGTTTGGTCTTTCTTTCATCTGACACATGTCTATAGCATAAGGATCCAAATACTTTAAGATGAGTGATGCAAGGCTTGCTTCCTGACCAACATTCTTATGGAACTCGATTCTTTAATTTCTTGGTAGGACATCTATTTAGAACATAAGCTTTTGTTTGAAGAATTTATGAGGCAATGGCTTTTGTTTCAACATGCTCCTAGCCATTTCACCCAAGCTTTCATTCCTTCTTTCAACCATATCATTATGTTTTTTGTTTCAACATGCTCCTAGCCATTTCACCCAAGCTTCCATTCCTTCTTTCAGCCATATCATTATGTTGAGGTGTGTAGGATGGGGTTAGTTCATGCAAGATGCCATTTTCATGGTAAAACTGCTTGAATTCATGGGAATTGTATTCCCCTCCTCCATCTGTCATGAGTATCTTAATCAGTCTTGTTAATACCTTAGGATTGGCATTAATTTTGTAAAACAAATAATGTAATCATCTCTGTTGTTTTAATATGTTGGGTTGAAGAAGTTCAACATCTGGACCAACATGTCATGTACGATGTCACGACATCATGCCTGTGACATCGCACATGTGGAGAAAACTGAATTAATTAATTCAGTATATATTCTGGGATTAGTAAGGATATTTGGTGAATATCCTAACTCCCATGTGGAGGTCTTAAAGACTCAATCAGAATATATATAGGCTCAAAATAAGGAGATATATATGGAGAGATTCTAGGATTAAAGACCTTGTTTGTAGCAGAAATTTTCTGTTGTATTTGTAACAGCAAAGAACAAGTTTGCTGCGATTTCTGAAGGCCCAAATCCAGTTGGGTGATTAGGTTATAAATAGCACATTGTAACCTAGTTTTTGTAAGCCTCATAGAATGAAAATTTAGGGGTGTGTGTGAGGTAAACCTCCCAATCTGTGGGAAGGTTACCATGTGTTTCTCAGTGGTAAAAGCTGAGAGTATTTGTAACTCAAAGCCTGTAGGCAAGAGTGATTATGTTCTTGAATGAAGTTGTGAAGCAAGTTCAAGGTGTTAGAACATTACATTGTATTTGTAGTGATAGGAATGGAAACTGGAGGTTTCTATCTAGGAGTTCCTAGGTATAAATTTCATTGGGTATGGATTAAGTGAAGAGTTGTAAACGGGGGAGTTTAACTCTGAATTAATACTGCTGATAGTGGATCTTCTTCCTGGCTTGGGGTAGCCCCCAGATGTAGGTCATGTTGGACCGAACTGGGTAAACAATTCTCTGTGTTTGTTTTCCTTCTGCATGTTATAATCCTGTCTGCCATAACTCAGGATGTGTTGCAGTCTGCTAACCAAGATGATAACAGACCTGGTACATATCCTTCTGTGTGAATGTCAATCAGAATGTTTTAACATTCATCACTGACCGAATATACTGAACTTTAGGCATGGTGATCTCAGTTCAGTATTTAAGTAAGTCTGATCCTCAAAAGGATAACAGACCTGGCCAAAGGATCATAGTGAAACTGTCAAACTGGATGTCTTGACAGTTGCTCATGTAGGCTGATACTGGAGTAGAGACTGGTTAGTCTTTTAAAGTATAGCAAAGTCAGCACAGTCAGGTTTCAAGAACATAACTGAATCAGCATGAGGAATATGTTCTGGATGTCAATCTGAATGTTGTAACATTCACACCTGATTGCTTGGGCTAAATTGTAGGATAATTAGTTTTTCTGTTTCAGTATTTTTCTCGGGCTAATTTAAGGAATCCAACAGCTGAGCTAAAATTCAGGAAAATAACAACTAACCTACAATTAATGAAATTAACAACTAGCACATTTGTCAGCTCCCTAATGTGTGGAAATTAGGTTACCTTGTTTGACTTGTAGGTTAGGATACACCAGTATTAAGCCAGCAAATTGAAATACAGTAACAAGTGATGTAACTGTCTTGCTGTAATAGTTACAATGTTGGATCAGATGTCATGACTTTGAGTAGAACATCTAAATTCTGACTACACCAGAATTTCAAGTCTTGCAATCTGTTTTTCATTCATAGCCTTAAACCTTTTGAACATGTTTAAAGCTTCTCCTTTTATTTTTATCAGGTACACCCACAACATTCTACTGAATTCATCTACAAATGAGATGAAGTACTTTCTTCCTCCACAATAAAGAGTTTCAATAGGACCATAAATGTCAGATGAAACTACATTAAGTACATGTAAAACACAACAAAACACTTGTACAGATGTTTTAATAGAGTATTCAATACATATGGGTAAAAAATATAAAGAAATCACAAAAACTAGACAATGCACCTTTTAGGCACCAAAGTTTGTATCCAAGAGCAGGGTCTCACTATGCTCGCAAAGGCGGAAAAATAATAATAAGTGCCAAGTAACTTCAAGTTTAAGCAATAATTTTGACTTAGCTCAGTATCAGGCATGCTAAGCAAAAAGCAAAACATGGTGGTTCAAGACTTAAAGACTAAGTTATTTCATGGAAATGAAATGGTTTGCTCGCTAAGAGAGCTTGAAGGTTCTCTAAGAGAGTATAGAAGGAAAATACCACTTGCAAGATGAGGTGACATGTTTTCAGTGTGAACAAAGTAGGTTCCCTAAGTGAACGTTGAGCCTCGCTTAGAAAGAATATCAATTCAATTAAATATACTTGGTGTTATTAAGTAGTTTTCTTGGTACGGAGTGAGATAAATCTATTGTGTATCAGAAACGCAACAGAAGAGGAAAATTAAGGGCGAAATTGTTGTATCAGGAATCAACAACATATGTTTTTCAATGTATTTTTTCTTTGGTGTTATTGTAAAGTTACGATGAGTAAGCATAGTTAATTTATTTTCTGTTGGGGTTAGATCTAATCATTCTAATTTTCATGTATTGATCACAGTCATGACATTCTATGTAATTCTTCTTAAATTTTAATATTGATGAATTATTTGTTCATAATACTTGTTTTAGATTACCTACCTAAAACATGTTTTCATAGCATGACTTGGTATGCGAGAGATACTAGTCATTACTAGATCCATGTTTTTCATCTATTGGATATGTTAAAGTTTAGACATAGATTTATGTTCAGTGTCAATATGAACTATTGAAGCTTAATGTTATCGTATTGGTTAGTAGACTAAGAGATCGTCTACTAAGTAATGTGATTGATCTCATGTCGTTGACTCAGACATGAGATGAGATGAGAACGATGGACAATAATATTAAGAGCTGATTAGAAATGCATATTACTGATAACGATATTACATGAGAATAGATCAATGAAATCTAACCGTGACAAATTTTATTAACTATTAAACATCAAAATTCATTTTACTTTATATTATTTTAATTTTTGTATTCATAAAGAATCAAACATCTCATAAACCATTCTTAAAGTCATAAAAATTATTGAACGATTTTTAAAATACAACCGATCCTTATGAAGAGGATAAAGAAAGTTAACTTCCTTCTACACTTGAAACAACGGTTCAATTTTCTTTAAGAATTCAGTTCGGTTTGAAATTTAGAACCAATGCACTAAACCAATACAGTTATAGAAAAGTTAAAAAATTTGGATTCTTCTTTTAAACTTTTATTATGTTTTAGTTCAAAATTATATATATATATATATATATATATATATATATATATATATATATATATATATATATATATATATATATATATATATATATATATATATATATATATATATATAAAATTGCAAAAATCTCTTTAAGAGTGTGTTTGAATTTGGGATATGAGATGAGTTGAAATGAAATGAAATGATAAATAATAATATTTTATTATTTAGACTCATAATTAATGGATATAGTAGAATGAAATTTATATTCCATACTGCTACTTCATTTCGTCAACCATAACCTAAGTGATCTTTTCTTTTTTCATAATTTTAAAATATTTAGAGAGACTACAGACCTAATTAATCCTATTGAATATATTATAAATATTTGTAGATTATATTTGGAACGCAGCTCCCCAAGATAGTTAGTCTAAACTAGAAATACTATTTTTCAATTTTGTCACTATCAGCTAATACCAACCAAGTAAAAGTTCCGTGTTGATTCCTACTTCCTTTCATTATATAAAGACCACACTTTCTTACTATTTTTCTCATCCTTCACTACCAAATACCACATTTCAATTGACCTTGAGTTTATTACAATGGATTCTAAAATAGCATTCGTCATTCTTGGCCTTTTGGCCATGGTTCTTCTTATTTCCTCACAGGTGTCTGCTAATACCAAAGAAGGTGAGCTACCTATACTACTTTTTTCTTTAATATTTATTCTCATTTAAAATTTATTAAAATTTAAATTCACAAAGTGACGTTGTCTTTGCAGAGGTTGTTGAAAACTCAAATGAACTAAATGATGCCAAGTATGGTTATGGAGGCTACGGTCGTGGTGGTTACAATGGTGGAGGCGGTGGTTATAATAATGGAGGTGGTTACCGTAATGGTGGAGGAGGTTACAATGGTGGAGGTGGTTACCGTAATGGTGGAGGTGGTTACAATAATGGAGGTGGTTACCGTAATGGTGGAGGTGGTTACAATGGTGGTGGTGGTTACCGTAATGGCGGAGGAGGTTACAATGGTGGTGGCGGCTACCGTAATGGTGGAGGAGGTTACAATGGTGGTGGTGGTTACAATGGTGGAGATTCTGATAATCTTAACTGATTATATCGTCATGCATGCACGTTCTAAGTATAATAAATTATATGAATAAAATAGTGGTGTTGAACAAAAGAAATATCTATCTTGCCACTCTATAGTATAGTTATTTCACAACTCAATAAATCACTATGTATATGTGGTGTTGAGTTTGATTTAGAACTAAAGTGGTGAATGAATTATCATGTGTAATATATCAAATATCATCCTTGTTTTAATTTCCTTTCCTTTACATTTATATATCCGTACTGCTGATTTGTCTAAGAAAATTTGTCGACCAAAATCATAATTTCTATGTTAATGTAATTAAAGTTATTCTTGACATCGTAAATCAAACTTAATATTTCTTCTATTTAAATTTATATAAATTTCTTTAAATAAGTAAACAATAAAATATAGCTTCTTCATATGAAGTGATTTCAATCACCAACTTCTTCATCTCCAATTGTCACCTCCTTCATCTCCTATCTCTTCTTCTGCTCCTTTCTTTTTTCTTCTTCCATTCTTTCATTTTAAGATCCTTGAGGATGCACCTGAAGACTCTTTATAGGTTAGACATTAGTCAGATCAACTATGACAAAACTAATATATACCTTATTTAATAATGCTTTAATAGAGACAAAGATTTTATAATGCTTTAATTGATAAATTACACCGTCAAGTTTGAATGTGTTGTTTATGATAAATAACATGTTTAAATCGATTCAAATAATATGTTTAAGTAAGATTTGCATTGGCAAAATATATAATTTATTTACTTTGTCTCAATTATGATTAATAAACATGTTTATCGAATTATTGAGTTATTCAATCTTCAAATTTCTATGATTGTGTGATATTCCCGAGTTAAATAGTGACAATTACAAGATTTGGCAAGAGAATGTTCTTCTTGATTTGGGCTGGATGGACATTAGCAATGCATTTAGGAAGAATGAATTAATGGATATTACTTAAACCATCACTTTAGATGAAGTTGATCTTTATGAAAAGTGGGATAGATCTAACGGTCTCTTTTTTATGTTCATAAAGACTAAGATATATGTTGGTATCCATGGTTTAATCTAGAATCATGAAAAATTGAAAGATCTTATTAAGACCATTGATGAGAAATTTTCCACATCTAATAAGTCCCTTGCCTGCACACTTTGATCAGAAAGTTTTCAACAATGAAACTAACTGGTATGAGAGGAGTGCATGATCACAACATGCATATGAGGGATATAATAGATTAACTTAAATATTTGGAGGTTACCATTGTGGAACCTTGTTTTCCAAGTCATAGAACATATTTTTGACAATGAAAACTATTAAAGATGAACATGCCCTTGATAATGACAACAATAAAAGTCAAGCATAAAATAGTTAAGATGCAAACCAGAATATTAGGGTTTGATGAATTTGACTCTCTGATGATGGAAACCAAATAGAATATCACTCGAGCCTCATCTTTAAATAAACTCAAGCAAATGTCTATAAGGATGAAGCATTTGACAAGTCTTGAAGTATATGAAAACCTGCTTCGACAGATCTAAGTAAATACAATGTAAAAGCATGGCTAAATCACACACACACATAAACAAGTTTTCAAACATATTTTCTCAAGAAAAAAATTCAAAAAGTTCATTGAATTTGTACCAAACAAGTTAGGAATTGTCAAAAAAGATATGGGCATATTTTTGCTCTTGCCAATTGATTGACTCCTTATGGAAATCGACTAAAGAAGTTAAAAATACGCCATAATCGATTAGGACAACACCTTAATACCTGATAATGGATAAATATATTTTCTTACCATTTTGAACTTATTTATCGATTAACACAGGTCTACCAATCGATTAAAGCTTGATGCCAATTAATTGACACATCATTATTAGTCTTAATTTCCCCCCCTTTTTTTCCAACCTCTAGCCTATAAATAGAGGTCCCTTTCCATTTTCAAAATCATCTAGAAATGGGATTTTATTTCTCACTTCTCACTATTTCTGTAAGTTCCTTTTGTTTTCTTTCTCTCACTATAAGTTTAACCAAAGTGATTTTTGAGAAAATCATTTTGCGAGTGACGAAGCTCTAATTCTAGAAGGATAGTTTTGTAAGTTCACCAAGGAAATTTTTATTTTTACCTTTGTTGAACATTTTATTCACTTGGGGATTGTTTGTTTGGATTCGAAGCTAAGCACATAAAAAAATTTAGTTTGAGGATTGTGTGATCAAATCTCTGTTTAGGTTCAAAAGTTCAGCCCGTTCAAAAGCTTTCAAGGTTCGAGATCTTCATGTGATAAAATCTCATAGGTTCTTAGTTAGCCCGCGATAAAACCATGTTACAATTAAAGCTTAGTGTGGTGTTAAAATCTTGTTTCTGTTCGAGATCAGTCTGATGGTAAAATCTCACAGGTTTTTGGTTAGCCCGACATTAAACTAAGTTTAGATTTGCGAGCTCATCTTGGTGTTAAACTACTCCAGGGTTTGTTTGAATCTGGAAGACTAAACGCTCAGAGCTTCTTATAGAAAGAAGACTAACTACTTTGATTCACCATTTGGAAGGAAGATTCATGCTTCTTTCCCGTGTTTGATATTTGGTTGGAAGTTAGCTAGAAACTTCATTTTGCTTGTATAAGAGGGTTTGAGAGTTCAACCTACTAAAAGCTCTTAAATTTATTAGATACTCTAAAGATCAATTATTTGGGAGAGGAGTAGATCTCTTATTTTTCGACTGAACCTCTATAACTCCTAGTGTCTTCTCTCTTCCCTTAACTTTTATATTTACTCAATTTATCTTCTTCATTTTATTTTTCGATGCATAACTCTAAAACTTTTCTAAAATATTTTCTAACTCTGTTTTTAATTTTAAAATTTTGTCAAAACCAAGTTTTTCTAAAACACACAATTCACCCCCCCCCCCCCCCCCCCCCCATCCCTCTTGTGTGTGAAGTTATATCTCCAACAAATGTCATCATATCTTAATTCCTGTTTAAGGACTAATCGTCTCAGGAGGAAGATGACTTCTAATAAGAGATATTTTCTATACACACCACCACTTTTTTAATAGTTTTATATTCGATATATGGAAAACTAGGTTTATAATTTTTATTTAAAGTATAAATCATGAATTATGGGAAACTATAATCAATGATCCATTTATCCCTACTTACCAAATAATTGAAAAATTAGTAGATAAACCTGATTCCCTTTGGACTAAAGAAGAAAAGAGAAAGTTTGAGATAGATTTTAAAACATAAAGTTTTATAGTAATGTCTCTAGATGATAGTAAATTTTTCTATGATCATCATTGCAAAACCGTCAAGGAAATGTGAGATACTCTTGAAATGATATATGAAGTTTCTCAAAGTATCAAGCAAGAGGATATGAACAATGAAGCGAAGAAGATGAAAAAAACTCCTTTAAATTATTTTCAAAGGTTAGAAATATTAGAAATTATATTGGAATGTTCACGCTAACCAGTGTCTAAGAGTTAAGAATTTGATGTTTAATACAATACTTAAATCAAAAGATATGAGCCTTCATGAATTTTAGGAAAAATCAATAAAAGAGGAGATCATATTGAAATTTAATGAACTAGTTCAATTACTCAAAGATGAAGAAATTAAAATTGAAGAATGATTAACTTCATCATACTTTTATCATATAAATTAGGTGAAATCATTCAAAAGAACATACTCAATAGTTGAACGATCTTTGGAAGATTCAACGTCAAATAAATGAACCTCATGTTTAAGAAACTGTGAAGAAGAAGAAGTATCTTCAATATTTTAGAGAATAAAAGGAGGATAGACATCAACCTCATGGAGAAATATAAAAGAACCTTCTTCCAACGAAGAAGATGAAGTTTTCTTAAAGGAATCCTACGAAAAAGATATTTTTAAGGTAACTAAACCACCTTAGGCACAACTATTTAGAATGACTGCTCAGTTAGAGAAAGAAAATGATAAACTTATGGAACACAACTTAGGTCTTAAGGAATATTTAAGATATCTTGAAGAAATTAATAAATAAATAAAGATAAAAATAACTAAACTGATGAACTCAAATAAATCTATGAGAGTTGTCTCTCCTTGAAAAGGGAAGTAAATGATTTACATGAAACCCTGGGAAAGTTTACTCAAGGGAAAGAAAAGCTTTACTTGAACCTATCTAGTCAAAGATCTTCCCTAAATAAAAATAGACTAGGATTAAAAAAGAATAGAAAACCTAATAAAGATGTAGATCAGAAGAAAAATTGTCCAATTTATAAACGCAATCACTGCAAAAGAGTTGGCCATTTAGAGCATTTTTTCTTTGACAAATTGAAAAGATCTAAATATAACAAGCTTATATCTTATATAACTAATGAACATGGACCTAAGAACATGTGGAACTAAAGGCGAAACCTTAGTGTTTTCCAGGTATGCTTTGTAGCTCGAAGATTTAACGAATATTAATGGGGTCGTACAAAGCAAGAGTATACCTTTAAGTATATTGTATATATTAAGTCTTCGATCCTAGAATGTACGATGATAGAAAATATTAAGTACAATGATCAAGGCTAGTTTTTTTAGGTTTATTATGATCCTTAGTGTTCAGTTATGTGGATATGTATGTAATGGACTTGTTCATTCTATTGTTTATACCAACTCTAGCATCCAACAATATGTAGGGAAGGGCACACCATAATATGATTGGTGTTCCCCTTTAATGGAAGTGTTTATCAAAGTCTTTTGATACGAACGGTAGTACATTATTCTAAGATTGAAATGATCGGAAAACTCCATTTAATACTTTAAAATAATTGTTTTAATTTTACTCATCTTGATAAAATATTTTCACTAACAAAATAAGATTGAACAGGGGTGTAACATAAAATCCCAAAACCAAATATGTTGAAAAATGGGCAAGCCAATCAATTGGCATTTTGACCTAATCGATTCTAGCATCTCAAAAATCAGAAATTTGAATTTTGGAGCACACCACAACGACTATATGGATTATAAATAAATTTAACGACTACTTGCAATGGCTAACTCACAAAATTTGAAGTTGCCAATTGATTAACACAACCTTCACATCGATTAGGTAAAAGTTATATATAGAGTTAAATTTCTCATTCTTCTTGTATCATCCTACCTTCACTTTTACATTACATTAGAAACACTTTAGTTCTCTCAACTATCCCTCATCACCTCCAATGGCCTAAAAAAGAACCCACACCTCATAACCTTCATCATAGAACTTGTACGAAGATTTCTCCATTCAAGCTCAAGAGAACAACTTTAACATGTAATTTACCGATAGAGAAATACATGTCTCTCACTACTTGAATGCAAAACTCTTCGAAGATTGTGCTTTTATGGATGCCTTCAACTTTCTAGGGCTAAGAAACTTTGTTTTTGAGAAAGCTCAAGAAAGATACAATGAGTTGGTAAGAATATTTTATGAAAAATTTACATAAAAAGATGGAATTATAGAGTCTGAAGTCAAGAAACACCCTATCACTATTTCTCTTAAATATTTTGCATAAATTTGCAACTTACCGTTCATTGAGCAAGATTATAATCAAACAGATCTTAAATGTAGTGAATTTAATTTTGATGATTTTGCTCATACTCTCCTAATTGATCCTTCCTCCAGAATCTCATCTCCATTCCTTGTCGGCTTTTTACACCCGTATTGTAGATTAATTCATTATATAGTGAATTATGTGTTTTTCCCAAGAAAAATAAATTGTAGTACCATCCAAAAATTAGATGCTCCCACGGTTTGTTTTTGGGAGAATCAAGCTGAGAAAAAACAAGTAGATGGTACACTCCATCACATGTTGGATAAAAAAATAAGAAATAATCTCTACCATATAATGTATTAATCACGAAAAACTTAACCAACACCGGTTACGACTTCGGAGAAGAAGAAGAACCAAATTTTATGCATACAAAAATAGGAAAATAAATTTAAAGAAAAATGGGATACACCATTAAAATAAGAGAGCATTTTCAACTACCTCTAGTAAGGGCAAGAGAGCGAAGAAGAAATGACCTTCCACCATCATCCTCAAACACCTACAATGACATTCGCGATGAATAAAGGATAATACACTCCAAGATCAACAAGCTCATTGAGAGAATGGAAAGAAGAAAACTCATATCTCCAATGGGGTCTAGTGAGGATGATGATGATGATGATGATGATGATGATATGAACTAGTTATTTGCTATTTACTTTTGTTGCTTACTTCTTGCAAATTCCTTCTCCTGTATGTTTCCATTTGAATCAAATTAAATGTTTTTCCTTTCTCCTAAACTTTTAATTGCGTATTTTCATGGTGCAAAAAATACATGAGCGAGAAAATGATCGAAAGTAATGAAGTCTCCACTAGAATCTATTTTTTTAAAATAGAAGACATTGATAAAACTCTAAAAGAATAAAAATATGGTCATCACAATCAAATTTAGGTTCAGGAGTCAGTTATGCGTGGAGAAGGTATTAGGACCCCACGACATCTATTGTAAACAATGTTTACCTTTAATTAACTTTTCAAATAAAAGTGTTAGCCTAATGTGTTTGACATTGCGACATACTTATAAGAAAGGAAAACAATATATTTTTTAGGGTGCTTGACAAGATACTAATCTTACTCCTTTGTATCCCCATGTGCGATGGGAAATTCAAAGTCACGTAGTTCTTTGTAGCAAAAACTTATGTGTTGGTTGATGTTAAATAAAAAAGTTTGATCACGCAGACGCAGAAAAAGGTTCGTTGATAGAAAATAAAAAGGAACTTGCTCGCGCTATGGCTGAAAATAAAAGTTTGTTGGTTGTCGGTGTTTTTATAAGGAAGACGAGCAAACAAACTAGAACAAATTGTACGACTTGTGCTTGTTTACTCAAGGATAAAAGGGTGTGCACCTAGTTATTTCCTTTTAATCGGAATTTGTTTTATAAAAAATGAGAATTGAAACGACCAAGCTTTACAACTTGCGTCTCGCAAAGTCGACGATTAAAATAGATGTACATCTCTTCAACCAATTTTATTCTTTGCACTTTAGTTATTAATTTATTAATAAGGACAAATGAAACTTAGAACGACTAGATTGTATTCGGGGATAAAAATGAGGAATGTACGTCCGATTACTCTGTTTCTTGCTCTGAGTTCGAAGCCACAAAAGTTCCTAACCTAAAGGTTCTTAAAGATTGTGAGTAAGCAAAAAAAGATACTATGTTACTACAAATGGATCAAATCTTAGACCGATAAGATTGAACCGGGATTCAGGAAATAAACTCAATGATACTTAATCACCCACGTATCGCATATAATAAATAAATGATTACATGGATACCTAACATTTGCTAACTTTATAAAAAAATTCTTTATTCATTGGTTGTCACTTAAAAATAAAAAAATTGTAAAAAAACAATCTTATCAACTATTTATTTTAAGGATAAGTTAAGATAATCAAACTATTAAATTTTTTATAAAAAATATTTACAAATTAAGATGTAACATTAAATTAATCATAAGAAATAAGATTAAAAATTCACATTAAAATAAAACTAAATATTTAGAAAATACTAGGGTATTTTTTCTCAATTTATTAAAAAAACAATCATCCAAAGTGTCTCATTCATGGGAACAAGGGAAGGAAAATAACAATTTAATCCTAAATTAAAAAATAAATAAAAAATGAAGTGCAGTGACAAAAAAAAAAGCAGGGGTGTATGGAGAATCTATTAAATGAACTTAATTCTAAGTGACAAAACAACCCAACACAAGTTCTCTTTTTATTTAAAACCCAATATAATAAAAATAAGGTATAATTAGGCCTCATGTCTCTTAACTTAATTAAATATTTCGTTTTGATCTCTTAACTAAAAAATATTATAAAGTAGTCCCTTAACTAACATTATGTTACCTAAAATGGTCATTTGCGTTAGTTTTTGTCACAAAAACGTTAAGTAGTGTCTACGTGGCATGACATGTAGGCATATCAAACTTATTGACTCATCGTGTGGTGCTATATCTGTACTCTAGGATTGATTCTTCATATTGCAAGATGAGATTGATTCTTCATCTTAACAATGTATTTCAAATAGGTTATGATTTGGTTGAGATTTTGAGCTTAGGGTAATACAGTATGTTGTCATGAGTTTATCAATGTAATTTAGTTGGGTTGAATTTTACAACTTAAAATTGAGTTTATCAATGTAATTGTGTTTGTAATAATGTATTTTAAATAGGTTGTGATTTCATCTTAGTTTTGCTTTGACCAAAGCTAGGGATTTAACTTTATTCTTCGTCACACTTTCGTTTCACCTTCAAATTTTGTTTCAGCTTCAAAGATGAGATTGATGTTTCTCAAGACCTCAAGGAACAACTATCGTTTCAGCTTCATACTTTAAATGACGTTTCTCTCACACAATCTATGCCCTAATACGCTTCAGCTTCATTTCCTTTCTTATTTCAAAATTTTAAATCAAAATAAATTTAACATATTCCAGGTCAGATTCCAAATATCCACCAAGGCAAGACTATGTCCAGCAAGACAATACTTAACATTTTTTTTTTACAAAAACTAACGAAAATGATCATTTCATGTAACATAATTTTAGTTAAGGGATTACTTCGTAACGTTTTTTAGTTAATGAACTAAAGCGAAATTTATAATTAAGTTAAACGATCAAAAGACGCATTAAACCTAAAAATAATGATAAAAAATAAAATGTTGTAGACCTCAAAATATAAACCAAACATCCTTTCAATTTTAGAAAAAAAATGAAAAAAAGCAACACAAAACCATGTAAACAATAATACTTTGCGAATGAGGAGAGAAACAGAATACCATTCAGAAAGTGGTGGTGCGTGTTGGAGACGGTGGTCGCAGCAACAGAGAAGTGTCTTGTTTGTCGGCAGCGGCAAGGTGGTTTGGTTTGTTTCACACAATGGCGCGATTGTAAAGCCTATGGTTATGGTGCGACTTCCAGAGCTAGATTGGCGGTCGTTCTAAAAGGAAGGATGAATATCTAGCAGTTGTTGTTGGTTTTATGGTGTTTTATTTTCGTTTTCTTCTCCTTATCTCTTCCTTTTCTTAATTGACGGGGAGTTTGATTACTCAAAATACTTTTATTTTATTTCCTTTACCACATCCCTAAGAGATGCATTGTCATTATCTAAAAGGGGGAGAATGTGGAACCTTATTTTTCAGGTCATGGAACATACTTTTGATGATGACAACTATTAAAGATGAACATGCCATTGGCAATGACAACAACTAAAGTAAAGAATAAAAAGTGTAGAATTGGTGTCAAGTCAGGATCTAAGATATATTGAATCTTCAAGGTAGTTAGGAGGAATATCATATTGTCTTATTAGTAGGTGAAGTTTGTTACATCTAAACAATCCAACTTGAAAAGATTTTGGTTCATCACTTTGATGCTTGAAACAGAAGCCTTAGTAGCCATAATTTGAGATACTATTAGATAGTTAGATAAAATTTGTAAATTGAATCCAAACTTTAATCGTGAATGCAATCACTTTCTTAATAGTACTTTAAGCATTCTCAAAATGTATTAGAGCCAACGCGTAAAAATAATCAGGATAATTTAATTTATATCTGAATTTGCATAACACTGATAAAAACTCAAAAGTAGGAAAATGAAAATTTGGAATTTTCTATGAAATGTATATGTTTATGTTTTGTTATTTTCTTAATTTGAAATGGTTTATTTATAGGCGAAGTAACGTTGTTTCATAATATTGCAATCATTGATGAAAAAGCAACCTTTCAATAAAACTACACACTAAGTGGTGCAACTTTTCACATTTTACAAACTATTGCAACACTAGACAAAGAGTTTCCATTATTCGAATTCAAAAATAAAATAACAAATACAAAAAAACTAGAGCAACGACCACGGCCACAAGGCCAACTACCGGGACTTCGTCGATGCCGCAAGGAGCCTGATTGTTCTGATATGTCGTGCCTCAGTGCCACCACTAGCACCTCTACACTCACGACCCTAGTCTCGGAGTCGCTGTCGATGTCGCTGGGGAGGAGTATGGAGGTGACAAGTGACATAAGACTTTGAACCACCACACTTATCTATGTGACACTTTATCCTTCTTATCTCTTTTGTTGAGTTAATGAATATAACCATATAAAAATTACTAAAGGAAGTTAAACTTTCATTATGAGATTTTTTTTTTCATATTTTGAAGGTTCATCTACTCACTTGGATGTTTTCTTATTATTTTAGAATAGACTGATGATCATTAATACTTGTTATCAATTACAATAACAATTTCTTTTTTTAACAACATTCATACATTCTATAAAGTAATATTGTAAAACTCAGACTGTTCCAGCCAGCCAGACCGGTTAGACCGTAAACTGAAGAATAGAGCGGTCCGGAAAGGTCATCAAACCATAATTGTCATTGACCTGATACAAATCAATGTGTCCCGACCAGTTCACTCTGGTCATACCATCGAACAAATGAATTTCTTAATCCGATAGGTTGATCTATTTTTAACTTAATTATATTTTTGATCCTCCTATTTTTATTTTTCTTAAGTTTTGATGTCCTTGTTTTAAAATCTGGTTTTATTAACAAAATTTTTGAAAAAAATCTGATTTTTTTAGCTTATTTATAATAATGGTATAAAAGAAGAATGAAATTATATTTATAAATTGACAAAAAAATTCACATTATATTTGGTATGAATCTCATTTGAAAAATAAATTATGTTAACTGAAATTAAATCTTAATATTATTTTAAATATAAATTTAATAATTATTTTAAAATAAAAATCATATTATTTTTATTAACTTTTTAATTTATAAATTTATATTTTTCTAATCTATTTTTTATTTTTAATTATTTATATAGAATAATATTTATTTATGTTCTATATTAATTTATCATTTTATGAAATTACTTTTCATACTTTTGTTAATTTATAAGTATCTACAAATTACTATGTCTGAAAGTGTAAATTTTATTTAAAATTATTATTCAACTTATTTGCAGAAATAAATTTATAATTTTTTTTTCATAAATTTTATAATTATAAAGTTTATGTCAAAAATTTGATTTCATGAATATTTCTTTTTTGTTTATATCAAGAGATTAATTTTTAAGTGCTGTCAGTTTAAAAAGTTTTACTGTTTTACACTATCAATGCATCACAATCATCCGTTTGTATTACTTTTTAAATATTTAAAATAAAAGTTAAATCTCTTAAATAGTTTTGATCGGATAAAACACAATAGTTCTGATCGGATATCTAAAACGTCTCAGTTTAAAAAACATTGCTATAAATAAATTCTTTAAAAAGTTAAAAAAAAATTAGTGCATTTTATAATGTTATTAATTTAAATGCTATAATTAGTTTTTAAAAATCTACAATCATAAATATTTGTTATAAAGACATAAAATTTATTCTAAATTAAGAATTATTTGAAAAAAATGAAAATAAAATTTGTCAAATTTCGTTTAGAAAAACACCATAATATCTTAGAAACAATGATCAAACAATTCTAAATATTTTGAGAGGTTTCATTGTTACGTAATTTATTTTTTCTTTCTAACTCACCATCGTAACTAATACTAATATTCTTGTCGGCAACAATGTTACTAATATGGATTATTATTACATTTTTTTTACAAATTGCAATGTTATTTGTCCATTATGTTTTAAATGATTATATCTTTGCAAACATTAATTGTCAACACCCCAAATCTGCATTCATAGAAAGAAACAGAAATTCATTAAATACATACCAAATGTAAAATTTAAAAAAAGAAGAAAATTTCAAATAAGTGGATAACTATCATTGTCGTCGCTTGCAATTTGAACACGAGTAGCACTTCTGGAAGTAATGTATATAGTCATGATTAAGGGCATGATTAAAAAAAGAAAAATTAGTTTTATATTTTTCAAAATCTTAACATTTATATTTTTAAATAAAGGAAAAAAAGAGGAAAATAATAATAAAAATAAAGAGATTCTAATATTTATTAAGTATACTCCACTCTTTATATTAGTACATTAACATATATCAGCCTTATTATGAAATTAGCATGCTACACATAAAATAATTTAAATATTAACTGCTGTATTTAATATTAAATTAATACGCACTTTCATATCGATAGATAAACATATATTAGCCGTATACTATAAATTAACGCGTACAACTTTATATATTCCATTTTATCTTTGATATTAAATTTTGTAAAATACAAAATTTTGTCATGTTAAAACTTATCAATATAATAAAAGGATTAATTATTATGCACTATCATTGTAAAAAGATTTACACTGTTGATTTATCTCCATAATCCGTTTGCATTATTTTATAGGTTTTTAAAATAAAAATCAAACTTATTTCAATTTTCAAAGTCTAAGATTAACTGACCGTATAAAATCTTTTTACTCTATCAGTGTATTTCAATTAAATCCTATAATAAATAATTAGTCATCTAACAATGCGATACGTTAAGTCTTTTTAGATTATTATTAGGAAATATATATTTTAAAAATGATTTAAATATTTCATATTGATTGTGTTTTGAATAAAAAATATCAATAATATAATAGTTTGAAACTATATATATATATATATATATATATATATATTATATATATATATATATATATATATATATATATATATATATATATATATATATATATATATATAATGAAAAGTATATAAACTAAAATTCCTATACTAATCTATTTTTTTACAAATGAATTAATCTTATATATATGTAAATAACATAATTAAAAATTAAAAATAAATCAGAATTAGAAAATCTGTGATAAACAAAATTAGAAGAAACTACTAGTAAATAAATAAAAAGAAAACTTAAGTAAGAAATACAAATAAAAAAAGATAAAAACTGAATGATATAATAAATTAAAATTATTTAACATCAATGAAACTAAAAGAACAACAAAATCAATACCAACAAAAAAACCAAGAATTAACTAACATCAATAAAATAATAAAGTTAAGTTAGAAATAATGTTATAACATTAATCTTTTAATTCTTAATATTTCACAATTCAATTTCTTCAACAAATTTTTTTTGAAAAATTATAATTTTTTCAATAAATCAAAATTTGTACCTTAGAAAAAATAATTAAAAAATTAATAAACATCAATAAAATACAACTTCTAATCCTCAAACTAGCAAATCCAACTTCGATAAATTTTTTTATAAAAAAGATATTTTGTAATGTTTTAAATTTGTACCTACATGAAAAAATCAAAAATTAAAAACATTAATAAACTTGAAAGAGCTTCAAAATCTATACCTACACAAAAAAAAATTAACAAACATTAATAAAACTAAAAGAATGAAACATACTATAACATTAAATAAGAAAAATAAATTAAAAATAAATATTATAACATTCATCTTCTATCTCTCCATCTTTCACAATCCAACTTCTTTGACAATTTTTTTCCTAAAAATTATATTTTGTAAATTATTTAATATGTGTAACTGAAAAAAAAAACAATTAACACAAATTAATAAATATTGAACAACATAAAAACGAGGGTTCTTGTATAAAGAGAATTAATATGGAGAAGTGAAATGAGAAAACTACTTGAAAAAAATTATTAAAAAATTTATTTCCTAGTATTTCCAATTTTGCATATGCAAAAAAATTAAATTAAATAACAAACATTATAAACTTAAATGACTTCAAAACGAGGGCTCTTGTACAAGAGATTTAATATGGAGAAATAAAAAGAGAAAACAGCTTGAAAAAAATATAACTCCAATCTTTCACAGTCCAACTTCTTCAATAATTATTTTCTGAAAATTACTTTTCACATTGATTAAAAATTTGTACGTAAAAACAATCCAGAATTAATAAATATTAATTATTTTAGAAGAACTTCAAAATAAGGATAAAGATAATTAATATGGAGAAGTGAAAAGAGAAAACAACTTGACAAAAATAGGAGTTTCATTAGAATTTTATCAGAAAATGGGTTGGTGGAATTATTCCATTTTTGTTTATAATTTACTAATTTTACATGTTCTATATTTTAGTCATTTTAAAATAAATAATTATTATTAATTATTATTCAATGAATAATGATAAAAAAATTGTATGATTTTAGTTAGCAATGGGAGTTAATGGATTAGTGGGACTATTCCCGTTTCATTTTAATTTTTTATTTAATTAATGATTAATTATTATCTTTTATAATTTTATTATTTAATTAAGGAGTTTGGAGGTTATAAATGTTAGATGCAATAAGAATTCAATAGAAAACACCTAACAGTACTGAGAGTACTGAGAATGACTTGTTTATTCCTTGTGAAATGCTGGAAAAAAAATAGGGAACAAAATGAACGTGCAGTAACAAACTACAACCAACTTCTAGCTAGAAATAAGGAAACAAATTTGACTAAATCAATTCAACAAACTATCCTAAAAACTTGGACTCTTATTTGACTAAAGACGTATCATTCCCTCCCTTGAACTAGACTGCATTTGCAGCTAGTTAACATGTGGTAGTTCACACACTCCAAGCCTCTTTCTTAGCTCCCGAAATAGCTCCAATTTAAGCGGTTTGGTGAAAATGTTGGTTATCTGTTGCCTCGTACCACAAAACTGAAGTTGCACAACTCCATCATTCACTAGCTCTCGTATGAAATGGTAGCACACATCAATGTGTTTGCTCCTGCCGTGCATCACCGGATTCCTCGCCAACTTAATTATTAAGTTATTGTCACAAAAGATGACAGTACTCTCACTGCCCATGTAGCCAATCTTCTTTAGCACCCGTTGGATCCATATTACTTGACAACTACTTCCTGCAACTGCAATGAATTCAGCTTCGATTGTGCTTAGTGTTACGATCGACTGCTTTCGAGAAGACCAAGTCACAGCTGCTTCACTTAGCATAAAAACATAGCTAGAGGTGCTTCTTTTATCTTCCACTGATCCGGCATAATCATTGTCAGTAAAACCAATCAACTCATGACTTCCTCCCCTTCTATAAAGAATGCCAAACGTTGTTGTACCTTGCAAGTAACGTAGAATTCTCTTGGTTGCCGAATGATGAACTTCTGTAGGCCTTGACATATACCTGCTTAATAAGCTTACTACATACATTATATCCGGTCTCGTAGCGGTCAAGTACATCATGCTCCCAATCAGTTGCTTCAAGAATGAACCATCCATCTCAATACCATTTTCATCTTTGGAGATTTTGAATCCTGGAACCATTGGATTTTCAACAGAATTGCTATGCTCCATTCCAAAATGCCTCAACACTTCCATCACGTACTTCGCCTGACTGATGAATATACCACCATCAAACTGAACCACGTCAATACCAAGAAAATACTTCATCTTACCCAAGTCCGTCATATCAAATTCCTTCATCATGGACTCTTTGAATTCAACCATCATATTCTCATCATCTCCCATATAAATTAAATCGTCAACGTACAAGCTAATGATTAAATGCTTACCTTGTTTGTTGACTTTGGTAAACAAAGTTTGCTCGCTGTCCTCCTTCCCAAAACCTTCCTTTCTGAAATATGATTTAATCCGGCTGAACCATGCTCGTGGTGCCTGCTTCAGTCCGTACAAAGCTTTGTTGAGCTTGTACACCTTATGTTCCTCATTCTTTATTTCATAACCTCTTAGCTGCTCCACGTACACATTCTCAGTTAACTTCCCGTGAAGGAAAGCTGATTTCACGTCTAGCTGAAACACACACCATCTTCTTTGTGTTGCAAGTGCTAAAATCATTCGAACCGTTTCCATGCGAGCTACGGGAGCATATACTTCTTCATAATCAACTCTGTATTCCTGAGCATACCCTTTTGCGACCAAACGAGCCTTGTGTTTATCCACTTCTCCGAGCTCATTCGATTTTGTTTTATACACCCATTTGACTCCTATTATTTTAGCTCCTTTAGGCAGCCCAATAAGATCCCATGTTTCATTCTTCCCAATTGATCTCATTTCAGCATCCATGGTTGTTCTCCATTTCTCCTCCTTTACTGCTTCGTCAAACAAAATTGGATCAGAATGGACAGCACTAGCAAACAAGCTAAGTGAGTTTGTACCTCTTCCCCTTCATCTGAAAGACCATCATCTGAGACAAAATCATTCAAATATGTTAGTGCTCTTCTAACTCGGGGTGTCATCGAAGGAGCCGCTTCGTCTTCTTCATTGCCATCACTGGATTCGTCCCTCACCGGAGAAGCTACATTTTCTTCTTCACTACCATCGTCAGAATCCTCCACCTCTTCACCGTTTCCATCTTCCCATTCCAGATCAAACCTTCTGTCATCTTCAAAGCTCCTTTCCTAGTTCCATTGTTCTTCTTCTTCGAAGATGACATCCCGACTAATTATAATCCTCTTAGAGATAGGATTATATAGCCGATATGCCTTTGATTCTTCGCTTACGCCTAAATGAACACAACAATGGCTCTTATCCTCAAGCTTTGTTCTCCGAGCATCTGGTACATGAGCATGTGCTATATAACCAAAGACTCTCAAGTGCTCGACTTAAGGTTTCACCCCACACCAAGCTTCTTCTGGCGTCATTTCTTTCACCGATGATGTTGGGCATCTATTAAGAACATAAAATGCCCAATTCATTGCTTCTGCCCAGAGTTTTCTTGGAACATTCTTCTCAACCAATAAGCTCCACACCATATTCATCACGATTTTGTTTTTCCTCTCAGCAACTCCATTCTGCTGCGGTGTATATGCAACAGTTAATTGCCTCTTGATCCCATTCGTTTCACAATATTCTTTGAACTCATTTGATGTGTTCATCCCCCACGATCTGTTCTGAGACATTTAATGGGCAAACCAGTTTATTTTTCGACAAGAGCTTTAAATAACTTAAAGTAAGTGAATGCATCCGACTTAAAAGCAAGAAAATACACCAATGCCTTCCTACTATAGTAATCAATGAAGCAAATAAAATACCTCTTTCTGCCCTCTGAAACTAGAGATATTGGGCCACAAATATCAGCGCGAACGAGCTCCAACTTTGATGATGCTCTCCATGTACTTTTCTTTGGGATTACATCTCTATGTTGTTTCCCTTTCAAACAATCGCTGCACGTAATCTCACCCTCATAAAAACTTGGCAAGCCTCTCACCATGCCATTTGTTTGCAAAGTCTTCAATCCTTTGTAGTTGAGATGACCGAATCTTCGATGCCATAAATGAGCCACGTCTTGAGTGATTATTTGGAGACACTCTTCATCTCTTTCCTGTTTGACTGATCGAGTGTTCGATAGCAACAAAAAAACATTCGATTGGCAGCCATGGTGGTTTTGAGAATCAATCCTTTTGTGTGGTGATAAATCCGACACATATTTCACTATATCAGTACAGCCAAACCCCTTTCTTGCAGCCGCCCAACACTGAGAAGATTATTATTCAACCCTGGTACATAATACACGTCCCGTTCAAGGTGATTCACTCCTTTTACGGTCAATCGAACACTTCCCTTTCCAACAACATTCATGCTTGCATAATTCCCCAATCTTTCCACCTTGTTGAACCCCTTTTCTAAACAACAGAAGAGAGATGAATCACCACACATGTGATTGCTACATCCAGAGTCAATAAACCATACGTCGTCTCGATCACCTCCAAGCGTATCAGTATATGCCATTAGCACCATCTCTTCCGATTCATCAAATTTTGCATAATTTGCTTGGCACTCATACTGAAAGTTTCCAAGCTTATGAAATTTCTAACACTCAACCGTATCTTTGCTCCAGTTTAGACGACCCCTGCCTCTACCTTGTCCTCGGCCTCCTCTAAAAGCAGCTTTTCCTCGTCCTCTTCCACCATAGCCTTCATGAGTCACTTTCAAAGCATGTTCTTCCCCTCCATCTCCTTTAAATTTTTTCTCATGAACGAGTAGAGAACTTTGCAAGGCATCCACAGAGAGTTGATCTATGTCATTGGCTTCCTTAATGGAACAAACAATGTAGTTCCATTTATCAGTAAGTGTTCTCAAAATCTTCTCAACGATCTTGACATCACTCACATCTTCCCTATAATTCCTCATGTCATTTGCAACCGTCATTACTCGACCAAAGTAATCATTTATCGATTCTCCCTGCTTCATTGCCAGAACCTCAAAGTCCCGGCGTAGACGATTGAGCTGAGCCCTCTTCACTTAAACATTACCTTGACACTTCATCTTCATGGAATCCCATAGCTGTTTGGATGTCTCCTTCTGCGTAATCGTCTTCAGAATGGACTTGTCAAGTGACTGAAACAAGTAATTCTTAGCTTTCAAATCCTTCAGCTTCATTTCCTCTAGGTTTTGTTTTTGCCTCGGCGTCATCCCATCCATACTCGTAGGCTGGTTGTAGCCCGATTCGACAACAACCCAGTACTCCTTGGATCGAAGAAGATTCTCCATGACCATGATCCAATGATCGTAGTCACCGTCGAACTTTGGAATGGACGCTGAAACAAAGTTTTCTTCTGAACCCATCTTTCTCAAGTCACGCTTTGATGCCAGATTGTTAGATGCAATAAGAATTCAATAGAAAATAACTAACAGTACTGGGAATGACTTGTTTATTCCTTGTGAAATATTGTAAAATAAATAGGGAACAAAATGAACGTGCAGTAACAAACTACAACCCACTTCTAGCTAGAAATAAGGAAACAAACTTGACTAAATCAATTCAACAAACTATCATAAAAACTAGGACTCTTATTTGACTAAAGACTTATCAATAAAAACGTAGGGTATGTGAGAATGAATATCTAATTTCTTAAATTAATTTGGATATTTTAGTTTCATTTCATTTTATTAATGATTTGGATATTTAGTTAATTATTATTGATATTTAATGTTTGATTAATAAATTTAGGAGTTATAATAAACTCCAGATACTTTTCACAACAGTTATATTATGTAATTATAGTGAAATGTTAATTATTTCCAAATAAATTATTGTTGCGGCAGGGTTTCGAACCATGACCTTAATATATATCATAATGATGGTTTACTATAGTAGTTGTGATAGGTAGTGCGATGTCTTGCTTATACCAACAGTCACACGACTGTTGTAGAAATCACCATATATACAATCACACACTACCTAACAACGGACGTGAAATCGTCATTATATGTGTTTTGCAACTGTCATTATATGTGCTTTTCGTAGTAGTGAGTTTTGATGGACTGTGAATGGTGTAGTGATGGGGAATTTGAATGTAGTTTCTGATCTAAGGGAAAAGATTCGAAAAAGTCAATTGTTATATGATGAATTGCAAGCCATGTCAACTCAACCTTGTTTTTCTCATGACTCGGGTGGAATCCTTTTGTTGAATAAAAGAGTGTGTGTTCCGAAGGACACAGAGTTAAGGATGCCAATCTTAGAAAAGGCATATAAGAGTATGTTTACCATTCATCTGAGTTCATCAAAGATGTATCAAGACTTAAAGAAAGAGTATTGGTGGCCTGGTATTAAAATGAACACTACAGAATATGTGTTGAATGTGTAGTATGTCAGTAAGTGAAGATTGAGCCTCAAATACCAGGTGGTCTGTTACAACCATTGGAAATTCCGCAGTGCAAATAGGATATTATTTACATGGACTTTGTAGTAGGGTTACCATGTACCCATGGTGGTTTCGATTCGATCTGGGTGATTGTAGACCGGTTAACAAAGTCAACTCATTTTCTAGCAGTGAAGAACACTTACAAAGCTATTCATCTTACAAGGTTGTTCATTGTATAAATTGTGAGGTTGCAGGGTATTCCCTATAGTATTGTATCAGATAGAGATCCAAAATTTACTTCAAAATTTTGGGAAGCGTTTCAAAATACTATGAGATCGAAGCTATGTTTTTGTACTTCTAACCATCCTCAGACGGACGGTCAGACCGGGAGGATGATTCAGACCTTGAAGGATATGTTAAGGGCAATGTGCTTGAAATTGGAAGAAATTGGAAAGACATCTTCTCCTTGATTGGGTTTGCGTACAATAACAATTATTATTCTAGTATAGGTATGGCTCCGTATGAAGCTTTTTACAGAAGGAGATGTCGAAGCCCTCTTTGTTGGACAAAAGTTGGTGAGAAGGGGGTTACATGACCGGAGATTATTCAAGAGACTACGAAAAATATCAAGATGATACAAGAAAAGATGAAAAAGGCTCAAGATTGTCAAGAGAGTTATGCATGCCATAGATGAAGACTATTGGAGTTTGGAGAAGGTGATCATGTATTCTTGAAGGTTACTCTGAGATTGAGATTGAAAGGACATTTTAAGTCGGGTACATTGGGCCATATCAGATTATTTGAAGGATCGGTGAAGTAGCTTACTGTTTAGCCTTGCGACCCTCACTCTCTAGAATGCATGGTGTCTTTCATGTATCTTAACTTCAAAAATTCATTCCCGACCCTCTTTAGCCTGTTCTTCTGGATACCGTTGAGGTAGAAAAAGATATTTATTTCAAACCCCAACCTATTCAGAACATAGATCGTGTAACTAAGACATTAAGGAATAAAGAGATTCCTCTTGTCAAAGATCTTTGGGAAGGATCACACCCCGTCGAAGCTACTTGGGAGCTCGAGTCCAAGATGCGGGAATCTAATCCTTATCTCTTTCAGTTAAATCCTTAAAATTCAAGGACGGTTTTTTATTTAAATGGGGGAATGTAATATCCTATATCTATGTAAATACTTTATTCATTGTCAGTTGAGACCAATTGAGTTCCTATATGATCTATTTTTTGTCAGGTGGGACAAATATAGTAATTAGTGAACTCATGTGAGCTTAATTCTTATTCAATTTAATTTACCTTTGTTAATTACTAAAATAAAGGAAACTTTTGATAGAATTAATAAATCTTCAATAGATCTTTAAAATAAATATCTCTCTTAAGATATTTTCTTATCTCTTTTTCCTTACCAACCACCCTATCACTTGTTAGTAACTAAAAGAAGAAATAGAAAGAGAAGAGAAGAAGAATTAAAGAGAAGATAAGAAGAAGAACACTTGGAAGAAGGAAGAAGAAGTTTGAATCATCACATCTTATCTTGAATCTTTCATCATCCTCCCTTACTAAGTTGGGTTCTAGGTAGTATTTAGCTTTTATGGGAAATTTACATGGAAATGAGGAATAAGGTTTATGTGTTTGCTTTGATCACGGTGTTGTTGCTAATACATGATTTCCTTGTCATTTACATGCTTCTATGTGTCATTCCCTGACTTATATTATATTCGTGTATTATGGTGTTTAGTGATGTTGTGTGGTCCATATCCTTCATCTTGTTACATCTTCTCACTAGCTAAGTTCTACCATCCTTTCTAGGCTAGGGAATGGTTCCGTAGGCGAGAAAACCAGTGCCTTGCAGTAAAGAATGTTCTACTATTATCACTAGGCCTTGTTAGGTCTCGCTAAGAGAAAAAACTGATCTTGAGGAAATGTGACATTCTAACTTGTCTCGGCTAAGCCTCACCGAGAGCTCTCTTGGAGGCCTCTCTTGGTCTCGCTAAACGATGAAAGGAGAATCTAGAAGCTTGATTATTCTGCCTCTCCTTGTTTGGAGCTCGCCTCGAGCTAGCTAAGTGAGGGTTCTGATACTTGGAAAAAGATTTAGTGTTCATGTTTCCACCATAAGACAGGGCTAAGAAAGCTATGTGCTCCACGTCAGATACGGTGTTAGTGTCTTTGTCATGATAATGTGTGATGTGAGTCAAATATGCTGCTCAAGAGGTCAAAAAGGCTATGGTATCTTCAGAATCAATCTCAGAGTCGTATGTGTGTTCAGTGGGTTTTAGCCTTGTGATAGCAACTAAGCCGAAAAGTGTTGGTGTAGCCATGCGGCATGGGAGATGGAAAGTATAATGTGTACTATCCCAGAAGTACAATGAAGAAACCAGCATGGAAGCACTATACTCCAATCATATCTTCGACAACATGATCAGGTCGTAAATTCCCATGTCTTTCCAGTTCTGGGATTTAGTTTCGTCTATTTTCTTTAACCATTCCAAGTAATCTGTTAGGTCTTTGAATGAAGGGGTAGCGCGAAAAACTCTAAACCCGTTGTTCATGAACCTTAAATATATGGTTCCACTAGTGTTTGGGTTTTCAGCAATAGTTAGTTCAACCCTAGGTTTTTTGGCTTGCCCTATGGATTTGCATTTATGGTAAGAGGGGAAATATTCTTTGAGTTTTCTAAAATCAGTATCTACATCAGTTAAAGGCCTAAATAATGCATGAGTTTTTCCAGAAACAGAAACAGGGATAAGTACCTGAGAAGCATAGATTTTGCGTTGTTCCTCCGTTTTAGGTTCTGGGATATATTGCTGATTACCCACCGTTATTGGATTAGGAAATGTAGTGAAAGGAGGAAGCTCCAAAATCCTCTTGGGAGCTTTTGATTTGACAATTGTGGTCTTGATAGATGTGCGCACTTCTTTAGGGGCTTTGCTTGAGGTTTCCATTTCTGTTGAAAGTTGAAAGAGGGAAATCTGGGTTTTGGTTAAAGATTTCCTGAAGATGAATAGTTAGAGCGTTTGGAAGTTCAGAAAGCGTAAAATGTGAAATTGATGAGTTTGTAGTTTTTATAGGCGTGCTTGAAAGAAAAAACGCTTCAAATCAACATTAATGGTTGATAAGTTAGTGGGACACGTGTCTTCCTTGGATAGTGTGATGGGGAGGTGGTAATTAATGTCTGAACCCACGATTTCCTAGAGTTTAGGAAACGTGATGATTGAAAAGATTCGGTTGCGGGATGAAGATACGTGGTTAGGAAAAAGGTAATGATGACTCTGACATCACCAGACAGTTGGGAGAAACTGAAAAGTTTTGCCAAATTGGAACATTTGGCAATATGTAAAAGTTGTTCAAGGCGTCGAAGCATGTTCTCAAAAAATGTCTTTTTCTTCTGTGTGTCGAAAATAAAATTTTGGGGGGGCAATTTGTTATCTCACAATTTCGACGCCTATTTTAGAGTTACAAAAATGGAAATCCCATGTGAAGATGTTTTCGAATGAATCAAATGTTTTCGACCGAATTTGGTATTAGGGAGATCCAGTCGAAAGTCCTTAGTTGAGAAGGGCTAGCGTGCAGTCAGGACTTAGAAATGTTCCTTCAAATATTTTGAGGACGGTTTCGATTGGAGATTAAAAATTCAAATAAAGGAGGAAACTTTTCTCTTATCTAAAACTGTTGAAAGTACACGTGGAGCCTAATGGGCAGCTGCATCCATGCAAAGTGCTATGTCTCTCGACGTGATTGAAGGAACACTAGAAACGGTTATTTCAATTGAGTATAAATAGAGGATCTTAATGTTAGGATCAGTGTGTGTACAGAGTCTGTAAAATTTACCAAGTACCCGTGTGAAGAGGAACCGTAAATTATGAAATATACATTTGTTTACACCATTGTCAGTTATTTTGAAGCAATACAATTTGTCTTTAGTTTTCCAGAAGTACTTATTCATTTCAAACAGTCTTAATACTTATTTATTTCAAACATTTTCCTTTGCTATTTAGTTATCATCATTTCTTATACAATCTTTCTCTTTAATTCATATTAGTCTTTTACTGTCTGAGTTTTAATCATCATTACCATAGACACTGTCAAAGTGTTCATAGTTACTAGAATTTACTTTAAAATAATTAGCACATGTCCTAGGATCAATCTGATTGATCCTGTAAGTAACCAAATTTAGTAATTCGGAACATCAACGATTGTTTACCAATTTTCACGATAAACAAATTGGCACACCTGGTGGGACAGTGCTAACATTTTTTTATTAAAATTGTTTTTATTTCTGGTTGTTCATTCATTTTCTCCTTTTTTGAAAAAAATTCGTTGTATGTTATGAAGGAGTGGTAAAGTGGCCATAACCAACGAATACAGACCAAGGAGGAAATCCACTGCGAGAATGGCAAATTTAAATGCGTCAGATGACCAAAAGTCTCAAAATCCATCAACCAACAATATATCACCCCCTTCTTCTTTGATAGGGGCGAACACGACTACAATGCACATGTCTGAAACGGTAACATCTATGGCGAGTTCGATGCCAACACATTTGATCTCTCATACTGAACCGATTTTAACTTACATTGGGCCTAGAGGGCCTCCACACACTCCTCCACCAATTGGAACTGTTCCAAATAGGACTTCAGTACCCCCTGGTTTCTCTATACCATTTGGTGGTCGAGAACAACCATATGGAATACCAACTTCAGTGATGGCAAGTTTACACAATGCTGGTTCGACTTTCTGAGAACCAATAGTTAATATAAATTCTCCAATACAAGGGTCTGGGGTAAACATGGGTCAAAATAACCAATCTTCAGGTTTGAGGCACCAGACACAAATACCTAGCCTTACCAATAACTCTGCAGCAGTGTGGAGACAACAAATGGACGAAAGCAACCTTGAGATGGTCCAAATGCTTACCCAAACATTGACCACCATATTAAATCCTCTGATTCAAATTACGGCTCAGTTGAATCAACAGATGACAACACATGTGGCACGAATGTCTAAATTCCTGGGTGTACCACAGCCACATCGACACCATCCGAGGGATTGGGTAAGAGAAAACAATGGGGAGACCTTCGAAGAAGACCTTGTTATCAACCTGATCCCACAAAATCAACCACAACCAGAGATGGTGAATCAGGAAGTAGGAGTGGGACCCCTTAGGATCGAACCATAAACCCCCAGAGAAATGGAGCCAAGGGTAGTAATGATAAATAGAAACCAAAATGCCTATAATGTCATATGCCGGATTCGACATGACGATATGGCAGTAGATAATAATCTAGCAGCCATGGTCGAGAGGATTATTGTTCGAAATGGGGTAAACTTTGGCCTACAAAGGTCAAATTATACATCACCGTTGTCGGAATATATCTTACAAGAAGAAGCACCCCCTAGAACAAAAATCCCTAAATTCACTAAGTTTTCCGGGGATACTACTGAATCCACTATCGAACATTAGATATTTAATTGAGATATGAGACATTTTGAACAATGAGAACCTTAGGATAAAGTTTTTCCCAAGTTCTCTCACAAAGAATGCCTTCACATGGTTTACCACCTTGTCACAAAGTTCGATCCATACATGGAATCAACAAGAGAAAATGTTCCACGAGCAATTTTACATGGGACAAACCAAGATAAGTCTGAAGGAATTGGCTAGTATCAAACGAAAGTTTACTGATCCAGTTGATGACTATCTAAATAGGTTTCGATTACTCAAAGCTAGGTGTTTTATGCAAGTGCCGGAGCATGAACTGGTCAAAATGGCCGCTGGGGGCCTTGACTATTCGATTAGGAAGAAGTTGGATACCCAATATTTGAGAGATATGGCCCAACTGGATGATAGGGTTGGACAGTTAGAACACTTGAAGGAAGAAAAGGCTAGAGCAAATAAGAATAAAATGGTAGCATATGTCAATTTCAGCAATGATGATGAAGGGTCTTATAACAGACTTTCAGACTTCGACGAAAATGAGATCGACCTTGCTGAATTAAAGCAAGGGACACCTTACGCGTGTAAGGTTTTGGCCCCGTCGAATGGAAAAAACTATATTGAACCAGAAAAGAATAATAAATTTCCTAAGAAAACTTATACTTTCGACGTTACAAAATGTGACGAAATTTTTGATTTGTTAGTTAAGGATGGTTAAATGAGAGTGCTCCTAGGTGCTAAAGTCTCTCCTTTAGAACAAAGAAAGAAAAAAGGTTTTTGCAAATACCATGGCTTTCTTGGTCATAAAACATCTCAATATTTTATTTTCAGGGATCTTGTACAGAATGTCATCCAAGAAGGGAGACTCAAATTTGGACACAAAACACGGAGCCAGATGAAGATAGACTCTGATCCTCTACAAGTGGCTGATACCCACTATACGGAGCCATAGGAAGTGAACCTAGTCGAAGTTACTAACAATTTTGACATTACTGAAGTCACTGAAGACTTTATCAATGAACCTATCATGGCTACGATTTTTGAACATCTTAATCATGAATCTTTTAATGACTTCACTCAAAAAGGTATGGGAGATGCCACCGACAAAAGTGTTGATGTCTTCGACGCGAGAATCACTGAATATTCTGATATGATGATAGTCACCAAGGAAACCGCTGATGCTTTCGTGCAGATAGATAAGGCCACTGAGGGCCTTCAATTATAATTCCAAAAGTTGGACATCACTGAAGATGTCAGCATGGAGGTTAATATGGTCGAGATATCCCATGAGACCTCCATAGAAGTTGACAATGAATGTTGACAGAAAGAATATAACAATATCGCCGTCCCCAAAGAGGATGAAACGATGTCTGACTTCCTCCGAAGGTGCTAGAAAAAGCAATCAGAAGTCATGTTGTGCCCCTGGTGCAGCGCTGTGTTCGACAAGAAGGCGGCTAAAAATCTTGAAGGAGTAAGAAGGGTGAATCACTAAGGGGGTCACAAAGCTTTTCAAAATCAATAGGTTATTCAGCCCATAAGGGCTTTCGACCCCAGGAGATACTATGATCCAAGACGGCCAATTGTGAAACTTGGTGAAGCCAAGCGAAAAAGTCTGCTACTAAACCCATTTCTTTCAAACCTAGTGTTGAAGTTTCAAATGGGAAATGGGTAAAGCCAATAGATGGAAGGAAACACGATCAAAGGAAATGACAGAGCTTCGAAGTCGAAAGAGGTTCGTCATTAGCTTACCGTAGGGAATTTAAGGCCGACAAGAAAACCTCTCATGTCTCTGAAAATTATAAAGGAAAAAACCCTATGACAAGGTCTCAATGGAGAAGGGAGCATAGGAGAAGAAAAGCCCAAAGGGATGCTGTTAAAAAAGACAAAGCCGAGTCTAGCACCAACGTGCCTGCGAGACAAAGGGAAGACTCAAGCTTCGACAAAAGAAAATTCAATGATCCAGTAGAGGCGGTCAAAGAAAGATATAATCAAATGGCTGCTAAAGATGAAATGTTGGCTGATAATTTTGACTCAGGATCTGAGGCTTCTCTAGATATTTTAGTCGATGTGGTGCCTGTGATGCCCAGGGAGTTCGACCGAATCACAAAGGTCGAAGATACCGACAATATTACGAAAAGAGAAATGGCTGCTCAAAATCCAATATGTTACTACGTGATGAATAATGGTTGCGTCGAAGAGAAAAATGCCTTCTTCGAGAGAACCAATGAGGCTATGAAGAGTCATCTTAAGCCTCTCTTCATTACTAGGAAGGTCAAAGATGTTCCCATTAATAAAATATTGGTGGACTATGGCGCGACCTTGAATTTGATTCCTCATCACATGCTGAGGAAAATTGGCAAGTACGACACTGATGCTAAACCTCATAATATGGTGCTTACCAACTACGAGTGGGCTCCACCCTTGGTGTCATCCAGGTCGAGTTAACCGTAGGAACGGTCACAAGATCCACAATGTTTATGATTATGGAAACGAAAGCCAACTATAGTCTATTACTTGGAATGGAGTGGATACATGGGGTCGGGGTTGTCCCATCCTCAATGCACCAATGAATTATTATATTGCATCCAGATGGTATCGTGGAAAATATAGAGGCATATCAAGGGTACTTCAAAATCCCTATGAACCATACCGACAGACGCCAGTTCGACAAGCGTTTGGCCAATATCGCTCCATGTGACTCGACCGATTTTGCCTTCACCCTTGATGACAATGCTTACTGTTCCCTGTCGTTGCACCCCTACAATGGTTTTCGCTGGGATAGAGAAATAGTGGGCGAAGAAGACTTTGGATACTTGGGAGCGTCTGGAATTGAACCCATAGGTTAGGGAAGCGAATTCAGTGTTGGTGATTGAGTTCGCAACACTAAAAAACATGGATGGTTTGACTAAGATCATCATGCCTATAGGCAGTTTCAAAGTAATTTTGAAAAGCTTGGATTTCTTTGATAAGCGTGTAAGTACCTTTTCTGGCCTTTTCCCGCACAAGAAGAAAAGCATTGTCAAAATGTTGGATAAAGGAAGAGATATCACATAACTCTTCAATATAGTATTTGTTCCACCATCTCCCAAACTCTCGAGTGTATAGGAAGTTAGGCTCGAAGGAGAGAGGGGTGAGTTGGGTCTTGCCAGTGTATCTGGCTATCTGCTTGATGGTGTTGGTTTCATTGTGGACTACATTGTAGAGAATGATGTTACCCTTTTTATCACAGACACTTTGGGAGAGCCTGAGTTAACCCAAATTGTCGAGCAACAAGGTTGGGTTGATAGGCGATCAAAGTAACCTAAACCTTAGAGGGGTTAAATCGAAGGGGTCAAAAAGGCTTCCCAAATCAGTAAAGATTATGTGTCTCATTTTTTGGAAGGAGATGGGAAAGTCCTTGTAAACCATTATGGACCATACTTTCTAGAAGCAAATGGGGCCATGCTCGAAGTAAAAACATGGCGCTTGGCGAACACCATTATATAACCCATGAAAGTTTGTTGAATGGCTTGTCCTTCGTCATTGGGAGTTAGCTGGGCCAGTCGAATGCCTTCGATCCTTCTGTTTTTAACTTCCTTAGCTTCTTCGTCAACGAGGCCTTTATTCGGTAGACTAACCTCGAACGTGGCATTAAGCCAGAGTTGTAATAACCAAAAAGGGCCAGAGAGGAGGAGATTCCCCTTTTCACCCAAATTCTTCAATTGAGCGACTCCATCACTCAATGAATCATAGAGGCTTGCCAGTATCATCTCACTCAGGAAAAAATCATGTCCAACATGTAGTTGATTCGCCAAGGTGAGATATTTTTTGGCAACTTGCAGAGACTTCGAGCAGAATATGGAATGAGACAAACACAGGGCTAAGAAAGCTATGTGCTCCACGTCAGAGACGGCGTCAGTGTCTTTGTCATGATAATGCGCGATGTGAGTAGTATATACTGCTCAAGAGGTCGAAAAGGCTATGGTATCTTTAAAATCAATCTCAAGGTCGTTCGTGTGTCCAGTGGGTTTTAGCCTTGTGATAGCGGCTAAGTCGAAAAGTGTTGGTGTAGCCATGCCGCATGGGAGGTGGAAAGTATAATGTGTATTATCCCAGAAGTACAATGAAGAAACTAACATGGAGGAACTATACTCCAATCATATCTTCGATAACATGATCAGGTCGTAAATTCCCATGTCTTTCCAGTTCTGGGTTAGTTTCCTCTATTTTCTTTAACCGTTCCAAGTAATTTGTTGGGTCTTTGAATGATGGGGTAGCGTAAAAAAATCTAAACCTAATGTTCATGAACCTTAAATCTATGGTTCCACTAGTGTTTGGGTTTTTAGGAACAGTTAGTTCAACCCTATGTTTTTTTGCTTGCCCTACTAGTTTGCATTTATGGTAAGAGGGGAAATATTCTTTGAGTTTGCTAAAATCAGTATCTACATTATTTAAAGGCCAAGATAATGCATGAGTTTTCCCAGAAACAGAAACAAGGATAAGTACCTGAGAAGCATAGATTTTGCGATGTTCCTCCATTTTAGGCTCTGGGATATATTGTTGATTACCCACTGTTACTAGATTAGGCAATGTAGTGAAAGGAGGAAGCTCTAAAATCCTCTTGGGAGCTTTTGATTTGACAATTGTGGTCTTGATAGATGTGCTCACTTCTTTAAGGGCTTTGCTTGAGGTTGCCATTTCTGTTGAAAGTTGAAAGAGGGAAACTTGGGTTTTGGTTAAAGATTGCCTGAAGATGAATAGCTAGAGCGTTTGGAAGTTCAGAAAGCGTAAAATGTGAAATTGATGAGTTTGTAGTTTTTATAGGCGTGCTTGGAAGAAAAAACGCTTCAAATCAACATTAATGGTTGATAAGTTAGTGGGACACGTGTCTTCCTTGGATAGTGTAATGGGGAGGTGGTAATTAATGTCTGAACCCACGATTTTCTAGAGTTTAGGAAATGAGATGATTGAAAAGATTCGATTGCGAGATGAAGAGACGTGGCTAGGAAAAAGGTAATGATGACTCTGACGTCACCAGACAGCTGGGAGAAACTGAAAAGTTTTGCAACGTTGGAACATTTGGCAATATGTCAAAGTTGTTCAAGGCGTCGAAGCATGTTCTCAAAAAATGTCTTTTTCTCCTATGTGTCGAAAATAACATTTTTTGGGGGAAATTTATTAGCTCATAATTTCGACGCCCATTTTAGAGTTACAAAAATGGAAATCCCATGTGAAGATATTTTTGACCGAATCAGATGTTTTCGACCGAATCTGGTATTAGGGAGATCTAGTCGAAAGTCCTTAGGTGAGAAGGGCCCGCGTGCAGTTAGGACTTAGAAATATTCCTTCAAATATTTTGAGGATGGTTTCGATTGGAGATTCAAAATTAAAATAAAGGAGGGAATTTTTTTCTTATCTGAAACTTCTAAAAGTACACGTGAAGCATAATGGGCAACTGCATCCATGCAAAGTGCCATGTGCCTCAACGTGATTGAAGGGCCGTTAGAAACGATTATTTCGATTGAGTATATATAGAGGGTCTTACTGTTAGGATCAGTGTGTGTCAAAGTGTGTATAGAGTCTGTAAAATTTACTAAGTACTCGTGTGAAGAGGAACCGAAAATTAAGAAATATACGTTCATTTACACCATTGTCAGTTATTTTGAAGCAATACAATTTGTCTTTACTTTTCCAGAAGTACTTCTTCATTTCAAACCGTCTTAATACTTCTTTATTTCAAACATATTCCTTTTTTGTTTAGTTATCATCATTTCTTTTACAATCTTTCTCTTTAATTCATATTAGTCTTTTAATGTCTGAGTTTTAATCATCATTACCATAAACATTGTCGAAGTGTTCATAGTTGCTAGAATTTACTTTAAAACAATTAGCACATGTTCTAGGATTAATCTGATCGATCCTGTAAGTAACAAAATTTGGTAATTTGGAAGATCAACGATTGTTTACCAATTTTCACGGTAACAATCCCTAGTTTTGATGATATGAGAATTGGTGAATGTGATCACCTAGTAATTTATGAGTGCAATCACATGGAATGTTGGAACCTAATCACGTATTTAGAAATGATCCTTGATCATGCACATCCAAATTGAGATGCTTATGTAAATTAGAATTGGGATGTATGAACCAAGGGTTCGTGCCTCATAATGGGGTTGAGTCCCATCTATGGGCTAAGTCTCATAGTGGAGAGGTGGACTTATAATTAGGTTCAAGTTCCATACGAGGAAAGATCCTTAAGTGGGTTCGAGTCCCAAACAATGATGGTTATTGAAGTGGAGTTGTGTCTCATGGAGAACCCGAATTCACATGAAAGTCGAATCATACAAACATCAGTGACTCGAGCCATGTCCTAAACGTAGTAGGTGTGGACGGGGGAACATGTTTTTTGACATTTTACAAATGCCATGTGTCTCGACGTGATTGAAGGACCGTTAGAAACAATTATTTTGATTAAGTATAAATAGAGGGTCTTAATGTTAGGATCAGTGTGTGTCAAAATGTGTACAGAGTCTGTAAAATTTACCAAGTACCCGTGTGAAGAGGAACCGTAAATTAAGAAATGTATGTTTGTTTACACCATTATCAGTTATTTTGAAGAAATACAATTTGTCTTTACTTTTCCAGAAGTACTTTTTCATTTCAAACAATCCTAATACTTCTTTATTTCAAACATTTTTCTTTGTTTTTTAGTTATCATCATTTCGTTTACAATCTTTCTCTTTAATTCATATTAGTCTTTTAATGTTTGAGTTTTAATCATCATTACCATAAACATTGTCGAAGTGTTCATAGTTACTAGAATTTACTTTAAAACAATTAGCACATGTCCTAGGATCAATCTGATCGATCCTGTAAGTAATCAAATTTGGTAATTTGGAAGATCAACGACTGTTTACCAATTTTTACGGTAAATATCCCTAGTTATTATGATATGAGAATTGACGAATGTGATCACCTAGTAATTTTTGAGTGCAATCACATGGAATGTTAGAACCTAATCACGTATTTAGAAATGACCCTTGATCATGCACATCCAAATTGAGATGCTTATGTAAAGTAGAATTGGGATGTATGAACCAAGGGTACATGCCTCATAATGGGGTTGAGTCCCATCTATGGGCTAAGTCCCATAGTGGAGAGGTGGACCTATAAGTAGGTTCAAGTTCCATAAGAGGAAAGATACCTTAAGTAGGTGAGTTCCAAACAACGATGGTTCTTAAAGTGGAGTTGTGTCCCATGGAGAACCCGAATTCACATGAAAGTCGAATCATACAAACATCAGTGACTCGAGCCATGTCCTAAACGTAGTAGGTCCGGACAGGGGAACATGTTTTTTGACATTTTACAAATAGTGAAATTTTATTTATGTTAACTCAAGTTACATGTTTCCAGACAATGGGAATATCTCTTAGATGCTTAAGTCCTTGTCTATTGTGCGAGTGTACACATGTATTATTTTATCAAAAAGCTTAAGTTGAGAGGTTTAGATATTAACCCTTTAGAGCCGAGTGGACCCATAAGATAGCGAAACCACTAAGATTATCATCTCACCCCACTATTATTGTTTCATTTCATGTAGTTCTTTGAAAGTGAAAGGCAAAGATAAGCTTGTCTGACGATGTTTTAGAGGCTTTTGCTATGATGATCTTCTGTTGTATCATGTGTACATATATGGATATTGTACATAGATCTTAGTTTTTGTTTAGAAACCTTTATATAGCATGTGATATATTCTATATGATTCTTTTGGATATATATATATATATATATATATATATATATATATATATATATATATATATATATATATATATATATATATATATATATATATATATTAAAACAGACCCCAAATTATTTGCCACATCTATTTCATTTTTGCCATATCATCTCATAATTCTATATGTCATTTTTAAAAACTCATTTTCTTTTCACAAAATGTCAAATACAATAATTCTACTCTATTAAAGGTATAATGTTCCTTCAAATAAGAATATACTCCTAAATTTTCAAAATTAAAAGAGATATGGTAATCACACAATAAAATATTTTATGTTTTTCTAAAATTATACCAATAAAAGTTAAAATAAAAATAAATATTTTTAAGTTTAAAGTACGTAGCTCTAAAAAATAATAAAATAAAAAATCCCTTTATAATTATTTAAGTCTGCAAAATTAAATTAAGAATATAACTCTCAGCATGTATTTTCTTTTTAAATAAAATATATGATTGATTCATATTGTTTCAATTATAATTCATAATATAGGTTATTATATTATAAATTTAGTATTCATATATTATCAATTTTTTTTAACATATTCAAAATTCAAGAAAAAAAAAAAAATTTACGATTTCACATCGAGTCTTAATCTAGTAAAAATATATTTGAGAAGGACTAATAACGTAAACATTTAATACTATAAAGGACTAAATAGCTAGGGTTGACTAGAAGTATTCTGATATCTAAACTATCAAAAGAGATAACATACATAATATCTGCATGCTTAATTTCATAGCCTCCAATCGTTACTACTTAAAATCAATCAAGATCAACAAAGAATTACTTCACATTTTAAAGATAAGATTGAATTAATACAGATTAGCTCCATCCCAACTACCAAGTAAAGTTTCCATATTGATTCCTTCTCCCTTCCATTATATATAGACCACGTTTTCTTACTATTTTTCTCATCCTTCACTACCAAATATTACATTTGACTACAATGGATTCTAAAATATCATTTCTCTTCCTTGGCCTATTGGCCATGGTTCTTCTTATTTCCTCAGAAGTGTCAGCTAGGGCATTGACTGAGACTTCCACTAATGCCAAAAAAGAGGGTGAGCTAGCTATACATTAGTTTTTATTTACTCTCCAAAATATGAGTACATATTTATTTTATTAAAATTTATATAAACTACGATAAGGGTCATTTTCCTTGTTAGCTTTTATTGATGTTGGAGAATATTTTCTATCTTACATATAGAAACAAATAGATATCTATACTCAAAATGTAAAAATTAGTCTAAGAATTAAATTGACATATTGTTGTATTTGCAGAGGTTGTTGAAAAGTCAGATGAAGTAAATGATGCCAAACATTTTGGTTACGGAGGCTATGGTGGTTACGGAGGCTATGGTGGAGGCTATGGCGGTTACCGTGGAGGCTACGGTGGTTACCACGGTGGATATGGTGGATACCATGGCGGTGGCGGAGGTTACAATGGTGGATACGGTGGCTACCATGGTGGTGGTGGTGGTTACAAGGGTGGCTACGGTGGCTACCATGGTGGCGGCGGTGGTTACAAGGGTGGCTATGGTGGTTACCATGGTGGTGGATATGGTCATGGAGGAGGCTATGGTGGTGGTGGTGGTGGTGGAGGAGGAGGTTATGGTGGTGGTGGAGGCGGTGGTGGCGGTGGTGGAGGAGGCTATGGTGGTGGCGGTGGCGGTGGCGGTGGTTACATTGGTGATGAGGTTGCCAACAATGGTAACTGATTATATCACCATGCATGCATGCATGTTTTAAGTGTAATAAATTTCTAAGACTAAATAACGTTGGGGGATGAACAAAAGCGGTAATTTGCGGCTATGTATTATTTATCTTCCCACAAGATATTTCATATCTCTATTAATCGTTTGTAAAATCATTATCACTATGTATATATGTGGTAATGAGTTTGATATCGAACCAAATTTGTTATTGTGTGCTTGTGTGTAATACATCAAATCTCATCTTTCTCTAAAGAAATTTACCGATTAAAAAATTAATTGCAAGATTCTAAATTATACCATGTTTTCACTATTTCATACAATTCTTCTTTTTACAAGAAAATTCAATATATAAAATTGTCATTACAATTTAAGAAAGTACATTTTAATAAGTGTTGCAAACTCTCTTCTTCCTTAAAGCAAAATACACACACACTCCTTCATGTCTATTAAGGATCACTCATCTCTTCATGACTTCCATCCTTGTAGTATTCTATTTAACATCAGCTTCCACCCAAAAGCTTCAATTTTTTATGGAACCTTTGCTTTCCACACCATCTGAATTTCTTTTAATGTTTATACATCCTGTTATGTTCTTTCAATAACTTTCATCAATAATTTGTAACAAGATCTAACAGTGAAGACACCCTCTTTCATTTGCCTTCCCATAATTTGCTTCTTACACTATCACCAAACCAAGCAGGGTTCTTGGTAAAACTATCTCCAAGGGACTACATATCTCTTCACCAAAGTGACTTTTTTCCTCCTTTATACAAGTTAAAGACTCTTGTTAAATTTTAATGGAAAAAAGAAATTACAAGAGAATTTATAAAATTATATTTTATTTATGAAATATAAGAATATGTTTATTAAAGAATATATACAGAAAATAACAAATAAAAAAGATATGATGAAATAATACTATTAAAGTTTCATTAAAATTAGAAGATAACTTATATAGAATATGATATTTTTGATAAATATTTTATTGAATTACTATATACCAATATTATTATAAGGACATATAGTTTTTTATTTAATTACATTAGTTATTTAGTCATTAGAAGTTTTAATTGATTGATGATCAAGAAAATTTATATGGTTAATTAGCTTAAAATTGGATAATTGATTATTAAGTTATTTAATTGAATATCAGGATAATTCATTTTAGATAAATTATATATATATATATATATATATATATATATATATATATATATATATATATATATATATATATATATATATATATATATATATATATATATATTGAAGCTAAACGAGAACTAGGGCTACTCAAAACCCGATTACAAATAGAACTCGAAAAAAATCGGGAAAACAAATTTCAACACCAACAATAATTACCATTTACAGATTGTGGACTTTATATTCCAAATCAAATTTGGGACATTGCAAAATGCCTCGTTGAAACAAATGTCATTTCTAAGCACCCAAGTACTCCACATAACAGTTAACGAGACCAACCCTTATTTCCCTCTATTAACCTTAAGCATGCAATTACCACTCCAAAGTAAATAGTGTTGCCACGCAGAACCGACGCAATGACATCCAACCAATCTGCAATCTTCCACCAAACAACCGAGGCAACTGTACACCTAAAGAATAGATGCTCCAACTCTTCATCAACAGAGTTACACATCACACAGCCAAAATTATTTGACACTGAAAGAAAGCCTCTCGAACGTAACGTGTCCTTTGTTGGCAACCTATTACGAAAGCTCATCCATGTAAATGATTTTACACTAAATGTGGCTGGAATTTTCCAAAGCGATCAAAATGATTAGCCACCTCCATAAGAACTTCGTAATCCGATTTAACCGAGTATCCAACCACAGGATCCGAAACCCAGGAAAATTTGTCCACCCTTTGCTGATTTGGACAGAAGTTATCCAAGACTGCTAAGAGATCCTGCAACAAAGACAAACCAAAATTCTCCATATATGAATTGATACCAAGATCACCTTAACACCACCTACCCTGCTGCCAGCTTCCCCTATCAGCCACCACCCTATTCTTACTATTACTCCGAAAAAGCCCAGGGAAACCAGTCCACGTCGTCGTCCAAAAAGAAATAGAGTTACCATCATCGATCAAACAAACAAGTGAAATAACCTGCAAAACTAGAACCCGAGCTCAACAAAGAAATATCAGCACTTAAAATATCCTTCCACCACGCTGATTGTGAGTACCTTCAAGCATCCCTTTGCCCCGAGAGAATTTTAGCACCAACGTCACCATATCGGACCACAAGGGTCTTACTCTAGAAATTCCCATTTTCTAAGAGAATTCTCCACTTCCACTTAAGCAACAAATCCAAATTAAAATTCTTGATATTCTTCGTCCTTGACCACCCAAAGAAAATGGGGAACAAATTTGATCCCACCCTACCTAATGAACTTTCCTCTTTGATTCGAAATCACCCTGCGGAAATTGATTTTGAATCTTCTCAATATCCTTCCAATTCTTGGATGGAGCTTTGTAAAAAAAGAGGAGGAAAATGGTCAAGCTACTCATAATCAAGGTAATTCTACCACCCAAGTGACATCAATTTCCCTTTCCATATTGCAAGCCTCTCACTAAACTTATCCACCAAAAACTTCCATGGTTTGATACAACAAGGATTAATCCCAAGAAATGAGAACTCTTTAGACTCAATTTTGCACGAAAGAAAGTTAGCAGCAGCCAATAAAAAATTATGATTAACATTGTTCCTAATAATTCTACTCTCGTGAAAATTGACCCCTAAACTGAAAACTAACTTGAAACTATGGTTTTAAATTGCAGTCCGCAACCGCAATTGCGACCGCAATATTGCTGATGCAGTAGTCTCCGCATCCGCATCAGACTGCAATTGCGGTGTGATTTGAAATCACGCTTTCAACCACATTAGAATTCGCATCTAACAACTTCACCAATGTTTCTTTAGATGTTTTCATCCTTACTCATTTGTAATATAAAAGATCAACATCAAGAATTTTTCAATGGTGTATTTTAAATATCTTTCAATAAAAATTCACGCCGCAATGGCCGCAATACGCATCGTAACAACCGCAATGGTCGCAATCACAACACACGCAATCGCATCCGCATCCGCGACCGCAACCGCAATTTAAAATCATGCTCGAAACCTCTCGGCACAGCTTTAATTTACCTCCAATTTAACATATATAAGTTACCTATTATTTCCTCTCCCATCAGAAGAGATTTAACGCATAAGAAGTCCTGGAGAGAGAGAGAACCAGAAGTCAATAATTTGCCATCACCCATCTCTATTTCTTTTTATGCCTTTTAAGATTACCGCAGTCATAATTTATAGATCTTTTGCTTTGGATCAATCCATGCATTCCTATAATTTTTGATGAATCAACATATTGTAGATCATAAAACTTTTTTTATGCATGCTCATATGTCTACTTAACTTCTGACACTAAACTATGATTATAATTTTAATATGTGTATTAAGCATGTCTTGTATAAATTAATAATTAATTTAATTTGAAAAAAATAGTATTAAAACAGATCGTCAAGTTTGATTTATTAAGATTTTGAGTATGTATGAACTTTCATGTTTGTATTTTTGATATGATCTCCTAATTTTATGAATCTACCTTTTAGACATGTGAAAATGTTAATATTGATGTAAGATTGAATATTAAGCCTGTTGATATTGATTTTCCTATATGAAACATTAAGTGTGCTTATGGCGAAGAATTGATTAATTAATTGACATTTTTTCTTGCTCTTTAAGTGTCGCGGCGTGAAAATTACGAGCGCTCGCACGCTCGAGATAATAGTAGAATCGTCACCGAATATTATTTATTTCGAAAGAAAAAGGAAAATATCGATAAAACTCTTAAAAGAAAACGAAAGTGACCGTCGCAATCAAATTCGAGTTTGGTAGTCGATTATGTTAGGGGAAGGTATTAACACCCCTCACATCTGTTGTAATCAACATGAACCATTTAGTTAGCTTTGCGATTAGAATGTTAGCTTTCATTATTTTCTTTCTTCAAGTTATTAATAGTTTGAGTGGAAAATGGAAAAGGATTAAAAATAGATTTTTTATTAGGGTGTTTAACGAGACGTTGAATCTCGCTGCTACGTATCTCCGGGTGCGATGGAGAACTCAAGACTACATAGTTTTGGGTAGAAAATGTTTGTTGATTGGTCGATTTTAGCCAAATGTACTTAGTCACATTCAAGCAGAAAACATTGCTTGCTACCGAAAACATGGAGAAACGAACATGGCATTGCGTCAAAATGGACAACATAACTTGAAATCTCACAGAGTTATGTTCTCATCGTATTCGAGCGAAAGACATTCTTAACTTCTTGCACATAGTAGGAACGAAACGTTGTTTGCATCATCTTAGAATAGACGAAGCATATTTAGTTTGTGAAAAGGTTTTGACGTCGCGCTAATGCGGAAAGAGATGATTTGGTTGGTTAAGATTATTTTCAGGTGGATGAAGAATGCTCAAATGGTCGAGCTAGACAGCTCGTATCCAAATAATCGAGGAAAAAAGTAGTAGAAACAAAATGGTTCCCTTTTCATATAATTAATTGTAAAAGGTTTATATGTGATTAAGGTATTTTGAATGGAAGACGAATATTAGAATGGTCGAGTCATACAACGGGTATCCAAGTATTCAGGGAAAAGAGTGGTAGACGTCAAATCGTTTCTTTTTTGGTCTGATTTATTATCATAATAAGATCACTTAAGTTTTGATTATGGAAGAGGTTCAAGATGAATCAGATTAGAAAGTTTTAGACAGATGACGAATGCTCTAATGGTCGAGTTATATGACTCATATCCAAACAATCGGGGAAAAGAGTGGTAGACACCAAATCGTTCCTTTTTCATCTTATTTGTGAAAAGATATTAAAAAATGATTAGGTATTTTGATTTTGATTTTGAAAATGCTTGATATGGATCAAGATTTTATTTGTGTTTGTAAATGGTTTGAATCGATTGTGAAATGGTTGAAATAAATGAAAGGTACAAATTATAACCCAAGTTTGCAAACTGCATCGTGAGGGCGTGAATTACAGTGCGATGGCGCAAACTCTAACGCGATAGGGTAACCTAACGCCACAAACCGTTTGAATCACAATGTCGCAGACAAGCATAAAGCAGAATGACAAGATATACAGTGCGCATACAATATAATTATAACAAGCACACATTCATCATAATCAAATCGAAAAGTAAACAAACACAAAGCGTGCACGTGTCAAATTATCATAACATGAGGACGCGAAATGAGTTCATGTAACGCGAAGACATGTGATGCAAAGCTTCTAAACAAATAAATTCAATTCAATTTAAATGTAACAAAATTGAGTCGTTGTATGTCACACCAAATCGAATAAAAAGTTGCTAAGATGAAGCGCGATCATCGCAAATATGTTAAACGCAACGAAATATATCATAATGAAAGCAAATGTCATGTGTCGAAACATAAAGTAGCGAAAAGAAAATGCAGATTGACGATATGCCGAACTACCAAAAACACAAATGAATTTGAATTAAACGTGACGACAACAGAATTGAAAAATTCATGCATAAACAAAAGCAAACCAACCAGCAAACTGCTAACACAAGATGCAATCATCTCAATCAAAACGAAATACGCATAACACAATGTTGACGAACGAAACGAAACCAAATACCCGGGATATGCTTGGATCCGATTTTGGTGTAAATAATAAACAACCAAAATAGTAGCTCATATATTGAATATTTGCATTATTATATCAAAAATAAAAAATTCAGTAGTGTTACTACATACAAATCATGTCGAACCTACGATCAAATCGACTCGATTTCAAACGCAATAAAAAACAAAAAGAGCACACACAGTCCCAAATTAATTACAATATTACAACCATGTTATTGTATCAACAAAACCAGCAGAATCAAACACAAACAAAGAACACATCCAAAAAATAACATAAATGCAACAACATCGAAAGAAAAATCGAGTCAGATCATTCCCGAGTGTAGAGCTTGATTGTTTTTACTGTTTTGACACGATAGAGTGTTGTAGCAACAACGTTGTTGTTAGAAACAGAATCAAGGGAGGTATTATGCTTGTACTCTTCTTACAATTTCTCTCGTCTTCACAAGTATGTACCTACTGCCATTAAATGGGTGCCACACGTCTCTTCCTTTGAGTATAAGAAGAGAGTATGTGTGGGCAATCTGAAGAAAAGAAATTTTTTAATGTTGTTTGTTTGAAGGAGAAGTTGATAGGCTGAACAATGTATTTTATTTTAAAAAGTGGCTCAAGGTTGTAGTTTTTCTATAAAAAACTCACGTTTAAGGCTCAAAGAATGTCAAAGGATTGCAACTTCACAAGGTAGCTTTTTGTTCAAGTAGGATTTTACTCAATAAGAAAATAGTGCCTTGATCATATCCATGATATCATATACAATAATTAAAAGCAATAATGAGGTAACTTCTCCACTACTACGAAACAATGCTTATACGTCAGTTAAAATAGGGCTTTGACCTCATACTGGAGGCCCAGGTAATGATGGGTGTAATGGAAAGTGTGCAACTTTCCCCCTCGACTGACCTTTTACCAGAGGGAAAAATGTAATTGGTCATTAGTTCGATCCCATCAAGGCATTTAAGTATTTTCTTGGAAACATGCTACATTTCCTCACTTACAACTTCATACCATTTACCATTTTCTTTTTGGGTTACGATATCTTCTCGGCATGATTAATAATATGTTTCTCAATATTGTCAGGCAAAGAAAGCAATAAATTATTGAATTTATTATTGGGAAACCCTCAATAAGAACAACGTCACTCTATTAGATAGATTATAATTAAGAGCAGAAAAATATTTTGTGCATTGTTGGTAAATCTTCTACATTTTTTCAGTCTTGCAATTCATCCAAAAGAATGGTGTGTACATGTTTGGAAAAGCAACAAATGTGTTAGATTTAAGGCATAACTGAATGATGGGATGATTTTATAGTAAAAATGAAATAACGAATGTTTCCCCATGGTTGTTTGTATAATCAACGGATTAGATGACTTAATTTTTAATTAAAAATAAAATAAAAAGAATGACACCATTTTAAAAGAAATTAAAGAATAAACTGCAGTTGTTGGAATTCAATGCATGTCCCTGAAATGGTTTACCCTTGAGATGTTTGTATATCCGATGCAATCGAATATTTATTTGTTAATTAAAAAATAAAATACAAAGAATGACGCCATTTAAAAAGAAACAAAAACAAAAACTGTAATTGTTGGGATTAGAAGCGTGTCCATGACATAGTTTTTCCCTCGATTTTTAAGTTCAGTTGTGGTAATAGACTATTAATTTTTAATTAAGAATTAAAATAAATAAATTATTATAATTAATGGGACTTTACCTTAGTGAATTTCCTTGCCAGGGTAAATGTTCGTTTGGAAAACTATAGTTAATGGGACTTTACATCATTCATTTATGTAAAACATGAGGTATACAAGCATCTTACTTGATTTACACTTATGATTATTGATTTAGACATGTTTTCACAAAAAAGTAGTAAGTTCAGACTTTGAATTAAGCAACTAACTTATGATCATTTATTAGTTTAAAGATAATCATAATATTAATCATGAATAAAGCATTTAAAAAGAATAAAACATTTGTCATGTTATTCTTGATTTTATCCTTATCATAAGCTTTGATTCATCTGCATTTGGCCTTTTCAAATTATTTGAACCATCCTGGGACAAAGAACTTCAGACAAATATTTGAATTTTTTTGAACAAGTACTTAAATAAAGAAATTAAAATGACAGATGTTTTTGGCGTGTAAGCTCATTTTTCATCTCTATTTCACTCCACCCCCTATAAATTTTTTTGACATGTCTTCAAGTCATCTATTATGGCCTAGCTTGCAGAAGAAGAATCAAAACTGACTAAGTTGGGCGAATGTCGCTTAGCGAGTTTGGTGCATCAAAACTTTCCTAGAGGACCACAAAGTTGGCTTAATGGGTTTTCTAATACCTCATTGGTGCATGTTATACTCTATTCAATTTTGATACACTGTAATACTCCATATTTAATTAAACACTCCAAATCATATCAGTTGATTCAACTAAGTTACTATGTGCTATGGAAGTTATCAGTTGGGATAAATAGAGTAACTAGTGAACTCAGATTGATTTAATTAATATTATTTGGAACTGACCTTTTATTAATTGGGACATTTTGGTAACATTAATAATTGGTCAATTGCTCTGGTAGAACAATTTTAAGTGTGGTATCACTTGAGACATTTTCTAATAATCCTCTCCATTCTTGTCCACACAAATCTCTTCTTCTTTTAGGACCAATTATCCACAACATATTAATTAAACTGACTTGCCTATACCATCTCGTATTATGATAATTTTGTCTAAGTATCATTTCATTTTATTAGCAAGCATAACAGTGGAAAAGAGAGTTTGGGGAGAAAAGGAAAACTTGGAAGGAGGAAGAGCTTGGAGGAACAAGAAGAACAATAATATCATCATCATTTCATCTCATCATTTCTCAACAACTTCTTCATCTCTTTAGCAAGGTGAGTTATAATTAATGAATTCTCGCTCTCTCACAAGGTAGGTTACTTTTGGTCAAGTGGATGTGCTCAAAATCAAAATTTTCCTTGATTATTTTCATCCTTTCATAACTTCAACATAAATTCAAAATTAAACATAAACCAACCGACTTAAAACAATATATTGTTGGTCTTCTGCGCATATGGTAAACAATGGAAGTTCCTCACTTTTAGGCTTTGATCTAAAGTGATTCAATCAAGAATATGTAGTGAAAAAAAAGGAATGACACGTTATTTGTATAAATTACAAGTTTCATATACATGTTATGGTTTAGAAAGCAATAAACATATACCTTGCTTTCATACCATTCTTTTCAAGCTATTATCATTACCACTTATTTGCAAGTTAACACATTCAAACTTGGAATCATCACTAGTTGCTTCTTCAAGTGAAACAAGACAATTCTTTGGAACAAACTCAAAAAAGGGTATTTGCTAGAAACTAAAATAACTTGAATTTAAACTAACAACTTAGTTAATCAAACCACATTCAATCAAAAGGTATTGGCGACATGAAATGCCGCACAAAAATTCCAAACATCCACATCCTATCAAAGGATGAACCAAGATAAATTTTTAAAAAATAAGTTCAACAATAATCCAAAAATAACAAGTTTGAAACAAATCCAAAGATAAAAACTGAAAACTGAAATAACATTAAAAAGGCCAAAAAGGCCATCCATCAACCCTCTTAACTCATGTCCTCCTCTTCTTCACTTTCTTCATTGTCTTCCACTTCATTAGCTTCCCCTTTGGATAAAATGGTATACCCTCGAGCCAATTAATGTTACTGAAAAGCATCTCGAGAAGGAAGGCTATGATCAACATTAGGTTCCCTAATCTAAAACTACAACTGATGCATGAAATCATGCATGAACAAAAAATCTCTTTGATTAGCCTTAAGCATCAAGTATAAGCACATACAACTCTCTCATCAAAAGGTTGTTGTTGAGCAAGAGGTGGTGGAGTACTGAAAAGGTTGGTCGCCTTAGTCACACAATACCTCTCAATGTACATGTCATCAATAACACAATCAATGGTCTCATAGGCCACACATGAAAGAGGAATACAAGCTCTTTGGCATAACCCAGGGAAATCCAAGGTGCTAGGAATCTTAATTCCCAATCCATGACCTCTTTCAGCGATCATCTTAATCTCATTAGTAATTATCCTAACAACATTTACCTGTGTATCATCCAAAATATAGTATAATAGATAAGCAGTATCCAAAGGAATAGAGGAGGTGTGACTTCTTGGCCTTATGTTGTAAAGGACCAAAGTCATCAATACTTGAGCCTTCTTTATGAGATTCTTCATTAGGAAATTATTTGGAGCCCCCACAACATTCACTTTATAGGACTTACCTGTCAGCACATTTGTATCCTTTACCATCTCATTGTTCCAATTACCTATATAAAGCTTTTTTCCATACTCTCACAGCGCATCGTCCTCTAGAGTGAGAGGATTTTTGAGATAAGTGTTGATAGCATCCTGTAGCGGTAAATTCATGATCATCAAGCTATGGATAAGCTAGACATCAAATAAACAAGAGTCGCCACCGCACTTTTATTGTTTCCAAGGGAAAAGGGAAAAGTACGAACAAAACCCAAAAATAAGAAGTTTTCAAATCAAAACTAATAAAATGCCAGAGATTACAGGTAAGGGGTTGGTTACACAGAGGGAAGGTGTTAGCACCCAAAGTGTCCAAGGTACTCCTAGGGAGCCCTATTTTGTGTGCATATGTTTTTGGGTATAAAAGATGTTGCAAACAAATAGAATGGGGGGATGAGAAAAGAATTCATTAATTATATTTTTGTGTTTGACAAGACCTTCGGACTTGTGCCTACGTACCAACATAAAATGAGGGATCAAAACCTCGTAGTTCGTGGTATCAATTTCAAAGTGGATGTATTGCTTTTAACAAAATTTAAAGTTTGAAAGGCACAAAGTCCTAAAAATGGTTTGAATGAGTTAATTCTTTTTGGCTTTTGAAATTTTAAGTCAGGTATAGTTAATTTATTTACAAGTTTGATTAAGAAAATGAGTTTGAAAATGTAATGGCATAAGGCAAAAGTTTCTAATTTGCAAAAGTGGTCAAAGTTTAAAGATCAACAAACACAAGCAAAGAAGGTTTTTTGAAAGGAGGGAGAGATTTTGAAATTAAAGAAGTGGGGAGGAGATGAAGAGACTAATCCTAAGCACAAAATTAAAAGTTAAGAGTTGAAAAGATCTGACCAATGGGCTACAATCCAATAGACAAGAATGTCGTATAGAAACCCAAATTCCCTTGGACTTTTAAAATTAAGCAACAAACAATGCACAAAATATCAACTTGAAAATCAAGGCATCAAATAAAGATAGCCCCATCAAATCTTAGCAACTCCATGATCTTCTTCAAATTTGCCCATGTAGTAGATGAATCCCATAATGCATAAATCACAGGTTCAAAACAACAGCTTTACAATGATCATGTTGCAGATGAACTCAAATGGATCTTCAATGATGTATCAGATGAAGTTTCAGATTACAAACACTTGGTTATATGAAAGTTGGCATTGGTCAAGTCCTTTGCATAGCGAATGTTGCCTAAATTCTAAGTCCAATTGTCTCAGATCAACCAACAGTCCACATAAGATATTTTTAGGGTTTTTGTTCTTATTATGTACATTAATGGTCAAAGACCACACAAACAAACAAAATATATCACAAAATATGGTCCAAGTGGACAAAGTGAAAATGACATTAACATAAACAATTAGAATGGTATGAACAATGGAAAATGAATAAAGCTCAAAAATTAAATTGCATTAAAAGTAAATGACTTGAAATTAAGTGTTAGTTGTTAATAAGTTAGAAGTTAGTATTGCTTTTTCTTTTCTTTTGTTTAAGTCATTCTTTGGAGAACACTCAACCCACTTATCACAAGCATGAATCCTTGAACCAAGACATCTTCCAAAGGAAGGAAAAAAGGCCAAGTTTCCACACAATACCATGAAAGAGGGGAGACTTACAATCTCACTAACTAGAATGTTATGCCTTTTGGGTCAAAATTCAGCGTTATGTTAAGCAATCGTAATTGGACTTATGTAGAAGTCACAACTATTTAAGGTCGGGCAATAGAATTTTGGTGTTAATGCAAGTTAGAGACATAGTATGATGAACTATGCTCATGAAACATACCACACACAAAAAGAATATGCAAAGTGGGGGACCTAATCTCATCCATACTTATGTTGATTTTGCAATCAACTAGTATTAGGATATAGAGATATTATAGGTCCATGACATGAATGCATAAGGAAGGGGAATGAGATGAAGAGGGAGGGGAAATGGATCAAACTCAAATTGGACACATGAGGACTTTTACCAAGTTAAGATCATTCATTCATTTTGGGAGATGGAATGTACATTCCATCAATCCCCTAAATCCAATGATCTTAACCTAACAAAGTCAAATCAACATTGACCAAGGCCCAACAACACAAGTTAAACTCACAAAGTCAATTAAAATGACTCTACACAATTAATTTGGCATTTAAACAATTAAAAAACATTTAAAATAATGCATTAAATTAAATATGAGATTTATCATAGGTCAAAACACCAAAGAAATGGCCATGAGATTTATCATAGGTCAAACAAGGTCAAAGGACCTTGGAGAAAAATTTTCAGAATTTTTGGAAAGTTAAAAGTATTTTTTAAACAATTAAAAAAATCACAAAATCAATTAAATCATGAAAAATATTAATAATGATCCAAAAAATAATTTTAATTCAGAAAATGAAAGAGGATTTTATTTAATTTTTTTTGGTGAAACTTTCATATTTTTTGGATCAATATTAAAATTAATATGAATTAATGAAAATCAAAAGAATAAAAATAAAATTAAAAATCAGATAATCAAAAGAACGTGGACCACTTGATCTCCCTCATTAATAGAGGTGTCAGATCAAGTGGTGGAGAGCGCGCATTCTATGATGCGCTTGAGTCAACTGATCACACGCTGGGTAATCACAATGTACGCTCCTGATTAAAACATTTTAAAACTCATCTAATGGTTCTGAACACTTCCAGCGCATCGCCGGAGCCAAAGGCCGGTCATCTTCTTCGATAACCCTGATCGGACTGGTTCAATCATCACCACATCATAAATGAAAAAAGAGGACATGATCTTAAAGAAAAAATGGCGTAGAACACGAATATCGCCTCAATTTTAACTAACTCCAAATATATAGAGAGATACGTGGAGTTGATTTTTGAGGTGTGTCAACTGAGTTGCTTCGATTTGACCTCAAAGCAACTCAATCTTCTTGTCTACATTGGTAGAACTCCAGACAACCAATGATATAAGAGAATTGACGAGAATTGAGAGAGAATCGAAGAGAAGAAAAATCTGGAAAAATACCTTCAATGATGTGAAGAACTGGCTCTCTCTTACTTCAATTCGTGCTTGATCTTGCTTATGGAGCTTGTGGAAGTGGCTTAAGAGTAATGCAAAGCTTTGGATCTTGGAGTTTTTGAATCTCCAAACAGTGAGATTCAAACTCAAATTTCAGTTGAAATTTCTCAGGTTTTCCTTTGAATTAAGAGGGTTTGGAAGGTTGGGGGCAAAGCTGGCGCGCAAGGTCCTTTGAACTGAGGCATTGGACCTCTATTTATAGCAAAATGAAGTGTTATTTGCACACTTGAAAAATTCTCCAAAAATGGCAATGCAATGCACATGCTTGCATGGGCATGTGCAGCCCATGAAGCAATCCAATTAGGTCCACAATCAACTTAAATGAGGTCCGCATGAAGCTTGGATGGCAAGGCAAAGTTGTTTGAACATTTGAATCATGAATCTTGCCAACTGATACAGGCCTGTTTAAACCATGTGCAGACCCATCAAACTTTGTCCAAAATGAGTGAATTAGGACTCTTTGGAAAGCTTAGATCAAGAGAAACAACTCTTATGTTGAACACTTTTCCATTTGAAACGTCTATCATGGTGAATTTTGAGGTGGAAATTTGGAAATTTCAACATGTCAAAATATTTTCTATGTGTCAAGTCACATATTCAATTATTCCACCTTGTATAACTTTTTATGTGAGATCCAAATGAGAAACGTGTCTTCATAAAAGTTGTATATATTTCAAAAACCTTCAAAATGGTCACCAATTTGACATCATTTGGATTTAGGATGAGTGATTTATGCATTTTTGAAGTTGAGGAAAATCACTTGTTCAATGGTATTGGTCCAAAATGACCTATAATGTATCCTCATATCACGTGCTCATAAAAGTTTATTTAGCTCTCACTCCAAACATAAAAGTTGAATTAGACACCTTGAATTTGATTGTGAAACTTGGAAATCTTTCATCTCATAAAAATTGAGCAAGTTATGGCCTTGGGAAGTTGACTTTCAAATTAGGGTTTAGACAAAATGACCTATAATGTTTCAACATAGAAAATGATTTTACAAGCAAAACTAGCTCTAGGTCTCAACATGAAAGTTGTTTGGAATGACATTCAGAGTAAGTTTTCTCTTGGAATCATTTTCATATTATGAAAATTATAGGAGATAGGGTCTAGGGAGACCCAGTTTTGATCAGATGAATCCATCTGACCAACCACCACCAACCAACTTGCTAACTTGCAATTATCTTGACTTTTTAGGCTCATGGTAGATCACATATGCATAAGATGATGAATTTTGAAGTGTCCCTTGAGAAATTTGATCAATTGGTGAAGAAGCCTGTTGAAGAAGTTACTCAAGATACCCAGATGAACTAGGGTTTCTAAGGCAAACCAACTCCAAACTCTTGAATAATGCTTGACCAAAATAACATGTAGAGATCATTGGGACTCATATATGATTATTAGAGCCACTATGGATCATTCCTTGGTTGTGCTCTTAGCAATGAGGGTCTTAAACCCTAGATGTGAACTTGATAGATCAAAGGTGATCATGCCCTACCTACAAAAGAGTTAGGCAAATGCAAAGACATATTTTTGGTATTTTGGTTAGTAAAATGATAATATACAAGTATGATACAATCACATGGTGCTTGGTGATCTCTCCCAAAATAAACCCAATGAAAAAGGGGTAAAGAGAATGCCAAGGTATGATCCCAATGCTAATGCATATGATGAGATTGCATGAGGGATCTTAGGATCAAAATTGGGGTCTTACACATCCCTACTAAAAGAAACTGGCATCCCTCTCACCATGGTCATAAATGAGTAAAGTTGGCCTTCAATTGGTAATAACATTAAAATAGAATTGTCTCAGTATCTTATAATTCAGGTGGGTTAGGGGAGTGCAAAGCTTATGCCAATTTTTCTTCTCAATTATTTATAAACACTCCCTAAATTCGTCCTGCGGATTAACGTTGAAATTTCTTTTAGACCATATGTTTCGGCAGGCTAGCTCTCTGTACCGCTCTTGCTTCTCTGGTCCTAGAAACCTATCTTGGTTATGTAAGACCCCAATTTTGACCCTAAGATCCCTCATGGCATCATAACATTGCATTTGTCTCTTGCCTCAAGGATCATAAGCATCTTGGCTTTTACCATAGGGTGGGAACCTTTTTGAGGTGGTTTGAGATCACCAAGCATGTTTGAATTGTATAATATTGCTTTCCTCATTTTTATTTACTAACCAAAAGCACAAAAATATGTCACTAACATCTTTTGTTTGTAGCTTGAGCAGTCACAAGATTCAAAGTTTCTAGGAGATCCTATGTGCATAGATGTGGTCAATTGAAGATGAAAGCAAGAATGGCAATGGTTCCCAAAGATATCATCCATCAAATATGCCTCCCAAGTATCTCAATTCATCATTTTTATCAAAGCAAACCAAAGGGCTTGAGGCTTGTTTCCCAAGGAAACCCTAATTCATCTGTGCATCAACTGTGCCTTGCTCATGAAGCAACCTCAACCTTTGATCAAATGAAATCAAGGGAAGTTCTTTAAATCATCATTTCATGCATATTTGAACTTACTTGAGTGTCCTCAATCATCAATTCATCAAGATATGAGGTGTGGACTTGAGAAGTTGATCAATCAATTCATTTGACTATTTTGAAATACATTGAGACCTAACTTTTAATGTGTTTGTCAAATGGAGATGACCCCAAGATAAAAAAATGTTCTTAAGAACCATATGAACAAATTTCATGTTCATTAAAAATTGATTTTAAGCTTGTAAGGTCATCATCCATTTCAAGACATTATAGGTCATTTTGACTTAAACCCTAATTTTGGGTCAACTTCCCAAGCATATAACTCATTCATTTTTCATGATTTTGAGGTGGTATCAAATTAATTGGAAATACTAAGATGTCTAATTCAAATGTTATGTTGAACAAATTTTCAAAATCCTAAAATAAATACATATGATAATGTAAAACATTATAGGTCACTTTGGACCAAAAGCATTGAAATGTGAAAAAGTCCAACTTAAAGTGCCCATAACTTCTTCATCAAAAATCCAAATGATGCAAAATTTAAGTCCAAATTGATTGTCTTGAAAAGATGTACAACGTTTATGTTTAAGATTTTGTCATTTGGAGCTTGCATAATTGAAACAGAAGGGCTTGAAGTTTGGCCATTTTTGAAATTCTCACATGTACATGTTTTGCACCCTACCCTTCATGATCACTTTTCACCAATTTCCAAATTGCAAATGAAGTTTTGGTCAACATAACAAATGATCCTCATGCAAAAATCTTTCCAACCATTACCCATAAGGTTATGCTTCAGTTTGGGAAATACCATTTTCGAAAGCATGAACATATTGGTGCATTTTTGGAAATCAATTAAATTTGCATTTAATGAGCTAAGCATACACAATCTGCACGTCCAATTTACATTTGCTGATGATTAGCTTGCAAATCCAAGTGGAATTGGGCCCTCCATGCACCTGTACGGGCCCATGCATGGAGGCCCTTTCCGTCCATGCAATGAAATGATCATGCTTTCAGCCATGCCTTTTGCTATAAATAAGTGCCTTATGCTCCTCATTTCAGTAACCTAAGGGCGCCTTACATGCTGCACGAATTACTCCTCACCCATACTCAAAGGAACTCACCATTTTTCTCTCAAATTTTTCAGATTTAAACTTCAATTTCATTGATTGATTTTTGGATCTAAAGTTCCTTAGCCTTGCTCACCTTGATCCATAAATCACACTACAAGCTTAATCACCAAGAAATCGTGCTCTCAAACTTTGCAAATCAGAGGTTTACTTCAGATATTATTTTCTTCAAATCCACTAATATATTGCGTGTTTCTTGTTGTTGTTGTGTTGTTTGAAGTCCTCTTCATAGAGGCAATCTTTTTTAGCTTTGAATTTTCAAAATCCAACAAGTTTCAATTGAACTTCATGAAACTCAACCTCTGATTTCTCTCTCAATAGGAATCTAGAGTGGATTTGGTTGGCACAGGGGTGATGTACATCACCCCAGCTTTCGTTTGGTACCTAGATCGTAGCATTTGGTAAACTTTTATTTCTCTGCAACTTTTGCCTTCGCCGGAAGTTGGCCGGAGAAGACGGTGGTGTACACCACCGTCCAGTCTCCAGATTCAATCATGGTCGTGCGTTTCATTTTCCAGATTTAATCTGATCCGTCCCATGTTATGACTTGTTTAAATGCCACATCTGATGCACTGACTAAAGAACATGGTAGGCGCGCATGTGTGGACCAGGTGATTTGCCAGCTCAATTAATGAGCTCTGCATCCAACGCTCCACGTTTTTTGTTATTTTTAAATTCTGATTTTAATTTTCTTTTATTTCTTTTAATTCTATTTCATTTTAAAAATTCATATCTCCTTCATTATTGGTCCAAAAAATGTGAGACCAATTGCATTTTTCTTCTTTTAATTTCTAGTTTCTAAAAGTGTTTTTTAATATTTTTTATTTTATCATTTGATATTTTTTATGAATTTTCTCTTTTCTGCTTATTTTTAATTCATTTTAAATAGTTTCTGATATTCAAAAAATACAAAAATATTTTTCCAACCTCTTTGAATGATGATAGATCTATGAAAAATATTCTCATCAATTTATTAATTGATTTGAGATTTATTTGAGATTTTAATTCAATTAGGTTATTTTTATGCATTTTTAATTGATTAAAAAATAGTTTCTGATTTCTAAAAATGCTGAAATTTTTTGTCAAACTTTGTTTGACCTTGTTGAACTTAGGATAATTCACTTGGACTTTTCAAAGTTGATTTGAAGTGAGTTTGAAGTTTGAACTTTCTTTATTATTTTAATTCAAGTATTATTTTACTTTTGAAAAATACCAAAAATATTTTATTTGTTTCTTGACTTCTAATCTTCATTTTGCTTCTGTTTACTATTGTTTGACCTTGATCTTCTCTATCTTTGGTCAATGCTTGTTGATTATTTCATTTCATTTCCATTAATGTACTTTAATATTCATCTTCTTCTTCTTCTTTTTCTTTTTTGATCAATGAGTTAAAGATTAGTGGTTAGCCTTGATACATGGGAGGTTTAACCTTCCTTGATTCAAATCTAATTCAACTTGATCATGGATCAAGTGAATGGCTTTGCATTAAGGATAGGTTGCTTCCTAATCAAGCAAAGAACCTAAATCAATACAAGATCATTTCTCTTCTTCTTTTGGCATGGCAAGTTGTAGGAGTTTGATTCACTAATCAAAATCTCTAACTTGTGTTGTTGCCTACATTATTATTGACCGGCCTCAGATAGTTGTGACTTCTACATAAGTCCAATTACGATTGCTTAACATAGCGCTAAATTGCCTTATGGAACACTAACACTAACCATTAACCATTAACATTTAATTTTTGCACTTTACATTTATGCAATTTACTATTCTTGTACATATTATTCATTTGCTTTTTCCTTTGCTCATTTAAGCACATGTTTATGATAATGTAATTTGCCTTTTGCTCACTTGAGCACATAATTGTGTATATACTTTTGTGCTTGTGTTTTGTTTGATTGTTGTGAACTAATTGCATAAATGGACAAAGGACTTAGACTTTAGAACATTTCCTATGCAAAAATGGAGTCAAAGAGTAAGTAGGCATTGGGCCTTTAGAGTGCTATAAAAGTCAAAGAGCAACTAAGCATTGGGCCTTTAGAGTGCTATAAATGTTGAGAAAACTTTGAAAGGACCAATTTCTAAACTCTTTCTTGTTCATTCTTTGTTTGCTTGATAGAACTTTTTGATGTGTGTGTTCTTGTGCTAGGGATTCCAACATTGAGCCTAAGTGAAGAACCATTGTCATGAGCTTCTAAAGAGAGATATCTAAGAGCCATTGGGGATCTTCTAAGAGCTTGCTTGCTTGATTGATTGATTGCTTGAGTTTACACTTATTTGCTTGCTTATTCCAAAGGATGGGAGCTACTTGGATCATCACTATGATCTCAACAAGGGAACTCCATTTGTGGTCTTATTTCTCTCCCTTCATCTCTTGTATGATTAGGACTTTAGCCATTCTTCTTCTTCCCTCCACTCTAACCCAAGCCAAACTTTTGTGCAAACATTAACACTTCTTTTCAAACATTAGAAACCTAAGCATTATGCTTTTGATTTTCAATACTTTCTTTTCGTAACACTTACTTTGAATTAAATCTTTAAGTCAACTTTGACCATATTTTGTAAATACTTCCCATTGGTAAATATAACTTATTTAAATACTTTTGTGGTTTCAATGATCACTTTCTTATCAAAACTTTTCATAACCTTTAGCTATTAGGTTTGAGTTATCCTTGAGGTAGATGTAATACTCACCTATATCCTTAGTGATGGACAATGAGTCTTCCATGCTTATTATAGGGTTAACCCCTCACTAGCATGTTGAAGTTATCCTCACATGGTGGATTTGTGGTTTTAGGTTGAGTTTTCTCCCTTGGATAACAAAAGACCTTAAGGCTTTTGGACCAAATCAATTCACCAACTTGTTTTGAGATTTTTACCCCGAACTATGAGGTTTTAATCCTAATCTTTTTTAAGATGGTAAGTAGGCAATGGGTTTATCCATTCAAACACAAAACTGTAAATAACTTGTATTATCTCTTCTCATCTCCCCAATCAAGTTTGCACAAACAAATTTTCACAAAATACCAACCTTACAACAAATGTGAAAAGGGCTCCCTAGGAGTACCTAGGATGTTTTGGGTGCTTAATGTTGGATAAATAAATCCAGCGTCACCCTTAGGGATTCGAATGGGCTTAACATCCCAACCCATGGCGCTTAGAGGGAGCTTACAAACCTCGCTTTAAGTGCAGCCCCTGAGGGCTCATACTATAAGGAAATAAAGTTGCACCCTCACTAACAGCAATTGCTTTTAGCGCAGTGGTAAGCGCTTGATCCTACAAGTGGTATCAGAGCTTGGTCATGGGTTCGAATCCCCCCGGCTGGCACTGGGGAGGAGATTGTTGGATAAATAAATCCAGGGTCACCCTTAGGAAATCGAATGGGCTTAACATCCCAACCCATGGCGCTTAGAGGGAGCTTAAAAACCTCGCTTTAGGTGCAGCCCCTGAGGGCTCATACTATAAGGAAATAAAGTTGCACCCTCACTAACAACAATTGCTTTTAGCGCAGTGGTAAGCGCTCGATCCTACACTTAACACCTTCCCATTGCATAACTGTCGCACCTCGAAAAAAATGGGGATACGACTTCAAAGCGAAGCGCGATCGTACGCTCGCAATGATGGACTGAACCGAGTCGCCACCGAACTTTATTTATTCCTAAAAAGGAAAGGGGAAATATCGATAAAACCTCTAAAAGAAAGGATAAGATATGGTCATCGCAACCAATATCAGGGTTCGAGAGTCGATTACGCAAGGGGAAGGTATTAGCACCCCTCACGTCCGTTGTACTCAACGGGAACCATTAGGTCAGTTGTGTGCGTTAGTGTTAGTTTGAAATATTAGGCTTTTCAGTTTATTAGGTGGGAAAAGAAAGAATATAAGAGAGAAGAAATGTTTTTGCATTTTTTTAACGAAGAACTAAACCTAAGTTTTTTATTAGTGGGCCTGACAAGATTTACAAATCCTGCTCCTACGTATCTCAAAAGAGAAATCAAGGCTTACGTAGTTCTGGGTAGAAAAATGTTTGTTTGTTGGTCGATTTTAGCGAAAGCTATATTGTATTAATCGACAAAAACATTGTTTTACCCAAAACAGATGAGGAGTAGACGCATACCACACATCGAACGGATTTATAAATCTACATTCGGAAAAGCGTCATTTATCTCTACTCAACAATCGTGGCCGAAACATTGTTTTGCATCACCTTAAGACAATATATCTTTCATTTATAAAAAGGTTTTTGATTAATCGCACGGCGGCGAGAAAAGAGTTTGATTGGTTGGAGGTATTTTGAGTGATGGCGAGAACTTGGATGAGCGAGATATACATCTCGAATCCTAGCCTCAGGAGTGCACGGTATACACCATGTTCCATTTCCATCTTTATTGGCAAAGTATTAAGGTAGGAATTAGGTATTTTGAAGTTTGAAAGACGAGTACTTGTGACCTACAAGCTCTTACAGCTTGGGTCTAATACTCGGGACTGCGTCTGGAGATTCCACCCAGGCAGTCTGTTTCTTTCCAATATTGCTAAGAAAATGATTCGAATATTTATGAATGTTTTGGAGGGAAGACGAATATTTATGGCTTGCAAGCTCTAACAGCTTGAGCCTAATATTCGGGATTACGACTGGATATTCCCTCCAGGTAATCTTTTTCTTCCAACTTTATTAAGAAGAGGTTTTGAATCTTGAAGTGTGAAAGAGAAGACGAATATTAACGGCTTGCAAGCTCTTACAGCTTGAGCCTAATATTCGGGATTAAGACTGCATATTCCCTCCAGGATAATCTTTTTCTTCACGTTTTATTTAGAAAATGATTTGAATATTTGAGTGTTAAAGAGAAGACGAATATTAACGGCTTGCAAGCTCTTACAGCTTGAGCCTAATATTCGGGATTACGACTGGACATTCCATCCAGGTAACCTTTTTCTTCCAACTTTCATTTAGAAAATGATTTTGAATATTGGAGTATTAAAGAGAAGACGAATATTAACGGCTTGCAAGCTCTTACAGCTTGAGCCTAATATTCGGGATTACGACTGGACATTCCATCCAGGTAATCTTTTTCTTCACGTTTTATTTAGAAAACGATTTGAATATTAAATTAAAACAATTAAAGTATCGAGGTTTGAAATTATTGAAAGTTTAGTTGATGTTGCTTAAGAGCTCATTGTAAGAAGGCCCAAGAGTAAGCCATGTGAGGTTGATGGCGATGCTTAAAAGCAATCGACTTACAAGGGTATGGAAATGGGCTCGACGTTGAATCGAGAATTAAGTGATATTTATCATTATTACTCTTTTTTTAATTATTTTTTTATCAATGAAATTGAGATGATTTATCATGATTGAAACATATCTCACACATAAAAATAAATAATACACATAAATCCCAAAGAAAGAATAATCACCTAAGTTATGTTAAAAATAAAATTATAAAAATGAATAAACAATAGGAACATGTTAGTTAAGTAGTAAGACCATATAATCAAATGTGAGAATTAAAGAAATATGAGAAAATCAAAAATGTTGAAAAACCAAGACCACACACATGGGTGTCGGACGCAGGACCAAAGAGGAGGTGAGTTAATCTCCATCTCCACTAGGCCACAAGTTTCCTGTTGCTAGACTTAGGACCAACAAATAACAAAATAAGGGTGGAAACCAACTAACCGAAAAAAAAAATGAAATAGTAAACATGAACATGAATGAAGGATATGAAGGTGAATGAAGAAAGAATGCAGACGAGTGATTGATGGGGGAAAATTTTCAGGGCCAAAATCGGGGTATGACAGTTGCCCCTATTTAAACATATTCCACCAGAGGAAAATGAAATAGCACTTTTCATCAGATCGCAGTGGGGGATGGTTAAATACCATGGAGACCCAGATTTTGAACCTGAAAATGAAAATGCTATGATATGATATGCATGGATGCAGGATTCTTTTTATTTTGGAATTTATCTGTTAGGGATACGGAGAATCCTTAACAGGAGATGCTACTGAACAGACCCATCTATGGGGAATACTGATGATCCACAGGGAGACAAACAAATGGTAAAAACAAACTCGCTGGGGAAAACAATCCTGCCGGAGAATTAGACACACATTAGAGAGTACTCAAAGTGAAATTCGATGAACGACATTTAGAATACAAGAGATTTCGGCAGTAAGTTCACACATGACTTACTAAACCCGTACATTTTTGAGAAAATTTGCACAACAAATTCATACATGACTTGACAACATTGGAACAAAAGGTTCAGCAACAGGTTCATACATGACCTGACAATACTGGAATAATCAAAGAAAAAGATTCTTCAAAATAGGTTCAGACATGACCTGGTAATACTGGAATAAAAGCTCAACAGCAACGGGTTCATACATGACCTGACAATGCTGGAATAACAAGAACGGTTCTGACAGCAAGTTCAAACATGACTTAACAAACTCAGAAAAAATTAAAAAGAGTATATCAACAGGTCCATACATGACCAGATGACAAACTTGAACATTTTGAGAAAATTTCCAGAACAAGTTCATACATGACTTGACAACATTGGAACAAAAGGTTCAGCAACAGGTTCATACATGACCTGACAATACTAGAATAATCAAAGAAAAAGATTCTTCAAAATAGGTTCAGACATGACCTGGTAATACTGGAATAAAAGCTCAACAGCAACGGGTTCATACATGACCTGACAATGCTGGAATAACAAGAACGGTTCTGACAGCAAGTTCAAACATGACTTAACAAACTCAGAAAAATTCAAAAAAGTATATCAACAGGTTCATACATGACCTGATGACAAACTTGAACATTTTGAGAAAATTTCCACAACAAGTTCATACATGACTTGGTAAAACTGGAATAAAAACTCAAAAACAGGTTCATACATGACCTAGAATAAAGGCTCAACAGCAACGGGTTCATACATGACCTGACAATGCTGGGGAATACCAAGAATTTCTGACAGCAAGTTCAAACATGACTTAACAAACTCAGAAAAATTCAAAAAAGTATATCAACAGGTTCATACATGACCTGATGACAAACTTGAACATTTTGAGAAAATTTCCACAACAAGTTCATACATGACTTGGTAAAACTGGAATAAAAACTCAAAAACAGGTTCATACATGACCTAGAATAAAGGCTCAACAGCAACGGGTTCATACATGACCTGACAATGCTGGGGAATACCAAGAATTTTAGACAGCAGGTTCAGACATGACCTAACAAAACTCAGAAAAATCAAAAAGGGTATATCAACAGGTTCATACATGACCTGATGACAAACTTGAATACTTTGAGAAAATTTCTAGAACAAGTTCATACATGACTTGACAACATTGGAAAGATTCTTCAAAAACAGGTTTAGACATGACCTAGGAATATTGGAATAAAAGCTCAACAGCAACGGGTTCATACATGACCTAACGATGCTGGAATATCCAAAGAATTTTCAACAACAGGTTCATACATGACCTGGCAACATTTGACTATTCAAAGAATTTTTAACAGGCAGGTTCATACATGACCTGACGACACTTGGAAAAAATCGAAGGGAGTTTTACCAATAGGTTCATACATGACCAGAGAACATTGGAAAACATACAAAGCAAGTTTCATCAATAGGTTCATACATGACCTAACATCACTTGGGAAAAAACAAAGGGAGTTTTACCAATAGGTTCATACATGACCTGAGAATATTGGAAAACATACAAAGGAACATCATTGGAGTTTTCTAACACGAAGAACCTCCAAGCTTCTGGAAATTCCTCAAGATGATAAGTCATACATGACTTTCACGGAACCATCAGGAAAGACAGGGTAATTAAACTTTCTGTACGTGCCAACAACAATTGGACTTTGAAAATGACTGCAAAAACCGGGTGTTGGTTTAAGGGCACCAAAGACAAACCAGAATTAGAGGTCAAAGGATGTAGGATCAACAACAAGACCTAGGTCAATGCAAAACGAGCACGAAGTACATTTCGGCTATGCATGATTTGGATTTTGCTTATATGCATGATGTATGAATGATCATGAAATGCAAATGCTGACAATATACAAACTGAACATTAGGGAAAACTTTATGGAGGTACTGAATCTTCAACACCAATAACTCAACCAAAGGAGTGAGTAAATGCATCAAAGGAGGATCTATCAAGCTGAACAGTTACAACTGGCCCAATAATCCTTCCAGAGAATGATCAATTTGTGCTCTCTGGAGATAGATATTGATCATCCAAAGGGAGTCTTGCAACTTGAGACTTGCGGGGAAAGACGGAATATTTCCTTTTAATATTTCCACATGTCAAAGCAAAATTGTGTTTCTCAATATGTTGAAAAAATCTTTTTTTTGAGTTCAAAATTTCATTATTAACAAATAAATGACATTTTGCATAACAAAGAAAATCAGAGAAAAACAACAAATGATAAAATTTGATGGGTAAACTTGTATTTATTCAAGAATGGTAGCACGCAAATGGCGTAGCTCCCTGGAATGTTACAAATTTGAAAATGGCAATAGGGAAAGGTTTACATTGAATCACAATGACTACTACTATCCCTAATAACAATGACTCCATGAGACCTCGCTTCTGAAGGGAGTAACTAGATTGATCTTCCATTTTTAGCTCTTCTGTGTTGATCAGTGACAACCGATGCAGTCTATGCCTTTTGTCCCTAATTTTTGCCTGGATCCCTTTCAGGTTTTCAATCCACCGGGACGCTCTTTTTTGCCTAAGTCGCCCTTTCAGGTTTTCGACTTAGCGAGCTACCATTTTTTTTATCCCTAACTTTTGCCTGGACCGCCCTTTCGGGTCTTCAGTCCACCGGGATTTGTTAGGCATAGTATCTTTTGACTGCATCAGAGTTCACAGGGTGACTGAGCTCTTCGCCATCCATAGTTGTGAGAAATAGAGCACCTCCAGAGTAGGCTCTCTTTACAACGTATGGGCCTTCATAGTTGGGAGTCCACTTCCCACGTGAATCTTTGTGTACTGGCAAGATCTTCTTGAGCACGAGATCTCCTTCCTTGAACTCTCGAGGACGGACCTTTTTGTCAAATGCCTTCTTGATTCGTTGCTGGTACAATTGTCCATGGCACAGAGCGGTCATACGCTTCTCATCAATGAGGTTAAGTTGATCATAGTTATTCTGGATCCATTCAACTTCATCCAACTTGGCCTCCATCAATATTCTCGTGGACGGTATCTCTACTTCGACTGGGAGAACTGCGTCCATCCCATACACTAAGGAGAATGGGGTTGCCCCTGTTGAAGTGCGGACTGAGGTCCGGTATCTATGCAAAGCAAAGGGGAGCATCTCGTGCCAATCCTTATAAGTTTTCACCATCTTTTGCAGGATCTTCTTGATATTTTTATTGGCGGCCTCAACAACACCGTTCATCTTTGGACGGTATGGAGAGGAATTATGGGGGTCAATCTTGAAACTCTCACATAATTCTGTCATTGTCTTATTGTTCAAGTTTAAACCGTTGTCGGTGATGATCTTGCTTGGGATTCCATAGCGGCAGATAATCTCCTTCTTGATAAAGCGAGCAACCACATGTCTTGTCACATTGGTGTAGGAAGCAGCCTCCACCCATTTAGTAAAGTAATCAATGGCAACCAGGATGAAGCGGTGACCATTGGAATCCTTAGGTGATGTCAATGCCCCACATTAAAGTAATCAATAGCACCAATCATGTCGATGCCCCACATTGAAAAAGGCCAAGGTGATGTCAAAATATTCAGCAGTGTTGGCGGTACATGCACCTTATCAGCATAAATTTGGCATTTATGACATTTTCTTGCATAGCTGAAACAATCGGACTCCATGGTCAACCAATAATAGCCAGCTCTCAAAATCTTCTTGGCCATGGCATGTCCATTAGCATGGGTTCCAAAGGATCCTTCATAAATCTCCTTGATTAACATGTCTGCTTCGTGTCTATCCACGCATCTGAGCAGAACCATGTCATGGTTTCTCTTGTAAAGCACGTCATTGCTCAAAAAGAATTTGGACGATAACCTCCTCAGAGTTTTCTTATCCAACAATGTAGCATCTTCTGGATACTCTTGATTTAGAAGATATCGCTTGATGTCATGAAACCATGGTTTACCATCAGTTTCTTCTTCAATCAGTTGGACAGTAAGCAGGCTCATCTCTTCGTTTGATTCGAATAAGCGGAGCTTCATTATGGAATCTGACTTGGTACATTGATGCTAATGTTGCCAAAGCGTCAGCCACTTGATTTTCTACTCTTGGGATGTGATGGAAAGTGATATCTTCGAAGTATTCTATCATCTTCACAACATGAGCGCGATACGGGATCAGCTTCGCATCACGAGTTTCCCATTCTCCTTTGACTTGATAGATCACCAAGGCTGAATCTCCATACACCTCAAGGATCTTGATTCGGAGATCAATTGCGGCTTCAAGACCAAGGATACAAGCTTCATATTCAGCGACATTATTTGTACAATTAAAGCACAACCTTGTTGTGAAAGGGGTAAAACCACCATTAGGATTCATCAAAACAGCTCCCACACCATGACCACTGTAATTGGAAGAACCATCGAACGCGAGCTTCCATCGAGACCCTGGTTCTGGTCCTTCATCTGGGCCTGGGATCTCACAATCCTTTATCACCATTATATCCTCATCGGGGAAATCAAACTTTAATGGCTGATAGTCTTCAACTGGTTGGTGAGCAAGATACTCTGCTAACACACTTCCCTTAATTGCCTTCTGGGTTATGTACTGGATGTCGTACTCGGACAAAAGCATCTGCCAACGGGCAAGTCTTCCCGTTAAGGCAGGTTTCTCAAAGATATACTTTATTGGATCCATCTTCGAGATCAACAAAGTAGTATGGCAAATCATGTACTGCCTCAAACGACGAGCGGCCCATGCTAGCGCATAACAAGTTTTCTCCAAAAGTGAATATCGACTTTCACAATCGGTAAACTTTTTACTCAGATAGTAAATAGCATGTTCTTTCCGACCAGTTTCGTCATGTTGCCCCAACACGCATCCCATTGATCCTTCAAGCACAGTCATATACATGATTAATGGCTTTCCCGGGACAGGTGGAATCAAAATAGGAGGCTCTTGCAAGTATTGACGGATCTTCTCAAAAGCATTTTGACAATCCGAATTCCATTCAACAGCTTGGTCCTTTCGAAGCAATTTGAAGATAGGCTCACACGTGGCCGTCATGTGTGAGATAAACCTTGAGATGTAATTCAAACGTCCAAGGAAGCCTCTGACCTCTCGCTCGGTGCGTGGAGCAGGCATTTCCTGTATAGCTCGGACCTTGTCAGGGTCTACCTCAATTCCTCGTTGACTAACGATGAAGCCAAGCAACTTTCCCGAACGGACACCAAATGTGCATTTTGCAGGGTTTAATCGTAATCTAAACTTTCTGAGGCGTTCAAACAGCTTCTTCAGATGGCTCATATGATCTTCTTTATTCTGAGATTTAGCGATCATGTCGTCAACATAGACCTCTATCTCCTTGTGCATCATATCATGGAAGAGAGTGACCATAGCTCTTTGGTAAGTTGCCCCAACATTTTTGAGACCGAAAGGCATTACCTTATAGCAAAAAGTACCCCATGGGGTAATAAAAGTGGTCTTCTCCATGTCATCTGGAGCCATCTTGATTTGATTGTATCCAGAAAAACCATCCATAAAGGAGAAGACAGTAAATCTTGCAGTGTTGTCTACCAAAGTATCAATGTGTGGTAGAGGGAAATCGTCTTTTGGACTAGCTCTGTTTAGATCCCTATAGTCAACACACATCCTCACCTTACCATCCTTTTTGGGCACAGGTACAATATTAGCTACCCATTGTGGGTACTTCGCCACTGCGAGAAAACCAGCGTCAAATTGTCGTTTGACTTCTTCACGAATCTTCAGAGCCATATCTGGTCTTGTTCTTCGGAGTTTTTGTTTTACTGGCGGGCATTCTGGCTGAAGCGGGAGCTTGTGCTCAACTATGTCGATGTCTAGACCTGGCATATCCTGGTATGACCACGCAAATACATCCACATATTCTTGTAGCAGCTTAACCAATCTCTCTTTGATGCTTGCTTCAAGCGTGGTGCCAATTTTGACTTCTTTCTTCTCTTCCTCTGTGCCAAGGTTGATTGTTTCCACCGGTTCTTCATGTGGCTGAAGGGCTTTAGACTCGTGCTCGAGCAGCCTTGCCAGTTCGTCGGGGATGTAACAATCTTCTTCACCCTCTTCTTCCGCTTGGTAGATAGGGGAGTCAAAGTTATGAGAGGTAGTAAAGTCATTGGATTCAACGGGGTCATCGTTTATTCTGCATGTTTGAATGATTGATTTCTTTTAGACAAAGTAAAAATAAAAGATGCATAAATGAAAAGTTTTTTTTTTGTTTTTTGAAAAGATTGCCATTTTCTTAAGAGAAAGTCAAGTAAATGAATAAAAAGAATTTAACAAAATGCCTTTCATTCATTGATAATGATTATTTGAAAATGAAAAAAGGGGCCCATACAACATGATCCATTAGCCTTGGGCAGAGCTAAGGATTTGAAAGGAAAAATACAATAATTATTACTTTGACAAAGGAAAAATTTCGGGGATCTCAACCGCCTTCCAGTTGTTCAAAGCTGTCTCACACCGGTAAACCAAACATGGCTCGTCTTCACTTTCGGTGCTATCTTCAATTGCATTGACTTGATCTCCATGGATGAATCCTGTGCTGAGGAATACATCCTGGATGATTCGGGTATTGTCCTTTGTAGGGACTCGGGCTCCTTTCGCAACGGAAGGCACATATCCCAAACCAAAGCGATCATGCTTCTCACGAATATCAATAAGTTGACCCCAACCTTCAGGGTTTCCTCCTTCGATGCTAGACTTTGCGCTCTTTAGAGACGCGAAAGATGAACAAACTTTCCCAACAGGGTCCTTCATCTCCACAAAAGTGGCATTGGCTATTTCAAGAGCTTGGAAAGAAGTTTCCAAAGCGTCCTCATCAGCCTCAATATATCTGAAGGATGAAAGGTGACTGACCACAAAGTCTTCTTCTCCAGAAATGATGATTAGTTGATTGTCCACTACAAACTTCATTTTCTGATGTAAGGTGGAGGTAACTGCCCCTGCAGCATGAATCCAGGGACGTCCCAGCAAGCAGCTATATGCTGGATTAATATCCATGACTTGGAAATTAATCGGGAATACATGAGGGCCAATAAATATGGGCAGTTCCACCTCTCCAATCACGGTTCTCCTGGAACCATCAAAAGCTTTCACTACCAAGGCACTAGGCTTCATAGCTGGTCCTTGATAAGATAACTTGGCGAGTGTTCTCTTTGGCATAACATTCAGAGAAGATCCGGTATCGACCAACACTTTTGCCAAAGCATCATCTTTGCATTTCACCGAGATATGGAGAGCACGGTTGTGATTTTGTCCATCCTCAGGTAATTCCTCTCCACTGAAGCTCAAAGTATTACAAGCTGTGATGTTTGCCACTACCCCATCAAATTGGTCTACTGTTATGCTTTGTGTTACATGAGCTTGAGCAAGCACCTTTAACAAAGCCTCCCTATGGGCTTGGGAGTTCAGTAGCAGAGACAGAATAGAGATTTTAGATGGTGTTTGATGCAGTTGATCCACCACTTAGTAGTCACTTCTCTTGATTAACTTCAAGAATTCAACAGCATCTTCGGATTGGACCACTTCGGGTTCTTTAGTGGGAGCTGCAACTGTTGATTCCTTGGTCGGCCTTTGAGGAGTTACATTGAATTCGGGCGTATAAACCCGACCACTACGGGTCATTCTGCTCATTCCTGCAATATTGGTGACGTCTTCACTTACAGCTTCTGTCACCTCAGCGTCTGAACTTCCTTCAACCACCTTATCCACATCAGTAATCTCATATTTCCAAGGCACAGCCTTGGTGCTCTCGTAGGGAAAAGGCGTGGGTATACATATCTCGACAGGCGATGGCTTACTGTTCACCGGGACCACTCCACCACTATAATATGGGATTTCGACTGGTTCAGGTAAATTGAAACAAGGTTCAATCACCAACACATCTTCGTTCTTCACAGCACTGGATATTTGAAGCATTCCTTCATCCATCAAGCCTTGAATATTGTCTCGCACCACCTGACATCCTCTTGGGTGTGTGGCACACTCTTCACAGTTGTCATGATCAACATTAACCAGGCCAGCTTCCACCAATCGGGCATGGAATGCTGCCAAAGGAGTCTTTACATCCTCCACCTTATCAACCGTAACACCAACAGAAGCGTCTTCAATGGCGTTGACTTCAGGATTTCCATGGGGAGGAAGGGGATTGTTCTTCACATTCGGTCCCATGTCCTTAAAAGACAAGATCTTGCTCTCAATCAACTCCTGAACCCTATGCTTTAGAGCGTAACAACCTTCTAGGTCATGCCCGGGGGTACCTTCATGAAAAGGACAGTGTGCATTAGGGTTGTACCATGGAGGAAGACGATCAGGTGGAGGTCCCATAGGTCTGGGAACTACCAACCCCTTTTGCAACAAGGAGGGATAAATCTCAGTGTAGGACATTGGGATTTGGTTTGAAGGTCACCCTCTCCCCTTGTCTCCTATTTTGGTTCTGAGCATTCTGCCTCGGCGCTTGAGCTCTCGGTTGTTGATAAACAGGAGCTGCTGGTGCTTGTTGATAAGTTGGCGGAGCCGCAGCACGTTGTTGAACTGGAGCTGGTCGGTAAGCTGGAGGCGCTTGATAAGCCTGAGCAGGTTGTTGATTGAATGCGGGCGTCACGGCAGCCACGTATGGTTGCGGAGCATACTGGACGGGATACATGGGTTGTTGAACATATTGCTGAGGTGGATATTGTTGTGGTCTCCTTCTTGGAGGAGCTCTTCCTTGACCAATGGTCACAGCATTTGTTTCCCCTTCCTTCTTTTTAGGAAACCCTCCAGAGAACTTCTTTTGATTAGCGTTTGAAGTTCCAGCTACAGCCGCCAGCTTGCCATTCCTTACACCATATTCAACACGAGCTCCTATAGCAACAAGCTCGGAGAATCCCAAGGAAGCACTTCCAACCATCTTCTCGTAGAACTGGGGTTGGACAGTGTCGATAAACAGTTCAGCTAATTCCTTCTCAGCAAGAGGTGGTTCAACCTGAGAAGCCAGTTCCCTCCATCTTTGAGCATATTCTTTAAAGAACTCCTTATCATGCTGGAACATGCTTTGCAACTGTCTTCTGTCAGGCGCCATGTCCATATTGTATTTGTAATGTTTTATGAACGCATCTGACAGGTCTTGGAAACACCTGATCCTGTTCTGATCCAGACTCAAATACCACTTGGAAGGAGCCCCACTCAAGCTATCCTGAAAGCAGTGGATCATCAGCTTGTCATCCTCCACGTGTGCAGCCATTTTGCGGTAATACATGATGATATGGCTTTTTGGACAAGTATGCCCCTTGTTTTTGTCGAAGTCTGGAGTTTTGAATTTGGCCGGAATCACCAAACCGGATACAAGGCACATTTCTTTGGCAGCAGATCCAAAGACGTGGTCTCCTTCTAGATCTCGGAATTTCTTCTCAAGGAGCTGCATGTTCTCCTTTACCTCCCTGAAGTCCTCAAACCTTACTTCGTCACCCGCAACAGTTGAGTCAACAGTCTGATACATATGGTTTTGATCTTCATAATGAGGAACATGCCTAGCGTAGGCGGCTGGTGGAACCACAGTATGGATGACTGGACGTGCGTCGGCGTAAACTGGTAATGGCACAGCTTGTTGGACAGATTGCCCCATTTCGTGCACCACCTCCGCTCGGGGGACAAAATCATAGGGTAGCCCATATGGAGGAAGGGTTGAGGGTAACGTCCTTTGAGGTGGGACTTCCACTGCTGGGCCCGTGGTCTCTGAAATAACGGTCGCTTGTGGAACCTCAAACCTGAAGGTTAAAGCTTGCAACATCTCTCGCATCTGGGACATGCCTCCTTTGATTTCGTCTAGTTCAGCTCTAACTCGGGCGCTCTCTTGTTCTTGTTCAGCCATTCTCTGTCTTGCTCTGGCGCGAGTATTATACTGGTGTTGAAAATTCAGCGTGAAACTGTTGGAAGAAAGGGCGGAGTGAGACTCTTTTTTTTTTGAAAATGTATGAATGCATGTATGGATGCATTTGTTGCAAAACTCTTAGTTATCTTTATTATTTATTCAAGCAATGTTAGAATATAAGAACAACATGTAATAATTGAGACCCAAAATGACAACTTCCATTAATTAAAATCAGATTCGAATACAAAGGGATTTCACTTCAAGTACACATGATTCGAATACAAAAAGATTTAAACACCAACAATTCAAATTCAAGTACAAGTAAACTTAAGTTCTGTCTCAGCTCTTAAGATCATAGCCAGATCTGTGGTGAGCTCATTCATCATCTTCTTGATAAACTTGACGAAGTTGAAAACCTGAGGAGGTGTGTTTTCTAGACACATACACAATCCGCTTCCTGGAGTTTTTCTGAGAGTTCCAACATGTTGAGGTTAACAAACCTAGCCAAGTTGCGGAACTTACCATTCCATTCAACATAGAGCTCTTGGAGTTTCTGGACGACCTTTTGATCTTCATCTAGGGTTGCTCTAGCTTCTCTGTACAACCTCTTCCAGTACACACAATCATTTTTTAGGAGTAAGTAGGCTGCATCACCTTCCTAGCTCTCCAAAACTGCAAACCTCCTCGTAGCTTCTTCCAACTGGTACCTGAGACGGTGACAATTTCTTTCAGCTTCTTCCTTTTGGAGGATCTCGTGAGACAACTTTTCCTCGCATTTCTTCAGAGCGTCCCTCAAGTCACGGATTTGTGCCTCAAAGTCAAGCTTAATTTCTTTTTTATCTATAAGAGATTTATCCAACAGCCTCCCTAACTCACAAATCCTATACTCAGCTTTCTTGAGCTCTTCCTTCCTGGTTCGGATCACTGATGTGGAACCTAATAGGATATGATCAAGATCATCTTTCTGGTCTTCCAAAAGCCTAGCTCTCTTGTTGCTATCCTCAAGTTCTTGGGCTTTTCCCTTACGTTCCTCTTTCAAATTCTGATTTTCCAAGATAACCCGGTTCATCTGAATTCGTAATTCAGTATTCTCCACTTTGAGCTCCTTAACCTTAGTAACGAGTTTCTCCATGTCCTCAGGGAGTATGGGCTCAGGCTCAGGAGTTTTAGGAAAAGCTGGAGCCTTTAAGATATATGGCAACTGGATTTTCTCAACTATTTCTTTCACCCATTGCGTGTAAGGTTCTTTGGCAAGAATGTTTCTCTTTCCAAACTCTTTACCCTTTCTTACAATCTTTAACCAAGCCTTTCGTACTGCTCTTACATCAGGACTGCTTGCTTGGATGTCAGAGAGCACAAATGGCTGTAAGTCCTTTGCGTCAGGAGGACCATCCATGGGGTAACCGTGTTGTAATCGAGATAACATAGGGTTATAGTTGATGCAACCCTTGGTGCCCAACAACGGTACATTAGGAAATTCCCCACAACTGACTATAATGTCTGGGGTTTCCCACTCTCGGATATACCATCTGATGGAACTTGCGGTGAGAGAAGCTAATTTCTGAGGAGACTTAAGTTCTTTTGCCACAAAAGGACCTTCTTCAGGCATGTGTTGCATGAACCAAGTGTAAAGCAAAGGAGCACAACACAATAACATTCCACCCCTCTTTTCATGTCGAGCGTGAAGGGCATAGTAAATATCAGCTAAGAGAAATGGTACTGGATTGCCAGAGAAAAAGACTTCTATCGCCACTTGATCCACAAATTTTTCAACATTTGGGAATAACACAATCCCATGGATCAATAAAGCCACCACAGCATAGAATGCATTCCAATTTCCACTTTTCTTGAACTTTAGAGCTAAATCCTCCAAAAACATCGCGGCAAAACCTTTGCAACCCCCTTTTTCAGCCCAATTGTCTCGAACAGTCGGGACATTGATGCTTAGGGCCGAAGCTATCTTCTTTGGTCCCATATCTCCTTCGAGCTTTGGAAATGGATTAAAATCTTTCATTTTGAGACCCACAATTCTCTCAACTTCTTCCAAAGTATGAGCTAGCTGGAAATCAGCGAATGTGAAACAACGCAGAGGTGGATCATAATATTGTGCCAAAGAGCCAATAATTCCATAGTCAACTTTCTTATTTAGAAGGTTCAAAATTTTCCCATAGTTTTTTCCGAACTCATCACGTCTGCCGAGAGACAAATCAGAGATCAAACCCTTTAGACTGTCCAACTTAGGTTCCTTGTACTTAAGCGTGAAAGTGTGTCTCATTGAAGTTGTCATTTTCAAGTTCTCAATTCCTGAAACAAATAAGAGGTAACTAAGAGCTTGCTTTTTATGATGTTGATGCAATGTATGAATGTAATGCATTTTTTGTATAGGTTCAATATGCTTAAGGCATGGATAAGTCTGATTGCTTTGTATAGAACATGGTTCTCACCAGGTATGATTTAAGGTTTTTTTTGAAAAAGTTCCTAGAGTCATGGATCCATTAGACTGTTTGTTACCTGCGGCAACTTACTTGTCGGGCATCAACTCCATCTAAAGAATCTACTCTAAGTGAGGTTCTCGTATCGATCCAACGAGAAATACATCTCGCAGACCCACACTACGCAACCATATTTCCTAGTTGGGCAAAGAACTAAGGTTCTACAAATGGTTCTCAGAGTCATGGATCCTAAAGAAAATATCGAAGCTTACGGCAACTTACTTGCCGAGCGACAACATCCTCTCAAGAATCTACTCTAAGTAAGGTTCTCGTACCGACCCAACGAGACATACATCTCGCGGACCCGCACTACTCAACCCCGTCCTATCTTATGTTTTTACTCGAGACTCGGGTAAAAATTCTTTCCCACAAGGTTTGCAATCAGAGTATCCAAGTACCAAACCATAATCGAACCAATACAACATATTCATATCAATATGACAATAGAGATAGTAAAAACAAAAAAGAAAAGCCACATAGGTAAACAAACAAAGGCACACAAACGACCCAACTAGGCTTGACTCACTTAGGGATTTGTCCTCCCCAGCAGAGTCGCCATCTGCCGCACCTCGAAAAAAATGGGGATACGACTTCAAAGCGAAGCGCGATCGCACGCTCGCAATGATGGACTGAACAGAGTCGCCACCGAACTTTATTTATTCCTAAAAAGGAAAGGGGAAATATCGATAAAACCTCTAAAAGAAAGGATAAGATATGGTCATCGCAACCAATATCAGGGTTCGAGAGTCGATTACGCAAGGGGAAGGTATTAGCACCCCTCACGTTCGTTGTACTCAACGGGAACCATTAGGTCAGTTGTGTGCGTTAGTGTTAGTTTGAAATGTTAGGCTTTTCAGTTTATTAGGTGGGAAAAGAAAGAATATAAGAGAGAAGAAATGTTTTTGGATTTTTTTAACGAAGGACTTAACCTAAGTTTTTTATTAGTGGGCCTGACAAGATTTACAAATCCTGCTCCTACGTATCTCAAAAGAGAAATCAAGGCTTACGTAGTTTTGGGTAGAAAAATGTTTGTTTGTTGGTCGATTTTAGCGAAAGCTATATTGTATTAATCGACAAAAACATTGTTTTACCCAAAACAGATGAGGAGTAGACGCATACCACACATCGAACGGATTTATAAATCTACATTCGGAAAAGCGTCATTTATCTCTACTCAACAATCGTGGCCGAAACATTGTTTTGCATCACCTTAAGACAATATATCTTTCATTTATAAAAAGGTTTTTGATTAATCGCACGGCGGCGAGAAAAGAGTTTGATTGGTTGGAGGTATTTTGAGTGATGGCGAGAACTTGGATGAGCGAGATATACATCTCGAATCCTAGCCTCAGGAGTGCACGGTATACACCATGTTCCATTTCCATCTTTATTGGCAAAGTATTAAGGTAAGAATTAGGTATTTTGAAGTTTGAAAGACGAGTACTTGTGACCTACAAGCTCTTACAGCTTGGGTCTAATACTCGGGACTGCGTCTGGACATTCCACCCAGGCAGTCTGTTTCTTTCCAATATTGCTAAGAAAATGATTCGAATATTTATGAATGTTTTGGAGGGAAGACGAATATTTATGGCTTGCAAGCTCTTACAGCTTGAGCATAATATTCGGGATTACAACTGGATATTCCCTCCAGGTAATCTTTTTCTTCCAACTTTATTAAGAAGAGGTTTTGAATCTTGGAGTGTGAAAGAGAAGACGAATATTAACGGCTTGCAAGCTCTTACAGCTTGAGCCTAATATTCGGGATTAAGACTGGATATTCCCTCTAGGATAATATTTTTCTTCACGTTTTATTTAGAAAATGATTTGAATATTTGAGTGTTAAACAGAAGACGAATATTAACGGCTTGCAAGCTCTTACAGCTTGAGCCTAATATTCGGGATTACGACTGGACATTCCATCCAGGTAACCTTTTTCTTCCAACTTTCATTTAGAAAATGATTTTGAATATTGGAGTATTAAAGAGAAGACGAATATTAACGGCTTGCAAGCTCTTACAGCTTGAGCCTAATATTCGGGATTACGACTGGACATTCCATCCAGGTAATCTTTTTCTTCACGTTTTATTTAGAAAACGATTTGAATATTAAATTAAAACAATTAAAGTATCGAGGTTTGAAATTATTGAAAGTTTAGTTGATGTTGCTTAAGAGCTCATTGTAAGAAGGCCCAAGAGTAAGCCATGTGAGGTTGATGGCGATGCTTAAAAGCAATCGACTTACAAGGGTATGGAAATGGGCTCGACGTTGAATCGAGAATTAAGTGATATTTATCATTATTACTCTTTTTTTAATTTATTTTTTATCAATGAAATTGAGATGATTTATCATGATTGAAACATATCTCACACATAAAAATAAATAATTCACATAAATCCCAAAGAAAGAATAATCACCTAAGTTATGTTAAAAATAAAATTATAAAAATGAATAAACAATAGAAACATGTTAGTTAAGTAGTAAGACTATATAATCAAATGTGAGAATTAAAGAAATATGAGAAAATCAAAAATGTTGAAAAACCAAGACCACACACATGGGTGTCAAACACAGGACCAAAGAGGAGGTGAGTTAATCTCCATCTCCACTAGGCCACAAGTTTCCTGTTGCTAGACTTAGGACCAACAAATAACAAAATAAGGGTGGAAACCAACTAACCGAAAAAAATAAAAAATAAAAAAATGAAATAGTAAACATGAACATGAATGAAGGATATGAAGGTGAATGAAGAAAGAATGCAGACGAGTGATTGATGGGGGAAAATTTTCAGGGCCAAAATCGGGGTATGACAATAACCAACCCCCTTACCCCGATCTCTGACATTATTATTAGTTTTTGATTCGATAAAACTTCTCGGTTTTTGTTCGCTTTCTAACCTTTCCTTTGGATAAATAGAAGTGCGGTGGCGACTCGACTTGTATGGTTTACTTTTGATTTAGTCAATAAATCTAAAGGTAACGAATACCCCGCTACAAGTTATAACTACCAGCTATGGGCCTTGGCACAGATGAAGGGTCTGCATCAGATGTCTTTTACTTCTTGGAGGATATGAGTTTTCTAGGACACATTTATGCAAAAAATCAAACAAAAACAACATAAACCACATCATAACCATTAATCAATCCAAAAGTATGTTTTTACAATCCTATGTATAATAAAACATGACAAAAATACCACAAAATTTGACAAAACGAGAAGTTGGGCAGCAGGTAGGGCGCTAAGCGCCATACATCGTGTTAAGCGATAACAAAGCCACTACAGAACTTTTCTTCACATGGTTTTGAGCCCTGATGTATCTTACAACAACACTATCACTCTATAACAGTTTGCATAGTAATTTGTTCGACATAAATGTACATTAATCTAACCATAACATGAACAATACAAGAGGAAAAACCACATTCAAATATTTAGAAACTTGAAAAATGAAAGTTAACCTTAAACAATCTACAAAATGAAAAACTTAGAACTAAAATAGAGATCTACCAGAGGATTGATATTATAGTGAGGAAGCAAAAATGGTTTGGAGGAGTTATTTTTTGCAAGGGTTTAGTCTTGAGAGAATTTGGGAGGCTATGGTTTCTAAATTTTGAAAGGGAATGAGGGTTAGGCAAAGTTTTTGTGGATGTTTTTTCTCAGCAAGGGCTTAAAACGGGCCTTGGTAAAAATTGGTCTCAGTATGTAAAACCTAACTTTTTAACTAAACTCATAGAGCGTGCTTAACGCCACCTGAATGTGCTTAGCATGATATATGTTGCCTCAATTTTTTCAAAATGCTCCAAAGCACGCTTAGCGCCATCAGTCATGAAATTTTTTCTTGTTTGCCTCAAATTTCTAAGACAAAATTGGGTTACCTCCCAAGAAGCACTTGTTTAACGTTAATTAGCTCAACGTTTATTTGGTGACTTCAAGGATCAACAACTAGAACTATTGTTGTTAGCTGATCAATTTCACTACGAAGGTAGAGCTTCAATATTTGACCATTGACAGTCCAACTTTCTTTTGAAATTGGATCTTCCAACACAATTTCACCATAATGCTTCACTTCCTTGATTTGGAAAGGCCTAGACCATTTGGAATTTAATTTGTTCGGAAACAGTTTTAATCTTGAATTGAACAATAACACCATTTGTCCAGGTCTAAAATATTTGATGAGGATTTTATTGTCATGGTAATTCTTTACCTTTTGCTTGAATAGTTTATGGGAGTCATAAGCTTGAAGTTTTAGCTCATCCATCTCATGTAACTGCAACTTTCCTTTTTTCTCCAGATAGCTTTGAATCAAAGTTCAGAAACTTCAATGCTCAGATCGCTTTGTGCTCTAACTCGACAAGAAAGAGACATGCTTTCCCATATACCATTTGAAAAGGAGTAAGACTAATTGGGGCCTTGAAATCTGTACGACATGCCCACAAAGATTCATCAAGCTTGAGAGACCAATCTTTTCTTGAAGCATAAACGGTTTTCTCCAAGATTTTCCTGATTTCTCTATTGGAAACCTCAGTTTGGCCATTTTTATGTGCATGGTATGGTGATTCTACATTGTGCTTGACACCATAGTGCTCAAGGGCTTTTGGTAACTGAGAATTGCAAAAATGCGAACCTCCATCACTAATTAAAACTCTTGGAGTACCAAAATGAGTGAAGATGTTTTTCTTTAGAAACTTTATCACTGTGTTGCCATCGGTCTTTTGAAACGCAATTGCTTCTACCCACATGGAAATATAATCAACTATTACCAATGTGTATTCATTTGAACATGAAGTAAGAAATGGACCAACAAAATCAATGCCCCAACAATCAAAAACTTCAAATTCAAGCATGTTTTGCAATAACTTTTAATTTTGTTTACTCATTCCTCCTGTCCTTTGGCAACTATCACAATTTTGGGCATGTTCATGTGTACATTTGAATAAGGAAGCCCAATAAAATCCCAAATGTATAACTTTTGTTGTCGTCCTTTGACCATTGTAATGAGCGTCATAAGGAGAATTGTGACAATGCCATAGTATGCTTCTTGCTTCTTCTTTAGTAACACACCTCTTCAACAAATTATCTACTCCAATTTTGAACAAATACGACTCATCCCAAACATAAAACTTTGAATCACAAAGGAATTCATTTTTCTGTTTCTAAGTCAAATCCTTATGTAACCAACCAGTGGCCTTGTGATTAGCTAAATCTGCAAATCACATTCTTTCTGGTATCATTAGTAAGTTTTTATCAGGGAATTCTTCCATACTTATTTTTCTTTTTTTGCTATTTCATCATTCACTAATCTAGACAATTGATCTGCTGCCAAATTTTCTGTGCCCTTTTTAACACGAATCTCAAGATAAAATTCTTGTAACAAAAGAATCCATCTTATGAGTCTTTGCTTTGAGTCAAGCTTGGTAAGCATGTATTTTATGGCTACATGGTCAGTATAAATAATATCTTTTGAACAAATGAGATAAGATCTAAAATTTTCCAATGCATACACTATATCAAGCACTTCTTTTTCTATGGTAGCATAATTAATTTGAGCCCCATTCAAAACCTTACTCGCATAGTGTATATCATGAATTTGTTTTGTCTTTCTTTGGCCAAGAGCTGCACCTACCGCATAATCATTTGCATCACAAATTTGTTCAAAATCAAGTTTCCAATCAGGATCAATGATTATGGGTGCAATTTCAACCTTCCTTTTAAGTCCTCAAAAGCAATTAAACAAGAATTATCGAAATCAAAAGACTTATATTTGTTAAGAAAATTTCTCAACGGTTTGGCAAATTTTGAGAAGTCTTTGATGAATTTCCGATAGAATCATGCATGTTCCAAAAAAGTTTATGATTCCTTTGACATTCAATGGTGGTGGAAGTTTTCCAATCAATTCAACCTTTTTCTTTATCAACTTTAATGCATTTGGAAGAGATTTTGTGGCCAAGTACTATGCCTTCAGTGACGATACAATTGCATTATTTTTTGTCTATGTTTTTCATTATGTCTTGGAACTGTTTTGATGTTTTAATGTTTTTGTTTCCGTTTGGTTTTCATTTTGGTTTCTAATGTAGTGAATTATGATGATGTTGGTTCTGTTTTTCTTGGTTATGTAAGCCTTAGTATGTTATGTTATATCATGTTCTATCTATGTTTGTGTTATGTCAAAAGCATTGTGTTATATTTGTCAAAGATTTATTATATGTTCATAATATTTTCAAAGACTTTTCCCATCCTTTTTGATAATGACAAAAGAGGAGAAGATGTTATTGTGTGTGTATATGCATTTCTCTAACATTTGCAGCAAGCAACAAATTTTCAAATACTCTAATTCAAGTATCAAGGGGGAATATTGATCAAATGGGGAGTTAATATTGTTAAGGGGAGAAAAGTTTATCGAAATTTCAACACTTTGTCATCATCAAAAAGGGGGAGAATGTGAACTAAAGTTTCTCCAACTATTAGCTTTGTTGAAGACAATTTAGAAGAAAATGCTCATATCAAAAGAATGGAAAAATCCTTCATGGTAAAAGATAAGGCATCAAGTGTTCAATATCATTAAAATTTATGAAGACTAGCTTTGGGACTTTTGGTTGATCAATATTTTTGAGGTGCAAGTAGAAATTACATTATTTTAATACTTAAGTGCTCAAGAAAAATCATGTTGATCATTTACATATGCTTACACTCATTTTAAATATTTTGGAACTTGGTTTAAACACATTTTTTAAGGTATTTTTTTATTTCAAATCAGGTGTAACCGGTTAAACCCTTCCTGGTAACTGGTTACACATACATAAATTTGACTTCTTTGTTGTGCAATAACAGGTGTAACATGTTGCACCATTTCTGGTAACCGGTTACACACACGAAAAATTTGAATTTTTTTATACTGCTTAAGGTGAAACTGGTTACCCATTTCTGCTAATCGGTTGCCATTGAAGCAGTGGCATTGTTTCATTCAAAATTAGATTTTAACGAACTTAACTTTTCATCCTTCAAGCATGGCATCTTTTCATGATTACATGAACATTCAAAAAGGTATTGAGGTACTATAAACACTGTGCTTATCATATTTTGAAAAGTTACCTCTTTCATTACAATTTAAACTCATTACTCGCTCAGTTTCAAAACAAGTGTCTTGTGATACAAAGTTTGTATGAAACTTAATGCATACATTTTCATTTCATTTCTGAAAGTTACAACATTATAATCTTTGAGAACTTTTTTAACATATTGTGAATTGTTTGCTTGATAGATAAGATCAATTATAGTAATTGATACATTGTTATCCAACTTTAAACTCTTGTAAAAATTCAGATTATTGTGAATGCATTGCTGTCCAGGTTTGTTGGAAGCAAGAGAATGAAAATTTCAATTTGTGAAGATCATAAGGGGATTGTCCTTATTGATTAATTTAGGAACTTATGTATAGTGGCTAGGATAAGCTTGTACAAAGTTCTAAATAGATAGTGAGATCTCTTATCACGTAAGAGGACTGGAGTACTCTCGGATTGTGAGGGGAGCCATGATACATCGTCGTGATCTTTAAATTTCAACACTTCACTGCTTTCTAAATCATCACTAAACCATAAAGTCATAAGCATAATTTCAATAAACCAAAAATTGATCAAAGTACCTAATTCACCCCTTCTTAGGTGCAATATCTACTTACATATTTGATCTTAATAAATCTTTTTAGCAAATCTTTTTAAATAGCATACTGCTAAAGAGATACAACAACAAAACTTATTTCATTCAAATAGAATTTTGCTCAAAAAAATTCACTGATTTTGTCTTCCAGGCTGGGGACAAATGTTTCACACATGCTGGAACATCTTGTTCCACATGTTCCATGTAACACCCCGATAAAATATGATAATTATTTAATTTAAGTTAATAGTATATTTATTAATTTAATTAAATAATTGGAATATTATTGGATTATTATTATTGGAATAATAAAGTTGGAATATATATAAAGAGTTCCATTTGGTAAAAAGGGTTTTTCATTTGAAAACCAGAGAAGCGACAGAAACTGAGAAAAGGGCAAAAAGGAAGAGCAAGAGAACAAGGGTTGAAGAAGGGAAAAGCTTGAAGCTAAAGGATTTGTCGGATTAACTCAGGTAAGGGGGGTTTATCGTCGTTTGATGGGTATTATGGATTAACATGTGATGGGTAGTAATAAGCCATTGATTGACTCTAATTAGGTTTTGAGAAATACCTTTGAATTGGGATGAATAAGTTAGGTTAAAACTGTGAATGAACCTATATTTGGATGAGTTGTGATTTTCTAGACGTGTAGCTTTTTACGGAATCGAAATCGGAGGTCCGGAAGGCCTCCAACGGCGAAAAATGCGGGTAATCCTGCATTCTGTTCGTGTTAGCGCAGGAACAGCTTTCTGTCTTGCGTTAACCGGTTAACCCAGGGTGTTAACCGGTTAACACTGTTATGATAATTAAAAGAATTGATGTTTGTCTGCGTTAACCGGTTAACCCAGGGCGTTAACCGGTTAACACTGTTGGAAAAGTGAAAATTTGATATTCAAATATTGTGTGCATATTTGACGTTTGGCCTATATTGGTGTATGATATAGTAGGGATCATTTCCCGTTGTTTTGAGCAGTAGGGGTATTAGTAGAGTGTGCTAATACTGTAATTTATTATTTGGCATGACATGATATGATTCTGTGATAAACATGCTGATAATGTATGATGGTATGCATAATGCTGTGAATATATCTATTATGTATGCAATTATGGATGGACTTTTTATGGCTTAGAGTGTGAGCATATGTCCATTGTGGATTGTTGTTGATGGTTGCATGCTAGGTGATTTAGCGTGCATAGTATGGCCTTTATGGTGGTAGCTAATTCCCATGGTGAGGAATTAGTGAGTGAGTTATTGTGGATTGTTGTTGATGTTTGCATGCTAGGTGATTTAGCGTGCATAGCATAGCCCTTGGGGTGGTAGCTAATTCCCATGGTGAGGAATTAGTGAGTGAGTCACTAGGTCTCAAATGAGTGGGACTAGTGAGCTTGGTAGCCGTATCTGGGTTTGATCGGTGAGGTTGAACTATGTGTTCACGAATAGTCGGTACCGCATGCATGGAGTCTCATTGCATAATGTATGTATGACGTATAATATGAATGGATGTATTCCAATATTACACGTGTGTTTTGTGTTGTGTTGTGTTGAGTATGATTATGAGTTGATGTTGCCGTTGCTGAATGTGTGATATGATTAGGGTGATGAAATGTGTTAATTTACTTAGCATTACATGATATTTTATAATGCTTATTATATCGATTGAGGAACTCACCCTTACAACTATGTTTCAGGTAACGAGCAGTGATTGAGTAGAAGCTAGTGCTTGGAGTCTAGTGTAGTTCCTTAGTGGGTCATGCTCTAGTAGATGTAACATCGGGACGGGATGTTTTACCTTGTCTTCCTTTTGGTTGTTGAACAGTTTTACATGTAATGTGATTACATGGTTTGCATGATTGATTAGATCTCTATCCGCTGCGAATTGTGCAATGTTTTATTTTGATTAATAAATGAGCATGACAAGTTATTATGGTGAATGGTGTGAAGTGTCAAGTGTGACACCCTTAAATTGCATATCTACTCTGATTTATATTTTGTTGAATTAATTAATTATTGGGGTATTTTAGAAGGGTGTTACATTAGTGGTATCAGAGCATAGTCGGTCGAGTCGAGTCGTAATTATTCTGTTTCCCTGTATGTGATAGGTATTGTGTAACCCTATCAGTACTTATTGTTTTTAGCTTGTTGGATTAACTCAGAATAGAGATGGCTGGAAGAGGTAGAGACGATGCTGCGATTGCTGAGGCCCTGGGTATGCTAGCTGGAGTACTTGGAGGGAATCCGAATGTTGTGGGAATGGGAGCTGCTCGTCAACTGAGTGAGTTCCAGAAGAATAATCCTCCAATGTTCAAGGGAGCATACGATCCAGATGGTGCTCAGAAGTGGTTGAAGGAGATCGAGAGGATCTTCCAAGTGACTGAGTGTGCCGATAACCAGAAGGTCAGGTTCGGTACGCATATGCTGTCAGAGGAAGCAGATGATTGGTGGGTTGCTGCCCGCACTGAGTTGGAAGCTGCGGGGAGCGCTGAGATCACTTGGGCGGTGTTCAGAGAGAGATTCCTGAGGAAGTACTTTCCAGAGGATGTCAGAGGAAAGAAAGAGATAGAGTTCTTAGAATTGAAGCAGGGCAACCGGTCTGTTACTGAGTATGCTGCTAAGTTCACAGAGCTGTCGAAGTATTACACTCCCTATGATGAGGCTACTGGGGAATTTTCAAAATGTGTGAAGTTTGAGAACGGGTTACGTCCCGAGATCAAGCAGGCCATTGGATATCAGCGGATTAGAGTGTTTTCTGACTTGGTTGACTGTTGCAGGATTTTTGAACAGGATACCAAGGCCAAAGCGGAGAGCTATCAGCAGAGGGTTGATAGGAAAGGCAAGAATCAGAATGATCATGGGAAACCGTATGCAGCTGGCAAAGGTTTCCAGAGGCAGAGTGGGATGAGGAGAACTAGTGGGGGAGACTCCAGTGCTCCTGCTAAGTGTTACAGATGTGGTCAGGCTGGACATCGTATCCATGAGTGTACCAGTACTGAGAAGAAGTGTTTCAAGTGTGGCAAAGGTGGTCACTTGGCTGCAGAGTGTCGGTTGAAGACTATGACTTGTTTCAACTGTGGAGAGGTGGGTCATATCAGCCCACAGTGTCCTAAGCCGAAGAAAGAGAACCAGTCGGGAGGCAAGGTCTTTGCTTTATCGGGTTCTGAGACTTCTGCAGATGATCGTTTGATCCGAGGTACGTGTTATATTAATGGCTTTCCTCTTGTATCTATTATTGACATAGGTGCGACTCATTCCTTTATATCTTTGGATTGTGCTGTTAAACTTAAATTAGAGATATCTGAGATACATGGGAGTATGGTGATTGATACTCCTGCGAAGGATTCAGTGACTACTACTTCAGTTTGTTTAAATTGCCCTTTGAGTATTTTTGGTAGAGATTTTGTGATGGACTTCGTGTGTCTTCCACTAGTGCAGATTGATGTTATCCTGGGTATGAACTGGTTGGTGTTTAACCGGGTTTATATCAACTGTTTTGATAAGACTGTGATCTTTCCTGAGATTGAGGAAGGAAAGAGTTTGTTTCTATCAGCAAGGCAGGTGAATGAGGCAGTAGCGGATGGGGCAGAGTTGTTTATGCTGTTAGCGACTTTGGAGGCTAAAGATAAACTGGTGATTTGCGATCTAGCCGTGGTGTGTGATTTTCCTGATGTGTTTCCTGAAGAAGTGAATGAATTACCGCCAGAGCGTGAAGTTGAGTTCTCGATTGATTTGGTACCTGGTACTAGGCCGATATCCATGGCTCCGTACCGTATGTCTGCTGTTGAGTTAACTGAATTGAAGAGTCAGCTGGAAGATCTGTTGGATAAGAGATTTATTCGTTCGAGTGTGTCACCGTGGGGCGCACCAGTGTTATTGGTTAAGAAGAAAGAAGGTACTATGAGGTTGTGTGTGGACTACAGGCAACTGAATAAAGTGACGATCAAGAATCGGTATCCTCTGCCGAGGATTGATGATTTGATGGATCAGTTGGTTGGTGCGAGTGTGTTCAGCAAAATAGATTTGAGATCGGGGTATCATCAGATACGTGTGAAAACTGAGGATATTCAGAAGACTGCTTTCAGAACAAGGTATGGACATTTTGAGTATTCTGTAATGCCTTTTGGTGTGACTAATGCGCCTGGGGTATTTATGGAGTATATGAATAGGATTTTCCATCCGTACCTAGACAAGTTTGTTGTGGTGTTTATTGACGATATTTTGGTGTATTCGAAATCTGAAGAAGAGCATGCTGAACATTTGAGAGTGGTTTTAGGAGTTCTACGAGAAAAGAAGTTATTTGCTAAACTGTCCAAGTGTGAATTTTGGTTAGAAGAGGTTAGTTTTCTTGGTCATGTGATTTCAAGAGGTGGTGTTGCTGTTGATCCTTCTAAGATAGAAGCGGTATCTAAGTGGGAAGCTCCGAAGTCAGTTTCTGAGATAAGGAGTTTTCTTGGACTTGCAGGTTATTATAGGAAATTCATTGAGGGATTTTCTAAGTTGGCGTTACCGTTGACGATGTTGACTAGAAAGGGGCAAGCGTTTGTTTGGGACTCAAAATGTGAAGAAGGTTTCCAAGAGTTAAAGAGAAGGTTAACTACTACTCCTATTCTGATATTACCAAGTCCATCGTAACCATTTGAGGTTTACTGTGATGCTTCATTGTTGGGTTTGGGTGGTGTTTTGATGCAGAATAAGCAGGTTGTAGCTTATGCTTCGAGACAACTGAAGGTTCATGAGAGGAACTATCCGACACACGATTTAGAGATGGCAGCTGTGGTATTTTTTCTGAAGTTATGGAGGCATTACTTGTACGGGTCAAGATTTGAGGTTTTTAGTGACCATAAAAGTTTAAAGTATTTGTTTGATCAGAAAGAGCTGAATATGAGACAGAGGAGATGGTTAGAGTTTCTGAAGGATTATAACTTTGGTTTGAATTACCATCCGGGTAAAGCAAACGTAGTGGCTGATGCATTGAGTCGGAAATCATTGCATATGTCTATGTTAATGGTTAAGGAATTGGATTTAATTGAGCAGTTTAGAGACTTGAGTTTGGTGTGTGAGAGTACTCACAATAGTGTTAAATTGGGAATGTTGAAGTTAACGAGTGGTATTCTGGATGAGATTAGAGAGGGTCAGAAATCCGATGTGCTTTTGGTTGATAAGTTGACTCTAGTGAATCAAGGTCAAGGTGGTGAATTCAGAGTTGATGAGAATGGTGTTTTGAAATTTGGTAATCGGGTGTGTATTCCGGATGTTACCGAACTTAAGAAGAGTATTCTTGAGGAAGGACATCGTAGTGGCCTGAGTATTCATCCTGGGGCTACGAAGATGTATCATGATTTGAAAAAGTTATTTTGGTGGCCGGGAATGAAAAGAGAAATTGCGAGTTTTGTTTATTCTTGTTTGACTTGTCAGAAGTCAAAGATTAAGCATCAGAAGCCGTCTGGGCTAATGCAACCGTTGGCTATTCCAGAGTGGAAGTGGGATAGTATCAGTATGGATTTTGTTTCTGGTTTACCGAGGACAATTAAGAATTTTGAAGCTATTTGGGTGATTGTTGACAGATTGACAAAATCGGCTCATTTCATTCCGATCAGAATGGATTATCCGTTAGAGAGATTAGCTGAGTTGTATATTGAGAAAATTGTAAGTTTGCATGGTATTCCGTCGAGTATTGTTTCGGACAAAGATCCTAGATTTACATCGAAGTTCTGGGAAGGTTTGCAGAGGGCTTTGGGAACTAAGCTGAGATTGAGTTCTGCATATCATCCGCAGACTGATGGTCAGATTGAGAGGACGATTCAGTCACTGGAGGACCTTTTGAGGGCTTGTGTTTTGGAAAAGGGAGGTGCTTGGGATTGTTATTTACCTTTGATTGAGTTTACCTACAACAATAGTTTTCATTCGAGCATTGGTATGGCACCGTTTGAAGCTTTGTATGGTAGGAGATGTCGGGCACCTTTATGTTGGTATGAGTCCGGTGAGAGTGTTGTGGTTGGACCGGAGATTATTCAACAAACTACGGAAAAGATTAAGATGATTCAGGAGAAGATGAGGATTGCTCAGAGTCGTCAGAAGAGTTATCACGACAAGAGGAGGAAGTCACTTGAGTTTCAAGAGGGAGATCATGTGTTTCTTCGTGTTACTCCGATAACTGGGGTTGGTCGAGCTTTGAAGTCGAAGAAGTTGACACCTCGATTTATTAGTCCTTATCAGATTTTGGAGAGGATAGGGGAGGTAGCCTATCGTATCGCTTTACCGCCGTCACTTGCGAATTTGCATGAGGTTTTTCATGTGTCTCAGTTGAGGAGGTACATTCCTGATCCATCGCATGTGGTCCAAGTAGATGATGTACAGGTGAGAGATAACCTGACTGTTGAAACATCACCTATGAGGATCGAGGATCGAGAGTTGAAGCAGTTGCGGGGTAAAGAGATTGCTTTGGTAAAGGTAGCTTGGGGAGGACCAGCAAGTGGCAATGTGACTTGGGAACTTGAGAGTCAGATGAAGGAGTCTTATCCAGAGTTATTCGCTTGAGGTATGTTTTCGAGGACGAAAACTCTTTTAGTGGGGGAGAGTTGTAACACCCCGGTAAAATATGATAATTATTTAATTTAAGTTAATAGTATATTTATTAATTTAATTAAATAATTGGAATATTATTGGATTATTATTATTGGAATAATAAAGTTGGAATATATATAAAGAGTTCCATTTGGTAAAAAGGGTTTTTCACGTGAAAACCAGAGAAGCGACAGAAAGTGAGAAAAGGGCAAAGAGGAAGAGCAAGAGAACAAGGGTTGAAGAAGGGAAAAGCTTGAAGCTAAAGGATTTGCCGGATTAACTCAGGTAAGGGGGGTTTATCGTCGTTTGATGGGTATTATGGATTAACATGTGATGGGTAGTAATAAGCCATTGATTGACTCTAATTAGGTTTTGAGAAATACCTTTGAATTGGGATGAATAAGTTAGGTTAAAACTGTGAATGAACCTATATTTGGATGAGTTGTGATTTTCTAGACGTGTAGCTTTTTACGGAATCGAAATCGGAGGTCCGGAAGGCCTCCAACGGCGAAAAATGCGGGTAATCCTGCATTCTGTTCGTGTTAGCGCAGGAACAGCTTTCTGTCTTGCGTTAACCGGTTAACCCAGGGTGTTAACCGGTTAACACTGTTATGATAATTAAAAGAATTGATGTTTGTCTGCGTTAACCGGTTAACCCAGGGCGTTAACCGGTTAACACTGTTAAAATGTGCCAGGAAGCGTGTTCTGTTTTGCGTTAACCGGTTAACCCAGGGCGTTAACCGGTTAACACTGTTGGAAAAGTGAAAATTTGATATTCAAATATTGTGTGCATATTTGACGTTTGGCCTATATTGGTGTATGATATAGTAGGGATCATTTCCCGTTGTTTTGAGCAGTAGGGGTATTAATAGAGTGTGCTAATACTGTAATTTATTATTTGGCATGACATGATATGATTTTGTGATAAACATGCTGATAATGTATGATGGTATGCATAATGCTGTGAATATATCTATTATGTATGCAATTATGGATGGACTGTTTATGGCTTAGAGTGTGAGCATATGTCCATTGTGGATTGTTGTTGATGGTTGCATGCTAGGTGATTTAGCGTGCATAGTATGGCCTTTATGGTGGTAGCTAATTCCCATGGTGAGGAATTAGTGAGTGAGTTATTGTGGATTGTTGTTGATGTTTGCATGCTAGGTGATTTAGCGTGCATAGCATAGCCCTTGGGGTGGTAGCTAATTCCCATGGTGAGGAATTAGTGAGTGAGTCACTAGGTCTCAAATGAGTGGGACTAGTGAGCTTGATAGCCGTATCTGGGTTTGATCGGTGAGGTTGAACTATGTGTTCACGAATAGTCGGTACCGCATGCATGGAGTCTCATTGCATAATGTATGTATGACGTATAATATGAATGGATGTATTCCAATATTACACGTGTGTTTTGTGTTGTGTTGTGTTGAGTATGATTATGAGTTGATGTTGCCGTTGCTGAATGTGTGATATGATTAGGGGATGAAATGTGTTAATTTACTTAGCATTACATGATATTTTATAATGTTTATTATATCGATTGAGGAACTCACCCTTACAACTATGTTTCAGGTAACGAGCAGTGATTGAGTAAAAGCTAGTGCTTGGAGTCTAGTGTAGTTCCTTAGTGGGTCATGCTCTGGTAGATGTAACATCGGGACGGGATGTTTTACCTTGTCTTCCTTTTGGTTGTTGAACAGTTTTACATGTAATGTGATTACATGGTTTGCATGATTGATTAGATCTCTATCCGCTGCGAATTGTGCAATGTTTTATTTTGATTAATAAATGAGCATGACAAGTTATTATGGTGAATGGTGTGAAGTGTCAAGTGTGACACCCTTAAATTGCATATCTACTCTGATTTATATTTTGTTGAATTAATTAATTATTGGGGTATTTTAGAAGGGTGTTACATTCCATCTTCATCAAATATACATCTTGTAATACCTATGTTCTTTTACCAAATGCAGCCAGCCATAGGAATAACAATAACAAGAGTCCTGGTCCATATGGGTTTAATTTTTAGGAGGTTTTGTCCCCTTCTTAAGGATGAGATTGGACTATGTTCGAGTAGTTTTACCAGTTTTCTTCCTCCCTCATGGTTTCCCCTCATTATTTATGACCTTGGTTTCTAAGGTCGAATCTCCATCTCATATGAGAGATTTCTGGCCTATTTCCTTTGTAGAGTCTCTTTATAAACTACTGGATAAATTTTTGGTTGGTAGGCTCATTGATGTTATGGATAAGCGTATTTCTTCCAACCAATCATTTTTCAAAAAGGCTGACTCTTAGTGGATTGGGTATTATCTATTAATGAGCTGGTAGATCTAGCGAAGAAGAGTGAAAATTCTTGCTTCATTTTTAAAGTTGATTTCAAGAAGCTTATGACTCGGTTAGTTGGTATTTTATGGATTATATGCTCTCTAGATTTGGTTTTAATGATAGATAAGTTAGATTCGCGTGCCCTAACTAAGAAATCAGTATCCGAAGAGGGTTGAAGAAAGCCAACCTTTTGTCTCATTTCCTCTTTCTCTTGGTAGTTGAAGGCTTAATAGTTTATTTTCTAGGGCTGCAGACCTTTAGGCGACTTCACTCTTGGAGGCATGTGTATATATGTTTAGGAGGGCGGGTAATTCCTTTTAATTATAGTCTTAATGATATTCCTATTTTACTTTTGTCTTTTTTAAGGATGTTTGTTAAGGTTTGGAAGAAGATTGTGAGAATTCAAAGAAGACTTTTGTGGGGTGGTGTTAGAAGAGGCTCTAAGATTGCTTGGGTTATATGGTATGATGTTTGCAAACCCAAGAGGTTTGATTGCTAGGTGTTAGTGACCTCAGAATGGTTAATCATACTTTGTATAGTAAATGAAGGGTGGAGATTAATTTTAGGTGTTTCAGGTTTATGGCGAGATATCCTATTTAATAGGTATATAGTTATTCTGATTGCGTTTGTCTTGGTAGGAAGAGATGTCTCTCTTTTGTATGTGTCTCCTTGGTGGAGAAGGGTGTCTCTTCTAGTTGGCCAAGGGGAGGACCCCTCGGATTGGTTTTCAAATAATATTGTTAAGAAAGTTTATTCTAATCCCCTCACTAAGTTCTAGAGTGATCCTTGGGTGGGTCTGATTCCTCTCAAAGTCAGGTTTTCGTGGCTTTTATCTAATCTTCGAGCAGAAATAATGTTTTATAGGGGAGGTGGGTAGGGGGATGGGAAGTCTTGGGTTTGTGATTTTAAGCATGAGCATGCATGGATAATTGATCTTCTCTTAGTTGTTAGAGGCTTTACTCCTTCTTCCCTATCTGACAAGTGATGGTGGCGCCACTCTAAAGGAAGTTCTTACTCGGTGGCCTTAACATATTCCTTTCTTTGCACCTGCAACTTTCCTAGTGATCGTCAGCTCCCGTTATTGGATTTGGTCCTTCCTAGTATTTGTAAAAGCTTAGCCCCTTCTAAAGTTATCATTGTCTCCTAACAACTCCTCCTGCATGATAGGATTTCTACAATATATAATTTACTTAAAAGAAGGATCTTTCTTAGTTTAGAGGGTTTCTCTTATCCTTTTTGTTTTAGAATCATAGAGTCGTCTATACATCTTTTTTTGACCTAGATGTAGTAGTGTCTATTTGGTATAGGATATTAACCCAGAGATCCCCTGATTCATTTATAGATGTTTTTGGTCTATAGCTTTACCCAAAGATCCCCTGATTCTTTTCTAGAGGTTTTTGTTTCCTATTGGTGGTCCTTCTAGGCTTAGGCGATGATGTCTTATGATTTGACATGATGTGATCTGGTTGATCTAGAAATCTCATAATGATATTGTATTCTCAGATAAATTAGTGACTACGAAGGACGTGGAAGACATGAGTATCCTTTTGCCTTGGAAATGGTATCTTGGTAGGTTTGTCGGGAACTCATGTACTTTCTCGGTATGGCTTGAGAACCTTATCATGCATATGAACCAATAGCGGCTTGAAAGTCTTCGACCTCCTCTTGATGTGTTCTTGTTGCTTCGGTGGAGTTTGGTTGCTAGTTTTGCTTATCCTAATTTATGGAACTCTAGCTCGTTCTTTGTCCGGTTCTTTCTTTTTTGCCTTTAAATTCTTTTTCTTTTGTGTTTCTTTTCTTATAGATTTTGGTGGTTGTGGTGTGAAGTTTTGTTCGTTTTTATTTTCTTTTGGATGGATTGCTTTGATACCTATTGTGCCTCTTTCAACCTCCTCATTTGTACTTTCATTATTGTGTCTCTTTACCTTTATTCTATATAATATATTTGTTTTAAAAAAAAATTACTTGATGTCAAAATATGTTTTTAAATTTAAAAAAATGTTTCAAAATACTTTCTGTATTTTAAAAAATAGTTTTTTATAATTAAAAAAAATTAAGTTAAAATTAACGAGACCTTAATAATTTTTACAAGATTCTAGATATTTTAAGTGTTTTTATTGTAACAAAAACTTTTTTTCTTTCTAACCCATCATCATTTTATTCGTTTAGATTGGTCAAATCATTAGAGAACTAATATTCTAATAAGCCAGAAGTAGGTGTAATAGTTCAATGATATTTACTAATTGAATTCGATAGATGTAAACTGTTGGTAAAGAATTCAAAAAATTATTGATATTTGTAATTTAACAAATAAAAAAAAAACTACACTAGGCAACAACGCGGATACCAATATGAATTGTACTATATATATTTCACAAATTGCAGTGTTATTTGTCTATTTTTTAATGACTAAATCTTTGCTAACATTAAAAGTAAAGAACTGATAAGCATTAAATGCTTACTTATTGCTAAACTTGAAAAAAAAGAAAATTTCAAAATAAGTAGATGACTATCATTATCGTAGTTGGCAATTTCAACATGAAGTAGTACTTCTGAGTTGTTTTGTCAAAATATTAAGAAAAATTAATAATAATAATTTAGAAGTAATGTATATAGTCATGATTAAGGGTATCATTAAAAGAAAGTAAAATAAACTATATAATTTTAATATATATAAACTTTATTTATAAAAAGGAAAAAATAAAGATAGACAACATAAACCTAACACAAACAAGAACGTTTAGTAATAGTAAAAATAAATAAACACAAAATATAAAGAGCTACTCAAATTACGTAGATTATACCTTTTTTGAGCAGATTTTATGTAACCGAAATTTTTAGGGAATAATTCTTTTTCTTTCTTTTAGAGATCACTTTTATAAAAAATTGTTTACTAGCCAGTAAAACCATTATGCAAATATTTAATAGGTATTGATAACTCTTTTAGATAATAAGTACATATCATATGTTCAGTTTTTCTAACTTTTTAGCTTTCATATTTTGCAATATATCCAAATCATGAGAAAAACACATATGTATATTGTCATGAGCAACAATAACATTTAAATATGTATGCATCACTTTTAAAGTTAACAATATGCATATCTGAATATGCATCGTAATTAACACTCAAAGTAATATATATATATATATATATATATATATATATATATATATATATATATATATATATATATATATATATATATATATATATATATATATATATATATTGAAGACTACGATTTAGAATAAGTTAAAAAAACTTATTCATCGAGTAAATTGATTCTCAGTTATATATATATACACAGAGTATCACTTTATAAGACTTATTTTATAATTCACAAATACGTTTTGATATATTATCAACCACGTTTTGATAATGTTGAGAATAGTTGAGATTAATGAAATTACTTATCTGACAAGTTAACTTGACTATGAATGTTGAGCTATGACGTAACCATAATAACTACTTTACATTAGGGAGTTGAGATATAGTTAGAAGTTGGTTATCATGCATAACTAACTGTGGTTACTATAAGTAGCGGATAGCTCAACATTATGCAGCAGATTTTGTGTAATCTATTTTCATCGGTGCAAACCACTCAAAATTATCCAACTTCTTAGTCATCACTCGCATTACCCGATAATGAATTTCAACTTAAGTGATCTTCTCAAGTCACTCACCCTTTTAATATTTTGTCAAGATTATCGTTTCAAATTGATTGAGAATGCAATTCAGTTTCCTAATTCAGATGAATCTTCAACTATTTCTACAAGTAAGTACACTCTCTCCTCTTCTATATCCTAGCATAACTCATATGTCACACATGCTCGATACCTTTCCAACATGACTCTCTCTTCTTCTATATCCTAGCATAACTCATATGTCACACATGCTCGATACCTTTCCAACATGACTTCCATATTTGAAGGGATTACTTTATGCCAAAGAAAATATGCAATTGACCTTTTATAAGGCACATGATTGAGTGGAGCGAAACCTTGCAATACTCATATGCAACCTCATATAGAGTTTCACAAAGAATCTGGTACACCACTATCTGATTGTACTGCATATATGAGATTAATTGGAAGGCTTCTATATCTAACTCATTCAAGACCAGCGATTTGTTATGATGTAAGTAAACTCATTCAATTTCTTAGTTCACCAATAGATGAGCATATGTTAGTAGGACTGCATGCTCTAAAGTATATCAAAGGTAGCCCTGGTAATAGCCTCTTATTTAGCTCACCTACTTGGTTGAAACTCAAAGGTTTTTCTAACTCTGATTGGGGAGCATGGCCTGATACAAGGAGATCTACAATTGGATTTTATAATTATTTGTCATTACTAATCATTGATCACTTTCTTCCCGTTGAATCAAAGGAACAAGTGGCAGATATTATGACAAAGTCTTTGCATATAGGACCTTTTAATAGTCTTCAAAACAAGCTAGGAATGATTGATATCTATTCCAACTTGAGGAGGGATGCTGAACACAAGAGGATAGTTGAGATTAGTGAAGTTACTTACCCAACAAGTTAACTTCACTATGGGTGGAACTATCAAGTTGAGCTATGATAACCATAATAACTAATTTCTGTTAGGGAGTTGAGATATAGTTAGAAGTTGGTTGTCATACATAACTAACTGAGATTACTTTAAGTAATGGATAACTCAACATTATGCAGTTGATTTTGTGTAATCCATTTTCATCAATGCAATGCAAAACTACTCAAAATTATTCAACGGTGTTTTTAGTTTAATTTCAGAAAGATAGTTATGTAACCTTCAACATCTAGATTGCGTTCAATATTTGATTTTTTAATATTTTGTCATTACCAATCATTCATCTTTTAGGAATGAAATTGGTTGAATTGTGCTATTTGTACATAACGTTATCCTTTATTCCATGTATTGTCACAACTATGATTATGTGATCATTGAGATAACATTCTATGTGGCTTGCATGGGTGGTGATATAACATTGCAAGTCTTCATTCATCTGAAAAAAGGTGATCAAATCTTCATTTTAATATATTTGATCACTTTTCTTTGAGTTTTCTTAAATACAAGTATAATATAATATAAACTAATTACAAGGTAAAATAAAAGGTCCCAAAAGGAACTAATACAGGGATAGCCCACAAGTTCAAGAAATAACAAGGTACAACTTAAGGAAAAAAAAGAAGAAACAAAGGAAAAAACACATAAGTCAAAAAATTACTATTGCAAAAAGGAAAAAACAAATAAGAAGCTTCATCCAACAACAAACTTCAATAAAATAAGAACAAACATAGACCCCATATCATTGAGAGAAAAACAAATAGAACACAACACAAGAACCACTATTAACATAAACATTATCCTCCAAAAACTTGCAAGAGCACTCTTTCAGAAAAAATAAGATTTTAAAGATGAGAAAGTACTCTTATCTTTCAAATCCTTCACGTTTATAGGCTTACCTAAAATAGTGCATCATTCTAGAATTTCCAAATTTATCCCACAACCAAATTCAAAACCATAATAATACCATACATAACCATAGAAACTAATCCAACTCTGGGGTACTAGTGATCATGTTTGCCTTGGGGAATGTATGGTCAACCTTGTTGACTAGTGCACAATGATCATTACTTTATCTAAGACATAAGATCATTTCTCTTATTTGTACATAGATGACCAATTTTCCGTATTTCCCATGGATGATTATAAATTGTTCTATACGTTTATAAAAAACACATTAGTGTGCCATTTTTTGTCAACTAAATTGTTATCATCAAAACTCCGCAATGAGAGGCTATTGTTCTTCAAAACATTTTTGTTCGACAATCTCCCTTTTTTATAAAGACAACCATATATAATTTTATGAACCACTGTCCAAAAAGAATTAAGATGGTCAAGTTTTAAAACTCTCCATGAATCTAAGTCAAGTTAAAAAAAAAAACAATTTAAATAAACATGTAGCTTATAGAATGTAATACTCTGAATTCAATTAATTTATTTAATTGAATTTTGTCACTTGATTTAATTATTTAAATAGTTTATTATGCTTTTAATCATTTGATTTGTGATAATATATGTTTTGTGGTGTTTAGGTATTATTAGAATTTGAATTAGTTTATTTAATTAAAATAGTATAGTATTAATTAAATAAATAGAAAAATAAGAGAAAAATAGTGATTTGAGGCATAAAATATAATTACTAGAAAAATAAGGGGAAGGGGGAAAAGTGGAGATTAGTAGACGGATAAAAGTATGAAAAGGGAATTAATTATTTTTTTAGGTTAAAATAAATAGTAAAGAGAGAGGGGAGCCAAACTTGACAGTACATAGAATTGAGAAAAAAAGGCAAATGTGAGACTAGAAGAACAAAAGTTTGAGAGAGACGGAGAATCCTTAGATATGCTTAGAGCTTTTATTGGAAATTCAGGTAAGGGGGGGACTACTTGAATATAGGTGTATTGCATGAAGGATAGAGAGGGATCCCCACCATTCTCTAGGTTTTTATTCATCATTGTTGTGTTTTATGAATCCTCGAAATATGATTATATGTAATCCATGATAGTTGCAATATTTGTGTGTGAATTCGTGCTTTGTTACATGTTGAGTATTATGTATGATATACTGGTATGAATTCTGAATTTGATTGTTGCCATTGATGTGTTTTGGTTATGAGTATAACCTTGAAATTGGGATTGATTGATGAAATTGAATAATAATCGATGAGTGCACTATTACAAAAGTACCTTTCTTAACTTCATTTCACCTCGGCTAAAGTATCCACTATGGTAGAATCTATTCACTTAAGCGCTTTTTTTTTATTTCATTTTTAAGCAACTTTCACCACGGATGGAACTTCTAATGATGGTGAAAAGTGGCGCATGGCCATGAGTTTGAATCCTAGCACCTACAGTTTTATTTTTATTTATTTTTAAGCCACTTTTTACCATTATTGGAACTTCCAACCGTGGTGAAACGTTACTCAAGGTCATGGGGAAATATGAGCGTATTTATTGAGTTTCTTCACCGTCCTTAAACAAATCTTTCTCGTTGAGTTATTAAGAATCAATGCTCAAGAGATTGTCATTAGTGATCCGCATGAAACCTAAAACTTATATGAACTACCAACTTAGACAAACTTCATCTTCTACCTTCAAACATCATATTCCATTTACGACACTCTATTTCTCCACTAAACCAAGCTCGAAAACATCATTTCTTCCATAAACAAAACTTGAAAATATCATTTCTTTCATTAACAAATTTTAAAACTCTGTCACCTCTTCTCCAAGTTGAATGAGACAAGGAAAACATGGATTCAAGTTAGCAATGTTAGTTACTGTTGTTGTTGTTATTATTGTTATTGTTGTTCTTTTTCTTGTTGGTATCCTTGTTGTTATTTTTGTTATTCTTGTTGTTGTTATTGTTATTGTTTTAGTTGTTGTTCTTGTTCTTGTTGTAATTCTTGTTCTTCTTATTGTAATTTTTGTTGTTCTTTTTTTTGTTGTTGTTGTTGTTGTTCTGCTGTTCGCTGTGAATTTCGGCGAACAACCTCTGGTTTACCAAAACTTGTAGAATTGGGTTACTTGCAGGATCAACCACACAAATCCTAGGACATGTGCAGATCTAGATAGTCTTGAAGATGTCTAAAATCACTTTCATATCTTTCATTTCTGTTCTCTAAGTGTTTTACGTCGAAATATGTTGATTACAATGTTAAGTGGATGTAAATTTAACAAGATAAAGTAAATGGCGGAAAATAACTGACGAAATGTAAAGTGTCGAAAAGGATAAAGTGCAGAAAGATAAATGACTGGAAAACATAAAAGAGATTTGTAAAGAACTTTGAACTTTATAAAATAAACTTTGAAGGAATTGGTGTTTGTTTACACATACATTTTCCAAATATGACTCTTTTCTCTCACACGGGTACTTTGAGTGTTTTCAGGAATTTTGTATAAGTAATTCTTCACACCCTTTTTTCTGATAACAACTATCCTATTTATATACAAATAAAACAACTGTTACTAACGACTAAATCCTAAAACTATGACACATGGCTCTCCTCCTTTCGCCAGATGCTTCCACGCGTCTTCTGCCAAACGTCACAACCTTTTAAATTCAAATTTACTTTTAAGTCGAAATGACGTCTTCCTTCAGGATTTTTGTCGAATTATCAACATACTGCCATGTTCTCCCTATCTGTCAAAAGTGCTTTTCCTAGGTGCAAACATCTTTGTCGAAATGACGAAACTTCCATTTTGTCGAAGTGTCGAACCATACTTATTAATCAAATCGTTTCAACCCATGTCATCATTTGTCGAAAAAATCATTTCTTACACCAAATCTCATGGCGTCGAAAACGCACGTATACAAATTGCCCCCCAGCAAAGACGTTTCGACCGTTGTTCTGGAGAAACAGTCATTTGTTGTCAATCAGTGTTTTGATGCCATGTCATTTAATCTTCATTAAATGCAAGTCTGATAATCTCAATTCCCAATGCAGGTTCATCATTACACTTTCTCCACAATGTCACGTCTAGCCCACGTTCACAATCTACTTCCATCATTTCCTCACATCATGGTTTCTTTTCAACTTCCACCTCTTTATCATTTCCATCAGAAATGGCCACGTGTCCCACTAACACCATTACATCTAAAACGTTTCAACATCTTCTTCCTATAAATACCCATAAACCTTTTCTTTAAACCTTTTTACGTTTCAGATTTCCTTTTTTCATACCCATTTCTCAAGCTTTTCACATTTTCTGAGAAATCTTCTTCAGTTTTTTCCAGCAATGGCGCCTCAAAAACCCTTAAGCAGTAAACACTCCAAGAAGAAACAAGACTCATCTTTTCCTCCTGTGCATGATTTAAAAGGGCCAATGACCATTGGAAATCAACAGTATGTTCCGGAACCTCCAAATGAAAAGGAAAAAGACTGCATCTATAAATCTCAGGTACTAATCCCTGTTCTTATTTCTGGAAATTATCACGCTATGTTAGGTCCCCTTCCAAATCCAGAGATTAAACCAGAGCGTTTAAGAGAATTTTTCCATCTTACTTTCACACAAAACCCATAGGCGCTGGAAGAAAACCTCAGCCTAAAGAGAAAGTTGTAGAACAAAAAGATTCATCGAGTTCGACGGATATTGGAGAGTTGGACTTAACCTATTTGAATTTTCCCAGGATATTTAGAACCTGCCCATGGTCGAAAGATCCTTCTGACTACGTATCTTGGTTAGATAAAATCGAAAAAGTTAAAGGGTCTTTTTGGAAAGAAGTAGGCATTTTCGACCTTATCCAGTTGTCGAGAGTAGGACCCAATATCTGCCCAAATATGCTTTTGGCTTCTCTCTACTTTTGGGATAGTACTTACAACACCTTTCACCTTCCTTGTGGGATGGTTACGCCTACCCTTTTCGACGCAGCAGCCATTGTTGGTCTTCACCCCAATGGTATAGATTTCGACCCTACTGTCTTAAGTGAAGATACCATTGCTTTCGAGACTAGCCTTGCACCCTACTCCTTATTCATGTCCTATTACCATGATAAGAGTACCACTGAAGTTTTAGATGTCGAACATATAGCCTTTTTGACACTATGGCTGTCCAAATATGTGTTCTGTTCTCGCTCTCTTCAAGTTGCCAAGAGATTTATCACCATAGCCAATCAGCTTCATGCAGGCACAAAACTATGTTTGAGCGAAATGATTCTGGCGAATCTCTATGAATCTCTGAGCGAGAGTGTACATTTCTTAAAGAACACCAAATCCCAAGGGAAAATCAACTTATCAGGACCTTTTTGGCTCTTGCAACTATGGCTCAATGCCACCTTTGAAGCTAGTCTTCCTGTAGCACCAGAAATAGATGAAGAAGAAGTAAACAATAGGACTGTCGAATGGCCAAGATTAGTGCTACTAACGCCAACTGATGAAGGAATCAGCCTTCGACAAGCTTTTAAAAGCTATGTTATGATGTTTGCTAAAAGTCATCAATTTACTTCGACCATGGCACCTTTTGCTGATAGAAAAATCGGACCTAAGTGGTTTACCCAACAGCTGCCCTTGGAGATGCAAAAGGACGAAAACACATTTCTGAATGTTTGGGAATCGTTCTTGACCCCTAGGCTCCTTTTTTCTTATCGTAACACCACTAAAAACCAAATTGCTTTGATAGTTTATCAACCCAACCTTGTTTCTAGACAATTTGGTCTAATCCAAATCAAACCTCAACCTATATTCCCCAAAAAGGGGTCCATCATCTTTTATAACTCCCTTCACACTGAAGACGAAGGCAAAGAGCTGTCGAAGAAACTAGCTGATGCTTCTCTCGACATTCGACCAGTTATTTTTCGACCATCATTCTTATGCACTCCTGAGTTTGATGAATGGTGGAAGGATTATTATTCCAACAAATTTTTTGACGTAGCTGCTTTTGCTACACATTTGACAAATGCTTTCGCTTTTGTGCAGGATCGGACCAAAAAAGGTATTCCACGACATGTTAAGGAAATACAGAAATTTCAAAAATATTTTGAAACTGCGTATAGACCTGATGATCTTAGTCGAACCATATGCGAAGCAGCGGCCGAATTAAAACGTAAATTGACAGAGAAGTTTAAAAAACTGTCATTGCCTTCCAATCTTTCACCAGAGGCGCGCTATGACCTGGCTTTCAATTTTCATCCACCAAAGTTTCCTCCTTTGCCAACTGCTGACTTTGGGGTGGCGTTTGGTTTTCCACTTCCAGACTGGTTCCTTTGTGGGGATTTTATGAAAATTCTTCGTCAAAAGTATCAAAAACCTGCTGAGCGTGTGGTTCCGACTAAGTATCATCTGGGCGAATATCCAGGACACCTTCATATTGGAATAGAACACGTTCGCGTGGAAGATACCATTCTTGAAGGTGTTCACAGAAAAATATGATTTTTCTTTCTGTTATTCTAACTGTCTTATCATGTATCTCTTATATTTGTTTCTGAATTTTCTTTCTTTCCTTAGCCGTGAAGATCCCTGCTAAGAAAGCTGTTGTCGAAGCGTCGCCCAGTACTGCTAAGAAGCCTTCGACAAAGGTACAACACTTTTTTTTCTTATTATTTTCCTTCCATTATTCAAAACTAACTGGCTTTGGCCTGTATGACTAGGTAAGTCGAAAACCCTCAACAATCCAAAAGAAGAAGAGTGAAGAGGAGAGAAAAGAGGATAAAGTCCCTAGTGAAGAGTCTGGTGATGAATCTCCAGAGTTAGTCCCTCCTCCTCAGAAGAAAAAGAAACTCACGAAGGTTTCTTCCCAAAGGTCCATCGTCAACCCAATCAGGAAGGATTCTGCCAGTACTTCTCCTGCCAAGCCTCAGTCGAAAGATACGGGGAGTGGGAAATCCGGTTTTAACACTGAAATTCCTGAGGTAATTTTTCAATTCGACAGCATATGTTTACCTTTCCTACATCTTTCTTCTACATCTTAGAATTTATTTTTAGGAACAAGTGGCTGTCGAAGGAACGTCTGAGAAAATTTTGGAGGAAACAGCGCCAGAGGAAGATATCCCCGCCAGTGACCATGACATGCAAACCGTAGAAGAATTCGACACTACAGTGGGTGAAGCTTCTGAAGATGAATCTCCTCCTCATCCAGGATTACATGTTGCACCTCAGGGTGATGATATTGAAATGGAGGTTGTAGTCGAAGATGATCCTGAAGATGGAGCTGCCAGAGATGGGGACAACCAGTTGAAACGAACAGAGGTTGAGCCTACTTCGACGCGAAACACTCCACCTGCTCCTGACCGGGCCCAAGGGAGTGGCAAATCAACTGGTTCGACCAGTTTTTCTCGCGAGGAGCTTGAGAATCTCAAAGTGCAAAGACCTTTGGAGTATCTGAAAGCCATGCTTAGCACCCGTTTTAATTTTCAGGATTCTTCGCAGAGTAGTTCGACCACTTCTGGGGCAACTTCTGAAGCACCATCACTTGGCAACCTCCTGACCAAAATCAAAACGAAAATCCTTGATGTCGATTTGTTTAAAGTCTTGGAAAAAAATTCCCTTACTCAAATTGGTCTTAAGAAAATTCTGAAGCAAGTGAATGTCCTGGAAGCTTCTGCTGAGATTGGAAGTTTTGTGATGGAGCTGATGACTCTCATTGACTTGGCCACTGCAGATCTCCATCGTCAAAGGGATCTTACCAATCAAATCTCCTCCAAGTCTGAAACTCAAACTGCTGAATGGGATGCTGTTTCGACTTCGACTGACAAAGTTTCAAAATTGCAAAAGCTCTCTGAAACGTATGTCGAAGAAGTTGCTGCTTGCAATGACAATATTCAAAAATGGAAAACACAGATAGCAGCACTTCAAGAAAAGATCTCTCAAGAGGAGAAACGTAAGGCATCCATTCAGCAACCCAAGTAGAGCGAGATTGACGAAGAATTGAGGGTGGGTATTCGACATGCAGAGAAAGCCCATCAACTTAGTCAGGAGATTGAGACTCTCTCTACTCACAAAGTCTTTGTGATCATCGACTCCAACTCCAGAGGCAGAAGTTTGCCACTTTGAGGGATACTTTTGCCAATTTTAATTTTTAGTCGAATTTATTTAGCAACTCTCAGCCCTTTGAGGCTTTCTTTGTAATAACTTTTGAATGCCATTTTTATTTGGCCCATCTTATCACAATTATGTTTTGCACTTATTCTGTTACTACTTTTACTTCCTGCAATATAGGCTTATATTTTTTCAAATACTTGCCATTTATTCTTAGGATTCTCTTATCCTTCTCTATTTCTTCTATTTCATACGCGCCGTTTGAAAATGTTCTCAAGACCTGGAAAGGTCCCTCCCATTTAGGAGACCACTTTCCCATTAATTTATCCTTTCGATCCATAGGAAGGATTACTTTCCACACAAGATCACCTATTAAGAAGGTCTTGAATCTTACTTTCTTGTTGTAAAATCTTTCGACTCTCTCCTTTTGTCTTCTTATTAGGTCTAGCGCGCGCAGCCTTTCTTCGTCTAAATCAACTAGTTCGTCCTCATCATACTCCAATATGTATCTGATGGGATTTCATGATGCCTTTGCACTCTGACTGACTGCAGATATATTTCGACTGGCAAAACTGCATCGTGTCCGTAAGTCAACTTGAATGGAGTCGAATTCGTTGCCTCTTTGGGGGACGTTCGACAAGCCCACAAGGCTTGATCCAAAGTCTTATGCCAATTTCTAGGCTTTTTCCCCACATGCTTCTTAATCAAGTTTATCACTACCTTGTTGGCTGCTTCAACTTGCCCATTTGCTTGAGCGTAGTAAGGTGTCGAAGTAAGGAGCTTAAAACCTGTCTCTTGTGCAAACTTCTGCATGTTTTTATCGGTGAACACAGATCCTTGATCTGTTGTTATTGTCTCAGGTATCCCAAATCTATAGATTATGTATTTTTGGATAAAGTCTATGACTGCTTCTTGATCCACATTCGCCAATGATATGGCTTCGGTCCATTTTGTGAAATAGTCTATCCCAACCAAAATGTACCTTTGCCCTTTTGAGGAAGCTGGTCGAATCTCCCCGATCAAGTCCAACGCCCATCCTCTGAATGGCCAAGGTTTTATAATTGAGTGCAACTCACTTGCAGGGACATGAGGTATGCCTGCATGTACTTGACATTCCTGACAACCTTTTGCGAATTCGACACAATCTTTCAGCATTGTTGGCCAATACATTCCTTGTCGAAATAAAAGCCACTTCATTTTGTGACCTGCTTGGTGCGCGCCACACGCTCCACTGTGTACATTCGACAAGGCTATGTAGGCTTCGTCCTCACTCAGGCATTTCAACAAAACTCCTTCTGCAGTCTTTTTGAACAATTCATTTCCCAAAAGTACGTAACTCAAAGCTCTGTATTTTACCTTTCTTTCCGCTTTCTGATTTGGGTCTTGTAGATAATCCTTGACAGGCTTTCTCCAGTCTGTTATTCCTGAATCATCTATGTTGAATATCTCGAAGTTTTCTTCGTCACCGTATCCTAATCTTATTGACTCTAGATCTGATGGGGACAACTTGGTGGACACGACTCTTCCTCTGACTTCAATGGCTTCTTCTAACTTTTCCTTCGACACTTTGTATCCGGACGCTAGTTGAGCAAGATCATTCGCTTCTTGATTCTTCAACCTGGGAATGTGCCTGAAGACGACGTTGTCGAATGCTTTGAGAAGTCTATTGGCTATTACAAAGTACATGATTAAATTTTCTTTCACGCACTTATACTCTTTCGTCAACTGCTTTATTACCAGTTCGGAATCACCCATTATTTCGACTCTCGTTGCCCCCAATTTCAACAAGATTTCAAGTCCAGCGATCAAAGCTTCGTATTCTGCTTCATTATTTGAACACAGACTTTCAACTTTGTACTTGAATTTTGTTGGAATTTTTTCAGGAGAAATAATCAACATCCCAACGCCCGTTCCGTTTTTATGACTGGAACCGTCGAAGTACAGTTTCCAAGGTTCCAGTTCGACGTATTCCACGTCTTCGTTTATAGAGTGGTCCGCTATGAAATCAGCGACCACTTGTCCTTTCACTGCTTTTAAAGGCAGATATTTCAAGGAGTATTCTGTTAAAGCTAAAGCCCACTTTCCAATTCGACTATGTAAAATAGATTTAGATAACATATACTTTATTACGTCGAAATGGGAAGAAATATATACATCGACAGGTTTTATATAATGCTTTAGTTTGATACAAGAGAAATATACACACAGGCATAACTTTTCTATAATGCTATATCTAGTTTCGGCATCGTTCAGGACTCTACTGAGATAATAAATGGCCCTTTCGACGCCATTCTCATCTTCTTGACACAACATACTTCCTAATGTTTTGTCTGATGCCGAAATGTACAATCTCATATTTCTTTTTCTGCAAGGAGACATCAGGATTGGGGGATTAGCCAGGTACTCCTTGATTTTGTCGAAAGCCGCTTGCTGTTCTTGCCCCCATGCGAAGTCTTCTTTCTTTAGTCGAAGTAGAGGAGAGAAAGCTTGTGTCTTCCCACTGAGGTTGGAGATGAATCTTCTGAGAAAGTTGATTTTCCCTAGCAGAGACTGCAACCCCTTTTTGGTTGATGGCGCTTTCGCTTCCATTATGGCCTTGGCCTTATTTTCGTTTATTTCGATCCCCTTCTTGTGGACCACAAAGCCTAAGAAATCACCCGCCTGCACACCAAAAGCACATTTAAGTGGGTTCATTTTCAAACCAAACTTCCTCATCCTTTCAAAGGATTGTCGAAGATGATCTATTCGATTTTTTCCTGAAACAGACTTAATCACAATGTCGTCAATATACACTTGCATGAAAGTTTCGATGAAATCATGAAAGATGGAATTCATGGCACGTTGGTAAGTCGCTCCAGCGTTCTTTAAACCAAAAGGCATTACTACCCATTCGTACGTTCCTATGGCTCCAGGACAACGGAAAGCCGTTTTAGGAATGTCTTCTTCAGCGATAAAAATTTGGTTATAGCCAGAGTATCCGTCTAGCATGCTTAAGTACTCATGGCCGGCTGCAGAATCTATGAGCATTTCTGCCACTGGCATAGGATATTCATCCTTTGGGGTAGCCGAGTTTAAGTCTCGAAAATCAATACATACCCTAAGTTTGCCATTTTTCTTAATTACTGGAACAATATTTGCAATCCATTCGACATACCTGGTTGTGCGGATGAACTTGCATCTTAGAAGTCTTTCGACCTCTTCTTTTATTTTCGACAGGATTTCTGGTGCGAAGCGTCTCGGAGTCTGCTTTACTGGCTTCTTCCCTTCCATTATTGGCAACTGCATTTCGACCAGACTTCTGTCAAGACCAGGCATTTCGTCATAATCCCATGCGAAGCAATCTTTGAATTCTTTCAGCAACTGGACTATTTCGACCTTGAACTGGGGGTCCATTTTTGCGCTTATGTACGTTGGTCTATGTTCTGCCCCCGCTCCTATGTTTATCTCTTCTAAAGGATCCTGCACCACCATCTTCTCGTTAGTTGACACTGGATCTTTTTCGAACCCCAGAGGTTCGTCGTCGTAAATGGCGTCAAGCTTTTGGTGTTGCCATCCGCCCATTTGGTTGGTGACATGATCTTCCGCAACGTCTTCTTGAGGACATTGTTTGTTGGAGTTCTCTTGGTTGGCTTCGACAGCCATATTCTTTACCTCAGCCTCAAGGGCCTCTTTTAGTTTGTTTTCGGCCATGTAAGCCGTAATCTTTTCGATCGCTGATTGTTCACTCGTCATCGTCAAATTCACTACCGCATCCCGTCGGCGCTATATGAGTGGTTCCCCATATGTAAGTTTCGCCAATCACTTCTTTATCCCACTGGAAACCATGCGTTGGATGTAGGTACATGGAGCAATAGGCATTGTCTGTCGTCTTCAAGTCGAATTCTGCCGGGCTGCAGGGAGGTATATGAGCCAGGTTTTTGTCGAAGCTTTGGCTGTTAACAGTGTTTACCTCGGTCATGAAGTAGCTTTGGTCAGCCTCGATGTTTTCGACGATTCCATCTGGCCTCCATATGGCTATCCGCTGGTGCATTGAAGAGGGTACAGCTCCTACGCCGTGAATCCATTCCCTACCAAGCAGCAGGTTGTAGTTGGCTTTCGAAGCGATGACTATGAACATTGTAGGTCTTGTTATGGTTCCTACAGTTAAGTTCACTTGGATGACTCCCATAGTTGTCCCTATCTTCCCTTCGTAATTCGACAGCACCATGTTGTGAGGCTTCGCGTCCGAATCGTCTTTTCCAATCTTCTTCAGCATGTAGTGGGGCATCAAATTCACTGCCGCTCCCCCGTCCACCAGTATCTTATTCACGCCGACATTTTCCACCTTTCCTTTTATAAACAGAGGTTTCAAATGCGCTTTCATGGAGTCGTCTGGTCTTTCGAAAAAAGCGTTCTGCTCTTCGACGCATCCGTTGTTCATCACATAGTAGCAGACGGGCTTGTGTGCCATTGTTTCTTCCTCCATTTCGTCTCCTTCATCCTCAATTTCCATGACTCTATCATAGTCTCTAGGGAGAACAGAGACCACGTTGCAAATCACGTTGAAGGATGCCTCTGAGTCAGAGTTAAAACTGTCGGTTACTTCATCATCTTCCTGCATCTTCTCTTTCGACGCCACCGATTCGACAACTCCGCTAGGATTGATCTGGAGGGGAGTCTCTTTCCTGCTCCTTGTCTGACGATTGTTGCTAGATTCTGCTTCGTTTGGACCATTCATGTTCTTTTTCGCCATCTCTATTTCTGCCCTCTTCTGCCTTTGGAACCTCCTCCATTGGGACCTGGACATGGGATTTTTGCCTTTGTAATTCTCTGACGGGTATGGTCTTGGCTTGTGTTTTTCCATTTCCTTCTTGCCCTCCATCGACGCGCCTCTCTGAACCTCGAACTTTCCCCATTTCTTCTGCCCCTGGGCGTCCCTAATGGGTTGAACCCATTTGTCGTCCGTCGCTTTGTCAGATGGTTTATAGGTGTTCTGGCGTCTCTCTCCGTGCCTCCACTGGTGGTGATCACTTCTCCTTGGGTCATATCTCACTGTTCCCCAATTCTCTTTCCTTTTGGTCTTATCCACCGCTTCCAGGTTGGTTGCTGCCTTTCTGTCGAAGACTGCGCTGCAGCGTGGGCACAACATCACTTCGGTTTTCATCCTTTGGCACCTCTTGATGAATTCCATTAAGTTTTCCTCCTCTCTAGGGTACGCCAGCCTTTGGTACTCTTTCTGACGACGCTCTTCGCCCTCTTCGACCTGGTCCTTCTGAGATATTTCTACCATATTTACCCCAACATTTTGTTCGTCGGCGATGCTTAATTCGTTCATCTTCCTGATGAGCCTCTCTTCTTCGCCTTCGACGCCTTTTGGTGTCTGGTCGAACTCTTTCTCTGGGCAACAGCACCAAGATATGGTCCTGGGACCATGTTTGCAACAGCATTTGTTCCAATTCCTTCTGGGGTCTTCCATTGTCCTACGCAGAATCCCACTGATCATGGGCTTCGAAGGACCGTTAGCGGCTTCCGCTTTGATTTTTGTGACCTCTTCACTGAAAGGCCCCATGGTGTTGACGCAGTTGGCGATATCACCTTTCTTTGCTTTGTTAGAATCAAGGCCTTCAGCAGCCTTGTTTTCAATCGCTGGGTCTTCAGTAACCCTCCCTTCGTATTAGGGGCATGCTCAATTGCGTCGACTGTCTCCTCATTGTTTTCTGAAGAGGCATCTCCCCAACCGCTTGGTTGGATTGTGTTGATGTCGATCTGAGAGCTTGCCGGCGCGTTGTACTTCACAAGAAAATCATATTTCCCACTTGGCTGTCCCAAGCGGTCCCAATTCTCCTCTTGTCGAAACTCCACATTCTCGACAGCATTGTCACCGTCCTTCTTGTCGAAACCTTCAGTAGTTTCTATTCTTTTCTGGCTTGCGAGATCATCAGTAATCTCGACCATGTTGACATTTGCGTCGAAGCTTCCAGGGGCTCCACCATTTCCAAATTGCCATCAGGAGCAACTTCGGCCTCCACCATGTTTACGACGGATGGTTCAGCGTAGTGGGCTTCGACTGCTTGCATAGGATTCGAGTCGATCTTCATCTGTTGTTTTGGTTTGTCACCAAACTTCAGCCTTCCGTCCCGGATAGCATTTTGAACGAGATCCCTGAAAAGGAAACAACGAGACGTCTTATGGCCCAGAAAATTATGGTATTTACAAAAACCTCTCTTTTTCTGTTGTTCCATAGGCGGTTCTTTAGCGCCTGGTGGTTTTATTAATTGACCATCTTTAACCAACAGATCGAAGATTTCGTCACATTTGGTAATGTCGAACGTATAAGTCCTTTTGGGGAACTTATCGTTGGTTTCGACTGGGTTTCCGTTCGACGGAGTTAGTACTTTGCACGAATAAGGTGGCCCTTGTTTTAGTTCTGCTAGGTCGATTTCTTGTTCGTCGAAGCTACTTGGTTCGTGTTCGTCGAACTCATCATCTTGGCGAACCCCTACGTAGGCTACCCTCTCTTTTTTATTCTTATTTGCCCTGAATTTTTCGTCCCTTAACCTTTCGACCTGTCTCACTCTATCCGCTAATTGGGCCATATCCCTCAGATACTGGGTATCTAGTTTCTTCCTTATAGAATAGTCTAGTCCCCCTGCGGCCATTTCGACCAACTCATGTTCTGGCACTGGGGTGAAACATCTAGCCTTTAGCAATCTGAACCTATTTAAATAATCATCTATTGGTTCAGAGTGTTTTCTCTTGACACTGGCTAATTCTTTCAGACTTATTTTTGTTTGTCCCATGTAGAATTGTTCATGGAACAGCCTTTCTAATTGGGTCCACGTGTATACTGAATTTGCAGGCAAAGATGTAAACCAAGTAAACACGTTTTTTGTTAAGGAACTAGGGAAATATTTTATTTTCAAATTTTCGTTACGGGCTATCTCCCCTGCCTCGATCAGGTAACGTGCCACATGTTCTATAGTGGACTCACTAGTGTCCCCTGAGAACTTTGTGAACTTAGGGACTTTCCACCTTGGTGGCAATTCTTCTTGCAGAATATATTCTGATAGCGGGGATGCGTAACTAGGCCTTTGTAAACCCATGTTCATCCCATTTTGTGCCATTATCGTTTCGACCATGGCTGCCAAATTATTTTCGACAGGCGGATTATTATACTGCATCCGTTGTTGCAATACAACATCCGCGTCCTGGCCTCTCTGGATTACTATCCTTCTAGGCTCTTGTGGAATGGGGATTTCGACACGAGGCTGTTCGACTACATCCTCTCGGTTTCTGACGTTCGTTTGAGGATTGTCTAACGGTATCTGGTTTATCGTAGGTTCTTCTTGGACCGCTACCGCTGGGTTATGAACCACTTGTTCTCTGTGTCGAGTTTGAGGGACTCCAAAGAAATCAGCAATGCGCGTCATTTGCGCTGCCAACGCTTGGTTTGTTTGAGTGGTGTTCTGTATTAGTGGATTAAACACCGCTCCCATTTGTTGCGTCAACATTTGGACCATATCATGATTACTCTCGTCCATCTGCTGTCTAATCACTTGCGCCGAATTATTTGTTATCGGCGGCACGTAAAGTGGTTGTTGATTCAGTCTACTCACGTTTCCACCATATCCTGACCCTTGTAAGGGTGAAGACACGTTGGCCATCGAGTCTGAATATATTAACGGGGAGTTATGTAAATTTGCCATCACCGAAGTTGGCATTCCGAAGGGTTGTTCCCTACCAGGCGGAGGCATGGTGAAATTCGTTACAAAAGGCCTAGAAGTGTTTCCCACAGGGGGGGGTGTCCCAATGGGCATTTGTTGTGCCCTGAAGGACGAACTAGGCGCGTTTTGTGACATCGAAACCGCTGGTATCGACCCCGCTGACGAAGGTACAGCCTCTGACACAGGGACCGATCCTATATTGCCTTCTGTCGAAAGGACAGGGTTAGATACTGGGATGGATTCGTTAGGATTATTTGGCTGGTTCGCCATTTTCCTTACTCTTGTTCTTTTAGGTATTTCTACTTCGGATACGGCTAATTTACCGCTTCTCAGTCTCATACAAATGAAGGACAGATTTTGACTAGCGATTATCTAACTTTCTAAATTTTTGCACGGTCCCACTGGGCGTGCCAATTTGTTCGCTGTGAATTTCGGCGAACAACCTCTGGTTTACCAAAACTTGTAGAATTGGGTTACTTGCAGGATCAACCACACAAATCCTAGGACATGTGCAGATCTAGATAGTCTTGAAGATGTCTAAAATCACTTTCATATCTTTCATTTCTGTTCTCTAAGTGTTTTACGTCGAAATATGTTGATTACAATGTTAAGTGGATGTAAATTTAACAAGATAAAGTAAATGGCGGAAAATAACTGACGAAATGTAAAGTGTCGAAAAGGATAAAGTGCAGAAAGATAAATGACTGGAAAACATAAAAGAGATTTGTAAAGAACTTTGAACTTTATAAAATAAACTTTGAAGGAATTGGTGTTTGTTTACACATACATTTTCCAAATATGACTCTTTTCTCTCACACGGGTACTTTGAGTGTTTTCAGGAATTTTGTATAAGTAATTCTTCACACCCTTTTTCTGATAACAACTATCCTATTTATATACAAATAAAACAACTGTTACTAACGACTAAATCCTAAAACTATGACACATGGCTCTCCTCCTTTCGCCAGATGCTTCCACGCGTCTTCTGCCAAACGTCACAACCTTTTAAATTCAAATTTACTTTTAAGTCGAAATGACGTCTTCCTTCAGGATTTTTGTCGAATTATCAACATACTGCCATGTTCTCCCTATCTGTCAAAAGTGCTTTTCCTAGGTGCAAACATCTTTGTCGAAATGACGAAACCTCCATTTTGTCGAAGTGTCGAACCATACTTATTAATCAAATCGTTTCAACCCATGTCATCATTTGTCGAAAAAATCATTTCTTACACCAAATCTCATGGCGTCGAAAACGCACGTATACATCTGCAACTGCATTTTATTTTATTTTATTAAAATACATACAAGAATAGTTGTTTAAAGTAACCATTGTGATATGTTGAGACATATAACGACAGTTGTTTAAAGTAACCATTGTGATATGTTGTGTGTTACTTGTCTTATAATCACAGTAGCACGACCGTGGTGGAAAGAATCATACATACAATCACACCTTACCTCACAACGGTTGATCAGACGTGGTTGTATTCCGTTTCCAACCGTTATAAGATGTGTTTTCCTTAGTAGTGTTATGTTATGATTTAATCTATGTATCACATATATCCCTTATTCTATATGTAAATCAGGGTAATGGGGGTCAAAATCAGGGCTTCGAATGAGCTTCCATGGTCAAAACACAGAAAATTGCATTCTGCACAGTGTGATAAGCTGGTTGTCACGTGCTTGGGTCAGCTGTTGGTCGTCAGCGGGGTGACGGGGAAACTATCATGGTCTCTAGGAAGAAATTCTTCCGCCGATTGTCACATAGGTGACAAGTAATGAAAGAGGGTGGTCACGGGATGGGTGTCGGTCATCACACAGAAGACGACCAGGTTCTCATGTTGTTAAGGACTCATTTTTTAATGGTTGGTCCAGTTTCTGACGTTGTTTCCTCGGGTAATTGATGTTTGACTGTTGCTTTGGGGTTTTCAGTGTAATTAATTAATTAAGGTGAATTATTATTATGATGAAGTAATAATTAAATTGATTTGTATGATTGTATGTGTTGAGTTATGATCATGTGTGTGAGTCGTTGTGTTATGAGTATAATTATGTGTTATGAATATAATTGTTTGTGTTATGTTGAGGTGTGTAGTTCAGAAGTGGGGACTACTGTTGAATAATGTATTGCATTGTTGGTTATGGTTAGAAGTTGAACCATAATTATTGTTGTTGCATTATTGTATGATATGCATCATATTGTGTCTCTGTGTTGAAAGAGGTGAGTCATGGTTCAAAAGTGCGGATCTATGATCTTCCTGAAAAAGAATAGTGATCCAAAACGCAGCGGAATTTAAAATTTCTCCTTTAGTGATCCTTACGAATGGGCATGATCAGTGATAGAATCGTTACCTCTTGTGACGATTGAAACCTTTGAAGCAGATCTACGGAGCGATCACGAACGTTGAACGATGACAACGCCTATACTCAGTCCATACGAACAGATTCCTTCAATCTCAGTGCTAGCTGCTACGAATGAAGGCTTTGAGTGAGAGAGAGAGAGAGAGAGAGAGAACGAAATTGCAACTGCAACAAATGCTTCTGCACAAGGGTTCTATTTATAGAACCACTTATGTGGGCTACAAGATAAAAGCCCACTTAAGTGTATGTGGCCTGTAGCGGTGTATTCGTCGCTATATGATCTATCGATTAAATCATAAGCAAGTTATACAATGAAATTTCGAGTCGCCACCGCACTTTTATTTATCCAAAGGACTGGCTAAAAAGCGAACAAAAGCCTAAGAAGTTTTACACGTAGAAAACTAATAAAAAGATCAGAGATTCTGGGTAAGGGGTAAATTACGCAATGGGAAGGTGTTAGGCACCCACTACGTCCTAGGTACTCCTAGGGAGCCCTTTTCACACTTGTTGTACTAAATTGTTATTTGTCATGACATAAGTATTGTGCAAACATGATTGGGATGATGAGAAAAGAATGTACAAGTTAGTTATTTTTGTGTTATTGGGTTTGAACGGATGAACCCGCTGCCTACGTACCTTCCATCAAAGGTAAGGATCAAAACGCCGTAGTTCGGCTAAAAGATTTCCAAAAGTTGGTGGATTCAGTTTTAAACACAAGCACTGAGGCTTTTCATTATCAATGGGAGAACACTCGACCAAAAAACAACATCCACCATGCGAGGATAGCTTCGACGTACTAGAGGGGTTAGCCCTGTTTTCAGTACGGAAGTCTTACTGTCGACTCACTAAGGATAGGCAAGATTTACATCAACCACAATGATAATTGAAACCTATGGCTAATGCATGAAAAGATTAACAATGGACAGAGCCAAAACAAGTGAATGAGTGAAGTTAATTGATTGTGATTATGAAAATGAAGTCAAAGTATGATTAAGATTGATTTGAAAGAAGTATTATGAAAATGAGTTTGAAAAAAGTCAAGGACTTGGGGTCCAGGTTTTTAGTTAAAAAAACATGAAGATGTTTGCACAATATCTATGTCAAGTTTGAAATCAAAGTGCGAAAAAGGTTTAGGACATAATGAGGATGAATGGATGAGGATGGATTGTAAAACTTCTTAGAAGGTTCACTTCTTGAAATCATATAGGGGATGATTCAAGTGTGTCCTTTGGAATAGCAATGGATAATAATAAACAAACAAAGCAAAGAAAGGCGGATACTGGATGCCAATCAATGGTCTTATACCAATCTCCTAAAACAAAACGGGATATCAGAAGCCACTCAATGGTCTTACACTAATCTCCTCAATCAAAGAAACAAAAGGCGGATGCCGGATACCAATAGATGGATTTACACCAGTCTCCTAAAATAGAAATGGATATCAGAGGCCACTCAATGGTCTTACACTAATCTCCTAAAACAAAATGAAACTTGGATACCGGATGCCAATCTGTCTGGACTTATACCAATATCCAACATATGATCATAGGAAAAGCAAATGCCAACTTACAGGGACTTACAGTTGCAACCTCACATAAACAAACAAAAGCAAGACATGGATGTCAGATGCCAATCTATCTGGGCTTACTCTAACCTCCACAGTATGGTCCTAGGAATACAAATGCCAACTTGCAGGGACTTACAGTTGTATCCTCACATACAAACAAACAAAACAACATGTGATCATAGGAGAGCAAATGCCAACTTGCAGGGACTTACAGTTGCTTCCTCACATACAATCAAGTAAATGCATCAGGCAAAGATAAGATGAGTGGCCAAGGTGATGGTCTTATACTCACTTCCATATCATAGGAGCAATGGCCAATGGATGGTCTTACAATTGTCCTCAATGGGTAAACAACAATGATAATGTCACAAAGACAAATGAGATGATTATGCATTGATGAGCAATTAATGATGATGAGTGCACAAAGCATGAAAGCAAACATGTGTATATGAAGCAATCAATCAATCAATCAATATCAAACAGCACACTCTATAGCCAAACAAGGAGGCTCACACAAGAGGGTTAGGCACTGAGGCCAACTGGAATAGGGTCAAAGAGTTGCTCTTAACCTTGCCATTGAGAGGCTAAGGTGAAGCAGATGAAAGGAGATGAGGGGTGCGCCTCATTGCTCTTATCCCTGATCAGGGAGAGCATATCTGAAAGTGTGGGAGCTCAGAAAGTAGGAACTCTTTCCACATTATTGACTCGATAGATCTTGGGTTTTTATCTCAATGCTACAACCATGTAATGGGAGCAAGGAGAGGACTCACTGAATAGTAGGGGATAGGCTACTTATCCCTTTGATCTACCAATTGCCTTACTTGAAGGACTTTTCCTGCTTGGGACAATTTTAAACACACACAAGCATTGCCTCTTAAGGAGGACTTCAGACAGTTTGCCCGGCCAAATAACAGGCCGGGTCTCCAGACTACATGAAGAAGAAGTAATTATACCTCAAAGCAAATTGCTAAATAGCAAAGCAAAGCAAGTTCAAAGAACTTAAGCAACTAAAAAGGTACCTGAAAAAGTCAAACTAATCAGTAAACAGTTCAACAGTTTAAATCAAAAGGAATGGATAAACAGTCCACACAGAGGGACCAAGGTGCATAGCACACGACTCAAGTCACATGAGTCAACCTACAAAACAAGGGTTAGCACATGATCTATAATCAAACTCAATCCAATTTGAATGATCATTGAGGCATTGGTGCTTAACCTGAAACATTAACTCAATTGTAAGCTCAAAAGACCACTAGGACTAGCCTAGGGTCAAGGATGAAAGAAAAAAGTCAAAACAGCAAGGAAAAGCTAACCAAAGTCAAGGTCAAACATTTAAGAAGCTATCTCAATTGGGCCCACATCCATATCATGCATCATTGTCATTTCATAAACCAAAGAAGTCAAAACATGGCAAGAGGGAGCACAAAGAGGTCAACAGCAAGACTTGGCTCAAACTCAAACATAAACATTTCCAAAAATCATGAAATAATTCATGCTCAATCACAATCCATAACATAGCAGGCATATTAAATTTCAACTCAATTGGATCATGGGAAGATAGTCAAATAAAATCAGGAAGTCAACACAATTTCAAGTGTGCACAAAGAAGGTCAACAAACATGTATCAACTTCAAAAAATCATAACAAATTGGAAACAGATGAGAAATGGATGGGATTAACACCAATGCAAAGCTCAAGATGTCTAGTATGCATATATGAAATTTCATGATCATACAATAAGGCATGAGGATTTCCCAAAGGATTTGGCAACATGTATCACATAAAGTCAACAATTGACTAGGCATGGAAGAAAATTCACAATCAAATGGAAAATTGCACAATTAAATCCAGGAAAAATCACACATCAACTAGACATATAAAGGATGGTTCATACAAAATTTCACATTATTTGGAGGCCAGGAAGCATGTGAACAAAAATCATGAACTTGCATATCATTGGTGTGACACAAATTGTCACACCCTACTTCAAAAATTCATAACTCACACACCACAAATGATAAATCCACAAACTTTACATCAAAACAAAGATGAATGAGTCTAGTTTAACCACAAAAATTTTCAGAACCAATGGATACAAACTCATCATTTCACAAGGGTTTTGGCAATATGTATCATTTTTGGTCACTTTACATAAACCCTAAGGCCAATTAAAATCCAGCCAACCAAAAATTCAATAAAAATCATGATTAAATAATAGACATTCAGATGAACACAATGCTGAAAATTTCATGAATTTTGGAATTAAAATGAGTGAATTATGATTTTTGTAAGTTTGTGTAACAAGATGAAAATATATTATGAAATGAAATGATTTAACATATGATTAATTAAAAATAATTAAGCACGGTGGCAGTATGGTAAATATTGGCCAACTTAAATGAAACGGTGAGTTTGGTCATCCTGCGTGGCAAACAGTAATTCGGCATGGCAACAGCACAGTGGGATTTCATGCAAACGCGATACAACAACAGCCAAATGCCTTTCACGAATTCTGGGAAATGTTTTAGGGTTTTGAACAGTGCTTAGGGTTTGAGCGTGTACAGTGACGGTGTTCATCATCAACAATCACTCAGAAATCATTCGCCCAGAAATCACCAACAGCCATACCATTCGAACAAGTAAATCAAACACAATCATAATATAACAACCATTTTTCTCAAATCAAGCTATCAAAGGAGAAATAATCAAAAACATATTTGATAGTGAAACTTTGAATCCACTTTTCTCACTCGATACTGGACCATTTTTAGTGACTCAAGGCTTATTGGAATCAGCAATCTAAGATCTAACCAAAGCACCTCATGATTTTTGAAATAAAGAGGGTCGAAAACTTACTTGGATTTGAAGAAATGGTGGAAACAGTTGTTGTTTAGATGTTGTCAGCTCAAACAGTCGAAGGTCCAAGCTCCAAATGATGGGTGATGAAGTTATTTGAGCTCAAACTTGCTCGGTTCCACTCTAAATCCAAACTGCCATTGAAGGGTGCTTGGTGAAAACAGATGAGGAAGATGCTGTTACAGCAAGAACATAAAGCTTGCCATGGTCTCCAAATGATGTCCAGATGAATAACAACCAAGAGAGGCTCGTGTGGTTCTGAAGTTTTGAGCAGAAAATGCAAAAGTGCCAAAATGCAAAAATGAGAGAGTGAAGGTTTTCTGCTGCGCAAAGGCTGTGGCTAGGGTTTAGTTGTGCAGAAAATAAGGTTATATACATCTGTTTAATGTTGGTTAATGAAGTGCTAAACAAGATTAGTTCAAATGAAGCATTTTTGTCATTTTGCTAACTTTCACCAACTTGGCAATGGGGTGTGAGTCTGCACGAAATGTGCTTTGTAACATGCTGCAAATGACCATTATATTTGCTGTTTTATGTCTGCTCATGAAGTGCTAACAAGGATTTACTTATTTCAACCAATTGCTAATTTTGCACCTTTGGCCAAAATGATGGTATGATAGTAGCATGAGCATGAATTTGGGCTTGGAACATGTTGCAAATAGCCTTCCAAACAATTCCCAATTGGCCAAATGTGCTGAAAACCTTTAATTTGAAAAGTCAACTTTTGGTCAAACTTGAATTTAAATGAAACAAGTCCAAAATTGCCATTTTGCATGGTGAGGTTTTGATGGATGAAATTTATATTTTTGGAAAGAGGAGATGAAATGTGGTTTGTAGGAAAAAACCCCACCAAATTTGGCTTTATGGTTCATGAGATATGGCTCTTTGAAGTTCACAAATTTTTGAAATTGAATTGATCATATCTTGCAAACCATTCATGGGATTTGAGTGTCCTTGGACTTTTTGAAAATGGGAGAACAAGATCTTCAACTTTCATGTTGGGCAAAAATTCATTTGAAGCTTGTATCATGATGTAAGTTTAAGATCAAGAAGTTTCCATTTTTGGCAGTTGAAATTACAGGTCCACTTTCTATTTTTGGGAAATTTTCTGTTTGACTTGATTTTCTTCCATGATGAGGTTGGACATGATATATGAGGCTCATATGGACATGAGTGAGCTCCTTCAAATCAATTCTATCCATCAAATCACTGATTAAATCCACAGTTGACCAAGTTTGACTTTTCTAGGGTTTTGGATGACTGAACCTCTTCTGATGAATTCCAAACCCTAATTTCTTGAGAACTTGATTTCAAATGATGTCTCAAGTTGTATGAGCTCTTGATTATTGATCATGGTGCCCAAATTCTGCAAGAATGGCCACCATCCACTGCTTTGACTGACTGTTGACTGTTTTTGACCTAATTGCTGATGATTGCTTCAACTGCAAGCAACAAGGTTAAACTGACAATATTTTGGTACTTTTTGGTTAGTAAACATATGAAAAGCAAGAATATACAAATGCAAGACATGCTTGGTGATCAAGAACCACACTCACAAAGCAACCTACCCACTAGGAGAGAAGCTAGGGCATGCAGTGATCCTTGAGGCCATGATATGATATGATATGGGCCATGAGGGATCTTAGGGCCCAAAATTGGGGTCTTACATGGCCCATATTTTATAATATGCCAAAATCGCTTAAGCACTTGGTACCTTACCATATTTCGTATTCTACTTAAGTACACCGTACCTTACGATGTTCTACAATTCACTTAAGTGCACCGTACCTTACGGTGTTCCTTAGTTACTCTATCTCTCATCAATTCGTCCTTTGTGTGTTACCCTGTAGGTTTTCGCAGCATTGGCAATTATATTAAATCAGTATTTAACATAATAAACAGTGAGCAATATCTAGCAACACATCACTGCTACCCAAGACACGAAAATATCATGTGATATGACAAATCATTTTGTGATAATACTTATGTGTACAATTACCCTTTTGCCCTTATGTATATATTGAATACAAGGCATAGACCGTGTCATCCTTGTCCAGTTCAGTATTGGGCCCATAGACATTTATCCTGTTACGCAGGATGGGCAAATTCCATCTAGGTCACTCATGTCCCTTAGCATGCTTCGTGGAGTACCTATCAACTGTCTTTATGATCATCGAGTTAGGGACAACGTTTGATCAACAATAAGGCACTCGGCTCTACATCTAGAGTCCATAGTGGTTTTAGGTCGAAGGGTGGTATACACCATTATCACCATGAGAATAACTTATGACACTTTGCATAACATTCTATATAGTATTCTCATAGCGGGTCAATCCAGTATAAATATTACTCTTAATATTCATACCTATGTTCAAGACTTGATAACTCCTTATCCATGATCCATGAGATGTGATCATCAGTCTATATACATAATAGTCTTAATGCTTTAATGTTATCCCACTTCACAATAAAGCTCGACTACTGATACTTTAAGAATAGTGTCCTTATGTTTAATGTGATCTCATGATTAAGTCATACTTGATACATTAAACGGATTAGCTATTCTAGGGACTTTATTAAACAAACATAATAAAGAAAAAGTCTTTTATTATTAATAAATAATCCGATACAAGTACCAAAAATATTGGCCTCTAGGGCTTACAACAACACTTTCGGGGTTCAGAAGTGGGAACCCGGGGGTTTAGAAAATCCACAAAAGACAAAACAAAAAAAACTAAGATTGACACAAAACATGAGGATTTGTCTTTGTCGAAATGGTCAAGGTAAAAAGGTTAAATAAAACTCAAAATTAAGGTATCATATGTAGACATTGTTGTTAGAAAGGGTGATTTATGAATAAAAAAACTAAGCTCAATCGTGACTATGCAAACACCAACACACATGTCATAGTTAAATTCTTATAATTAATTAAATTAGATTAAATGTTGGCGATTCATCACTATACACTAATTTAATCAAGGGATTTGCTTCTCAGTCACCAATTTGCTTTAAACAATTTTACACTACTACAAATATTATATTTTATGATAATGTTTTCACCTCTCGTAACAAAACACCGAGGTATAATAACTTAAAACACTGTATATTTTTCTTTCTTTTTAAAATGAGAAAATTATTCCCTGGATTTTCTAGAAAAGTCGAGGGATAAACTAATTTAAATTGTCACATCAACTTTAGTTTATGATTCAAATTAGATTATCCATTAGTTATTTCTAAAAAACCAAGGAGTAAACTAATTTAGGGTACATACTTCAAATCACTACAACTTCAATTTATGTTTTTAATCCAAAAATAATCCACTTTACACCTTGGTTTTGTTTACCAATCAAGGTGAAATTGTTTACTTTGATATATATATATATATATATATATATATATATATATATATATATATATATATATATATATAGCTTAGCTCGCAGCGTTCAGTTTTACTTACCTAAAAAACATATACTAAAAAAACACCTACAGAACCCTAACGAAGAGCTTTAGACAACAAGAGCGTTAAACACATATCATCCTTCAACTCCTAAAAAAGTAAGTAAAGACGAAGATGATATGTGTTTAATGCTCTTGTTCACTTCTTCTTTTTCTTCTTCTTCTTCACGGATCCGACATGTCTAACATCACTATTCATGTTACACTTAACGTTGTTGTTATTGTTGTTGTTGTTTGTTTTTATTGTTGAAACCTGAAATAATAGAGGTTTAATCTTCTTCTTGTTGTTGTTGTTATTCTTTAACTTGAGATTGATTTTATATTGTTGATGTTGTTGTATTTTCGTTGAGAGGTTTTTTATTAGTTGTTGTTTAGATTTAGATAATGTTAATTTTTTAGTTATTTATTGTTGTTTTTGAGGTGTTGATGTTATTTTTGTTGTTGTATAGTTGTTATACTTAGATTTTTTTTTTAAATCTATATGTTAAGGATTTAGTTGTTGTTATTGAGTTTGAGTTTGAGTTTAAGACTAAGATTATATTTTTTGTGATTCTTTGTGCATCTCTCATCCTGTTCCTCTGAACATGTCAAATGCCGATTGTTTATTTCACTAACCCCTCTTTGAACATATAATATATCAAATTATTTTTGGAAATAATAATATGAAAAATTATGTTGTGTTTGAAAAACATCTAACACTAATAAATGTTTTCAAGCATTTTCAAACATTTTTCATTCAACTTTCTTCCATACTTGTTTAATGAAAAAGTATGGAAGAAAGTTGAACGAAAACAAGAAACATTGGAGAGATTTTAACCATTAACGAATATGAGAGGAATGATGAGTTGGGAAATACTCGAAAATCATCAATTAGTGTAATTTGTTCTTCAAATATAATTTCTCATATAATTATATTGTAAATCAATTTGAAAAGTTATATGTTTAGTTAAGGCTAAACGATACAAGCAATCCACATAAGATATAATAAACTCAATCTTGTTTACTCGATAGTTATATTTCAAAACCGAGGGGATATGTGTTTTTACCATTTAAAAATTACAAAAAATATTTCTTGGGGATTGAATCCATGATCATTTCAACTATCCCCTCGGTTATTCAGAAATTGAGGGATGAAATGACATGTTTTCATGCCGCCCTTCGTTACCTCGCCTGTGTAACAGAGGTACAATCCACTTCGCGTCTGAAGTAAGATGTGTTTTTTGTTGTAGTGATAATATTTATACCTATATGAAGACTTAATTTTTTTTATCCAAGATCAGTTAGATGGGATGATCAGTCTATCCACATCATAGTCTCTATGCTATAAAGTTATTCCACTTCACAATAAAACTTTACTACAAATATAATTTAAGAATAACATCCTTATGTTTAATGGGGTCTCAAGATTAAGTCACACTCCATGTTTTACTAAATAAACTAGATATTCTAGGTACTTTATTAATTCGAAGAAACAAACATCATAAATGAATGACTTATTATTATTAATTAATAATTCCATATAAGTACTAAGTTCTAAAAAAAACTATTGACTTATAGAGCTTAAATTAACATTGAAAGGATGCAGTCTAAGATCTCATGAGTTAAACGGTCTGATGTGTGTATGCCCAATAAAAGAGATGGGATGGACTTTTGTGACTTTCACTTGGTTAATCTGTCTTTTCTAGGTAAACGAATATGGAGATTGATCTTTGAAGTTACATGTATCTAAACGGAAATATAAATGGCATTAATTCATTCCTCTATATATGGAGATTAGGTGTTTCCTCCTTCAAAAGGGGTAGGTCATCTAGTTTTTTTTTAATCTTTTTCTACCTGGTGGAAATGAGTCTCTCTTATAGGTTCTGACCTCCGGAATTTCTTCTATTGGTTTATGCAGAAGAAAATGGGTACTAATACTTTCATCTCTTTCTATGAATACCCATGGATGGAAAAAAATCCTCTTAAAGTTATGTTCCCTAAACACTATCTTATTTTAAACCAACGTGATAAGAAAGATGATGGGATTGGTTTTGGGGAGAATGGTGTTTTGGTTTGGGACCCCTAGTGGAGGACATGAGTTTTCCTTTAAAAGCATTTGGTTGCTATTGATCTTCTTCTAGCGATTTAGGAAACATTTTTTTCCTAGGCAGAGATCGTTGGTGGTAGAATCATGGAGAAAATGATATTTATTTTGTTTCCCTACTTATACTTCTCTAATGGATGTCTATTCATAAATTTCTTATATTGGCTTGTGGAGAGACTGCATAAAAAAGTGGGTAATAATATTTTCATCTCTTTCTAGAATGACTCATTGGTTGGAAATAATTACTCTTAAAGTTAGGCTCCCTAAACTCTACCTTATTCTAAACCAACATGATAGGAAAGGTTGGGAGATTGGTATTTGGGAGGATGAAATTTCATTTTTGTTTGGTGTGTCAAGTGGAAGAGATGATTTTTTCTCTGGAAGCATTCATTGGTTATTGATATTTTCCTAGTTGTTTAAGGACGTCTTTAAACATCAAGGATTTGAAAGACAAAATCACTTTCTCTTCTTGAAAATGGTATCTTTGTAGGTTTCTAGTATATTCATGTGCTTTCTCTGAATTGTGGGAAACCCTATTATCTATTTGGGCCAGTATTTTTAGGAAGCTAAATCAAGAACCCTGCACAACTACAAAAAACACAAATTACCTCAGACGCAAATTAGATGTTACCTCAGTTATACAAGTGAGGTAACAAAGTGCGACATGAAAAATTTCCATTTTACCTCTCGGTTTCTGAATAACTGAGGTGTAAAATGGAAATGGTCATAAGTTTGATCCCCACTGAGATTCATTAAGGAATTTTAATTGTAAAAAAACACATCCCCCCGGTTTTGAAAAATAATTGATGGGTACAATAAGCTTGAGTTTTTTTTTTATATCTAATGTGTATTTTTTGTATAATTTAGCCCTAGCTGAACATATAACTTTTCAAATTGATTTACAAAATAATTATATGGACAATTATATTTGAAGAACAAATTATACTAATTAATATTTTTCGGGCATTTTGCAACTCATCATTCATCTCATTTTTTTAATGGTCAAAATCCCTTTAATGTTTCTAGTTCTCGTTCAACATTCTTCCATACTTATTCAATCAACAAGTATTTAAGAAACTTGATCGAAAACAAGAAGCATCAGAGATATTTTAACAATTAAAGAACATGAGATGAATGAGTTACAAAATGCCCGAAATAGTGTAAGATGTTTTACAGATACAACACAATCGTTCCTATTATTATTTCCAAAAACAATTTAATAGATTATATGTTCAAAGAGGGATTAATGAAACAAAAATCGATATTATATATAATAAACTCAATTGTATTTTCTGTCACTATAATGTCCTATTGACATGTTCAGAGAAAAAAGATGAGAGATGTACAAAGAACCACAAAAAACATAATTTTAGTCTCAAACTCAAACTCAATAACAACAACAGAACCCTATACATATAGATTTCAAAATTTTACTAAGTATACCACCTAGACAACACAACAATAATATCAACAAATCAAAAACAACAACAAATAACAACAACATGAATATTATATCAGTCTAAACAACAACTAACATTAAACAACAATTAAAAAATAATCTATCAACAAAAATACAACAACATTAACAATAAAACTATAACATCAATCTCAATAAACTTATAACGTATTTATTTATACCAAAACAATATGTAACACCAATCTTAGTTTAAACAAAAACAACAAAATTACACCTCTAACGGGTCTAAAAAATAACAACGAGATTAAATCCTCTAAGGTCTCGGGGCTAAAAAACAACCAACAACAACAACAAACAACAATAACAACAACAACAACGACGACGACGACACCAACAACAACATTACTAACATGAATAGTGATTTTAGACATATCAGATCCGCAAAGAAGAAGATGAAGCGAACAAGAGTCCTAAACACATATCAACTTCGTATTTCCTTGTTTTTTCAGGAATTTGAGGATGATATGTGTTTAGGGTTCTCGTTGTTTAGAGCTCTTTGTTAGGGATCGTTAGGAGTTATTTTATTATATGTTTTTTAGGTGAGCTAAACTGAAGGCTACAAGTTAAGTTATATATCAGAGTAAAAAAATTTACCTCGGTGTTTAAACAAAATTAAGGTGAAAAGTGGCATTTAAAACCTAGATTTTATAAAAGAAATGAGATAATATATAACTTTGAAAAAATGGTGAATGGTAAAAAATTGAAGAGTAACATGTATTGTTTCATTTTTCAATTATTTACCATTCATCGTTGTATTTGTGTGTTTCAATATTCAAACAAGGACTTGTACTGGAAACAACAACAACACCTTGAAGATTTTTCTGTCTTGCAATCTATCTCAAAAAATGATGTGTACGAGTTTGGACCGGCTATATATGAGTTATGTTTAGGGTAAAACTTAATGAACGAATACTTTTATAGTAAAATCTATTATTTATCCCTAAGTTAATTAAGAAACCGAAGAAATAGATAATTTAATTTATAAATTAAAAAAAAAATGTACCACTTTTAAAGAAATAAAAACATAAACTACATATGATGGGATTCAAAGCATGTCCTGAATTATATTTTTTTCATCAGTTATACTCTTAAAATGAGGGAATATATGATATTTTAAATAAATAAAAAATACGGTGTGTCTTGGTATTACACCTCAATTTTTTATTCAAAGATATGAAATATTTGTTATAAAATGTATTATTTGTAATAGTGTCAATAAAACTATAAAAAAATAATAAAATTCTAAACTAGGAAATAGTAAAATAAGAAATAAAATAACTTTCATTAATTTTTGATTGATTTTTTAAAATAACACATTACAAATATATATATATATATATATATATATATATATATATATATATATATATATATATATATATATATATATATATATATATATATATATATATATATATATATATATATATATATATATATATATATATATATATATATATATATATATATATATATATATATATATATATATATAATTCTAAATATATCATAGTGGCACAATCTTAAATACTTAGGAAACTTCTAGAATGTAATATTAACTAAAAGTACTAATTGAAATATCTAACTAATACCTAATAAATAAATTTCCTATCAAATATCATCTTGAGAGTTTTGATATGGTTCTTTAGGTGAAGTGTTTCTTGATGCTTTTGGAGGATTGTTGGTGTCTGGTATCCTTTGAGATTTTGTAATTTGGGCTTAGTTTCTTTCATTAGGTGGAGCATTGTTTGGGTCTTTTCTTCCTCATCGTCCTTTTGAGATTTTGTAAATTTTGTGTTTAATGTATGTACTTTCCCATAAAAGCTTGGTACCTCTAGTGCATGTTACTTGATCCATTGAACTTAATGGTATTCTAGTAATATTGTTATATATATATATATATATATATATATATATATATATATATATATATATATATATATATATATATATATATATATATATATATATATATATATATATATATATATAAGTGTTTTCCTTTCCATATGTAAAACTTTGACAATATAAATGACTAAACCATTTGAGAATGCCGCTCCCCAAAATAGCTATGGTTGACTATGTACTCTGATTTCTAAACTATCACTTTCCGTTCATAGCAAGTAGATATATACATAGTAACTGAACTGCTTCATTCCATAGCCTCCAATATTTACTACTCAAAATCAATCAAGATCAACAAAGAATAATTTCACATATTAAAGATAAGATTGAATTAATACATATTAACTCCTTCCCAACTACTAAATAAATGTTCCGTATCGATTCCTACTTCTTTCCATTATATATAGACCACACTTTCATACTATTTTTCTCATCCTTTACTACCAAATATCACATTTGAGTACAATGGTTTCCAAAAATGCAATCCTCGTACTTGGCCTATTGGCCATGGTTGTTCTTATTTCATCAGAGGTGTCAGCTTGGGACTTAGCAGAGACTTCCACTAATACCAAAGAGGGTATGCTTGCTATACATATTTTATATTTAGTCTCTAAAATAAGAGACACATTTATTTCATTAAAATTTATTAAAATTTGTAATCTTTTTTTTCTGCAAGCCTCTATTAGACTATATTTTTTTTTCATGAGCATTTTAAGGATATTTTATAATGTTGGAGTTTTTTTCTTTCTTACTTATAGAAACAAATAGATATCTATACTCAAAATGAATTAGATTAAGATGAAATAAATGATGCCAAATATTTGTATTTGCAGAGGTTGTTGAAAAGTCAGATGAAATAAATGATGCCAAATATTATGGTGGAGGCTACGGTGGTTACCACAATGGCTATGGTGGTTACCACAATGGCTACGGTGGTTACCATGGCGGAGGTTACCACAATGGCTATGGTGGTTACCATGGTGGTGGTGGTTACCATGGTGGTTACGGTGGTTATCATGGTGGTGGAGGTGGTTATGGAGAAGGCTACGGTCATCATGGTGGTGGTTACAATGGTGGTGGAGGAGGTTACGGTCATGGTGGAGGTGGTTACAATGGTGGTGGAGGAGGTTACAGTCATGGTGGAGGTGGTTACAATGGTGGTGGTTTTGACGATCGTAACTGATTATATCATGATGCATGCAGGTAGTAAGTGTAATAAATTTCATGAAGTAAATAATGTTGGGGTTGAAGAAAAGAGGTATAGATAGACATCCTTTCTGGTTATGTATTATCTATCTCACGAGTCTATAGTATACATATTTTACGACTCTATAAATCAGTGTCTGTCATGTGTAATATATCAAATAAAGGGTTAGTTGTTGGAATTTTGTCTTTTGTGGCTGTTTTTCTGGTTTGTTTGGCATAACTGTGTAATATATCAAATATGGGTGTTCACGTTGCGGTTTAGGCGGTTTCAAAGTTTAAAATTATGTGATCCGCAAAAGAAAAAAACCTAAGATTTGGTTTGGTTTGGTTGAATTTTACAAATAAAACTGAATCAAACCAAATCAAACTAATTCAATTTGATTTGTTTCCGTTGATTCGATTTTTTACACATGTTTTATTGAGTCATAAATGACAACATAACTTTGTGTTTAGTCATTAATTCATAACCAAATAATAACAAAATTTATTATATTTAAACAACAACTTCCCATTTAATATATAAAAATTAGATTAGACAAAAATGAAATAATAAACATAAAACAATAACCTAAAACAATATATGAAACAAAAAATAAAGATGAGAGATTAGTGAAGATGAAAAAGAAAGAAAATAAGAGATGAGATATTAGAGAAGAAAATGTCCATTAAAATAAAATTGGATGAGAGAACAATAACATAAAAATGAGAAGATGAAAAAGAAAAAATATAGTAAAGTAGAAATTAGGGGGGAAAATGAGAGATGTACCTAACGAAGAACGCGTGATACTGCTAGAAAGATTTGAAAAGATTGAAACTGAAATCTTAAGCGTGAGGAAGAAAAAATCATTCATATAATTGTAAGACTAAGACATAATAGATTTAAGTTTGGGTTAGACGTGGGTTAAGTGAATTTTGGATCGTAACATAATGCAGTTTGATTCAGTTTGGTTTGATTTATAAAATAAAAACTGTAAATCGAACTGAACCATGCAGTTTTGTTTAAAAAAATGGTCCAAAGAGATATGTATCAAATACATTTTTTTACGATTTTCAATTTGATTTGATTCTATGATTTGTTATTGGACCGGCTCGGTATTGAATACCCCTATATCAAATAGTGGCTTTGTCTTTATATTGATGGATTTTTATTTGTTTTACTTTTATATTAATATATATGTGTCATTAAAAATATTAAAACATTATTCCTGTCTAAATTCAATTATTAAAAAAAAAATTGCAAAAAAATCATTTCATATTATTTCATTACCTCTTACTCCTCTTGATGGAAAGATTGTTCTTCCTTAAGAAAGATATTTTTCAATTGGCTTGAGGATAACCCGGTTAGAAAGGTAGCATCGAGTTTATAGACCTCATTTTAGGGTGATCATTGAATTGGAAATATAACTCTTATGAATATGTTTGAGAGACTTTTCATAATTTTTTGAATTCAGGATGAGAAAGTGAGTAAGATAGGTATGTGGGTTGAGGGGTCATTTTTTTTAGAATCTTAAATGAAGGAGACCTTTTTTTGTTCATGAGGATCCTATGATCGTTGAGTTTCTTTTTTCTGTTCTCCATTAGGTTCACCTTAGTGATGAGAGTTATAAGTGCGTCAGAATAAATTGTTCTTCAGATCTCAAATAAATGTGAAAAAGGTAGATCGTAAGAGTCTTTTGTTGGCTTAGAATTGGTTTCTTTGCGGTCACCACCGAATTCAACTTCACTCTTTGATTAGCTTCAGAATCTTATCATGCGCCTTAGTTAAATTTTCATGAGAAGTGCAGCGATTTTAGTTTTCATGAGAGGTCTCTTGTTTTGTTGATGATGAGCATATTTTTTTGAGCTTTAACTAAGTTCTTCGGATGTTCAAATTTTGGGTTATAGGCTTTTGTACTGAAGATTTTCTATCTCTTTGATTTTTATTGCTCATGTTTGTGATTGTTTTTTTTGTGTGCCGATTTTTGATTATTTCGCTTGTTCTCTAATGATTTTTTTTCACCTCTTGTGATTTTGTTGTTTTGGATTTTTTTCATTTTTTCATCTTTAATATATATATATATTATTCTAGAATTAAAATTAGTATTCTAAAATTAAAACACTAACATACATCTAAATAACTTAAAATATAATTTTAGTGAAAAATTAGAATATACTATTTTCATTATAAATTATATGATGTTTTTACCATCACTACAATAGAATATAGTTTTTTTAACGATTTTTCAATTCCCTTAAATATTAGGTCGAGGTAAAAACAATATATGTAACTTACTCTTTCGATTAGAGGTAACGGATAAAAAAGGTATTTTAGAGAAGCATTTCGATTTCCAATAATTGTATTTTTTTTAATTTTATTTAAAGAAAATAATACATATTTTCTCTTTTGGACAAGTAACATATGGAAAATTTATTTCAATAAGAGTCTTACTTTTATTTTTATTTTTAAATTAAAAAAAACATATATCCCGTCATATTTATTTTCATTCAATAGGAAATTTCTCGGTTGTACAAATAACCGATGGAAAATCTCAATTGGTGCTTCTAAATTATTTGATTTTTGTCGCACTCGTATCATATTTCTAAGAACCCTAAGAACATTTAAGTGCCTCCTCAATTACTTTTTTTTATTCAAGCGTTTTGTCAAACCAATTTTTTTGATAGATTACAATGCAGAAGGGGAGAAATTTGCAACAATGGATTTAATACCAAATACATTATTGTTGAGTGTCATATTTTGGTTGATAATTTTGGCCTTTAATGGGAAGCTTGCTTTGATCTTTACATGAAGTTTATCCGTAACGAATGCTCTTTGTCACTAGAGAAATGTTGGTTTTTTCTTCTTCATCATCTGAGAATTTCATATCACTGTTTTCATGCGATGTAAGCTTTCTTCTTTTTCTGAATTTTTTATTTGCTTTCTTGAATAAAAGACAATATGGTTTGATATGCTATTTCTTTCCCCAATTGTAGCATGTTGGAATGAATTGTTCTTTTCTTCATATTTTTATTGCTCTTGCTTTTTCTCATTCTTCATAAATCTTTTGAAGTTCTTTACTATGAGAGTCATGTCACCATCAGATTCAGATTCTTCAGCTTTAAGTGCTATATTTTTGTTTTTGTTTTCTCCTTCTTCGTCTATGGTAAGTCTTTTGAGTTCAATTTCATGTTCTTACAATTTATCAAAAAAAGTGTGTGTTTTCATAGTCGCCAAATTCTTATGGTCACAGATCGCAATGACTTTGGGTTTCCAACAACAGTTTAGGCATCTAAGAATTTTCATGAGTAATTCCTCATTTATGAATATTTTTCCCAGAGTTCTCATATGACTCACGATATGGGTGAATCGTGTTTGCATTTGACTTATGTTCTCTTCAGGTTTCATTCTGAAGAGTTCATATTCATGGGTTAATTTGTCCAACCTTGCCCTTTTTACCTCAGTAGTACCTTCATGGGTAATTTGGAGGATGTCACACATTTCTTTAAATGTTTCGTAGTGAGAAACTCACAAGAAACCATCAAGACTAAATGCGGTAGTGATGATATTATTTGCTTTCAAATTGTGTTGCACATTCTCTTTGTCCTCTTTAAACCAATCTTTTTTTATTTTTTTCTACTACAAAACCATCAACATTGTGTGTAGGGACAAATGGTTCTTCTTTCACAACCTTCTAAATATCACGATTTGTCCCTTCTATGAAAAATTCCATTTCTCTTTCCATAAATTGTATCCTTCTCCATTGAAGGATTGAAGTTTGTTTATTGAATAGCTTGAAGACATTTTCCTCCTGAGACGATTAGTCCTTAACATAAGTTAGACTCTGATGCAACCTGTTGTACAAGTGATTTCAAGCACAAGAGAGGGGGGGGGGGGGTGAATTGTGGTATTTAAATTCGTAATTTATTTTATCTTTTTCACGATTAAGATTGTATTAGTGATTTTGATTGAATGTGTTGCAGCGGAAATAATAAAAAGTAAACTGTGGAAATTAAAAGGATAAAGTTAAAGATATTTCCCTAGATATTTTTAGAGGTTTGGCCGAACATTTGTCTAGTCCTATCCCTATGAGAGCTTATTGAGAATTTGACTATAAAATTTTAGATTTTGAAGGTTATGCTCGCGAACCTTAATACAATTTTATCTTGATATTTTTTACAGACCAACCCCCAACCAATGACAACTTTTACTCAAGCTAAGATAATAAATCATTTAGAGATTTATGGCTTATCTCAATAACCAAAACAAATCATTTTCCGGAAAAACTTAAGAAACCAACCACATAGATTTTATGATGGGTTTATCACATGGACCAAACTGGATCTCTTAAAAGTATCACACTCTTAAGAATTTAAACGACCAACACGATTACTCATAATAATTTTTTCCTCACAACCAAAGCTTCACTTACAAGCACTAAGGAACTATAAAGTGAAAAGAAATATATATATATATATATATATATATATATATATATATATATATATATATATATATATATATATATATATATATATATATATATATATATATATATATATATATATATATATATATATATATATATATATATATATATATAGAGAGAGAGAGAGAGAGAGAGAGAGAGAGAGAGAGAGAGAGAGAGAGAGAGAGAGAGAGAGAGAGAGAGAGAGAGAGAGAGAGAGAGAGAGAGAGAGAGAGAGAGAGAGAGAGAGAGAGAGAAATTAGAGACATAAATTTCAAAGAAATAGTAAAACATTGGAAACTGGTGTGGTTTGAAGAGGATGAGTGTCTCCCTTTTATAGTAGTTGTAAAAACAAAAAATGTAAATAATCCATGGACCAAACTAATGAGACAATTGATTGGCACAAAGCTCCAATCGATTGGTCAGTTCATTTTTAAGCGATTAGCAATCCCAAATAGGAAAGTTTGGATATAGAGTTGTTCCAAGTCATTTATGTTTTGTCCTTATTATTTAGGTAATTGATTATAACTCTTCCAATTAATTGGCTTGATTCTCCAATCGACTGGATGGGCCAAAAAGATTTTCCAATCGATTGGCACAACATACCAATCGATTGGTTAGTTCAAAAATTAGTTTCAAAAGGTTTGGACGACCTTTTTAATCACTTGGATTTGGCTGAGATGATAATTTTCAAGAGAAAACATTTGAAAAAAATATTTTTGATATGTGTATATGTGTGAGTTATCTTAAAACTTCTAAGCTACTTCCTTACTTTTACAATCTCAGGTCACTCAGACAGACAGATATAGACGACTTGACGAGTTTTCACACTTTATCTAAGGCTTCAAGATTCTTTGTTGGATTGCTTCTGATTATATAAGAATTTTTATCTTGAATCTCTTTTTGTTGATGAGGCATGAAATGTTTCTTTGGATAGATCTCCATAATCAAGGTTGAAAGCTATTGACACAAACTTTAATCATTATTGTCATCATCAAAACATCAGATAGAGCTTCAGTGGCATTTTCAACTTTATACCTGTAAGCACATAGATTCACACACATGCAAGTTAAAGTTTTTTTTTTATGTAATGAAGCTGACATAAGATAACTTTTCTACTTCCTCGTTAATAGCGACCCTCTTTTCCTCTCCAACTTTTCTCTTCCTCTGCGCCAATTGTTTGGCATATTTGTTCATGGAGAGGCGATTACTCACCAATTTAGTGTCTATCTGTGGCATATCATAAGGGGGACAGGAAAATAAGTCGACATTTTTAATAAGTCGGTCGACTAGCTCACGTTCTTCTTCCTCGGTAAGCGAATTATTTATTTTTGTCACTTGATGGACTGAAGGGCCTAGTCGAACCTCCATTAAATCCTTCATGGGTGCGAGTCTTTCAATGTCAACACCCAACATGGGATCCCAACAATCGAGGGCTGCATTTGGGACTTCAGGGAGGGGGTGCCCACATGGGAAATCTCTTCCCTCTTTATCTTTATTCTATTCTGATAACATTCTTAAGCGAGCTATCGGTGTGTCGCACCTCGAAAAATGAGAATACGACCTAGCGAAGCGCAATCGCACGCTCACATGATGGACTGAACAGAGTCGCCACCGAACTTTATTTATTCCTAAAAAGGAAAGGGGAAATATCGATAAAACCCAAGAAACAACGACAATGATTATGATCGTCGTAACCGATATCAAGGTTCAGGAGTCGATTACGCAAGGGGAAGGTATTAGCACCCCTTATGCCCGTTGTACTCAATAAGAACCATTAGGTTAATTGTGCGCGTCAGTGTTAGCTTGAAATGTTAGGCTTCTCAAGTTATTATGAGGGAAAGAATAATAGGACCAAAAGAAAAGAGAAGATGTTTTTGGATTTTTTACAACGAATGGGATTAAACCTAAGTTTTTTATTAATGAGCCTGACAAGATTTCGCAATCCTGCTCCTACGTATCTCAATAGAGAACTCAAGGCACACGTAGTTCTGGGTAGAAAATTCTTGTTTGTTGGTCGATTTTATCAAAAGTTATCTTGTATTAATCAATGAGAAATATTATTTTACCCAAAACAGATGAGGAGCAGACGTATACCACACATCAAATGGATTTATAAATCATCATTCGAAAAAACGTCACTTATCTCAACTCAACAATTATGGCCAAAGCATTGCTTTACATCACCTTAAGACAAGATGTCTTTCGTTTATGAAAAGGTTTTAAAGACCGCACGGCGGCGGAAAAGAGGGGTTTGATTGGTTGAATGTATTTTTGGGTTTGAAAGACGAATATTTATGACTTGCAAGTTCTTACAACTTGGGTCTAATACTCGGGACTACGTCTGGACCTTTCACCCAGGTAATCTTTTTCTTTAAATTTTATTGAGAAAAGACGTTTGAGTATTTACAAATATTTTGAAGAGAAGACGAATACATATGGCTTACAAGCTCTTACAACTTGGGCCTAATATTCGGGATTACGACTGGATATTCCATCCAGGGTAATCTTTTTCTTCAAATTTTATTTAAGCAAAGAAATTTGAATATTTACAAGTGTTTTGGAAAGAAGATGAATACTTATGACCTGCAAGCTCTTACAACCTGGGTCTAATATTCAGGATTACGATTGTATATTTCATCCAGGTAATCTTTTCTTCTAACTTACTTATGAGAATGGTTTGAATATTGAGGTGTTTTAAAGAGAAGACGAATACTTATGGCTTGCAAGCTCTTACAACTTGGGCCTAATATTCGGGACTACTACTGGATATTTCATCCAGGGTAATCTTTTTCTTCAGATTCTCTTATGAAATGGTTTGAAGTGATTTGAGGATAATTGAAATGCAGACAAGTAAATGTGAGCACGCAAAAAGAACAAAGCTCATTGTAAGAAGGCATAAGAGTAAGCCACGAGACTGAATGTTAACCAAAACCGAGAGCAAACTGAATTTTGCTCTAAACTAACTTAAAGTAGACTCATGTATGAATCACTATATAAGACGCCGAGAAACATAATTTATGCGTTCGAACGATTTTCGAAAGTTAAATTGAATTTTAACTTTGAGATCGCAACACAATGAAATTAAACAATAGCAACCCGGTATATGATTTGTTTTGCAAATCAAAACTTATAAAATAAAAATGCATCACCAACACAAACTATTTACAACAACACAAAAATAATTACAAATAAAAAAATGATTAATAAATTTAATTTAAAGAATGAATAGTATAATCTTAACCAATTTTCATAATAACAATAATAACATATAATAATCTAAAAGTGAGAATAGAAATAAATAAACAAGTTTGTGAAAAACAAAACTATATATATATATATATATATATATATATATATATATATATATATATATATATATATATATATATATATATATATATATATATATATATATATATATATATATATATATATATATATATATATATATATATATATATATATATATATATATATATATATATATCAAATATTTGAAACTAAACTAATATTAATAAAACTTAATAAAACAAAAATAAATATATACAAACTCAAAAAAAGTCTAACAGTATATAAAAAACTCAAAAAACAGAAAGTATATGTATATACCAAATTTGAAATTAAAACTAAATATATATATCCCTAAAACAGAACGTTTTATATATATATATAAAACTTCCAACTCAAAATAAATATATATATATATATATATATATATATATATATATATATATATATATATATATATATATATATATATATATATATATATATATATATATATATATATATATATATATATATATATATATATATATATTGTTATTTTGAGTTGGAAGTTTTATATAATCATATGAGGATATATTAAAATAACAACTAATTATATATAAAAAGCTTGAAACAATAATAAATTTATAAATAAAAAGAAATCTAAACAAAATTCATATGAGGATCTCAACAATCAATATATCAAATTCAAAATGAAAGTGGGTTTGTGTGAGTACAGAGGGAGTATTGGTTTGAAATGAAGAAAAAAGGTTAGAGATGGAATATGTGTTGTTTGAGGAGGCATGAAAAAGTGATCAAATGTGGAAAGTGAAGATAGGATTTTAGAGTTTCTCTTTTTCAAAGTTCTATTGTTGCAATCCATAGACAATAATATGTTTTTTCTTTTGAAACAAATGGATCTCGTCTCTATATGCGCCGCGTGTGGATTTCTTCCGGTCTCCTTCCTTATACATTGACTTATATAGCGGTAACACTAGGTTTTAATAATTTTTCAAAATACCAATATTACCCTTTTGGATAATTACAAGATAAAAATAAATTAAAAACTAATTAATCCACATAGAATTAAACACTTAAAATTAATCAAAATAATATCGAAATAAAATCACATTTAATCCTATTTATTTTTTATGAACACGTTGATAAAGAGATAAAAATAAATGGACTCAAAGTCAATAAAAATCGGGCGTAAAAGTGCTCAAAAAATTAAACTAAATGCACCAAAATGATCAGTGCGGAATAAACTTATTGGAAAAATACAGCGTTTCTTTTAATTTTGAAATAAATTTTGACCGGTTAAACAGGCTCGAGATGATCAAAAAATGGCCGAAAAATTAGCTGAAAAATAAATCGAGCATACTAGATTAAACTACGCGAAACGTAGATTAATAAAGCTGATGTCTGGAAGCTTGATTTTAAAAAATTTCGTCCACTGATTTGACGCACATCCGTCGATTAATTCAACCGGTTTGCCTGTAGATCTAAAAAAATTATTTCGACTGATATTCTAGGCACTATGCAGTATGTAATGCATGTTATGATATGTAAAGATGCAACGACTATGACGAATGTGTTAAATTGGTGATTCAGGGTCAAAATTGGGGTGTGACAGTTGCCCCTATTTAAGTATCTTCAACTAGAGAATATGAAGTAGGAAACTCTTCATATGATCATAGTGGAAGATAATTAAATACTAAGAAGACTCGGATTTTGACCATGCATGCACATGGCATGATATGATATGTTATGCATGGGTGCGAGACTCTTTTTTTTATGATGATTTTAATCTGCTATAGATATGATGAACTCTAGCAAAAAAATTATGATGGATGATGGACAGACTTGTGGGGAATGATGGAAATATAGGGTAAAGGTGGCCCACGGAAAACAAAAAATGAGGATAGAAATTCACTGGGGATAACAATCCTACTGGAGGAAAGACAAATGGGGAATATGCAAAGAGATTTTAACAACAGGTTCATACATGACCTGACAACACCAGAATATTCAAGGAATTTTCAACAACAAGTTCAAACATGACCTGACAACACTTGATTATTCAAAGAGTGCTTAATTAACATGTTCAAACATGACCTGATAGAATTGGGGAACATATAAAGAACGTTTGAATAACAAGTTCAAACATGACCTAATGAGATCTTGAACATCAAGGAAAGTTTAGTCAACAGGTTCATACATGACTTGACAATATTGGCAAAAAAATCAAAGAATTCCATCAATAGGTTCATACATGACCTGACCATTAGAATATTCAAAGAGTTCCAATAACAAGTTCAAACATGACCTGACAATGCTGAGGGATATCAAAAGGTTCCATAAACAGGTCCAAACATGACCTGGAATACTAGAAAATATACAAAGAAATTTTCAACAAGCTCATACATGACCTGCCAGCATTGGAAAATTCAAAGTGTTTCAACAATAGATTCAGACATGACCTGACAATACTAGAAAATCAAGGAAATTTTAATCAATAGGTTCATACATGACCTCAACATTAGGATATTTAAAGAAAGTTTCATCCATAGGTTCATACATGACCTAACAATACTTGGAAAATCAAAGTGAGTTTTATCAACAGGTTCATGTATGAGCTGACGACACTGGAAAATTCAAAGAAAGTATATCCATAGGTTCATGCATGACCTGACAATTCTGGAGGTTTCACAAAGATTCTAACAACAGGTTCATACGTGACCTGAAACCACTAGAAAACCCAAATAAAACTTCAACAACAGGTTCGTACACGACTTAAAAATGTTGGAAAACCTATCAAGCGAGTTTCATCAACAGGTTCATACATGACCTGACACTTTAGAATACATCTGACAGTTTTGGAGATTTCTCACATGAAATTCATCCGATCAAAGATTTTGGAGATTCCTAACAGGGAATTTATGCAAAACAAAGATAAACAGGAGTCTTCTTATAAGTAGATCATCCACGCGAAAGGCTATGATGATTCTTTACAAAGAAATCAAACAAAACCAACATCATTGGAGTTTTCTAACACAAAAACCTCCAAGATTCTGGAAATTCCTCAAGATGATGAGTCATACATGACTTTCACGGAACCATCAGGAAAGAATGGGTAATCAAACTCTCTGTATGTGGCAACAACCATTGGACCTTGACCATAAGCAATGGATTACAACCAGCTTTTAACGGATAGGTGCCAATAACAATTGGACTTTGACCGTAAGCAATGGATTATAACCAACTTTTAACGGGTAGGTGCCAGCAACAATTGGACTTTGATCGTAAGCAATGGATTACAACCAACTTTTAACGGATTTTGCCAACAACAATTGGACTTTGACCGTAAGCAATGGATTACAACCAGCTTTTAACGGACTGGTGCCAACAACAATTGGACTTTGACCGTAAGCAATGGATTACAACCAACTTTTAATTGGTAGGTGCCAGCAACAATTGGACTTTGACCGTAAGCAATGGATTACAACCAACTTTTAACGGATTTTGCCAACAACAATTGGACTTTGACCGTAAGCAATGGATTATAACCAGCTTTTAATGGACTGGTGCCAACAACAATTGGACTTTGACCGTAAGCAATGGAATATAACCAGCTTTTAACGGATTTTGCTAACAACAATTGGACTTTGACCATAAGCAATGGATTACAACCAACTTTTAACGGATAGGTGCCAACAACAATTGGACTTTGACCGTAAGCAATTGATTACAACCAACTTTTAATGGATTTTGCCAACAACAATTGGACTTTGACAGTAAGCAATGGATTACAACCAACTTTTAACGAACTGGTGCCAACAATAATTGGACTTTGACCGTAAGCAATGGATTATAACCAGCTTTTAACAGATTTTGCCAACAACAATTGGACTTTGATTGTAAGCTTTAGTAAATAATTACTGGCTACAACGGAGTTTGCCAGCAACAACTGGACTTGAAATGATGTTGGTGACAACCAAACTTTAGATACCAATCACGATTATATTTACAAACAGAGTGACAGTGATGTCAACGACAATTGGGTTTAAAATTAGTTCTAGCAACAATTGAGCTTGGAATAATGCCTAGTGACAATTGAATTTTAGGAGACACCAATAATTATGAAATAATGCTAGGGAATGGCATAGGGGTTCTGGAAGTGCGTCAGAACACAAATGAAATATCTGGGAATTCATTAGAGAGCATAAGAATTACAAGTGATATTATGAAAATACATCAGAATACAGACACATCTGGTAATACATCGAGGAAATTCTGGAAATACATCAGAATACTAGACAGACATATTCGAGAATACATCAGATAGGTGGGGAAACACTTGGAAATACATCAGATAAGTTATGGAAATACATCAATAAATGAAGGAGTAGTCCGGAAATTCATCGGATAATCCCCAAAAGGAAATGAACCTCATGGACAAAATTGCCAACTGAGTTGGACTTGAAAATGACTGTGAAAACCGGATGATGGTTTAAGGGCACCAAAGAAAAACTGGAATTAGAGGTCAAAGGATATAGGATCAACAACAAGACTCAGGTCAATGCAAAATGAGCACGAAGTACATTTCAGCTATGCATGATTTGAATTTCTTTTTATGCATGATATATGAATGATCATGATATGAAAATGCTGACACTTGAGTGGACTGGGAGTTTGTAAAGGCTTTTTATGGAAGTCGTGATTCCTTAATACCAAGAACTCAACCAAATATTATATGTTGTCAAAGGAGAATTATATCAAGCTTGACATCCACAACTTAGCCAAATGGATCCTTTCGGAGGATTAATGAGTCGTGCTAGCATAATTTTCAGGCACTCATCTTAAACTCAATAGTTGTTGACGTATGGAAGAATTTGTTTGAGCAATTTGAAAGCATGAAGAAAGAGATTCTTCCCCTCTGTGGCTCATCTTGCCCTAATCTGCTGGGTCTTTGGAAATGTTCACCTTGATAGTGAGTTTGAAACAACTTGACATGAGACGATCTCAAGATGGCTTGCCCCAATGTTTGTATACCACAATGATTTAAACCTGATTAACCAAAACCTGGAATGGTAGACTTCTGATTGACTGTCTTTGGATAGTTGGACTCAATGAGCTTTTGAGGTCGCTTGCCCCGGTCTGAGTCTTGAATAAAATTACTCTTGGATAACTCAACCCTTAGGGTGATTGTCTTGGATTGACTGATACTCAAAGTGATTTTGCCCTGATTGGACTTCTTTCACTTTATCAAGTTCCTCAACTGTATATTATTGGAATTTCTTTGATGCTAAGTGTTGACTCGCAAATAAGATTGTTCATTCAAAAATGGTAATTTAATGCAATGCTTATACACAAATTTGAAATCAAAATTTATTGATATGAACGGGTGAAATACAATGAACGGGTCACTGATAAGAACATAATGATGATCTAGTCATTCATAGTACACATATTAGTGTGATCAAATGATTAACAAAAATCGTTTGGAGTCAGGTTAACACAACTTTGTTGTAGTATGCTTTCATAATAAACCATGCCTCAATTAGGTCTTTTAAGGGTTGTAATTTGGCCTGGTTCACGTTTTTTTAAAACAAAAGGATATAAGGCTCAACTTTAATTTTAACCCACCCCTTCTTCTTGATGATCTACAATTCCTACATTCAGTTAATTCAAGAGGGTTCGAAGGTGTGATAAGGATTCAAGACGAATTTCCTTGAAATGGCGGTCACCTTATTTTGCTTTGTTTTGTTGAGGATTTGAGAACCTCTTTTTTTGTTTTTCTTTATCCCAAATTTTTCCTGGACCGCTTCTTTGAAGCTTTCGGTCCACCAGGGTGCCCTAACTTTTGCCTAAGTCATTTTGTGGTATTTGACTTAGCGGCCTTTTTTCTGTTTTTTTAAAGGTGTTGACTTCCACATTATTGGTGGATGAGGATCAACAAACACTAATTTTAGATTTTCTCAACTTCTTCGACACTTTAACATGTGCGTGAAGGATAACATGTGGTTGAACCTAATTGAAGGGTGTAAATATGGACGAATTCTTTTGAAAGATCGAATGCACGGTCAAACTATCTGAACACAACTACCCTGCCCCAGGTTAAGATTAAAGGTTTTAGATCCAAAAGAAACACCAACTTCTAGGCTCAAAGTGGTTGACTAGGGATTAACTCCTTATCTCTTCAGTGTTTGGGGATTTTAAACAATGCCTTACATCATCGACATGGTTTTCTTCAAAAGCATACCACAACAATTTCAGGTGTTTCGTTTTCATCATTCTCCTTCCAATCTTTGTTAACACAATGGTTTTATAAACAAAAGTGAATGAGAGAAGTATTTTTTTTTAACATAAATGAAAAATGAGTGAATACGAATGGATTAATTCAAAAGATGTATAAACATTTCATTAATCTTACCAATTCAAAGAAAACAATAATGCTTAAAAGCAACTAACAATCAACATGCAAGGAAATTACAAAAGAAATGCTAAAACAACCAAATGATTGCCAGCTTTAGGGAATTGACTTCTTCAAACTTGATCCATTAACTTAGGGGGACACCTCTTGAGATCTTTGCACTTATCTGACCGATAGGTTAACGTTTACCACCAAGCTTCCTTCTTGAAAGGCTATGTACCTATTGTCAATCAACTATTGTACTTTGGCTTTGAAAGCGTTACAGTCTTCAGTTGAATGCCCTTATGATCCGGCATGATATCCACATTTCACATTTGGGTCATACCCAGGTGGGTAAGATTGTGAAACCAGCTTGAGAGACTTGGGAACCACCAACGATTTCTGAATTAGAGGTTGTAGAAGTTGGCTATATGTCATGAGGATTGGATGAAGAGGAACATTTCTTCTTTCCAAGTTATTTTGAGGCCTAGGCTGATTTTGACGCTGATTCTGATATCTCGGGCCTTGGGCTTGTTAGTTTGGATGAGGAGCAAACCAAGATTGTTGGCAATGAAGACAAAAACGTAATGGTTGCTGGTATGGCACTTTGGGCATTGCTAACTGCTCATTTTCAGCCACTTGAAAGTTAGAATCAACAAGTTTTTTGACATTGGCACGACGATCTTCAAATTCTTTATCTTCAATCTCATCATTGGACGCCGCCCTCTTGGATCCATTACTCGCTTCTCCTTTGCTTCCGTTGGCATAGGCCGTGACATTAGAAACCCAAGGTGATATCTCAATTCTCTTATCGGGAAACGATGATATCTCGTTATCCACCTCCCTGACTTCTTCCTTGTGGTGCAAAACCTTGAGGGGTTTCTGAGGTCCTTTGCCTTTCTCGCTACTTGGCCCAGAAATCAAGATGTGTGTACCTGAGCTTTCCTCCTTGAGTGTTTTTGACCTTATATTAATCAATCTTTGTAGCTTGAACTTAAAACTCTGGAATTCCTCGATGGAGTGCCCCATTGTTCCAGTGTGGTACCCGCACTTGACCTCCGGAATCGGGTCGTTGTGATTTTTGTTCCCCTTGTTCTGATTCTGATTTTTGTTCTGAACCTGACTTCGGTGATTTTGAGGAGGAATATCCAGAGTGTTGGTGTAAGCCCTAGAGGTTCCCATAGTCATCCTTAATATCAATCATCCATTTTGGTGGATTATGGTTTACACCTTATAAACACCCAAGTTCCATTGATATTAAGGATATACGAGAATGAATCAACCGTGAATCAAGGGTTTGTTGCAAGTTACGAGCATGGAGTCTCGGTTAAGAACCACCCAAAGGGAGTGTACTATGGTTAAACCTGACAATCATGTTCTAAAAGAGGTTCCCATAGTCATCATCCCATCTTTCGGATATTATCGGATAAACGACTACTCGTATTCCAAAAATATTCTCAAGAGAGACTCTTATGAGGGTAGTATCGCGTAACAATCGTATCAAATCTTACACTTGAACGACTTTCGCACTACATCCTAAGAATAGGCCAAGATGGGCTTGGTAAACTAAGGCCCTTGGCTTCTAAGGTCTATATTGGAAAGAGTAATGCCTAACCACGACTACTCGTGTGACATTATTGATCCCAACAAGACCTCCACCAAGTGAATGGGCTTGCAAGTCAACTTACTAAGGAATAACTCCACACAAGTCAACAAGACTAGGCCATTCTCCTATCATAAGTGCACTCGAGTTCGGGTATAGAACTCATCTCACAAGAGACCACCAAGCACACAAGCAATTGATATATATCAAGCAATTCATACATTACAAACAATACAGTCATCCCAAATTTGCACAAAAAATATGTCACAAGTAAATATAAACATACAATACAACAAAAGGCAAAAAGTAGGCTAGACCCACTAGGAAATGATAGTCCCCAGCAGAGTCGCCACTTTTCTGTAGCGGGGTATTCTGTACCTTTAGATTTATTGACTAAATCAAAAGTAAATCATACAATTCGAGTCGCCACCACACTTCTATTTATCCAAAGGAAAGGTTAGAAAGCGAACAAAAACCGAGAAGTTTTATCAAATCAAAAACTAAGAAAAATGTCAGAGATCTGGGTAAGGGGGTTGGTTATGCAATGGGAAGGTTGTAAGCACCCAAAACATCCTTAGTACTCTAAGGGAGCCCTTTTTGCAAATGTTGTATGGTAGGTTGGTATTTGTGAAAATATTTGTGCAAACATGATTGGGGAGATGAGAAAAGAATATACAAATTATTTAAAATTTTATTATTTGAATGGATAAACCCATTGCCTACGTACCATCACAAAGGTAGGATCAAAAACTCGTAGTTTGGGGTAAAAATCTCAAAATATGGGTGAATTGATTTGGTCAAATGCCTTAAGGTCTTTTGTTATCAAAGGGAGAAAACTCAACCTAAACCAACAATCCACAATGTGAGGAGAGCTTTAACATACTAGTGAGGGATCGACCCTATAATAAGTATGGAAGACTTATAGTCCAATCACTAAGGATAATGTGAGGTTTACATCAACCACTATGATAACTCAAACCTATGGCTAATGTTTATGAAAAAGATTTTAACAAAGGTGGCCATTGGAACCACAAAAGCAAAGTTGAGTGAGTTGTATTTACCAATTAGAAGTATTCACAAAATGAAGTCAAAGTTGACTTAAGATTCAATTCAAAATAAGTATTAATGTAAAGAGTTTGAAAAATCAAAGGCATATGGCCTAGGTTTCTAGTTTTGAAAACAATGTCAATGTTTGCACAAAATGAGTTTGGCTTGGGTTAGAGTGGAAAGAAGAAGAGAAGGGCTAGTCCTAAACATGCAAAGATGAGAGAAGAGATAAAACCCTTGGAGTTCCTTTCTTGAGATCATAAAGATGATCCAAGATGCTCCTTTCCTTTGGACTTAGCAAGCAATAAGCAATTAACTCAAGCAATCAAGCAAATATTCAATCAAGCTCCTAGGATCTCCATTTGGCTTTTCTTTCTCTTAACTTGGATGCTCATGACAATGGTCCTTCTAACTATCTCAAGTTTGGAATCCCTATCACACAAGAACAAACAATCAAAAAGTTCACAATGAAATAAGAGGAATGGACAAAGAGATTTTAGATTAGGGGTCCTTTCAAGTCAACTTCAAGATTAAGCATTCTAAAGGCATGATGCCTAGTTTCTCTTCAACAAATTTAGCATTCTAAAGGCATGAGGCCTAGTTGCTCTTGAACTCCATTAAGCATAGGTAAGGTCCTAATTCTATGTCCTTTCTCCTTTTTGCATTGGGTCCACACAAACAAAGGCAAAACAAGCACAAGGCAATAGTATATTTACACAATAATGTGCTCAAGTGAGAAAAAGGCAAATGGCATAAACATAAACATGAGCTCATGTGAGCAAAGGAAAAAGGCAATATGAATAAATGAGCAAGAAATTAAATTGCATTAAAGTAAATTGCAAGAATTAAATGTTTGAATTAAAATTTAGTAATTAGTAGTTAGTGTTAATGTGCCATATGTAGCGGGGTATTCGTTACCATTAGAGATATTGACTAAATCCAAGGTAAATTATACAAGTTGAGTCGCCACCGCACTTCTATTTATCCAAAGGAATGGTTAGAAAGCGAACAAAAACCTAAAAGTTTTATCGAATCCAAAACTAGTAAAAATGTCAGAGATCTGGGTAAGGGGATTGGTTATGCAATGGGAAGGTGTTAGGCACCCAAAGCATCCTAGGTACTCCTAGGGAGCCCTTTTCACATTTGTTGCAAAGGTTGTTGTTTTTGTGAAAATTATTTGTGCAAACATGATTGAAGGGATGAGAAAAGCGTGTATGTTTATCTAATGTACTACTTGCTAAAAGAAGGGTCAAAAGAAAATGACTCGCACGGATGTCGCATCCACTGCATACGTATCTCATCTGAATCTGAGAATCAGAGTCTTCGTAGCTCGGCTACCTATGGGTTAAGGGGAAGTGTGCTCGGTAAGACATCGCATCTTATGCCTACGTATCTCATCTGGGATGAGAATCAGAGCGAAACGTAGTTCGACTAACTACGGGGTAAGGGTTGAACGACGTTACTATGCAATCTACCGGATGCTCGACCTTTGGAGACTTACTCGCCTGTAGTAGAAGGAGTAAACGTGTTCTTAGAAGAAGAAAAATCAATGAGTTAGGGTGTTTTAGGGATGCTCATGCAAAAAGGCAGTCCTAGATGAAGGAACCGCGCTACCTTAATTGACATGCCACGAGTGGCTATACGAAACCTAAGAAATCAGTAACATGCGGGAAAAGTAAAGGGATCGAGAGATCTACCGTACGGATAAAGATCCGAAGTAACAACAATTAGATAAATAAGAAACCCAAAGACTCTTCCAAGGTAAACACCATCAAAGAAAGCGAGTCAGTACAGGTAATCGGAATAGACCTCCTGGTGGTACCCCACAAATAAAGTGGAACCCCAAGCAAGCTATCCCTGCAAGAGTATGTGAACCCTCACAAAAACTCAACAAACAGGTTAGAGTAATATGACAGAATTAAGAGAAAACAATCCCATAACAAACACAAAACAGGTTAGAGCAAACAGGAAAAACAACTATTGTCACGATCGCTACTGCATCGCCTAGCGAAAGCTTAGCGAAGCTTCGCTGCAGGCTTGCCTAGCGAAGGTGCTAGCGAGCACCTGCGGGTTCTAGATTTCCCATTGATAACAGTACGATTTTAGGGACTCCAAACCCTATGGCATCCATCTCAGAAATTAAGTGATCAAAACATTCAAGGTATTGTTTAAACATTCATGCATATCTAAACCCGTGGGCAAAAACTGAACGATACCTCACACATTCAGAGTATTCAAATTAAAAGCATAGAGTAATGGGGATAAGGGCAAACCTGATTGGAGAGACCAAAGAAACTCGAAAGGCACGGTTGGGTTTGCAAAGCAATGTTAGGGTTTGCGTGAGGCGGAGGTGAAGTGTGTGAGTCAGAGTGAACTTCTCAGAGCTTCCTGGAGGTTGCTACAGATTAGTTCGTAGGTTTCCCTTCCTCTTCTTTTCTCTCTCTTTTTCTCCAGGGTTTGTAATAGTCTCCAGCCTGTCTTTTTTCTCAAATGAAGCTCTAGTATTTATAGCCTAATATTGGTGACTTGGTGGGCTCAGAATCAAGCCCAAAATTTTCTGTTATTTTCCAAAATGCGCGCGCTTCACCTAGCGAAGGATCTGCTCGCTTAGCGAGCATGTCAGTTCCTTTCGCTAAGCAAACCATTCTGCTCGCCTAGCGAGCATGACAGCTCATAGACAGTTTTTGCTCTTTCCATATTAGTGTTTGAATGATGAATAGACCCCATTGGAACCTGTTGGAAGTAATTCAAGTCTTTCTCTTGTATTGACTGATTGTAAGACCCCAATTTTGATCCTAAGATCCCTCATGGCATCATAACATTGCATTTGCATTGCCTCAAGGATCTTTAGCATCTTGGTTCCCTTTGCCTTTGGGTGGGACTCCTTGTGATTGGTTTGAGATCACCAAGCATGCTTGAATTATACATCATTGTTTCTCTTACTTTTGTTTACTAACCAAAAACACAAAAATGTGTCACTAACATCTTTTGTTTGAAGCTTGAGTATCATCCAAGACACTTTGTGGGTTCTATTTAGATGATCAGTCAACACAAGGGAATGGCTTGAGATACTTCCAACAGGTTCAAATGGGGTCTATTCGTCAGTCAAAACGTTAATCTTGAAGGAGCAAAAGTTTGTTCATGAGTTGTCATGCTCGCTAGGCGAGCAGAATGGGTCGCTTAGCGAGTCCCAAGAAAAGCCACCATAATCATCTATGCTCAGAGGAATTTCTTGAACTGTCATGCTCACAGGTCCACAAAAATAAAAATAAATTAAAAAATAAAATAAAATAAAATAAAAATATAACAGAAAAATTTTGGACTTGGGCCTCTCTCATTTGAGCTCACAGGTCCACAAAAATCAGGTTATAAATTCAGAGTTTCAGTGAAACAAAAAAGAGATTCTATTCCTATTACCCTGGCAAGGAAAAAGATAGTGAGAGAATAGCTAACAGAGTTCAGAGCAACCTCCAGAGACTGAAGGGAACTCATCGGCGAAGAACCAATTCCCTCTCACATAAACCCTCAGATTGCTTTGCAAACCCAACCGGGCAATTCAATTTCATTCGATCTCTCCAGTCAGGTTTGCCTTATTCCCATTACTTTATGCTTTTAATTTGAATGCTCTGAATGTATGAGGTATTATGGGTGAATTTGATACCCTTTTGATGCATGTGTTTGACAAGAGGTTTAGGCCTCCTACCCTTGGTTGCTTTTTGTGAGCTTTTTGTGAATTTTAATGACATGATTCATGTGGTTACATTTTGATTTGGGGGCAACTCTTGATTACCCTATCTTGTTTCTCTAACCTGTTTGTTGAGTTTTGTTTTGTGAAGGCTCATATGACTCTTGCAGAGATGGCTTGCCTGGTGTTCCACTTTATTTGTGGGATACCACCTGGAGGTTTATTCCGATTACTTGTACTGACTCACTTTCTTTGTGGTGTTTAGCTTGGAAGAGTCTTTGGGTTTCTTATTTATCTAATTGCTGTTACTTCGGATCTTTATCCGTACGGTAGATCTCTCGATCCCTTTACTTTTCCCGTATGTTACCGATTTCTTAGGTTTCGTATAGCCTCTCGTGGCATGTCATTTAAGGTAGCGCGATTCCTTCATTTAGGACTGCCTTTTTGCATGAGCATCCCTAAACACCCCAAACTCATTGATTTTTCTTCTCCTAAGAACACATTATCTCCTTCTACTACAGGCGATTAAGTCTCCAAAGGTCGAGCATCCGGTAGATTGCGTAGTAACGTCGTTCACCCCAAAACACAACCCTTACCCCATAGGTGGTCGAACTACGTTTTGCTCTGATTTTCATCCCAGATGAGATACGTAGGCATAAGATGCGATGTCTTACCGAGCACACTCCTCTTTAACCCATAGGTAGCCGAGCTACGAAGACTCTGATTCTCAGATTCAGATGAGATACGTATGCAGTGGATGCGACATCCGTGCGAGTCATTTTCTTTTGACCCTTCTTTTAGTAAGTAGTACATTAGATAAACATACACGCTTTTCTCATCCCTTCAATCATATTTGCACAAATAAATTTTCAAAAAAAAAACAACAACCTTTGCAACAAATGTGAAAAGGGCTCCCTAGGAGTACCTAGGATGCTTTGGGTGCCTAATACCTTCCCATTGCATAACCAACCCCCTTACCCAGATCTCTGACATTTTTACTACTTTTTGATTCGATAAAACTTTTAGGTTTTTGTTCGCTTTCTAACCATTCCTTTGGATAAATAGAAGTGCAGTGACGACTCGACTTGTATGATTTACCTTGGATTTAGTCAATATCTCTAATGGTAACGAATACCCAGCTACAGAAAAATGGCGACTCTGCTGGGGAATGATAAATCCTAGTGGGCTTTGCCTACTTTTCATATTTGTTGTATTGTATTGTATATTTTTTTTTTGTGACATATTTTTGTGCAATTTGGGATTACTGTATTGTATGAAATGATTGAATTGTTTGAATATTAATTCCTTGTATGCTTGGTGATCTTTGTGAGATGAGTTCTATACCCAGACTCGAGTGCACTTAGGATAGGAGAATGGCATAGTCTTGTCGACTTGTGTGGAGTTATTCCTTAGCAAGTTGACTTGCAAGTCCATTCACTTGGTGGAGGTTATGTTGGGATCAATAATGTCACACAAGTAAGTTGTGGTTAGACATTACTCTTTCCAATATAGACCTTAGAAGCCAAGGACCTTAGTTTACCAAGCCCATCTTGGCCTATTCTTAGAATGTAGTGCGAAAGTCGTTCAAGTGTAAGATTTGACACAATTGTTACGCGATACTACACTCATAATTGTCTCTCTTGAGAATATTTTCGGAATACAAGTAGTCGTTTCTCCAATAATATCCGAAAGATGGGATGATGCCTATGGAAACCTCTTGTAGAACATGTTTGGCAGGTTTAAACCCTAGTACACTCCCTTTTGGGTGGTTCTTAACCTAACTCCATGCTCGTGACTTACAACAAACCCCTGATTCATGGTTGATCCGTTCATGAATCCTTAATATCAATGGAACTTGGGTGTTGATAAGGTGTAAACCATAATCCACCAAAATGGATGATTGATATTAAGGATAACATGATCCATCCCATGACCTTTGTTTGGTGTGCTTTTCTTGATCCTTGAGTGTGATTGTTGCATTCATGCATTCATGCACCCATTTGCATTCATATCATCAAAATAATGAGAAAATTTTCAAGGAACTTAAGAGGTCTATTTGCAAAATTTTCAGACATGGAAAGACAAAGAAGGAATATGAAGAAGTACAGTTTCAGACAACCGGACTCGAAAGAGTTAAGGAATTTGACATCCTATGTATTAGATCCTTTGGGTTTGAAAGCTCGTTTTGGGAAGCTTCTTCCTCTTCTGACTACTCAGGTGGATGAAGGATTGGTGAGTGTATTGGTGCAGTTTTATGATCCCTTGTACCGTTGCTTCACATTTCCGGATTTCCAGCTTTTGCCTATCCTTGAGGAGTATGCTTACCTTGTGGGTATACCTATTCTAGACCAGTTGCCGTTCGGTGGCTTGGAGAGTATTCCTACTTCTCAAGAGATAGCTGACATGTTACACATAGATGAATCTCTGGTTAGTGCTCATATGACTACCAAAGGAAGAATTCAAGGTCTCCCTTTTGAGTTCCTCATTGCTCAAGCTACTATGTATGGGAAGGCCATGAGCGAGGACACCTTTGAGGCCATATTTGTACTTCGCATCTATGGGCTAGTATTATTCCCCAACATCGACAAGTTTGTGGATGTGAACGCTATTAGGATCTTCTCTACTCTTAATCCCGTTCCGACTCTGTTGGGCGATACCTACTTCTCTTTGCATATGAGGAATGCAAAGGGTGGTGGCGCCATTGTGTGTTGTTTGCCTCTGTTGTATAAGTGGTTTATTTCTCACTTACCTCAGACGGTCGCTTTCAAGGAGAACAAGGAATGTCTACGGTGGTCCACGAGACTTATGTCTCTCACTAATGATGATATCTCTTGGTATAACCATGTGTATGATGGTGTGCAGATTATTGACTCTTGTGGCGAATTCTCCAATGTACCTCTTCTTGGTACATGTGGTGGGATTAACTACAATCCTGTTTTGACACGTCGGCAGCTTGGGTTCCCCTTAAAGGATAAACCCAATAACATTCTGTTAGAGGGTGTATTCTTTCAGGATGGTAAAGATCCCCAAGGCTTGAAAGCTAGGATGGTCCGCGCTTGGCGCAAGATTCATAGGAAAGGAAGGAAAGAGTTGGGTCCTAAGAATTGCATCGCTTTGGAGCCTTACACTGTTTGGGTTAGGAAGAGGGCGTCTGAGTATCTCATGCCTTACGAGTATCCGAGACCTACACCTATGATTATGTTTGGGCCTTCAACCATCCCTAATCGAGGAGTAGAGGATTTTAGAGACGAAGACCGTTCACGTGCCTGGATCCGTGAACGTGAAAAGTTGCTTCAGACAGATTAAGGAGAAGGATGCGTTGATTAAGTTTCTTGAGCATCAGGTAATTGATGACCCTGATGATGTATGGACTTCTCTACTTCCTCAGTCTTCTAAGTTCTGGAAGAGGAGGTATGATCGACTCGCCAAAGAGAAGGTCGATATGAAGGCAGCCTACGAGAGGGAGGTGAAGAGGCTTCGCGCATCTTATCTTCCTGTGTCCCGAGCTTTAGATGATTATTTCTAGGGATCCATAAGATGATTATTTTCCTTTTCTCTTGTATATGATTGACGATGCTGCACTTCTTTTCCCTGATATTATTTGATGAGATATTTCCATATGTGATAAAATGCTTAATATTTCCAAAATTTGCAAATAAAACTCTAAAGTTCCTTTGAAATAAAAAACAAATCATATGCACAAGCATTGCATGCATCATATGCATAAGCAGGTTCTGTTTCCGGTCCCTTGCCTTGTGGTCTAACTCTGTGTCCTTCATTTATTTTGAAGATAAGCTGACTCACCGGTACTACACTAGAGCCAATATTTCAAGACTGATGGATCACTTAGACCATGGATTCACGAGGCAGGCGTCGTGACGTCCACCATACACCAGAAATTGAAATTCGTGAGAAACAAGAAGCTGGTGGTGGTAGGGGGAGAAAGGGCTCTCCTGGTTAGCCATTTGTCTTCCTTCTCTTATATAGATGCTGAGGTTGAAGTTGGAACTCCTTTCCAAGCGTTATCTATTGTTGAGCCTATTGAAAAAAGAGCTCCTTCTTTTGCTTCCTACAAAGATGCAAAGCTGGCCATTGAGCGTGGTGTAACCACTAGTTTAGGAAAAATGGTTGAGTTAGAAGACAACGAGTCCCGGGCTGGCATAGGTTTTTCTTCTGGTACTTTCAATAAGCAAGGGTTATTCAAGAGTGGAGGTTTCATCCACACTGGTCTAGATGAGGAGGCTGCTGCCGTTTTAGAAGAAGATACAAAGGATTCTGGCAACTTCATCATCCCTGGTGGGGTCTGCAACAATTGGGTCGCTGTGGATATTCCAACAGTTGTCCATAAGTCAACGTAATAATCACTTTGTTTGAAAACCCTTCTCCCATGCCAAAAGGAGGAGTGATAACATTGTTGGCAACATAAATTCAATGATAGTTTCATTCAATAAATTCATGCTAAATGTTTGTTTTTCTAAATTATTTTCCCTTTTTGCTTTTTGCATGAAATTGGTGATCACATAAAACCCTAAAAAATAAAATAAAATCAATCTTTTCATCTGCATAATGATTTGCCTTGTTTGAATTCTAAATCTTTTCATATCCAAAATCATTATGCAGGTTGATTTCTAAACCCATTGAACATAATGACCCAACACCATCTCCCAATTTTGAATTCCCTGTATTTGAGGTAGAGGAAGATGATGTTGAAGAGATTCCTGATGAGATCACCCGGCTACTTGAGTATGAAGAGAAGATCATTCAGCCGCATCTTGAGAATCTGGAAACAGTCAACTTGGGGTCTGAAGATTGTGTGCGAGAGGTAAAGATTGGGGCACTTCTGGAAGAATCTGTTAAGAAGGGGTTGATTAAGTTGCTACGAGAATATGTCGACGTCTTTGCCTGGTCATATGAAGACATGCCTGGTCTAGATACTGATATTGTGCAACATTTCCTACCTTTAAAGCCTGAGTGCGTGCCTGTGAAGCAGAAACTCAGAAGAACTCATCCTGATATGGCAGTGAAGATCAAGGAGGAAGTTCAGAAGCAAATTGATGCGGGGTTTCTGGTGACTTCTATATATCCTCAATGGGTGGCTAATATTGTGCCCGTGCCTAAGAAAGATGGAAAAGTCCGGATGTGTGTGGACTATAGAGACTTGAATAAAGCTAGTCCGAAAGATGATTTCCCTCTACCACATATTGATATGTTGGTAGACAATACAGCTAAATTCAATGTCTTCTCGTTTATGGACGGATTTTCCGAATATAATCAGATTAAGATGGCACCCGAGGATATGGAGAAGACAACATTCATCACACCTTGGGGAACATTCTGTTATCGAGTGATGCCCTTCGGTTTGAAGAACGCCGGAGCCACGTATCAACGAGCTATGACAACCTTGTTTCATGATATTATGCACAAGGAGATTGAGGTATATGTTGACGATATGATTGCTAAGTCAAGAACGGAAGTTGAACATGTAGAGCATTTGTTGAAGCTTTTCCAGCGTTTGAGGAAATATAAGCTTCGTTTGAATCCCAACAAGTGTACATTTGGAGTCCGTTCTAGCAAGTTATTGGGCTTCATTGTTAGTGAAAGAGGTATTGAGGTTGATCCTGCAAAGGTCAAAGTAATACAAGAGATGCCTGCGCCCAAAACCGAGAAGCAAGTCCGAGGTTTTCTTGGCCGCTTCAATTATATCTCCAGATTCATATCCCACATGACTGCCACATGTTTGCCTATATTCAAGCTCCTCCGGAAAGATCAGTCCTATGATTGGACCGAGGATTTCCAGAAAGCTTTTGACAGTATTAAAGAGTACCTGTCCGAGCCTCCGATTCTGTCTCCGCCTGTGGAAGGGAGACCCTTGATTATGTATTTGACTGTTCTTGAAGATTCTATGGGTTGTGTTCTTGGTCAGCAAGATGAATCAGGGAAGAAAGAGTATGCTATCTACTACTTGATTAAGAAGTTCACCGATTGTGAGTCTCGATATTCAATGCTTGAGAAGACGTGTTGTGCTTTGGCTTGGGCTGCTAAGCGCTTACGCCAGTATATGATAAATCATACGACTTGGTTGATATCCAGAATGGATCCAATCAAGTACATCTTCGAGAAGCCTGCTTTAACTAGGAGGATTGCCCGTTGGCAGATGCTGTTGTCTGAGTATGATATTGAGTATCGAGCTTAGAAGGCTATTAAAGGTAGTATCTTGGCTGACCACTTGGCACATCAACCGATTGAGGATTATCAGTCAGTTCAGTATGACTTCCCAGATGAGGAGATTATGTATTTGAAAATGAAAGATTGTGATGAGCCTACACTTGATGAAGGGCCAGAGCCTGGTTCTAGATGGAGTACGGTATTTGATGGCGCTGTAAATCAATATGGAAATGGTATTGGGGCAGTGATTATTACTCCTCAGGGCACGCACATTCCTTTTACAACAAGGTTAACTTTCAAATGCACGAATAATATGGCTGAGTATGAGGCCTGTATTATGGGATTGGAGGAATGTATTGATCTAAGGATCAAGCATCTTGATGTATATAGTGATTCGGCCCTCGTTATTAATCAGATTAAGGGTGAATGGGAAACGAATCAGCCTGGCCTCATTCCATACAGAGATTATGCGAGAAGGATTTCAACGTTCTTTACTGAGGTTGACTTCCATCATATTTCTCAAGATGAGAATCGGATGACAGATGCTCTTGCTACGCTTGCTTCAATGATTATGGTTAAATTGTGGAATGAAGTCCCCAATATCACCGTGATGCGCTTGGACATACCAGCTCATGTATTTGTAGTAGAAGAAGTAAAAGATGATAAGCCGTGGTATTATGATATCAAGTGTTTCCTTCAGAGCAGATTTACCCGCCTGGGGCTTCTGTAAAAGATAGGAAGACTTTGAGGAGATTGTCAGGTAGTTTCTACCTCAATGGCGAAGTGCTTTACAAAAGAAATTTTGACATGGTTCTGCTCAGATGCGTGGATAGACATGAAGCAGACCTGTTGATGACTGAGGTCCATGAGGGTTCATTTGGTACTCATTCCAATGGACATGCCATGGCTAGAAAGATGTTGGGAGCAGGCTACTATTGGCTGACAATGGAGTCTGACTGCTGCAAATTTGTGAAGAAATGCCACAAGTGTCAGATTTATGCTGATAAGATTCATATTCCCCCGACACTTTTGAATGTGATCTCATCACCATGGCCTTTCTCCATGTGGGGAATTGACATGATTGGCATGATAGAGCCGAAAGCGTCAAATGGACACAGATTTATTCTCGTAGCAATTGATTACTTCACCAAGTGGGTTGAAGCGGCGTCGTATGCAAATGTGACCAGACAGGTGGTCGTGAAGTTTATCAAGAATCAACTCATATGCCGATATGGTGTGCCAGATAAGATCATTATTGATAATGGATCTAACTTGAATAACAAGATGATGAAAGAGCTGTGTAGTGAATTCAAGATTGCACATCATAATTCTTCTCCGTACAGACCCAAGATGAATGGGGTTGTTGAAGCTGCTAATAAGAATATAAAGAGGATTATCCAGAAGATGGTTGTTACGTATAAAGATTGGCATGAGATGTTGCCATTTACTTTACATGGATATCGTACGTCTGTACGCACTTCAACAGGGACAACCCCTTTCTCTCTTGTTTATGGCATGGAAGTTGTACTCCCAGTAGAGGTGGAGATCCCATCAATGAGAGTCTTGATGGAAGCCAAGTTGACTGATGTTGAATGGGTTCAGAGTCGTTATGACCAGCTGAATTTGATTGAAGATAAGAGATTGACTGCCATGTGCCACGGTCAGTTATATCAGCAGAGGATGAAGAAAGCTTTTGATAAGAAGGTCAAGCCTCGTGTGTTTCGAGAAGGTGACCTTGTGCTCAAGAAATTTTTGTCTTTCGCGCCCGATTCCAGGGGCAAGTGGACTCCGAACTATGAGGGTCCGTATGTTGTTAAGAGAGCCTTTTCAGGCGGTGCTTTGATACTTACAACTATGGATGGGGAGGATTTCACTCGTCCTGTGAATTCAGATGCAGTCAAGAAATACTTCGCCTAAAAAAATAAAAACTGAATAGGTCGCTAAGTTGAAAACCCGAGAGGGCGGCTTAAGCAAAAATGAGCTTCTCGGTGGATTGAAAACCCGAAAGGGCGATCCAGGCAAAAGTTAGAGACACAAAAAATATATAATAATGATATAGGTATCCCGCTAGATTGAGTACCTCATCCTGGGGCAATCTAGGCAAAAATTAGGGATTTGGCAAGTAACTGCATCCTGACAAGACTTTGTTCTACAATTGTCGTTCGTCAGAGATCCTTGCTCATTATCAGCCAAAGCTTCAAATACATCGGATTCAGAATTGGTGGAGAAATGGTCATTATGTTCAATGTAGCCCTTTTCCAATATATATCACCAATTTCAAATTTGTAAAGATCTATGGAGTCTTGCCATTCGCAGACTACCATTCTATCAAATAAATTTGAGCCTTTTATCCAATTATTGGCACTCTTATCTGTTTCCATTCAACAAATGTTTTGCATGTTTTGATTAAGAAAATATCATTATTTTAAACGATCAAATTTTTTATAATTTGTTTTTAAACAAAGTGAACATTCACAATGACGAAAGGATACTTAGGAGATCCTCAGTGCTCTCCCAATGGTGGTACGATCCCCAACAGGGTAAGATTTTTGTCCATATTCCTGGCATGACTGTACCTTCTCCCTCCGGAACCCCTTGTGGTTTATCCTACCAAGTGGATTGCTTGTTGAGAGTCACCTCTCTTCCCTTCAGCAGAGTAGCAATCTTTCTTCCTCAGCAACTTGGATCTCTTTGGGCAAGAGCGGTATTTGGTGGTTGATCCTGATAAATCCTTTATCTCCTCGGATAGATTCCCCAGTAGAGTTGTTGGTGTGGTGGACCTTGTCTGTGATAACTCTCGTCCCCAGCTGGAATGATTGAGGATTCATCCCCTGCAGAGTTCTTTGCTTCCTGGTATCTCTGATCCCCAGCAGATTGGACACTCTCCGGTGAACTTCGCTTTTTCTCTTGAGATGTAGTACCGGGTGGTTGATTCCTGGACCTGGTTGTGTTAAATATGTCTGTTTGTCAACATACATCATACATAAACCACGCGCATACATGCATAATTATAACATTCAGATATTCATGTTGCATTCTTTGCCATATATCGGTGTTTGCTGTCTCCTGCTATTTGGTGATATACTTCCCCAAGCAGACGTGTGTGTCTGATCTCTCCATATAGAGTCAGCTCCATAGGCAGAAAGCGTCTATCCTTTCTTCCATATTCCCCACCGGGTTATATCCTCGTGGATGTTTATTATTTTTGTTCCTTCCTAACACATACTGGGATGGTTTTCCCCATTGAGTTATATCCTCACTGGGACAAGTCTTGATTTGGTGTGCCTATCTAGTTTGATCCTAGATCGGTCTCTTGAGACTCTTTTCCTGTTTCCCCGTGGTAAATGAATAATTGCTCAATAATTAGTAATCATTATCCCCGGCGGAGTCTGCGGTTCTCTACCCTCATACCGGTAGTCGTAAACCTTATTTCTTCCCTTTTTGCAGAGTAACTATTTTTGCTCATCTTTAATTGGTGACAGTTATCTTCATCCAATATTCGGTGATGATATCCCCTCATCTGCTTGGATAATTGCCCTGATTATGCAATTTATCCCCAGCGGGTCATCTCTCGTCTACCTTGTTGTTGTTGGTAACGATTGTTTCTCCCCTGAATTAGTCATCATTATATACCTAGTTTCGGTATCCCGATGCCTTTTCTTTTTGGTCGATTTGTCCTTTATTAACCCAGTAATCGGTTGTGGATAATCGTCCATGCGAGTATATTATCTATGTTCTGACGGTAATAGATAGTATATCTCATGCACTCTCGGGTCTGAAGCCTTTTGTTCTTCCCCAGTTGAGTAAGATTCATATCCCCTTTGTGGAGTCGAATATCCATCCTGTAATCGAGTTTTCTTTTAGCCCTCTTTTGGATGATGACTGTTTTGGGAATATTCCCCAATTCACGCCTTGGTTGGTCACCTATTATATGCCCAGTAACCGGTATCCCTGGTGTTCCTTCCTCTCTGCTCCCTATTATGACTTTTTGTCCCTTATGGAGTCAGAATCCCTGAGTTGAAGTATACCTTTTAGGTTTTCCTCAGACGTTTTGAAGTTTTGATATCTCTCACCCTTATATCGGTCTTGGATATTCATCTCTTCCAGAGCATGTTGTATCTCTCACCCTCATACCTGGCGTTCAGATCACATGTCTCTTTGAGCTTATTACCCAGTAACCAGTAATACCTCGTCCCGCTGCTTCCCCAGGAGTGTCCTTGTGGACATCCCCAGCGAAGTCCCTTAGTGGATTGTTTTCATCCGGATTTTATCCGAAGTATCCGCTGTGGATAGTTTTTTTGCTGTATTGGCATATTCCCCAATACATGCATCTTCGAGTCAGCTCGAGTCTTTCCATTGGATCTTTTCCCTTTGGAATTCTGTTCCCCACGCTTTAAGTCGTGACCTGCTCGCGCATTTTTATCCCTTTTCTATCCCCAGGAGAGTCCCCAGGGTCTTGGTCCCATGGAGTGAATTGCTCATATGGATTATCAGTGGCTTCTGATTTCTTTGCTTTTGTGGACACATATCTCCACAGAGTGCTACCATTTTTCATACCTACATTTGCATCATGAGGTCTCTTAGGGACCAAAATTCGTCTCTTTGTTATTATTTAAGCCCATTCTACCCCGTCGAGACGAAGATTTTAACCTTCACTTCTCCGGCTAGAATGACCTTAAATAGGGGCAACTGTAAGACCCCAATTTTGACCCTAAGATCCCTCATGGCATCATAACATTGCATTTGCAAAGCCTCGAGGACCATAAGCATCTGGGTTCCCTTTGCCTTTGGGTGGGACCTTTTGTGAGTGGTTTGAGATCATTATTTACTAACTAAAAGCACAAAAATATGTCACTAACATCTTTTGTTTGTAGCTTGAGCAATCACAAGATCTAAAAGCTTCTAGGTGATCCTTTGTGGAATGATATGGCCAAGAGAAGATGAAGGCAAGCATGGCAATGGTTCCCAAAGATCTCATCCATCAAATATGCCTCCCTAGTATCTCAATTCATCATGTTTGATCAAAGCAAGTCAAAGGATTTGAGGTTTGTCTCTCAAAGAAAACCTAATTCATCTGTGTACCAAGTGTGCCTTGCCAATGAAGCAACCTCAGCCCATGGTCAAATTCAATCAAGGGAAGTTCTTTAATTCACCATTTCATGCATATTTGAGCTTATTTAAGTGTCCTCAATCATCAATTCATCAAGATATGAGTTGTGGACTTGAGAAGTTGATCAGTCAATTCATCTGACTATTTGGAAATGCACTAAGACCTAACTTTTTATATGTTGGTAAAATGGAGATGATCCCAAAAGAAACAATGTTCTTAAGGACAATATGAACAACCTTCATGTTCATCCAAAATTTATTTGAAGCTTGGAAGATCATCATTCATCTCAAGACATTATAGGTCATTTTGACTGAAACCCTAATTTTGGGTCAACTTCCCAAGAACATAACGCATTCATTTTTTATGATTTTGAGGTGGGATCAAATGCATTGGAAATAGTAAGATTTCTACTTCAAATGTTATGTTGAAAACAATTTCAAAATCTCAAAAGAAATACATGTGATAATGCAAAACATTATAGGTCACCTTGGACCAAATGCATTGAAAGGCAAAAAAGTCCAACTTCAAGTGCCCATAACGTCTTCATAAAAAATCCAAATGATGCAAAATTTAAGTCCATTTTGATTGTCTTGAAAAGATATACAACTTTGATGTTGGAGGGTTTTTCATTTGAGGCTTGTATCATCAAAACCGAAGGGCTTGATATTGGTTCAATTTGACAAAATTCTCAAAGGCATGTTTTGCACTATGAACTTCATGGCCTGTTTTCATAAATTTCCACACTTCAAATGAGTTTTTTCTCAACATAACATTTGTTCCTTATGTTAATACCTTTCCAACCATTACCCATATGCTTATGTTTGGATTTTCTAATTGGCATTTTCGAAGAGTTGAAGTTTTAGGCACAATTATGGAATTCATGTTGAAACTTCATGCACAAGCCATTGCCTTGCAAACTACATGTCCATTTCAAGTTGTTTGGTCATCAGCATGCAAATACAATTGAGTTTGGGCCTTCTACATGATCATGCAAGCCCATGCAAGGAAAATCCATTTGCCAAGCACACGAGCAAACCCACTTGTTCAGCCAATTCCAGCTATAAATACATGTGCTATGCTTCATTATGAACTAACCTAAAGGCGCCTAAAGCTCTGCAGAAATCAATTCCCAACCATACCAAAGGAACTAAGTTCATATTTCTTCAAAATTTCAGATCTGAAATTCAATTGAATTTGGTTGAATCTTCAGATCTAAAGTTCTTAAACCTTCATCATTTGGTCCATTGAAGTTCTGTTTAGCAAAAGGAAGCAAGGAAAGTGACTCAAAGCTTCACAATTCAAAGGTGTTCATCAACTGGTTTTTTCTTCGAAACTCCTTATTCTTTGATTTGTTGGCCTTGATATTGTGTTGTCTGAAGTCCTCTCTATAGAGGCATCATTGCTGTATGCTTAATTTTCAAAATCAAGCAAGTTCATGATGAACACCATCAAGCTTCCATCTCTGATTTCTCTCTTAATAGGAATCTAGAGTGGAAGTGAGTGGTATAGGAGTGATGTACATCACTTCCTCTTTTGATTGATGCCTAGATCGTCCATTTTGGTGAGCATTTGAACCTCTGTGTTTTTTTGCCCTCGACGGAGCTCTCCGGAGAAGATGGTGACGCTGGCCACCGTCTCTTTGCTAGATTTAATCTGGACCATTGGATGCGCTTCCCACGATCTAATCCTGACCCTTGTTATGTTTGACTCCATTTAATGCATGGTACCACGCGCTTGACTCATGTACATGGTAAGCGCGCACTTGTGGAGCGTTTGATCAGCCACGTCAATTAATGAGGCTTGATCAGACGCCTCTCCTTTTTTCTGATTTTTCTTAATTTCCATTTTATTTCTTTTATTTCATTTAACTTCAAAAATTCATAACTCTTTCATTTTTAATCCAAAAAATATGGGACCAATTGCATTATTTCTCTTTTTAATTCTAGTTTCTGAAAATGACTTTTAACATTTTTTATTTCATCATTTGATATTTTTTGTGAATTTTCTCTTTTCTGGTCATTTTTAATTCATTTTAAATAGTTTTTGATATTCAAAAAATACAAAAATATTTTCTTAACCTATTTGAATGATGGTGAATCTATGAAAAATATTCTCATCAATTTTTTAATTGATTTGATATTTATTTGAGATTTTAGTTCAATTAGGTTATTTTTATTCATTTTTTATTGATTAAAAATAGTTTCTGACTTTTAAAAATGCTGAATTTTTTTGTCAAACTTTGTTTGACCTTGTTGAACTTGGGATAAATCACTTGGACTTTCCAAAGTAGATTTGAAGTGATTTTGAAGTTTGACCTTTCTTTATTATTTTAATTCAAGTTTATTTTGAATATTAAAAAATGCCAAAAATATTTTGTTTATTTCTTGACTTCCAATCTTCATCTCACTTCTGTTTTTGATTGTTTGACCATGATCCTCAATGTCATTAGTCAACACTTGTTGATTGGTACATTCTATTTCATTTAATGTTCTTTATTCTCTTATTTCCATTTCCATTATTCATCTCCTTCTTCTTCTTCTTTTCCTTTTGATCAATGAGTTAAAGGTTGATAAGTTAGCATTGATTATGAAGGTTTAATCTTCCTCAATCCAAATCTAATTCATCTTGATCAAATGATCTAGTGAATGGCTTTGTATTAAGGATAGGTTGCTTGCTAAATAATGCAAAGGACTTAAACCAATACAAGATCAATTCTCTTTTTTCTTTTGGCATGGCAAGTTGTTGGAACTTGATTCACTAATCAAGACTTCTAAATTGTGTTGTTGCCTACATTATTATTGATCGGCCTCAGATAGTTGTGACTTCTACATAAGTCCAATTATGAATGCTTAACATATCGCTAAATTTGCCCTATGGCACACTAACTACTAACACTAACCATTAACCATTAACATTTACTTTTTGCATTTTATTTTTATGCAATTTACTATTCTTGTACATATTATTCATTTGCTTTTTCCTTTGCTCACTTGAGCACATGTTTATGTTGATGCAATTTTCCTTTTGCTCACTTGAGCACATAATTGTGTATATACTATTGTGCTTGTGTTTAGTTTTGATTGTTGTGGACCAAATACAAAGAATTGGACAAATGGACTTAGACTTTAGGACTTTCCCTATGCAAATTTGGAGTCAAAGAGCAACTAGGCATTGGGCCTTTAGAGTGCTATAAAAGTCAAAGAGCAACTAGGCATTGGGCCTTTAGAATGCTTAATGTTGAAAGATGACCTTGAAAGGACCAACTTCTAAACTCTTCTTGTCCATTCCTTGTTTGTTTTTGCTAGAATCTTTTAATGTGTGTGTTCTTGTGCTAGGGATTCCAACTTGATCCAAATTGAAGGACCATTACCATGAGCTTCTAAGAGAGAGGAACCCAAAACACCTTGAGGAGCTTTCCAAGAGTTCATTTGATTGTTGATTGTTTGAGTTTATGCTTATGTGATTGCTTATTCCAAAGGATGGGAGCTACTTGGATCATCAATATGATCTCAAGAGAGGAACTCCATTTGTGGTTTTGCTTCTTATTCCTTACTTCTTGTATGTTTAGGACTTTAGCCATTCTTCTTCTTCTCTTCACTCTAACCCAAGCCAAAACCTTTGTGCAAACATTTAACACTTGTTTTCAACATTAGAAACCTAAGCCTTATGCTTTTGATTTTCAAACTTTCTTTTCATAACACTTACTTTGAATTGAATCTAAGTCAACTTTGACCATATTTTGTAAATACTTTTCATTGGTAAATATCACTCATTCAAATACTTTTGTGGTTTCAATGGCCATTCTCTTAATCAACTTTTTTCATAACCTTTAGCTATTAGGTTTGAGTTATCCTTGAGGTAGATGTAATACTCACCTATATCCTTAGTGATGGACAATGAGTCTTTCATGCTTATTATAGGGTTAACCCCTCACTAGCATGTTGGAGCTATCCTCACATGGTGGATTTGTGGTTTTAGGTTGAGTTTTCTCCCTTGGATAACAAAAGGCCTTAAGGCTTTTGGACCAATCAATTCACCAACTCACTTTTGAGATTTTTACCCCGAACTACGAGGTTTTGATCCTAATCTTTTAAGATGGTACATAGACAATGGGTTTATCCATCCAAACACAAAATGTAAATAAACTTGTATATTCTCTTCTCATCTCTTCAATCATGTTTGCACAAATAACTTTTTCACAAAATACCAACCTTACAACCAATGTGAAAAGGGCTCCCTAGGAGTACCTATGATGTTTTGGGTGCTTAAAACCTTCCCATTGCATAACCAACCCCCTTACCCAGATCTCTGACATTTTTACTAGTTTTTGATTCGATAAAACTTTTAGGTTTTTGTTCGCTTTCTAACCATTCCTTTGGATAAATAGAAGTGCGGTGGCGACTCGACTTGTATGGTTTACCTTAGATTTAGTCAATATCCCTAATGGTAACGAATACCCGCTACAGAAAAGTGGCAACTCTGCTGGGGAGATTTGCCTAGTGGGTTTTGCCTACTTTTCATTTTTGTTGTATTGTATTGAATTTTGTTTTGTGACATGTTTTTGTGCAATTTGGGATTACTGTATTGTATGTGATGATTGAATTGCTTGAAATATTAATTCCTTGTATGCTTGGTGATCTTTGTGAGATGAGTTCTATACCCTAACTCGAGTGCACTTAGGATAGGAGAATGGCATAGTCTTGTTGACTTGTGTGAAGTTATTCCTTAGCAAGTTGACTTGCAAGTCCATTCACTTGGTGGAGGTCATGTTGGGATCAATAATGCCACACAAGTAGTTGTGGTTAGACATTACTCTTTCCAATATAGACCTTAGAAGCCAAGGAACTTAGTTTACCAAGCCCATCTTGGCCTTTTCTTAGGATGTAGTGCGAAAGTCGTTCAAGTGTAAGATTTGATACGATTGTTACGCGATACTACGCTCATAAGAGTCTCTCTTGAGAATATTTTTGGAATACGAGTAGTCGTTTCTCCGATAATATCCGAAAGATGGGATTATGACTATGGGAACCTCTTGTAAAACATGTTTTGCAGGTTAAACCCTAGTACACTTCCATTGGGTGGTTCTTAACCGAGACTCCATGCTCGTGATTTACAACAAACCCTTGATTCATGGTTGATCCGTTCATGTATCCTTAATATCTTTAACAGATGCCCCAGGCGGGTAGATCTGACTCTGAAGAAAGCACTTGATATCATAATACCATGGCTTATCATCTTTCACCTCTTCAACTGCAAATACATGAGCTGGTCTATCCTAGCGCATCACAGTGATATTGGGAACTCCATTCCAGAATTTCACCACAATCATCGAAGCAAGCGTAGTAAGAGCATCTGCCATCCGATTCTCATCTCGAGGAATATGATGGAAGTCAACCTCAGTAAAGAAAGTTGAAATCCTCCTCGCATAATCTCTATAAGGGATGAGGCTAGGCTGATTCGTCTTTCATTCACCCTTAATTTGATTAACAATAAGGGCCGAATCCCCATAAACATCAAGATGCTTGATCCTAAGATCAATACACTCTACTAAACCCATAATACATGCCTTATACTCCGCCATTTTATTTGGGCATTTGAAAGTTAGCCTTGCTGTAAAAGGAAAATGTGTGCCCTGAGGAGTAATAATCATTTCCCCAATACCATTTCCATATTGATTAACTGCGCCATCGAATACCATGCCCCATCGAGACCCAGGTTCTGGCCCTTCATCGAGCGTAGGCTCATCGCAATCTTTCATCTTCAAATACATAATCTCCTCATCTGGGAAGTCGTACTGAACAGACTGATAATCTTCAATTGGTTGATGTGTCAAATGGTCAGCCAAGATACTACCTTTAATAACTTTCTGAGCTCGATACTCAATATCATACTCAGACAACAACATCTGCCAATGGGCGATCCTCCCAGTTAAAGCAGGCTTCTCAAAGATATACTTGATTGGATCCATTTTGGATATCAACCAAGTCGTATGATTTAACATATACTGGCATAAGCTCTTAGTAACCCAAGCCAAAGCACAACATGTTTTTTCAAGCATTGAGTATCGAGACTCATAGTCAGTGAACTTCTTACTCAAATAGTATATAGCATACTCTTTCTTCCCTGATTCATCTTGCTGACCCAATACATAACCCATAGAGTCCTCAAGAACGATCAAGTACATAATCAAGGGTCTCCCTTCCACAGGAGGAGACAGAATCGGAGGCTCGGACAGATACTCGTTGATACTGTCAAAGGCCTTATGGAAATCCTCGGTCCAATCATGACGTTGATCTTTCCGAAGGAGCTTGAATATAGGTGCACATGTGTCATTCATGTGGGATATAAATTTGGAAATATAATTCAAGCGGCCAAGAAAACCTCGGACTTGCTTCTCAGTCTTGAGCGCAAGCATTTCTTGTATTGCTTTGACCTTGGCAGGGTCAACTTCAATACCTCTTTCACTGACAATAAAGCCCAATAACTTGCCGGAACGGACTCCAAATATACACTTGTTCGGATTCAGGCGGAGTTTGTACTTCCTGAAACGCTGAAAAAGCTTTAACAAGTGCTCTACATGTTCAACTTCCGTTCTCGACTTCGCAATCATATCATCAACATACACCTCAATCTCCTTGTGCATCATATCATGAAACAAGGTAGTCATAGCACGTTGATATGTGGCTCCAGCGTTCTTCAAACCGAAGGGCATCACTCGATAACAGAATTTTCCCCAAGGTGTGATGAATGTTGTCTTCTCCATATCCTCGGGTGCCATTTTGATCTGGTTATAACCAGAAAATCCGTCCATGAATGAGAAGACATTGAATTTAGTTGTATTATCTACTAACATATCAATGTGTGATAGAGGAAAATCATCTTTCGGACTAGCTTTATTCAAGTCTTTATAGTCCACACACATACGAACTTGTCCATCTTTCTTAGGCACATGCAAAATATTGGCCACCCACTGAGGATATGAAGAAGTCACCAGAAACCCCGCATCAATTTGCTTATGAACTTCTTCTTTAATCTTTACTGTCATGTCAGGATGAGTTCTTCTGAGCTTCTGCTTCACAGGCACACACTCAGGCTTCAAAGGTAGGAAATGTTGCACTATATCAGTATCCAGACCAGGCATGTCTTCATATGACCAGGCAAAGACGTCGACATATTCTCGTAGCAACTTAATCAACCCCTTCTTCACAGACTCTTCCAGGAGTGCCCCAATCTTCACTTCACGAACACAATCTTCAGACCCCAAGTTGACTGTTTCCATATTCTCAAGATGCGGATGAATGATCTTCTCTTCGTGCTCAAGAAGACAGGTAATCTCATCAGGAATCTCTTCAACATCATCTTCTTCTACCTCAAATACAGGGAACTCAAAGTTAGGAGATGGTGTTGGATCATTATGTTCAATGGGTTTGATCAACCTGCATAATGATTTCGGATATAAAAGAGATTTTAGAATTCAAACAAGGCAAATCATTATGCAGATGAAAAGATTGATTTTATTCTATTTTTAGGGTTTTATGGTGATCACCAATTTCATGCAAAAAGTAGAAAGGGAAAATAATTTGGAAAAACAAACATTTAACATGTAATATTTGAATGAATATCATTGTATTAATGTGCCAACAATGTCATCACTTCTCCTTTTGGCATGGGAGAAGGGTTTTTAAACAAAAGTGAACACATTACGTGGACTTATGGATAACTGTTGGAACATCAACAGCGACCCAATTATTGCAGATTCCTTCAGGGATGACAAAGTTGCCAGAATCTTCCTCTGCATCATCTTCCACTATAGCAGCAGCCTCTTGGTCTTCGACCGTGTGGATGAAACCTCCACTCTGGAATAAACCGTTCTCATTGAAAGTGCCTGAAGAGTACCCTATGCCAGCCCGGGATTTATTGTCTTCCAGCTTAATCATTTGTTTTAAACCAGTAGTTGCGCCATGCTCAATGGCCAACTTTGCATCATTGTAGGATACAAATGAAGAAGTTCCTTTCCTAGAAGGCTCAACAATAGATAAGGCTTGGAACGGAGTCCCAACCTCATCCTCAGCATCTATGTAAGAAAAGGAAGACAAATGGCTTACCAAGAGAGCCTTCTCTCCCCCTATCACCACCAACTTCTTATTCTTGACAAATTTTAACTTTTGGTGTAGGGTGGATGTCACGGCGCTTGCCTCGTGAATCCATGGTCTGCCAAGCAAGCAGCTATATGATGGGTGAATATCCATGACCTGGAAAGTGATCTGGAAATCACTAGGTCCAATCTTGATTGGGAGTTCAACTTCGCCAATCACAGTTTTCCTCGATCCATCAAAAGCTTTAACAACCACTCCACTTTGCCTCATGGGAGGCCCTTGATATGAAAGTTTCGCCAGAGTGGATTTTGGCAACACATTTAGCGATGATCTTGTGTCTACCAGCACATTAGACAAGGCGTCATCCTTGCAATTCATTGAAATGTGTAGAGCAAAATTATGGTCTTTTCCCTCCTCGGGAAGATCAGCATTGCAAAAGCTCAAATTGTTATAAGCAGTTATGTTTGCAATAATGCTATCAAACTGTTCGATTATAACATCCTGATCCACGTATGCCACGTCCAACACCCTTTGCAAAGCTTCACGGTGTGGCTCGGAATTCATCAGCAAATATAGGACAGATATCTTTGACGGATTTTGAAGCAGTCGATCAACAACATTATACTCACTCCTCTTGATGAGCCTCAGCATCTCATCACAGTCTTCTTTCAAAATGCCATTCTAGCCAACGGGGACAGGAGCTTTAGCAACAATGGCAGGTTTATCAACAACAAGTGCCGGATTCGGAGAAAGAGAAGAAGTCCCCACTGTAACACCCCAAAATTTGCCCTCCTCATTCATGCATTCACTTTTTTAGGTCATTTAGCATTTCATGCCATATTGCATCGCGTCAATCAAAATCAGCTCCAAGAAGCTCGAACATCATCCAGGATACTTTGTGGGTTCTACTTAAACGGTCAGTCAACGCAAGGAATAGACTTGAGGTACTACCAACAGGTCCAATTGGGGCCTATTCACCGTGCAAATTGCCAGACTTGAAGAAGCAAGAATCGGCTGATGAGCTGTCATGCTCGCTAGGCGAGCAGATGCTTCGCCTAGCGAAGAACACTGTCATGCTCGCTAGGCGAGCAGATCCTTCGCTAGGCGAAGGGCGCGCATTTCAGAAAATATCAGAAAGCTTTGGGCCTCAGCTGACCTTATTCCAAGCCCATTACCCACGAAATCAGTCTATAAATACTGAAGTTTCAGTAGAGGAAAGGACACACGGGGAGTTACACTTGGAGTTACACTAGGAGAACCACGGGAGAAAAATCTTGCGAGAAGGAGACCTAGGAATTACTCTGCAGCAACCTTCAGGCAGCTCTGAGGAGTTCACTCTGATTCACACGCTCTTTTGCCTCCGCCTCACGCAAACCTAACAGAGCTTTACAAATCCAGCCGCGTCGTTCGATCGATCTCTCTCATCAGGTATGCCTTTGTTCCTACTACTTTACGCCTTGAATTTGAATATTATGAATGTATGAGGTAACAATAGGTGTTGCCGACGGGTTTATGTTTGTGTATAAATATATGAGCAATGCATCGAATGTTTTAATAATTTCGTTTCTGAGATGAATTCCATAGGGTTTGGAGTCCTTAACATCGTGCAGGTATCAACGAAAAATCCAAAACCCGCAGGCCCTCGCTAGCCGCTTCGCTAGGCGAGCCTGTAGCGAAGCTTCGCTAAGCCTTCGCTAGGCGAAGCAGTCGCGAACGTGACAGTATTCGTTTTTTTTTATCTCTTTGTTCTAACCTGTCTTGTGTTTCCATGGCATTATTTTCTCTTGATTTCATCCTGTTGCTCTAACCCTTTGTCGAGTTTTGTGAGGGCTCACATGGCTTTTGCAGAGACACTCGCGTGGTTTCCCACTTTATTTGTGGGATACCCCCTGGAGTTTTATTCTGATTATTCATGTTGACTGATTTCCTTTGACGGTCCAGCTGGAGAGATTTCAGGGTTTCCTGCTCCTTTAACTGCTATAGCTTCGGATCTTTATCCGTGTGGTAATTTTTTCCCTTTCTCGTACTTTATCGCTTTCTTAGCTGGAAGACCTCGATAGGAGGCAATGTTTGAGCCCCTTGGTGGCATTTTACTTTGAGATACTTGTTTTGTGTTTTGTATTCGTATCCCCACATGTAGCGCGGTTCCTTCGTCAAGGACTGCCCATTTGCCCTCGCGCATCACAAGCCCTAAAACCCATAACACACGTTTACTCCTTCTACTACAGGTGAGTAAGTCTCCAAAGGTCGAGCATCCGGTAGATTGCGTAGTAACGTCGTTCATCCAAAACCCAATCCACAACCCCGTAGGTCAGCCAAACTACGGCTTGCTCTGATTCTCATTCCAGATGAGATACGTAGGCATAAGACGCGATGTCTTAGCGAGCACACTCCTCTTTAACCCCTAGGTAGCCGAGCTACGAAGACTCTGATTCTCATGTTCAGATGAGATACGTATGCAGTGGATGCGACATCCGTGCGAGTCATTTTCTTTTGACCCCCCTTTTAGTAAATAGTACATTAGATAAACCTACACCCTTTAGACAAGAACCACAAAAGTGGATCCCGTAGAGTACTATGGATGCGTAGGGGTGCTAATACCTTCCCTTCGCATAACCGACTCCCGAACCCAAGATTTGGTTGCGAGACCCCGTTTTGTCCTTTCCTTTTTTCAGGTTTACTTCGAGCGTTTCCTTTCCCTCCTTTGGGATGAATAACGCACGGTGGCGACTCTTCTGTCTTTTTCTTTCGCCGGTTGTTTTTTCGCGCACTGTATTTTTCAGGTTGCGACAGCTGGCGACTCTGCTGGGGACTTTAAGAAGTTGACCTCTTGTTGGTCCATCTTCCCTAAGCGAGTCCCTCCTAGCTTTTGTAGTTTGTTTGTTTATTGGGTGTTCATGCTTTTGTATAGTTATTTATTTACCTGCTTTACCTTATTACATTGTGTACATATCATTGTTGTATCTGTTGGCTGGCTATGGCTGCTTGGTGATTTTTGTGAGATGAGTTCTATACCCGAACTCGAGTGCACTTAAGATAGGAGAATGGCATAGTCCTGTCAACTTGTGTGGAGTTATTCCTTAGCGAGTTGACTTGCAAGCCCATTCACTTGGTGGAGGTCATGTTGAGATCAATAATGTCACATAAGTAAGTTGTGGTTAGACATTACTTGTTCCAATATAGACCTAAGAAGTCGAGGACCTTAGTTTACCAAACCCATCTTGGCCTATTCGTAGGACGTAGTGCGAAAGTCGTTCAAGTGTAAGATTTGATACGATTGTTACGCGATACTACACTCATAAGAGTCTCTCTTGAGAATATTGTCGGAATACGAGTAGTCGTTCCTCTGATAATATCCGAAAGATGGGATTATGACTATGGGAACCTTTTGTAGAACATGTTTGGCAGGTTTAAACCTTAGTACACTCCTTTTGGGTGGTTCTTAACCTAAACTCCATGCTCGTGACTTGTGACAAACCCTTGATTCATTGGTAATCCGATCAGGTATCCTTAATATCAATGAAACTCGGGTATTGATAAGGTGTAAACCATAATCCGCCAAAATAGGTGGTTGATATTAAGGATAACATGATCCATCCCATGACCTTTGTTTGGTGTGCTCTTAATTTCTCTCCAGACAGTGCAACCTGACAGATGTTCAAGCAGATACAGCAATCCTGATTGGCATGCCATTGCATTGCATTCACATCATCACATCATTTGCATTCATATCATTTAACACATGTTTATCCTTTTCAAGGAGGTTTATATCTTCTTCTTGATCCTAGTCGGAGTTTTTTTTACACTGTTTATCAAATGTGAGACTGGAATCAAGGGGGTAGAATACTTTTGGAATTGATAAACATGTCATTGCATTTGTATAGTCATCCGCATGTCTTGCATAACAGGTACCGCCACAGTGTTCTCAGTTTGTTTGGTGTCCCACTAGCAGGATAGCTGACTCAGGCATTCACCGATACGGCACCCGGAGGAACCAACAGAGAGTAATGGAAAGCCTACAGGCAGAGCTCGCCGAGATGAAGATTCGCATGAATCAATTCATGGATTTGGTTCAAGGGGTGGCTCAAGGACAGCCGGAGCTTAGATTATTGGTGCAGAGGGATCCCCCTATTACTCAACCAGAGACGTTGGCTGATCCTCCAGCTGGAGAGGCTAATGGACCCAATGGACCGGGGCCTATCCCAATCCTACATGTCACCTCCGGTCAACAACCCATTCAGGATGGTCAGGATGATCAGTTTCCCTTTCTTCAGGAAGACTTTGGCATGGACCCCATGTTTAAGAGATTGGAAGAAAGGTTGAAGGCAGTGGAAGGACAGAATCCTCTGGGAGTAGATGTTTCTGACTTGGGGCTGGTCCCAGGTGTGAGGGTGCCACCGAAATTCAAGGTCCCGATATTCGACAAATACAATGGCAGCTCTTGCCCCAAAACTCACGTGCAAGCCTATTTCCGTAAAATGGTTGCATACTCTGATGACGAGAAGCTACTTATGTACTTCTTCCAGGATAGCCTAGCTGGGGCATCCTTGGAATGGTATATGAGGCTGGACAGGGCCCATATCCGTTGCTGGAGGGATTTGGCAGAGGCTTTCGTGAAGCAGTATCAGTATAATGCAGACATGGCTCCGGACAGAACTCAACTTCAGAATCTGTCTCTTAAAAGCAATGAGTGCTTCAGGGAATACGCTTAATGCTGGAGGGATACAGCTTCCTGTGTTCAGCCTCCTATGTTGGAAAAGGAGATGGCCAACATGTTCATGAATACTCTGCCCGGACCTTACTTGGAGCGTCTGGTGGGGTGCAATGCATCCAACTTTGCTGATGTGGTCTCCACTAGAGAAAGGGTGGAGAATTACCTAAAGACATACAAGATCCAGAGTGGAGGTGGATCCTCATCAGGGGTGAAGAAGCCGTTCATTCAGGGACAGAAGAGGAGAGAAGGGGATGCAAATGCCATATCTTCTTATCAGAACAGGGATAACCGGAGGAATAATTTTCAGAATTATCATCAGCAACCGTATGTTGCGGCTGTGACCATTCCAATGTCGTACGCCCAGTTGCTTTCTAGTCTTCAACAACTACAACTTGTGCAATTACGCACTCTGGCTCCTCCTGTTGGTAGACTTCCGGTGGGTTACGACGCCAACGCTAGGTGTAGCTTCCACTCTGGGGCACCTGGCCACAATATTGAGAACTGCAAAGCTTTTAAGCACGTAGTTCAGGACCTCATAGATTCAAAGGCCATCGACCTTGCACCAGCTCCGAATGTCGTCAACAATCCCATGCCCCAACATGGTGGTGCGAACGTTAATTTGGTAGAGGGAGAAGCCAAGTCCATTAAGGATGTGTTGAAGTTGAAGACTCCATTGTTGGTTATCAAAGGATGTTTGCTGAAGGCCGACGTTTTCCCCGGTTGTGGGAAGGGTTGTTTGGATTGTGCTACTCAGGGCGGAGGTTGTTTGAAGCTACAACAAGGTATCCAGGCCTTGCTCGACAAAGGTACCCTCCAGGTTGAGGATTTGTCTGTCCAAGAGTCTGTGGAAGGGGTTGAGAAAGAAGGGTTTGAAGATGTTGCTGATGAATTCGCAGATGTTGTTCCTACTGTTTCTGTAATCCATAATGATGTAATTGAACTTAATTCCGATGTCTCGGATGCTTGCATTTCAATGAATGAGATTTCTGAGTACGACTGTGATATTGCTACTATTACTATTTTCTACCCAACTAATCAGATCAGTGCGCCAAAAGCGCAACCCGTGCCACCAGTGCGACGATCTACTATGACCATCACAACCCCTGGTCCTTTACCTTTCACCAGTGAAAGGGCCATTCCGTGGCATTATGGGGGAAGCGTGTATACGCACGATCATAGTGTGGAACGGACACTGCAAGTAGAAGAGGGTCAGAAGCCTGAACTTGACGGTCCCACAGTGGATAATGTTGGAGGAATCGGGTGATTCACCAGGAGTGGTAGACTGTTCTCACCACCGGTTACCCAAGCTGATAATGCTGATGCTGTGGCGAAAGCCAAGGGCAAGCAAGCCGTGAATGGGGGTACCTCTGCACCCCAGGGAGGTTCTGAGCCCACTTTTGCAAAGGATGTGGACGAGCTTCTGAGAATCATAAAGAAAAGCGATTACAAGGTAGTCGATCAGTTGATTCAGACTCCGTCCAAGATATCCATTCTCTCACTTCTATTGTGTTCGGAGGCACACAGTGAGGCACTTCTGAAGGTTCTTAATGCTGCTTATGTACCTCAAGAGATCTCGGTAAACCAACTAGAAGGGATCGTTGCCAATGTGCATACAAGCAACGGGTTAGGTTTTACTAATTCTGACTTAACACCAGCCGGACGCAATCATAACAAGGCTCTGCACATCTCGATGGAATGCAGAGACACCGTGCTATCGCATGTTCTGGTGGATACAGGCTCCTCTCTCAATGTGCTACCCAAGAGAGCCCTGTCGAAGTTAGAAGTAAAGGGTTTGGTCTTGAAACCTTCAGATCTTATTGTGAGAGCCTTCGATGGCTCTAAGAGATCGGTGTTTGGAGAGGTAGAATTGCCAATTCTGATTGGATCACAAACCTTCAACACTGTCTTCTACGTGATGGATATCAGTCCTTCCTACAGTTGCCTGCTGGGTCGTCCTTGGATCCATAATGCTGGGGCAGTCTCTTCAACGCTACACCAGAAGATTAAGTTTCCGGTCAACGGACGAATTATCACCGTCTGTGGTGAGGAAGACATCCTGGTCAATAATCTGTCTACGTTCAAGTATGTAGAAGTAGAAGGTGAAATTCATGAGACTCTGTGTCAGGCTTTTGAATCAGTTCAAATCAAGGATGCAACTCCGGTGGAAGAGGTTAAAGCGGGTGCCTCTATCTCATCCTTTAAGCAGGCACAGGCCGTGGTGGATTCAGGTGTTGCTCCCGGTTGGGGGCGTCTGTTGGAATTACCAGTGAAAGAAGATAAGTTCGGGATTGGATATCAGCCAGCTCTGACTTCTACAACTTCAACACTTCAGGGGACGATCACTTTCTCCAGTGCTGGCATCATTCAGTATGGTCAAGTCTCTGCAGTCGACGAAGAAGATGGGGGTAGTGATTGTGACATTGATAATTGGGTGCGTCCGAGGATCCCGGGTGAAGTCATCAACAATTGGTCTTCTGAGGAGATTATCCAAGTCACTCTTCTTGAAGAGTAATTTTCTTTGTTTATTCATGCATATCCAAGTCTTACGTTCCGCCCAGGGCGTAATGACTCATTGTAGGGCCCATCTATGTGACACTTGCATTTTTATCATAAATAAAGGACATATTTTCGCATTCAAATATTTCGTTCCTTGTCTTTCTATTTTTGCAGTTTTTCAAAATAAAAAAAAAATGGCAATGTTTTGTTTAGTTTTCACTTCTTGTTCACACTCATAAGCACATACCATCACTCATGCAGATGCACATCACCGGATCCTATTGATAACGGTTCTGCTATGGCTCGCTTCGACTTTGAAAATCCAATCTTTCAAGCTGAAGAAGAGGATGATGAAGATTGTGAACTCCCTGAAGAGCTTACCAGGTTATTAAAACAAGAGGAAAGGGTTATTCAACCGCATCGAGAGTCTGTTGAACTGATTAATCTCGGCACCGAAGACGCCAAGAGAGAAATCAAAATAGGGGCTGTTTTGGGAGATGATGTGAAGAAAGGGCTGATTGAATTGCTGCAAGAATACGTTGACATCTTCGCCTGGTCTTATCAGGACATGCCTGGGCTGGACACAGACATCGTGGTACACCGCTTGCCTCTCAAAGAAGGTTGTCCTCCGGTCAAGCAGAAGCTCAGAAGAACAAGACCAGAGATGGCTGTCAAGATAAAGGAAGAAGTGCAAAAGCAGTTGGATGCAGGGTTTCTAGCAGTCACCAATTATCCGCCATGGGTTGCAAACATCGTCCCAGTACCTAAGAAGGATGGAAAGGTACGGATGTGTGTCGACTACCGGGATCTGAACAGAGCTAGCCCTAAAGATGATTTCCCATTACCTCACATCGATGTTTTGGTGGATAATACAGCTCAGTTCTCGGTATTCTCCTTCATGGATGGCTTTTCTGGCTATAACCAAATCAAGATGGCACCAGAGGACATGGAAAAGACAACTTTCATAACCCCATGGGGCACCTTCTGCTACAAGGTGATGCCATTTGGTCTGAAAAATGCCGGAGCAACATATCAACGAGCTATGGTGACTCTGTTCCATGATATGATTCATCATGAAATCGAGGTTTATGTTGATGATATGATTGCCAAATCTCAGACAGAAGAAGAACATTTGGTGAATTTGCAGAAACTATTTGAGCGTTTGAGGAAATTCAAACTGAGACTTAATCCGAATAAGTGCACTTTCGGGGTGAGATCGGGAAAATTGCTGGGTTTTATTGTTAGCGGAAAAGGGATTGAGGTGGATCCCGACAAAGTAAAAGCGATACAGGAAATGCCAGAGCCAAGAACAGAGAAGCAAGTCCGTAGTTTCTTAGGGAGGTTGAACTACATTGCAAGGTTCATCTCTCACCTAACAACCACGTGTGAGCCAATTTTCAAATTGCTGAGGAAAGATCAGGCTATCAGGTGGAATGAAGATTGTCAAAGGGCTTTCGAGAAGATAAAAGAGTATCTACAGAAACCTCCGATCCTTATACCTCCAGTTCCTGGGAGACCTCTGATAATGTACCTATCAGTGACTGAGAACTCGATGGGGTGTGTATTGGGACAGCATGACGAGTCTGGTCGAAAAGAGCATGCCATATACTACCTTAGCAAAAAGTTTACCGACTGTGAAGTCAAATATTCGCAGCTTGAGAAAACTTGTTGTGCTTTGGCCTGGGCTGCTCGCCGACTGAGGCAGTATATGTTGAACCATACTACCTTGTTGATTTCTAAGATGGATCCAGTGAAATACATATTCGAGAAGCCAGCTCTCACCGGAAGGGTCGCTCGTTGGCAAATGATTTTAACAGAGTATGATATTCAGTACACGTCATAGAAGGTCATCAAAGGTAGTATTCTGTCAGACTACCTTGCCGAGCAGCCGATTGATGATTATGAGCCGATGAAGTTTGAATTCCCTGATGAAGACATCATGTTCCTCAAGATGAAAGACTGTGAAGAGCCAGTTGTTGAGGAGGGACCCGATCCAAACGAAAAGTGGACTTTGTTGTTTGATGGGGCTGTCAATGCTAGAGGAAGTGGAATTGGTGTTGTCATTACAACTCCGAAAGGTGCCCACATGCCTTTCACCGCTCGTTTGACTTTTGAGTGCACAAATAATGAAGCTGAGTACGAGGCTTGTATCTTGGGTATTGAGCAAGCCATTGATTTGAGAATCAAGACTTTGGACATCTTCGGAGATTCAGCTTTGGTGATCAATCAAGTGAATGGTGATTGGAATACTCTCCAACCCACTCTGGTCCCCTACAGAGACTACACGAGAAGACTGTTGACTTTCTTCACAACAGTAAAATTGTATCATATACCTCGTGATGAGAACCAGATGGCAGACGCACTTGCTACTCTATCCTCCATGATCAAGGTAATTCGTTGGAACCATGCTCCCAGGATCGATGTGATGCGCCTTGATAGGGCCGCGTATGTGTTTGCTGCTGAACTGGTATTCGATGACAAGCCCTGGTATCACGATATCAAGTGCTTTCTGAAGAATCAAGAGTACCCTGCAGGGGCATCCAACAATGACAGAAAGACTTTGAGAAGATTGGCAGGCAGCTTTTTCTTGAACAAAGACGATGTGCTGTATAAGAGGAACTTCGACATGGTTTTGCTCAGATGCGTGGACAGACACGAGGCGGACATGTTAGTGCAGGAAGTTCATGAAGGTTCCTTCGGTACTCATGCCGGCGGACATGCAATGGCTAAGAAATTGTTGAGAGCGGGTTATTATTGGATGACCATGGAATCAGATTGTTTCAAGTATGCTCGGAAGTGTCATAAATGCCAGATTTATGCTGATAAGGTGCATGTACCGCCGAATCCTCTGAATGTGATGTCTTCGCCGTGGCCGTTTGCCATGTGGGGCATTGACATGATTGGAAAGATTGAGCCGACTGCTTCCAATGGGCATCGCTTCATCCTTGTTGCCATCGACTATTTCACCAAGTGGGTCGAGGCAGCGTCGTTCGCGAATGTCACCAGACATGTGGTTGCCCGTTTCATCAAGAAAGAAATCATTTGTCGCTATGGGATTCCCGAAAGAATCATTACTGATAATGGTTCTAATCTCAACAACAAAATGATGAAGGAGTTGTGTCAGAACTTCAACATTCAGCATCACAATTCTTCCCCTTACCGCCCTAAGATGAACGACGCTGTTGAGGCGGCAAATAAGAACATAAAGAAGATTGTGCAGAAGATGGTCGTCACGTACAGAGATTGGCATGAGAAGCTACCTTTCGCCTTGCATGGGTACCGCACTTCAGTACGTACGTCGACCGGGGAGACCCCTGACTCCCTTGTGTATGGTATGGAAGCGGTCCTGCCTATCGAAGTGGAGATTCCTTCTCTAAGAGTCCTGTTGGATGTCAAGCTAGATGAAGCTGAATGGATTCGGACAAGGTTCAATGAGTTGAGTCTTATCGAAGAGAAGCGAATGGCAGCCATTTGTCATGGGCAGTTGTATCAGAGTCGGATGAAGAGAGCCTTTGACCAGAAAGTGCGCCCTCGATGTTTCCAAGTCGGAGATTTGGTGTTGAAAAGGATCCTTCCTCCTCAGACAGATCATAGGGGCAAGTGGACTCCTAACTATGATGGACCGTATATTGTCACCAAGGTTTTTGATGGTGGGGCCTTAATGCTTGCAACTATGGATGGTGAAAACTTCACTTCCCCTGTGAACTCAGACGCAGTTAAAAAATACTTCGCATAAAATAGACCCGTTGGACAGTAAAAAAGAGTAGTCCAGGCAAAAATGGGCGTCCCGGCGAACCAAGAAAATGAAAAGGTTCGGGCAAAAATTAGGGACAAAAAAAAAAGGATTGTACACCCGGTAAGTTGAAAACCTGGAAAGGCAACTTAGGCAAAAATGGGTATCCCAGTGGATTGAAAACCCGAAAAGGGCGATCCAGGCAAAAGTTAGGGATTAAGCGAATGACTGCGTTCTGAGTAGTTCTGAAACTCATCTCGTGTCAATGACTGGAAATTTTCGAAAGGTAGGAAACAGTCCAATCACCTTTTCAGAAGGCTGATCATCTGGAGGATCTTGAAGACGGGCAAGTCATAGCAGAATTGGAACCCAATAGAAATCCATTTCATATTGCCATTAGATTAATTTCTGTTTTTATCTTTTGTGCGATTACCTCTTTCCAGGGATTGCTTCCTGATGTAAATGCCTATTCAGAGGCCATTCAATCAATAAAATCATGTTATTCAGTATATCTCTGTTTTCATTTTCATTTTACTGTTTTGTTTGCAAAAATGATGTCCGAATTTTTGATAAACATTGCATCATGACACATAAGGGCTTTACAGGTACATGCTTAATAAACATTTAAAATTGCTGTAAATTTTAAGTGCTTTGGATCGTCTATTCAGAACAGGTACCCTCGGGGCATTTCCTTAAAATCCCCTGCGGACGATCGTGAATATCTTCCCCAGTGAAGTCGCCAACAGACGAATCTGGTGTCTTATCCCTGCAGAGCTGATCAGAGTGTTGGATTCTTCAATCCCCAGCAGGTTCTCACCATTGTACTTCCTCAAGCGGTTGTTTCAGGACATACACTCCCCAGTAGAGTTGACAGTGCCAGACTATACACTCCTCAGCAGAGTTGATAGTGCCAGACTGTATCTTCCCAGCAGAAGTGGCTGCTCCTTAGAGTTCGATGCCAGATCGATAATCCCAATGCCAGATCCATGGTTTCTTTCCTTGAAGCAGAACCTCGGTACCGTATCAGTGTTTGTTCCCCCTGCTGAGTCATCTCTCGCAAATCGTGGTTTCCAGAATCATTGTAGCTTTCCTCAGCAGCAGGCTTCCAATGCCATTCTTTCCCCACAGAGTTCATTGTGGTGTGTATCTCCAGCAGCCTGGCCAGAGCCCAGAGGATGGTAATCATTTCCCCAACAGATCCCCTTGCCTCGGCTTGGCATTCTACCCAGCATTTCGCATCCCTGCATGTAGAATCATATTGCATTGCATCCCTCCAAATCGCGTAGCATTTCCATTTTCATGGAGCATTACGCCATTGAAAAATTTAAACATACGCATTGTAAGCATAAAACATTCTCGGTATCCCAAGTGATAAGCTAGAAGTTGTTTCCAGTACTCAGACTGAAGATTGTTCATGACTCACCTTGGTTATCCCCAGCAAGTGTCATTGGCCCATGAGCCGCCTCTATCATTATTCTCTATCTCTGCCGATACTGACAGGCATGAATGTTCCGGTATCCAGACCGAAGTGGCGTTCAGGCCAGTGTTCCGATATTCAGATCGAAGTGGCATTCAGGCCAGTTTTCCGGTATTCAGACCGAAGAGGCATTCAGGCCAATGTTCCGGTATCCAGACCGAAGTGGCGTTCAGGCCGGTTTTCCAATATTCAGATCGAAGAAGTTTCCGACGATCAGGTCGACGCAACTTATGGCATTCAGGCCAGTTTTCCCGGTATCCAGACCAAAGTGGCGTTCAGGCCAATGTTCCGGTATTCAGACTGAAGTGGCATTCAGGCCAGTTTTCCCGATGTTCAGATCGAAGTCATTTCCAGTGTTCAGACTGATGAGCGGCATTCAGGCCATGGTTATTTCTGTGTTACCATTTATTTTGGTATCCAGGTTAGTATTCTTTTTCGGTATTCAGACTGACTCTCACCGTACCAGACAGATTCTTCTTTCAAGGCATTGTTACTTCACTTCACCTCAGTGCAAATTTTTGGGCTTTTATTGTATTCAATCCCTTGATACCTCGAAAGTGTGAAAGCCGCCGCTATCTTCTTTTCGGGTCCCCAGTTGATTGAATAGGGGCAGCTGTAACACCCCAAAATTTGCCCTCCTCATTCATGCATTCACTTTTTTAGGTCATTTAGCATTTCATGCCATATTGCATCGCGTCAATCAAAATCAGCTCCAAGAAGCTCGAACATCATCCAAGACACTTTGTGGGTTCTACTTAGACGGTCAGTCAACGCAAGGAATAGACTTGAGGTACTACCAACAGGTCCAATTGGGGCCTATTCACCGTGCAAATTGCCAGACTTGAAGAAGCAAGAATCGGCTGATGAGCTGTCATGCTCGCTAGGCGAGCAGATGCTTCGCCTAGTGAAGAACACTGTCATGCTCGCTAGGCGAGCAGATCCTTCGCTAGGCGAAGGGCGCGCATTTTAGAAAATATCAGAAAGCTTTGGGCCTCAGCTGACCTCATTCCAAGCCCATTACCCACGAAATCAGTCTATAAATACTGAAGTTTCAGTAGAGGAAAGGACACACGGGGAGTTACACTTGGAGTTACACTGGGAGAACCACGGGAGAAAAATCTTGCGAGAAGGAGACCTAGGAATTACTCTGCAGCAACCTTCAGGCAGCTCTGAGGAGTTCACTCCGATTCACACGCTCTTTTGCCTCCACCTCACGCAAACCTAACAGAGCTTTACAAATCCAGCCGCGCCGTTCGATCGATCTCTCTCATCAGGTATGCCTTTGTTCCTACTACTTTACACCTTGAATTTGAATATTATGAATGTATGAGGTAACATCAGGTGTTACCCACGGGTTTATGTTTGTTTATAAATATATGAACAATGCATCGAATGTTTTAATAATTTCGTTTTTGAGATGAATTCCATAGGGTTTGGAGTTCTTAACATCGTGCAGGTATCAACGAAAAATCCAAAACCCGCAGGCCCTTGCTAGCCGCTTCGCTAGGCGAGCCTGTAGCGAAGCTTCGCTAAGCCTTCGCTAGGCGAGCCTGTAGCGAAGCTTCGCTAAGCCTTCGCTAGGCGAAGCAGTCGCGAACGTGACAGTATTCGTTTTTTTTTATCTCTTTGTTCTAACCTGTCTTGTGTTTCCATGGCATTGTTTTCTCTTGATTTCATCCTGTTGCTCTAACCCTTTGTCGAGTTTTGTGAGGGCTCACATGGCTTTTGCAGAGACACTCGCGTGGTTTCCCACTTTATTTGTGGGATACCCCCTGGAGTTTTATTCTGATTATTCGTGTTGACTGATTTCCTTTGACGGTCCAGCTGGAGAGATTTCAGGGTTTCTTGCTCCTTTAACTGCTATAGCTTCGGATCTTTATCCGTGTGGTAATTTTTTCCCTTTCTCGTACTTTATCGCTTTCTTAGCTGGAAGCCCTCGATAGGAGGCAATGTTTGAGCCCCTTGGTGGCATTTTACTTTGAGATACTTGTTTTGTGTTTTGTATTCGTATCCCCACATGTAGCGCGGTTCCTTCGTCAAGGACTGTCCGTTTGCCCTCGCGCATCACAAACCCTAAAACCTATAACACACGTTTACTCCTTCTACTACAGGTGAGTAAGTCCCCAAAGGTCGAGCATCCGGTAGATTGCGTAGTAACGTCGTTCATCCAAAACCCAATCCACAACCCCGTAGGTCAGCCGAACTACGACTTGCTCTGATTCTCATTCCAGATGAGATACGTAGGCATAAGACGCGATGTCTTAGCGAGCACACTCCTCTTTAACCCCTAGGTAGCCGAGCTACGAAGACTCTGATTCTCATGTTCAGATGAGATACGTATGCAGTGGATGTGACATCCGTGTGAGTCATTTTCTTTTGACCCCCCTTTTAGTAAATAGTACATTAGAGAAACCTACACCCTTTAGACAAGAACCACAAAAGTGGATCCCGTAGAGTACTATGGATGCGTAGGGGTGCTAATACCTTCCCCTCGCATAACCGACTCCCGAACCCAAGATTTGGTTGCGAGACCCCATCTTGTCCTTTCCTTTTTTCAGGTTTACTTCGAGCGTTTCCTTTCCCTCCTTTGGGATGAATAACGCACGGTGGCGACTCTTCTGTCTTTTTCTTTCGCCGGTTGTTTTTTCGCGCATTGTATTTTTCAGGTTGCGACACCCACAGGACTGGCAAAATTATTAACAGCATCAGCTCTTCTCATGTCATCTTGGGTTTTCGGCGGCGCCGAGAAAACACGACCATTGCGGGTCACACCACTGACATCAGATATACTTACAACAAAAGTGGAGGGCAAAGGCACCTCCTTCCTATCTTCTAACGCAACTGCATTATATCTGTAGGGAACAGCTCTATCTGAAGAGTACGGGACAGGGCCCGCTGGCTTGATAATAAGAGATGGAGAAACCTTCTTCTTGTTGCCATCATATCTGACAACAACAGGCTCTGGTATTCTGAAAATAGGGGATATAACATTCACTTCATCCTCATCACGATTCTGAAGTATCTCGATCACACACTGATCCAGCATCTCTTGGATGTCCTTCCTGACTCGGCGACATCCTCTCTCGTTGACGGTGCACACACGACAGCTCTCATGGTCATGCTCATAATGACTATATCCACATAACAGTCTATGTATCTCGACCAACGATTTCCTGATATGACTGACATACCGGACTTTGTATTTTCCAGGACAACCCTGAACCATATTAACATCAGATTTCCCATGCTCGGGCAATGGGTTCTTCTTTACATTTGGACCTACATCCTCGAAAAACAAGATCCCACTTCTCACAAGGTCTTGAACCTTGGTCTTTAGGGGATAATAGTCTCCATATCATGTCCGGGAGCACCGAAATGATATACACAATGAAACTCGGGCTTGTACCACCACTGAGGTCGGTACAGCAGGTGGGTCACGTGGAGTAATCAGCTTTCGGTCTATCAATGAAGGATAGAGCTCAGCATAGGTCATTGGAATTGGATCAAAAGTGACCCTCTTCTTATCATAGCTAGTGCTGGTATTGTTGTTGTTTAGAGGCTGATAGGCCTGCTGCTATGGACAATGTTGTTGTTGTTGATATTGTTGATATTGTTGATGTTGTTGTTGCTGATGCTGATAATGTTGAGTTTCCCTGAAGGCAGGTGCTATATGAGCCACCTGGTGCTGGTTACTGGCAGGGCGAACAGTCTTCCTCTTCATAGAGGGTCTTCGTTTAGTATGGGAAGACACGACATGTGCCTCTCCCTCTTTCTTCTTTGCAAAATCCCCATAACGCTTTGCAGAAGAGCCTTCATCTCTGGTCAGGCGTCCTTCCCTGACTCCTTCCTCTAGCCTCATCCCCATGTTCACCATTTCGGTGAAGTCCGAGGGAGCACTAGCAATCATCCTCTCGTAATAAAATGAACTCAAGGTCTTCAGAAAGATCTTGGTCATTTCTCTCTCTTTGAGTGGGGGCACAATCTGTGCAGCCAATTCACGCCACCTCTGGGCGTACTCCTTGAACGTTTCCTTCTCCTTCTGGGACATAGCCCTCAGCTGGTCCCTATCAGGAGCCATATCAACGTTGTACTTATACTGCTTGACGAAAGCTTCGCCAAAGTCGTTGAAGGAGCGGATGTTCGCACTATCCAGACCCATATACCATCTGAGTGCGGCACCGGACAGGCTGTCCTGGAAATAGTGGATGAGGAGTTGATCGTTGTCAGTCTGAGCTGATATCTTGCGTGCGTACATCACAAGATGGCTGAGAGGGCAAGTGTTTCCTTTATAATTTTCAAAGTCAGGCACTTTGAACTTGATAGGGATTTTGACATTTGCCACGAGGCATAGCTCAGCAGCAGATTTACCGAAGAGGTCCTTCCCTCTTAGAGTCTTCAGTTCCTTGCGCAGCTCAAGGAATTGGTCATTCATAGCATCCATTTTCTCATAGACATCTGGGCCCTCAGACGGCTCTGAATGATAAATGGTGTCATCGACTCTCGGTAACGTGTGTACAACGGGAAGTGGCACAGTAAGGACCGGGCTAGATGTCGGTATAGAAGCAAAGGTTTGAGCGAGACCCTCTAGCACAAAGTTCGCGGGCATCCCCCAGGGAAACCCGGCTGGCATAGCAGACGGAGCGAAATGAGCAGTGGCGGCAAGCACGGTAGAGGAAGCTACCTCTGAGATGACCGTCCTCTGGGGAGGAGTTGCAGGCGTTGGAGAAGACTGACTTTGGGCGGCCAGGAATGACTCCATCAGGGTAGTCAGCCTAGCCACTTCCTCCTTAAGTTCTCTGTTCTCTTGCTCAAGGTGATCCATCAGCTTTGAAGAATTGGCCCTGGTGTTGTACCGGTGCGTCAGCTTGTCTTCAAAATAAATGAAGAACACAGAGTTAGACCATTGATCAAGAAGCCCTGAACAAAACCTTCTTATGCATATGATGCATGCAATGTTTGTGCATATGATTTTATTTTTATTAGGAGGAACTTTTAGAGATCTATTTGCAAATATTTGGAAATATTAATCATTTAGACATCTATGGAATATTCATATCAATAATATTTGGAAACATTTTACACCAAAGAAGTATAGTCTTGGTAACCAAATACAATACAAGAGAGAAGGAAAATGAACATCCTATGGAACCCTAGAAACAATTGTCCAAAGCTCTCGAGACCGGAAGATAACCTTCACGAAGCCTCTTCACCTCTCTCTAATAGGCTTCCTCCATATCTGCCTTCTCCTTGGCGAGTCGATCATACTTCCTCTTCCAAAACCTGGATGACTGAGGAAGAAGAGAAGTAACCACATCATCAGGCTCGTCGATAACCTGATGCTCCAGAAAATCTATCAAAGCATCCTTATCTCTGAGTTGTTGAAGTAGCTCCTCTCGCTCACGGACCCAAGCACGCGAACGATCTTCATCTCTCAACTCCTCTACTCCTTGGTTAGGGAGGGTTGAAGGCCCAACCATAACCATAGGTTTAGGTATTGGATAGTCATAGGGCATGCGGTACTCAGAAGCTCTCTTCCTTACCGACGAGGTGTAGGGTTCCAAAGCAATACAATTCTTCGGACCAAGCTCTTTCCTTCCCTTCCTATGAATCTTGCGCCAAGCGCGGACCATCCTGCCCTTCAATTTTTGGGGATCTTTAACCTCTTGAAAGAACACACCTTCTAACAAAATGTTATTAGGTTTGTCCTTTAAGGGGAACCCAAGCTGACGACGTGCCAAAATAGGGTTGTAGTTAATCCCACCACATGTACCAAGAAGAGGCACATTGGAGAATTCACCACAAGAATCAATAATCTGCACACCATCATATACACGGTTATACCAAAAGATATCATCCTTAGTGAGAGACATAAGTCTCATAGACCACCGACGACATCCCTTGTTCTCCATGAAGGCGAGCGTCTGACGCAAGTGCGAAATAAACCACTTGTACAACAGAGGCAAACATCACACAATGGTACCACCACCCTTTGCATTCCTCATACGCAAAGAGAAATAAGTGTCACCCAACAGAGTCGAAACGGGATTAAGAGTAGAGAAAATCCTAATAGCTTTCACATCCACAAAATTGTCGATGTTGGGGAATAACACTAGCCCATAGATGAGCAGCACGAATATGGCTTCAAAGGCGTCCTCACTCATGGCCTTCCCAAACAAAGTAGCTTGAGCAATGAGGAAATCAGATGGGAGATCTTGAATTCCACCTTTGGTAGTCATATGAGCACCAATATCAGATACATCTATGTGCAACAGATCAACAATCTCTTGAGAAGAAGGAACTCTCTCCAAGCCACTGAACGGCAACTGATCTAAGATAGGTATACCCACAAGATAAGCATACTCCTCAAGTGTAGGCAAAAGCTGGAAATTCGGGAAAGTGAAGCAACGGTACAAGGGATCATAGAACTGTACCAACACACTCATCAGACCTTCATCCACCTGAGTAGCAAGAATAGACAGAAGCTTCCCATGGCGAGCTTTGAACTCCAAGGGATCTAATACATAGGATGTCAAACTTCCTAACTCTTTCAAGTCGGGTTGTCTGAAACTGTACTTCTTCGTATTCCTTCTTTGCTTATCCATGTCTGAAAATTTGCAAATAGACCTCATAAGTTCCTTGAAACATTTCTCATTGTTGATGATATGGATGCAAATGAATGCATGGATGCAACAATCACACTCAAGGATCAAGCAAGTCACACCACACAAAGGTCACGGGATGGATCAAGTCATCCTTAATATCAATCATCCATTTTGGTGGATTGTGGTTTACACCTTATCAACACCCAAGTTCCATTGATATTAAGGATATACGAGAACGGATCAACCGCGAATCAAGGGTTTGTTGCAAGTCAAGAGCATGGAGTCTCGGTTAAGAACCACCCAAAGGGAGTGTACTATGGTTAAACCTTACAATCATGTTCTAAAAGAGGTTCCCATAGTCATCATCCCATCTTTCGGAAATTATCGGATAAATGACTACTCGTATTCCAAAAATATTCTCTAGAGAGACTCTTATGAGTGTAGTATCGCGTAACAATCGTATCAAATCTTACACTTGAATGACCTTCGCACTACGTCCTAAAATAGGCCAAGATGGGCTAGGTAATCTAAGGTCCTTGGCTTCTAAGGTATATATTGGAAAGAGTAATGCCTAACCACGACAACTCGTGTGACATTATTGATCCCAACAAGACCTCCACCAAGTGAATGGGCTTGCAAGTCAACTTGCTAAGGAATAACTCCACACAAGTCAACAAGACTATGCCATTCTCCTATCATAAGTGCACTCGAGTTCGGGTATAGAACTCATCTCACAAGAGACCACCAAGCACACAAGCATTTGATATATATATATATATATATCAAGCAATTAATACATTACAAACAATACAGTCATCCCAGATTTGCATAAAAATGTGTCACGAGTAAATATAAAGAGTAGGCTAAACCCACTAGGAAATGATAGTCCCCAGCAGAGTCGCCACTTTTCTGTAGCAGGGTATTCGTTACCTTTAGATTTATTAACTAAATCAAAAGTAAATCATACAATTCGAGTCGCCACCGCACTTCTATTTATCCCAAGGAAAGGTTAGAAAGCGAACAAAAACCGAGAAGTTTTATCAAATCAAAAACTAATCAAAATGTCAGAGATCTGGGTAAGGGGGTTGGTTATGCAATCAGAAGGTTTTAAGCACCCAAAACATCCTTAGTACTCTAACGGAGCCCTTTTTCCAAATGTTGTATGGTAGGTTGATATTTGTGAAAATATTTGTGCAAACATGATTGGGGAGATGAGAAAAGAATATACAAATTATTTACAATTTTATTGTTTGAATGGATAAACCCATTGCCTACGTACCATCACAAAGGTAGGATCAAAACCTCGTAGTTCGGGGTAAAAATCTCAAAATATGGGTGAATTGATTTGGTCAAAAGCCTTAAGGTCTTTTGTTATCAAAGGGAGAAAACTCAACCTAAACCAACAATCCACCATGTGAGGAGAGCTTCAACATACTAGTGAGGGATCCACCCTATAATAAGTATGGAAGACGTATAGTCCAATCACTAAGGATAAAGTGAGGTTTACATCAACCACTATGATAACTCAAACCTATGGCTAATGTTTATGAAAAAGATTTTAACAAAGGTGGCCATTGGAACCACAAAAGCAAACTTGACTGAGTTGTATTTACCAATTAGAAGTATTCATAAAATGAAGTCAAATTTGACTTAAGATTCAATTCAAAATAAGTATTAATGAAAAGAGTTTGAAAAATCAAAGGCATATGGTCTAGGTTTCTAGTTTTGAAAACAATGTCAATGTTTGCACAAAACGAGTTTGGCTTGGGTTAGAGTGGAGAGGAGAAGAGAAGGGCTAGTCCTAAACATGCAAAGATGAGAGAAGAGATAAAACCCTTGGAGTTCCTTTCTTGAGATCATAAAGATGATCCAAGATGCTCCTTTCCTTTGGACTTAGCAAGCAATAAGCAATTAACTCAAGCAGTCAAGCAAATATTCAATCAAGCTCCTAGGATCTCCATTTGGCTTGTCTTTCTCTTAACTTGGATGCTCATGACAATGGTCCTTCTAACTATCTCAAGTTTGGAATCCCTATCACACAAGAACAAACAATCAAAAAGTTCACAATGCAATAAGAGGAATGGACAAAGAGAGTTTAGATTAGGGGTCCTTTCAAGTCAACTTCAAGATTAAGCATTCTAAAGGCATGAGGCCTAGTTGCTCTTCAACAAATTTAGCATTCTAAAGGCATGAGGCCTAGTTGCTCTTGAACTCCATTAAGCATAGGTAAGGTCCTAATTCTAAGTCCTTTCTCCTTTTTGCATTGGGTTCACACAAACAAAGACAAAACAAGCACAATGCAATAGTATATTTACACAATAATATGCTCAAGTGAGCAAAAGGCAAATGGAATAAACATAAACATGAGCTCAAGTGAGCAAAGGGAAAAGGCAATATGAATAAATATGCAAGAAATTAAATTGCATTAAAGTAAATTGCAAGAATTAAATGCTTGAACTAAAAGTTAGTAATTAGTAGTTAGTGTTAGTGTGCCATAAGGCAATTTAGCGCTATGTTAAGCAATCGTAAGTGGACTAATGTAGTAGTCACACCTATCTGAGGCCGGTCAATAAAACTATAGGCAAATAAACACAAGTTAGAGACCATGACTAGTAAGCCAAGCTCCTACAACTTGCCATGCCAAAAGAAAAGAAGAATGACCTTGTATGGATTTTAGGTTTTTTGCTTGACCAAGAAGCAACCTATCTTGGACACAGAGCAATTCACTTGATCTTTGATCAAGTTGAATTTGATTTGGATCAAAGAAGGTTAAGCCTCTCATATGTCAAGGCTAACCATAAATCATTAACTCATTGGTCAAAAGAAAAAGAAGAAGATGAGAGATGAAGATGAAATGTACAGAATGGAAATTCAAATAACATAACCAAAACACAATGATCAAATGTGAATGGAATCAACATCAATCAATGGTAAACAGAAGTGAAATGAAGATTAGAAGTCAAGAAAGGTCAAACATATTTTTGGTATTTTTTGGAATTTAAATAATACATAAAATAAAATGAACAAATCATGGTCAAACTTTAAATCCAATTCAAATCAACTTGGATAAGTCCAACTGGATCATCATAAGTCTAACATGGTCAAACTAGGTTTGACAAATTTTATCAACATTTTTTGAAAACAGAAACTATTTTTAAACAATTAAAAATGAAGAAAAATAACACAAATGGACTAAAATCTCAAATAAATCTCAAATCAATTAAAAAATTGATGAGAATATTTTTCATAGACTTATCATTATCCATATGTATTACGAAAATATTTTTGGCATTTTTGAATATCTAAAAGTATTTTAAATGAATTAAAAACTATTAAAAACAAAATAATTCACAAAAAATATTAAACGGAATCACAAAAATAATTAAAAATCATATTATGAAACTAGAATTTAAGAGAAAAATTTTGCAATTGGTCCCATATTTTTGTGATTCCAAATAAAGAAGTTATGAATTTTTGAAAATAAACGGAATAAAAGAAAATAAAACAGAAATAAAAAAATGTGAAAAAACCAGAAGCGTTGGATCAACATTCATTAATTGACGTGGCTAATCCAAGGGACATGAGGCACGCGCGCATGGTGATCATGAGTCAACAACATCACACCATGAATTAAAAATAGTCAAAACAAATAAAGGTCAAGATTAGATCTGGAGAGTTGGATCCAAAGGCCATGAGAGTTCCACGTGGAGACGGTGGTGGAAACCACCGTCTTCTCCGATGAGAAGGCAAAAACCGGCCACCAGTTGCAGGTTTTGCAACCTTAACCAAATCACACGATCTTTATACCAAATTAAAGCTGGGGTGATGTACATCACCCCTGTAATCTTGGATTGTTCTCTAGATCCCTATGGAAGGAGAAATCAGAGATGGAAAATCCATGTACTTAATCTGAAGTTCACCAATTCATGAAATTAAAGGCACCATTGGCTTGCCTCTCACACGAGGACTTCAGAAAACCAAACCAACACAAGCAATGCACAATATATAGTGAGATTCGAAGCAAAACAGTTGAGCTGCAAACCTTTGAAGTGCAACTTTGATGAACACGATCCACTCCAATTCTTGATTGCAGCTTGATCTTGAGGTGTGGTATGAGTGCAAGTCTTAGGAATTAGTGTTGAAGATCAACTGATGTTGTTGAAAATCAAACTTGAAAAAGAGAAACGAAAATTCAAATTCCTTTGGTGAGAGGTTAGGATACAATTCCAGAAGGGTTTTAGGCGCCTCCAGGTTGCCAGTTCAATGAAGCAATGTGTTTATTTATAGCTGAAATGCAAAGGAGAGTGGATGGAACTCGTGTGCATGAGAATTGGGTCCTCCATGCATGAGCTTGTACAGGCGCATGTGAGGCCCAAAATCAAATGTTTTTACAAGCTGAAATGTTTTGAAGCAAGTTTGGACGTGCAGATTGCATGGCATTTGCTTGTGTATCAAGATTTCATGTGAATTCCATAAATGATCACAAAAGTTCCCCTCTTTGAAAGTCCCATTTGGAAAATTCAAACATAGGCATGTGAGTAATGGTCGGAAAGGTCTTGACATAAGGAACAAAAGATATGTTGAACAAAAATCCATCTGGAGTTTGTAAAATTGTGAAAACTAGCCATGAAGTTCAAGGTACAAAACATGTATTTGAAAAAATTGCCAAAAAGGACCAAAAAGGACCAACTCCAAAGTGACCTATAATGTTTTGTATTATCACATGTGTTTCTTTTAGGATTATGAAATTTTGTCCAACATAACATTTGAAGTAGACACCTTAATATTTCCAATGCACTTGGTCTCACCTAAAAATAATAAAATATGAAGGAGTTAGGTCCTTGGGAAGTTGACCCAAAATTAGGGTTTCAGTCAAAATGACATATAATGTTTTGAAATGAATGATGACCTTAAAAGTTTCAAATGGATTTTTGATGAACATGAAAATTGTTCATATAGTCCTTAAGAACAGTTTTTTTCTTGGGATCATCTTCATTTGACAAACACATAAAAAATTAGGTCTCAGTGGATTTCAAAATAGTTAGATGATTTGACTGGTCAACTTCTTAAGGCCAAACTTCAAATCTTGATGAATGAATGATTGAGGATACTCACATAGGATCATATATGCATAAAATTGTGAATGAAATGACTTACCTTGTTTGAGTTTGATCATAGGTTGAGGTTGCTTCATGAGCAAGGCACAGTCAATGCACAGTTGAATTAGGGTTTCCTTGGGAAACAATCCTCAAGCCCTTTGGTTTATCTTGATCAAATTGACAAACTGAGATACTTGGGAGGCATATATGATGATTTAGAGCTTTGGGAACCATTGTCATGCTTGCTTTCATCTTCATCTGGCCACTTCAATGGGCATAGGATCCTCCTAAGAGCAAAGGCACACATGATTGCTTGAGCTTTAAAACAAAACAAGTTAGTGACATTTTTTGTGCTTTTGGTTAGTAAACAAAATTAGAAAACCAATAATATACAATTCAAGCATGCTTGGTGGTCTCAAACCAACTCACACAAGTCCCAACCCAAGGGTAAAGGAGCAAAGATGCTATGATCCTTGAGGCAAAATGCAATGAGCAATGATATGATGCCATGAGGGATCTTATGGTCAAAATTAGGGTCTTACAGTATGAATATTAAGAGTAATATTTATACTGGATTGATCCTCTATGAGAATACTATATAGAATGTTATGCAAAGTGTCATAAGTTATTCTCATGGTGATAATGGTGTATACCACCCTTCGACCTGAAACCACTATGGACCCTAGATGTAGAGTCGAGTGCCTTATTGCTGATCAAACATTATCCATAACTGGATGGCCATAAAGACAGTTGATGGGTACTCCACGAAGCATGCTAAGGGACATGAGTGACCTAGATGGAATTTGCCCATCCTGAGTAACAGGATAAATGTCTATGGGCCCAATATTGAATTGGACAAGGATGACACGGTCTATGCCTTGTGTTCAATATAGACATAAGGGCAAAAGGGTAATTGTACACATAAGTATTACCACAGAAGGATTTGTCAGATCACATGACATTTTCGTGTCTTGGGTAGTAGTGATGTGTTGCTAGATACCGCTCACTATTTATTATGTTAAATACGTGATTTAATATAATTGGCAATGTCGCGAAAACCTACAGGGTCACACACAAAAGGACGGATTGATGAGAGATAGAGTAACTAAGGAATACCGTAATGTACGGTGCACTTAAGTGAATTATAGAACATCGTGAGGTACGGTGTACTTAAGTAGAATACGAAATATGGTAAGGTACCACACGCTTAAGTGATTTTGGCATATTATAAGATATGGGCCACATACACTTGAGTGGGATTTTTAGCTTGCAGCCCACACAAGTGGTTCTATAAATAGAACCCTTGTGTAGAAGCATTTGTGCAGTTGCAATTTCGTTTCTCTCTATCTCTCACTCAAAGCCTTCATTCGTAGCAGCTAGCACTAAGATTGAAGGAATCCGTTCGTGTGGACTGAGTAGAGGCGATGTCATCGTTCAACATTCGTGATCGCTCCATAGATCTGCATCAAAGGTTACAATCGCCACAAGAGGTAACGATTCTATCACTGATCATGCCAATTCGTAAGGATCACTAAAGGAGAAATTTTAAATTTCGTTGCGTTTTGGATCGCTCTTCTCCTTCAGTGGTATCAGAGCCACTTACGAAACCATGCATCTGATAGCTGTTTATTTTCTGTATTTTCTGTATTAATACGATTAAAAGACAGAATGAATCAAAGAATAAATGAGTAATTAAATTTGGCATCATGTGTGTACGATTTGGATGATTGGTGTTGACTATGCTTCAGAATCCGACATTAGTATGGTGAAGCAGCGATACATCGATCGTCCATAGGTTATGCAACTGAGATCGATCAAGTTATATATATGATATAAGTAATCTTGATGCAAAATACGGTATATATGATATACTGTTTCTGTTTCGTTCATTCAAACACTTAATGGTTGTTTTCCTTTGGGCGATCAATGGTCGTTTGCTTCTTGATCTAACATTAGTATGGTGAGGAAATAACGTGTTGATCAATCATACTTAATCAATAATCGAGGTGTGTTTGACGGTCTGAAATTGGTGCATTAGGGTTAATGACGGCACAAGGGTTGTGTTGTCAAAGAGTTATGCGATTAGAGTTGTGACTGCGCAAGAGTTGTGCTTTAAAGTATCAAGTGTTGATGCGAAAAACGACGTCGATTTCAAATGAAGTGTTGATGTAAAAAACGATGTTGATTTCAAATGAATTGTTATGCGAGGTGTGTTTGATCGGTCAGCAGAACCCCCGTTCCGCTGATTGGGCAGCGGACCCCCGGCTAACTCTGCGTAGTGTGATCGGTCGCCGAAATTTAATTTGGTTTTAATTAATTAAAAGAATTAAAATTAATAATAATAATGTGTTTATTATTATTGTCTTGTGGTGATCGGTTATGACATTAGTTTTCCTTTATTTTATTTTGGGTTTTTAAAATACGACCTTCGTGTCGTGCCTCTCTTTTAATCTCTTAATGTAACTTCTTTTCTCATCTCACTCCCTCGTATGTAAAACGAGTTTCTTTTATGTAATGTAATATTATGAAGAAAGAGAAGAATTCAATATCAAAGGAGGACAACCTTGAAGATCTTTCTTGGAGAAGCTTAGATCGTTATTAGGTTAGCTTAGGTTCTCTCATTGGCTTGGGAGAACAATTGCGCTAGGGGCCATAACTGTTTCATTATGTATGTTGATGCATGTGAATGTATGTTGATGCATGTGAGAGACGATTTATATGATAAATAAGCCTGTGAGATAAGAATAATTGCAAATTCCCTCAAATTAAATATTAAGTTTATGCTTTCCAAGTTTTAGCACTCATCAAGACTAGTATCGAATAATGTAGGTTTCCCCTACGCAAGGTGCATGTTCTATATTATTAAGGTGCGATGGGATAATTGTAATATCCAATTGCTAAAACAATGGGTCAAACTTAATTAAACAAATTATAATAAGATTATATATGTTTAGAAGCAAGAGTTGGAAATGATCCATGTGATGGATTGGAATAAGGAGTTATTCACCTAACTAAAATATTCGAGAGTTGTATTAGATACAATTGGAAGGAGTTCCTACCTAAATAACCTATTTTTGTGTAATCCGCCTACACGGACTTAAAACAAAGTGAAATGTGGATCTGTACCCACTAGAAAATCTTCCAACGGGATTTTCCGAATCAAATGGTGAGGGTCATTTGTTTTGAGTAAAATAGTGGGAGCATATTTAATTAAAGGCCTAATTAAATATGTTATTGATACTTATATTTTCATTATTTTCATGTCGATTACCATGACAACGAACACCTCTAACAACATTTTGCGATCAATCCTTGACAAGGAAAAATTGTCTGGGATAAATTTTCTGGATTGGCACCGAAATCTGAGGATTGTCCTCAAACATGATAGAAAGTTGTGTGTCTTGGAGAAACCTGTTCCTGAAGAGGAACCTCCTTGTTCTGCATCTAAGGCAGAAAGAGATGCTTATAAGAAGCATGTCGATGATGCCAATGAAACTGCTTGTCTCATGCTAGCTACCATGAACTCAGAGTTGCAAAAGCAACATGAGAACATGGCAGCGTTCCATATGATCGAACACCTGAAGATGCTCTATCAAGAGAAAGAAAGGCATGAAAGGTTTGAAGTTTCAAAAGCCCTTTTTCAAGGCAAGTTAGCTGAGGGAGCCCCTGTAGGTCCCCATGTGCTCAAGATGATTGGGTATGTGGAGAACCTTGAGAGGTTGGTGTAAGACCCCAATTTTGTCCCTAAGATCCCTCATGGCATCATATCATATCATATCATTGCCTCAAGGATCATTGTGCACCTTGCCTTCTTCCCTGTGGGTGGGCTATCTTGAGAGTGGTTCTTGATCACCAAGCATGTTTTGCATTTGTATATCATTGCTTTTCATTTGTTTACTAACCAAAAGTACAAAAATATGTCATCTAACCATGTTACTTGCAGATGAAGCAATCAACAGTCAATCAGTCAAAGGCATTCATTGAGCAATGAATGGTGGCCATTCTTGAGAATTTGGGCACCATTGATCATTCATAAGAAGTTCATATGAGTTGTGATATCATTTGAAATCAAGATCTCAAGTGGTAGAGGCTTGAATCTCATCAAGGCATTCTTCAATCAACTGAAACCCTAGCCAGTCAACTGCCAAGTCAACTGTGGATTTGGAGGTGGGAAATGATTAGAAATACTTCATTAATGTTCAAACAAGTCTCATTTGACATTTCAAACAACAACATTGAAGAAAATAAAGTCAGGTCAAAACTTTCTAAAAATAGAAAGTGACCTATAATTTGAATTTGCCAAAAATGGAAAGATTTTGGACCAACTTCAACTTCAAATTTCATCATCAAGAAATGCTTCAAATGAAACTTTGTTGAACATGAAAGTTGTAGATCTTTCTCTCCCATTTCCAAAAAGTCCAAGATCAAGGACTTCTCATGTGTGGTTAAGAAGATGTGATCAAAACATGGCCAAGTGTACTTGAAAATTCAAATGTGCATAACTTCTCAACCAAAGCTCCAATTCAAGTGGTTCTTTTTGCTAATTTCTCATTTAGACTTCTAATTTCCAAAACATGCATTGCATTACATCAATTCCATTCACATGATTATTTGTATTTCACTTGAATTTTTGGAGGGAAAAACTAAAGTTTGAAAATGGTGCATTATTTGAATATTACACCAATACCTTTAGCTCCAAAATGATATTTTAAGTGAAATTCAATTAATTTTCATGCACTATTCACCATGCATTTCATGCATAGGGTGAAAATCCCAAATTTGCATTTGCACCACATTTTGCTAAATCCCATTACCATTTGATTAAACATGATTAAGAGCATGATTAAGAGGGAGTATATAAATTAAATCCTAACTGTTTTCAAGGAGGTTAATCACTTTTTCACCATTTTTGGATCTAGAAACTTTTCCCTCCAAAATTTTCTCTCAATCAAAACTTGAAAATTCTCCACATAGCATAGCATTTTTCTTCCATATTCTGGTTTATTGAGTGTAGTGGATGAAGAATCAAGCATTGGATCATTGAATTCGAGCAAAAATCAAGCATACTCCAAGCAAATTCATGAAGATGGAAGCGGAAAATTAATCAAGATCTAAGCCATTACAAGCTCCAATTTCGTCATAAAGCTTCAAGTCATCAATATAGGAGTGGATCTGGACCTTTCAGGAGCTTGAATCGCCGGTTTTATTGTTCTGCTCTTAAAGAGGTAAAAACTCGAATCTCTTAATTCTTCAATCCATTGCCATGTTTAGGTAGAGCTTTTCATGTTGATTAATCTGATATAAAATTCGTGCGAAATGGATGAGAAACGAATGAGTTATGCTTGATTAAAGTTTGACATGTCAAAATGTTTTTGCTCGTTTCTCTTTGATCTTGTTGAATTAGGATTAGATGTTGATTGATCTGTAATCTTCATTGGAAGAGCTTTCTGTTGATATAATTTTTTGGCAAAATTCTGGAAATTTTCTGAACGCATGCACTGTAGCCCGCCGTCTTCGCGAAGAAGATGGTGGAAACCACCACTGGCCATACGCGTATCACTATGCGCCATACGCGTATCACTGTGCATCATACGCGTATCACTATGCGCCATACGCGTATCACTGTGCATCATATGCGTATCACTGTGCGCCATACGCGTATCACTGAGCACCACGCGCACCATACGCGTATCACCATGCACCATACGCGTATCACCTGCAGCATATTTTCAAACTTAAATCCATTTAATCTTTCCCTCCAATTTCCATATGCATTGTTTTCCAAACTTCAAAAACTCATATCAAATCAAAAAATGATCCAAATGACATGGGGATTTTTGCTATGGTTTTCTATTTTCCTCTAGTTTTTTATCAGTATGATAATCAAAGTTGTGCCTGGCCTGGATTTAATTCTGTCTAGAGTATTTGTACATGTATGCTATTTTGCACCTTGCTTGCTTTTCCATTTGTGAAATGATGATGGTTGATCCAATGAAGCTGAAATTTTACATGCATAATCTAGACACTTTGATTGATCTTTTGGTATATAGTTTGTAATTTTTGCATGTCTGGATGTTGATTTGTGATGTGATTATTGGAGGTGTGACAATGTGTGTCACACCATTTCTTGTTCATGTTGCTGATTTTATTTGCCATGCCATTTGATTGCGAATTGTTCTGAATTTTCGCATGATGATACCTCTCGATGTTAGGTTTGAGCATGATTTTTTGTAGAATGTTTGGATTGATTTTCAATTTGTTTGAGATTTTCTCTTCTGGCTTGTCTTGTTTGGACTTTTGATGAGTGTTGAACTTCTATGATTTGTGAAATTCTTATGCCTTATCATATGAGCCTGAAATTTTGTGCATTGATTCTTAACATGTTGAAGTTCATTGTGGATTTGGTTTGGTTCATTTATCTTGTGTCATTTCTGTTTTAAGATTGCCTTAAGTTGATGTATCATTTGTGGCCTCCTTTGAGCTTGTTTTTGCCTACCATGACTTGTTGAATTTCATTGACATGCCTATACTTATCCAAATGCCATGATTTTTGGTGTGCTGATCATTGAATGTGTTCTGTTTAGGCCTGATTTTTCTTGGAATTTATTGAGCAATTGTTGATTTGATATGCTTGTGATCATTCTATTTGCTCCAATGTGTTTCAACTTGCCTAGTTTGACATGATTTGCTTGTGAAATGAAATTGGTGCATAGTTTTGACATGAGACCAATTGGACTTTGTTCTTAATTGATTAATCTTGATTTTGGTCCATTTTCATGTTCTGTTTTAAATTTTTTCCCTATCTTGGACCCTAGGCTTTGGCCTAAGGGTTTACATCTCATGTTTGAAGCTTTGTTTCAGGTTGCACATGCAAGTGACACAATTGATGATGCCTCATCTTGAGAGCATTTGATATTTGCTTTTGATTACTAATGTGTGTTTTGTAGGTTGAAGTTGATTCAATTGGGATTGACTTGTGGCTTATGCCTTTGCCTATATTGGTTGTTTGTTGCATTAACTGTTGGTTGATTGTCTGTATAGTATACTAATTGTGTTTGATGTTTTCAGGTACTTTAGTTGCTATAGTTCCTTTGTGAACTTGCTTTTGCTTTGCTTGATAGCTTAAGCATTGAGGTATAACATCTATTCTTCATGTAGTCTGGAAGACCTGGCCTGTTACTTGGCCAGGCACCTGTCTGAAGTCCTCCTTAAGAGGCGATGTTTGTGCACTATGCCAAACAAGACCTTAGACAGCGCTTTTTTTGGCCTTAGACAGCGCTTTAAAGCGCTGTCTAAACCTCCGCTGCTAAAGGTTTAGACAGCGCTTTTTTAAATCTTAAAAGCGCTGTCTAAGCCCCCCCCCTTAGACAGCGCTTTGGCCAAAAGCGCTTTCTAAGACCCTCCTATTTTAATTTTTTTAGGTATACTTTAGACAGCGCTTTTGGCCAAAGCGCTGTCTAAGGGGGGGGGGGGGGGGGGGCTTAGACAGCGCTTTTCAAAAAGCGCTGTCTAAGCCCCCCCAGTTTTAATTTTTTTAGGTATACCTTAGACAGCGCTTAAGGCAAAAGCGCTGTCTAAGGGTGGGGGCTTAGACAACGCTTTTCATAAAGCGCTGTCTAAGCCCCCCCCCCCCCCCTTAGACAGCGCTTTTGCCTAAAGCGCTTTCTAAGGCCCCCCTTAGACAGCGCTTTTTCCAAAAGCGCTGTCTAATGTATACGAAAATTTTTGTAGCTTTTGTTTTAAACCACATTTTTTCCAGGTTTATAAACCAGAATTTCTACCTGTTTTCAACCAGATTTTGACAAACAGTTATCACATTTTATACATGCCATTTTGGCCTTTTTTCTACCAATTTTTGGCTAACAAATATATATATATACCAATTCAAACCAATTTTGTACACATTTACAAATATGACAATTAGTATCAAAATATATACAAATTTATGTACACATTTACAAGTCATTACATATACTACAAATGTACACATTAATTACACAAATTTATGAAAAAACTTTGAGCTCTATCATGAATTGACACCACTCCTCTTTGATTTCGTCCACTTGATACTTTGTATAAAATGCACACTTGAATTCCTCAAAGTACTACATAATAATATAACATATTTTGAATTAATTCCAACTATTTAATTATATGAGATATGTGTAAATATAAAAATAACTCATAGGTTAGAAATACATACATCGGTGGGAATCACTAATCGGCCCAAAGCAAGAGTATCCCGCATAAACCTCAACACGAAATACCTGCAATCTATTTGATTACGTTGTTGAGGACACTACATGAAAAAAAAATATGGATTATAAATCCTAAGTTTTATCAAGTGTCATCACTAATATAATAAAAAATGTGGTAATTAAAAATATACCGCCACTTTAATCCATGTAATGCGGTTGGCGCTCCTCCTTGAGGTTTGGATATCTCGTTGGGCCCGAAAAGCTTGTAGGACGCTAATAAAATAAAAATGAAGCAATTAGAACAATTCACATAAACTAAGAAAATTTTTGAACATTCTCACTTACGTGTCAATTAGGTCCTTCATATCCGGGTATGTTGTCCAATCATTTCCTAACGAGTCAAGATAATACACAATTTCTCGGATAGGATTGATTGCGAGCAACAACCAATGTCCACTGTAATGATTAGGCAAATGTTAGATGGTAACTTGGAAAATAATTATAATAGATGAATTTAGAATGAAATGCTAACCCGGTATTAAACGGTATAAAAAACAACTTCTCCGCATCTTTATTCTCCATGAGGATCCGAAGAACATACTCCGTCACGGTATGCGGTCTACTTAAGATTAAACCTAAGTTGACGCTCGCGGGTGCTAAGAATCCGAATGACTCGTCCAAATCATTGGGGCGCATCAATTTGTCATACAAAAACCTAATATAAAAACATCATTAACACCTCTTTTGAAACATAAAGTAAACCGGATTAACATAAAGTAAACATCATTAACATAAGTTGTTTAATTAATAAAACAAAGTAGACCGGATTTACCTAATATATGTATTGACAATGTTGACGCCGATTTCTTCATGACCAAAAACTTGCATGAAGTCTTCATTACCAATCATTTGGTCGTAATCAAAGCCGAAAATCCCTTCCTCCATATGTATAGTCCGAACACCTCCGGTCGGTATATCGGTCATCTCTAGAAATGTCCTGAGGCACGACCTATACTTGGTGGTAGGTTTTTTCCTAGCTACGGTCTTCTTAGCACCAGAACTTTTTACCCGTGCGGAGGCGTTCCTAACCTCCTTTATTTGTTGTGCGGAGGCATTGCTAACCTCATTTTCTTGAACCTACATGTCATATAAATAGTTAGATCAAATTAAGAATGTAACAACTTCCATGAATATATGTCATATAATTGTATATTACCTCTTTTCTTGATTTGGATTTTGTGGGAGTCTATTTAACATAATCAAGGAAAATATGTAAGTAAAATTTTAAGCATAAATTTTAAACTTTGAATATACACATTAAAGTTAACATAAGTTTTAAGCATACCTCATATCCTACGCATATGAGGTTTGTCGGCCATGCAACAAACGAACCTACTGCTTCGTGCACCGTTGTTGCATCCGAATCATCGCTAGGATATGGTAATAATGCATTCGGGTCAACTGCAATATCAACTGATACCTTCAAACATCCAGCAGGGAGCTCTCTAGTGTGGAGTAATACTCCGCTAACGTTATGCACTTTTCCCTTGCCAACCATCCGATAGTGTGGTGACGACAAATACAGCTGACAATGGGAAATGCCCTAAAACCAATAATAACAAGAAATCGTTAATGTGTATATATGTCAAATACATAATTTAAGCAAATAGTTCAATTTAAGACAATTATATGTAATTACCTCTGGAATGTTCGGCTGAAAGGTACAGTTGATACTGTTTTTGTCCGAAGCATCTCTGTATACCGTTGAGGCGCTAGCCTCTCTTTCTCTCCTCAATGCATCAAGCTCAGCTTGCATGGCTTCCAATCTTGCATGAAGCTCCCGATTACTAGGAGCCTTTCCTTTTCTAACACTGAGGGAGGTCGGAGTGACTCCAAATCCCTTACCCCTCACCCGACCAGAATACTCAGGGACATCTAATGCCCGACTAAGTATGCTCTTAGTATCATCGGGAGATAGAGACTGAGATAGCTCCTCCTGAAAAATCAGATGAATACCGTATACTTGTCAAATATGTGTATAAAAATGTTATTCAATTAATGAAAAATATTATACTTACACATTTCTGGTATACGTTTAAAACTTCTTCTTGTGGAACTCCAGATTTGCCCACACGGGCTTCCTTCCACAAAACATGTGCAGGAAGAGATGTTTCTGAACTTTCCTCCTTCTGCAGCTACACATTAAGTCATACAATTTGATCAGATAAAACTAATATATGATGAACAAATTTGTTTTCGCAATTTATAAATACTTACCATGGATTGTTCTAAGCGTCCATATCCGACACGTCCTTTTCGGTACGGATATGCGGGACTTGATGCTCTTTCCCGATTCGTAGCACTTATTCTTTGAAAAGTCGGGTCTTGTCTCTTGGATTTGAAAGCTTCCCATTCTTCAGCCGATATCAAACTTTCATATTTTCTAGGAAGCTCCGCATCCACAAAATTACCATCCGCATCCTTAAGGAACTTGGATGATAAAAATGTCTGAAACCCTCTAAGAAGCTTTCCGGCCAATTTCATGCAAAACCCTCTTCTTTCTTCTTCGATGTTAAAACATCGCTAAGAAAAACATACAGATTGATAGTTAGTATCGGTAATTGAAAAAAACATAATTGATACCGTATAATTAAGGGCCAAATGATTGTACCTTTATCTCACTCCAAATTTTTTCTTTGGACTCTTTCAACTCTTTATTTCTCCAATCATCACATGTAATGGGAATTTCATTCCTTACTAGTGCACCGATGAAACTAGTTAAGGTATGCCCATTAGGTTCTATAAGTTGTCCCTGGTTGTTCCAAGAGACATCTAGTATGATGCCTCGAGATCTTCCTTGGACCACCCTTCGCATTACTGTGATGCCTCTTCGGATTTCTTCTTCCGCGGATACTTTACTAACTTCCTCATGTTGGTCATCAGCCATGTCTAACCTGTAATAAACCAAGGAAACCATCAAATATCAAATATAACTTATAATCAAAACAATTGAAAACAAAAAAATAAAGAAATCATGCATTATCAGATATAACTTATAATCAAAGCAATTGAATACAAAAATATAATGAAATCATGCATTACCACATATAACTTATAATCAAAACAAATGAAAAAAAACATAAAGAAACCATGGATAATTTACCTAAGTCACTAACATCTCTTTCTTTTCTTTGTTGGAATATTAATCACTTGTTTCTTAGCAATGCGTACGGATGAATTGATCCAAATTCCCTCATTATGATCGTTTCTTATATATGACTCATCCGGTATAAGATCCTCAACTTCATCATTTCTATTCAACTCATTCCGTCTAATGCATGACTCATTCTCAACATCAATATCACATTGATCGACACCGCTATCATCAGTCACTTTGTTAGAGAAAAGCACTATAGACCATTTTGTACTCTTCGGGTCATTCACATAGAACACTTGTTTAGCTTGAGATGCTAGAATAAAAGGTTCATCTTTGTACCCCACCCTAGTAAAATCAACTTGCAAAAATCCAAACTTATCCATTCGTATGCCACTACTATTCACCCACTTGCAACCAAAGATGGGAATCTGAAACTTCTCGTAATCAAACACCCAAATATGCTCAATAACTCCAAAATATGACAAATTTGCATATTTGGGGTTTAAGTCCTTCATACTTGATATATGCATTGCTTCAGCTAGCACGGTGACACCACTATTTTGCATAGTACTCTTATCATCTTGTTCTTTGGTATAAAATGTGTATCCATTAATTGAATATGCGCTATGAGAAAACACATGCAAACTTGGACCATACGCCAAACATCTCAACCTTTCTGTTACCGAAGAAGGACCTGAAGAGCGCTTCAAATAAATATGATCCTTCAACCATTTTATGAAACTTTGATTGTGCTCTATAACTATCCAATTTTCATTTCTGTTCGGATTTAACCTTCGGAGTACATCCTTGTGCATTTCAACATATGGCTCAACCTCATTATTATTGTGCAGAACATACAAATGAACTTGATCCCGTTCATCCCTTGATATTGTCACAATTTTATTCCCAATTAATTTTTTACCTTCCATTTTGTCGAAAATCTGAGCTCTGGGGAGTCCAATCGATTGAACGTTAGACAAATATTCAGTACAAAACTCAACAGCTTCTTCTACAATGTATCGTTCAACAATACAACCCTCTGGTCGACTTCGGGATTTCACGTACCCTTTTAATATTTTCATATACCGTTCAGCAGGGTACATCCATCTCATATAAGCTGGTCCACACAATTGTGTCTCTTTCACAAGATGAACAACTAAATGAACCATTATGTCAAAAAAAGACGGAGGAAAATACATTTCAAGCTCACACAAGGTAATTACAATCTCTTTTTGTAGTGTTGGTAAGATCTCGGGATCGATCACCTTACTACAAATTGACCTAAAGAAAAAACACAATTTAGTTATGGCACTTCTTACTTTTTCAGGCAAAATAGAACGTATACCTATCGGTAGAAAATGTTCCATTATAACATGGCAATCATGTGTCTTCAAATTCTTCAACTTGAGGTCTTTCATAGAAACAAGTCTTCTGATATCAGATGAGTATCCTTCTGGAACCTTAACTTCACTCAGAGACTTACACAAATTTTTTTTCTCCTTTCTAGATAAAGTAAAAGCAACAGGTGGTAGATATGTTCGTCTTCCTTTCTTCACGGGTGCTAATTCAGTTCTCATTCCCATTTTTAACATGTCCTCCCTTGCTTTAAGGCCATCCTTAGACTTGCCTTTTATATTGAGTAATGTACCGATAACACTTTCAAATACGTTTTTTTCAATATGCATAACATCGAGAAAATGTCTCACGTACAAAGACTTCCAATATGGCAATTCAAAAAATATCGACCTTTTCTTCCACCCACCTTTCACAATCTTATGTGCAAAAGGCTTGCCAAACTCAGTACGCACATCTTTCACCTTTTCAAAAACTTGTTCACCTGACAATGCGGGTGGAGCTCTACGATGTTCGGTGTCTCCATTGAATGCTTTTCTCCACCCACGGTAGTGATGTTTAGAATGTAAGAATCTACGATGACCGAGAAACACATTCTTCTGGCAAAGTTCCAATCGAATCGTATCGGTTCCGTCTTCACAAACAGGACACGCACGTTGACCTTTAATGCTATACCCAGATAGATTCCCGTATGCTGGAAAATCATTAATTGTGCCAAACAACATCGCCCTCAAATTGAAACTTTCTTTCCTATATCCATCATAAACCTCCACACCGTTCTCCCACAAAATCTTTAAATCTTCGATCAGAGGTGTCAAGTATACGTCTATGTCATTCCCTGGTTGTTTAGGCCCAGAGATTAACATAGATAACATCATGTACTTACGCTTCATACATAGCGACGGAGGTAGGTTATAAATCATAAGAATCACAGGCCATGTGGTATGTGAGATACTTTGAAGACCATGTGGGTTCATTCCATCAGTAGATAATGCCAATCGAAGGTTTCTTGCTTCTGATCCAAACTCAGGATAATCATTATCAATCTTCGACCACTGTGGTGAATCAGCCGGATGCCGATACATTCCATCAATAATTCTTTCATCTGCATGCCAAGTAAGATGTCTTGCATCGGTTTCACTACGAAACATGCGCCTAAATCTCGGAATTATCGGAAAATACCATAAGACTTTTGCGGGAGATAATCTTTTCTTATATCGAGACAAACCGCATTTAGGGCACTCAGTTAACATTGCATATTCGTTACGAAACAAAATGCAATCGTTAGGACAAGCATGTATCTTATCATAGCTCATGCCAATAGAGCACAACATTTTTTTTGCCTCATAGGTTCGATTAGGAAGAACATTATCATCCGGTAGCATTTCTCTCATAAGGGCCAACAACTCTGTGAAACTTTTATCCGACCATCCATTACCCGCCTTTAAGTTGTACAACTTTAATACCGCAGAAAGTCTTGAGAATTTAGTGCAACCTTTGTACAACGGTTTCTCAGCATCGCTTACCATCCTCTCAAACATTTCAGGACAATCATGAAGATCTTCTTCCAGTGCTTCTACAATCTCTTCAACTCGATCACAATCGTATGTTTCCGTGTCTTTGTCGTATGAAGCATAGGTCGTACTACTTTTTCCACTCGATTCAACATTCTCGTTAATTTTCTCACCATGAAATATCCAACACTGATAACTTTGATCAATTCCATGCCTCAGCAAATGCGATTTCAATCCATGTGCGTCAACCTTACCAATATAACAACAACGCAAGCAAGGACAATGCATTCGTCTGGGGTTTTCAGCGTGTTGAACATCATACTTAACGAATTCCAAAACCCCACTCTCGTACTCTTTGGTCATTCGATCGGCACAGATCCATGTTTTATCCATGGTTTTCCTACTTATTTAAGTAAACAATTAATCCAGACGAAAATACATAACTAAGGTAGTATCTTTGAACATTCAACTGGTCAAAACTATTATTCCATAGTAGTTTCAATGAGCATTCAAATTGATTTCAAAATACATTCACCAAAATCCATTTAACATCCTAAATAGTATTCACCTGTCACCAAACTTTGTAGCTTGTTCTTTTCAGACTAGCATGAGTTACTAAATTGATACACTAACTACTACTTTAACTCCTATTAGCATTTCAATAACTGATTTCAAAATACACTAATAAACCTTGTCCATTCAATATTAACTAACTTACTAACTTTATTTGCCAATTCAAACATGACTAACCAACTTTCCTAAATAACTAACTGAATCACATTTCAAATTTCATAACAGTCCTACTAACAAAACTGTTCTAATTAATCTCTAATTAATCTCTAACAGTCTCTGACACATAATTAACAGTTTCATAGCTAACTATCGAATCAACTCAACTAACAATCATATTATCAATAACCAACTAACTACTTTTCACTAACTTACTAACTTAACTAACATTTCAAACTAACACTTTAATTCCCTAAACACTAACTGATTCAACTTCAAAACCAACATTCAACCCTAAGGCAACAGAATAAACTTCAAAATCTCAAAATTTGGGTCATTTTATATGACTGAGTTTTCACACATAATACAGAACCAACATTGGTGATACAGAAAAATATGACTGAGTTTTCAACAGAACCAACATTGGTGATACAGAAAAATACAGAAAAATATAAAATGGGGCAAGAGTTTTCACACATAATGTTCATCTATAACACATTATATAAAATCAAATATCACTCACAAACCATAAACATTCACATATGCAAGAATGAATACAATGTAGTTGAAACCTCTACTTCAACATGCATGTGGTACCAAAGTTATTTAGGGTTTGAGAAAGAGACTTACCAAAGAAATACGCGCCGCCGGTACAGTGAGAAGGAAGGGTTTGTTTCGCTGCCGGTATAGTGAGAAGAAATACGCGCCGCCGGTACCAAAGAAATACGCGCCGCCGGTTTGTTTCCAGAGAGAAATACGTGAGCACGGCCGCCGAGAGTGAGAAGGTAGGGCTTTTGTGGAAATGGCGTAAGTTTTTGAGGTGACTGAAGAAGAGGGAAAACAAAAGAACAGAACACGAAAGCGCTTTGTGGTCTGAAATTTTATTTTAATAAGACCTTAGAAAGCGCTTTTGTGTAAAGCGCTTTCTAAGGTATGCCTTAGACAGCGCTTTCCAAAAGCGCTTTCTAAACCCCCCCTTAGACAGCGCTTTTGGTTTTAATTTTTTTTTTAATTTAAAGACTTTAGACAGCGCTTTATCAAAAGCGCTGTCTAAGGTCTATATTTAAAAGCGCTTCCTAAAAGCGCTGTCTAAGGGGGGGTCTTAGACAGCGCTTTTAAAAAGCGCTGTCTAAGACCCCCCCTTAGACAGCGCTTTTAGTATTTTCTTGGAACATTTTCAGCGCTTTATTTTAATTTTAACCTTAGACAGCGCTTTCTGTTAAAAGCGCTGTCTAAGATGCGCTGTTAAAAGCGCTTTTTGGCGTAGTGGTGATTGTTTATTTTTGTCCCCAAGCAGGAAAAGTCCTTTTGATAAGGCAATTGGTAGATAAAAGAGATGTGTAATCCATCTCCTACTATTCTGTGCGTCTTCCCTTTGCTCACATTACATGTTGTAGCATTGTGGATCTTAACCCAAGATCTATCGAGTCATTAACTTGTGGAGAGAGTTCCAACTTTCTGAACTCCCACACCTTCTATCATTCAAAGCTCTCCCTGACCAGGGATAAGAGCATGAGGCACACCCCTCATATCCTTTCATCTGCTTCATCTTAACTCTCAATGTTAAGGTTAAGAGCACATTTACCTTATTCCAGTTGACTTTAAAGTCTAACCCTTGCTTGAGCCTAATTGCTTGGATATAGTGTGTGCTAAATGACTTTGTTTGATTGATTGTTTGGTTCATTTGTACATGCTTGCTTGTGTATCTTTGTGCATCTATCATCATTAATTGCTCATTATTGCATGATCACCATCTCATATCTTTGTGACCATCTTTGGTTTTCCCATTGAGGAATCAACTGTAAGTCCATCAATTGGCCATTGTTCCTATGATTTGGAAGGGATTGAGTGTAAGCCCATTTCATTGGCCACTTATGTCCTCTTTGCTTATTGCTTGTGTTTGTTGTTGTATGTGAGTATTCAATTGTAAGTCCATGTTGTTGGCGTTTGTTTCCCATGATCATCTGTGGGAGGTTAGTGTAAGTCCAGATAGATTGGCATCTGACATCCATGTTTTGTTTTGTTTTGGGAGATTAGAGTAAGCCCAGCAATTGGCATCTGATATCCAGGTTTTATTTTTCCTTTGTGAGACTAGTATAAGACCAGTTATTGGCATCTGGTATCATTGCTTTGTTTTAGGAGATTGGTATAAGTCCAGATGTATTGGCATCCGGTATCCGTTTGTTTGTGTTTTAGTGAGATTGGTATAAGTCCAGTAATTGGCTTCCGATATCCATTTTGTTTTGCTTATTTGTTATTGCTTATTTGTTGCCTATTCCAAAGGACACCCTTGAATCATCTTCTATATGATCTCAAGAAGTGAACCTTCTGAGAAGTTTTACACTCCATTATCCATTCACCCTTTTTGTTTCAAACCTCTTTTCACATGTTGCTTTCAAAACTTAAAATAAATGTTGTGCAAACATCTTCATGCCTTTTCAAATTAGAAACCTGGACCTTAAGTCCTTGATTTTTCAAACTTCACTTTTGTTAATACTTCTTTCTGAATTGAATCATAATCATACGTTGACCATATTTTGTGAATACTCATAATCAATTAACTTCACTCATTCAATTGTTTTGTGGCTTTGTCCATTGTTGAGATGTTTTCATACATTAGCCATAGGTTTGATTTATCCTAGTTGGTTGATGTTAATCTCACCTTTCGTCCTTAGTGATCGAACTGTAAGACTTCCGTACTGAAAACAGGGTTAACCCCTCTAGTGCGTCGAAGCTTTTCTCACATGGTGGACTTGTTGTTTGTATAAGGTTGAGTTTTCTCCCGTGGATAACGAAAAACCTTAGGGCTTTTGTTTTAAAATGAATTCACTAATTTTTGGAAATCTTTTAGCCGAACTACGGCGTTTTGATCCTTACCTTTGATGGAAGGTACGTAGGCAATGGGTTCATCCGTTCAAACACAAAAACAATAAAAATTGTACATTCTTTTCTCATCATCCCATTCATGTTTGCACAACAAATATTTCATAACAAATAACATTTCATACAACAATTGTGAAAAGGGCTCCCTAGGAGTACCTAGGACGTTTTGGGTGCCTAACACCTTCCCATTGCGTAATTTACCCCTTACCCAGATTCTCTGATCTTTTCATTAGTTTTCTATGTGTAAAACTTCTTAGGCTTTTGTTCGCTTTTTTGCCAATCCTTTGGATAAATAAAAGTGCGGTGGCGACTCGATTCATTGTATGCTTTGCTTTTGGTTTAATCAATAAATCATAAAGTGACGAATACACCGCTACAGAAAAGTGGCGACTCTGCTGGGGAAAACATTAGACCTTCCCTGGTGGTATTGCCTACTTTTCACCCTTGTTGTATGATACTTGTTTATGTTTTATTTGACATATTTTTGTACAATTTGGGATAACTGTATTGATTGTAATGTTTGAATTGCTTGATATACAATTGCTGTTTGCTTTGGTGATCTCTGTGAGATGAGTTCTATACCCGAACTCGAGTGCACTCTAGGATAGGAGAATGGCATAGTCTTGTTGACTGGTGTGGAGTATTCCTTAGCCAGTTGACTTGCGAGTCCATTCACTTGGTGGAGGTCATGTTGGATTAATAATGTCACGCAAGTTATTTGTGGTTAGGCATTATTCTTTCAATCATGTGCCTTAGAAGCCAAGGATCGTAGTTTACCAAGCCCATCTTGGCCTATTTTTAGGACGTAGTGCGGAGGTCGTTCAGATGTCAGTTCTGATGCGATTGTTACGCGATACTACACTCATAAGAGTCTCTCTTGAGAATATTTTTGGAATACGAGTATTCGTTCCTCCGATAATATCCGAAAGATGGGACGATGATTATGGGAACCTCTGGTAGAACATGTCTGGCAGGTTTAAACCCTAGTACACTCCCTTTGGGTGGCTCTTAACCGAGACTCCATGCTCGTGACCCTCAGCAAACCCGTGATTCATGGTTGAGTCGTTCAGACAACCTTAATATCAATGGAACCTAGGTGTCGATAAGGTGTAAACCTAAATCCACCAAAATGGATTATTGATATTAAGGATGATTGAGCCGGTTCATGTACCGTTAATATCAATGGAACTTGGGTGTTGATCAGGTGAAAACCATAATCCACCAAAATGGATGATTGATATTAGGGATACAATGAGCTTTCCCATGACCTTTGTTTGGTGTGACTTGCTTGATCCTTGAGTGTGATTGTTGCATTCATGCATTCATGCATTCATCTGCATCCATATCATCAGAAAAAAAAAAGATTTTCAAGGAACTCGAAGGAGTTTATTTGCAAAAATTTTCAAACATGGAAAAAACCAGAAATTTTTTTTACCTGATGTATCTGATGAGATATTCTCATATACGATCAAAGTGTTGATATTTCAAAGTTTGCAAATAAAACCCTCGAATTCCTTTGAGATAAAAACAAATCATCTGCACGAGCATTGCATGCATCATTTGCATAAGCAGGCGTTTTGTTCCGGTCTCCCGTCCTGTGGTCTGACCCTGCGATCTTCATTTATTTTGAAGACGCACTTTGCCGGTACTACACCAGAACCATCTCTGCCAGATTGATGGATCATCCTGAGCAAGAGAATTGTGAACTCAAGGAGGATTTGCTAGACAGAGTGCTTTTGATGGATTTATTCCTGGATAGCCACTTGTCTTCTTTCTCATATATTGATGCTGAGGATGAAGTTGGAACTCCTTTCCAAGCTTTATCTATTGATGAACCGATTGAGAAGAAGTCTCCTTCATTTGCTTCCTACCGTGGTGCAAAATTGGCCATTGAATGTGGTGCAGTTGCTGGTTTAGGGAAAATGATTGAGCTTGAAGACAATAGATCCCGGGCTGGCATTGGCTATTCCTTTGGGGCATTTAACGAGCTAGGTTTGTTCAAGAGTGCAGGATTCATCCATGCTGATCAACCTGAAGAGGCTGCTGCTATCTTGGAAGAGGATGCAGAGGATCTGAGCAATTTCATCATACCTGGTGGTGTCTGCCACAATTGGGTCGCTGTAGATGTTCCTACGGCCATCCATAGATCAGAGTAATTGTTCACTTTGTTTAAAACCCTTCTCCCATGCCAAAAGGAGAAGTGATGACATTGTTGGCATCATTTATACAATGATATTTTCATTCAATTAATGCATTGTTAAACATTTGTTTTTCCATTTGTTTTCACTTTTTGCTTTTCCATGAAATCAGTGATCACAAAAAACCCTGAAAAACAAGAATAAAGCAATCTTTTTCATCTGCATAATGATTTGCTTGTTTAAATTCTAAAGTTTTTCATTAACCAAAATCATTATGCAGGGATTTCTAAACCCATTAAACATAATGATCCAATGCCATCTCCCAATTTTGAATTCCTTGTATTCGAAGCAGAGGAAGATGATGTTGAAGGGGATTCCTGACGAGATTACCCGTCTTCTTGAGTACAAAAAGAAGCTCATTCAGCTGTATCATGAGAATCAGCAAAACAGTCAAACTGGGGCATTACAAATGTAATGTAAAAAAAAGAAGAGAGAGGGTGAAAAAATGAAAAAAGCAAAAAATCGGGAAAAAAATTTCAAAAGAAAGAAAAATAAAAGAAAAGTATACCCTCAAATCCCTAGTTGACTGATGCTGATTGGATTCAGATTCGTTATGACCAGTTGAATTTGATCGAAGAGAAGCGATTGACTGCCATGTGTCATGGTCAGTTATATCAGCAGAGAATGAAGAAAGCATTCGATAAGAAGGTCAAGCCTCGTGTATTCCGAGAAGGTGACCTCGTGCTCAAGAAAGTCTTGTCTTTCGCGCCCGATTCCAGGGGCAAGTGGACTCCAAACTACGAGGGTCCATATGTTGTTAAGAGAGCCTTTTCAGGCGGAGCTTTGATGCTTACAACAATGGATAGGGAGGATTTCACTCGTCCTGTGAATTCAGATGCAGTCAAGAAATACTTTGCCTAAAAAAAAAGTATATGCAAATGAAAAACAGAATAGCTCGCTAAGTTGAAAACCCGAAAGGGTGGCTTAGGCAAAAATGAGCGTCTCAGTGGAGAACCCGCAAGGGTAATCCAGGCAAAAGTTAGAGACTTGGAAAAAGAATGATATTTGCATCCCGCTAGATTGAGTACCTCACCCTGGGGCAATCTAGGCAAAAATTAGTGATTTGGCAAGTAACTGCATCCTGACAAGACTTTCTGTTCCACAACCGTCTTTTCGTTAGAGATTCTCAATTCGTCGTCAACTGAAGCTTCAGATACATCGAGATTCAAATTGGTAGAGAAAGGATCATTATGTTCAATGTAGCCCTCTTCCAATATATATCACTGATTTCAAAACTTGTACAGATCTATGGAGTCTTGCCATTTGCAGACTACCATTCCATCAAATACATTTGAGCTTTTTATCCAATTATTTGCACTCTTATTTGTTTCAATTCAACAAATGTTTTGCATGTTTTAATTGATAAAATGTCATTGTTTTAAACAAATAAATTTTTCAAAATTTGTTGTTGTTTTAAACAAAGTGAACATTCACAATGATGAAAGGATACTCAAGAATTTCTCAGTGCTCTCCCAAGGGTGGCATGATCTCCAACAGGTAAGACATTTGTTCATATTCCTGGTTTGGCTGTATCCTCTTTCTCCTGCTTTTGTTGTTGGGGTTGTTCCCTAAGCAGTGTTGGTTGTTGAAGATTCAGTTTCTTCTCCAGCAGTTATCTCCCCAGCATGGGTGTTTTCATTTTGAGAAGGTTCTGTAGTTGGTGGTTTGATACCCCAGTACCCCATCACTCCCCCAGTGCAGTTGCCGGTAGGAGTTGTTGCTTCTCTCCTCAGCACAGTCGTTTTCTGGAAGACTCAGTAAGTCGGTGGGTGACACCCGGTATTTTACTCTCTTCCCCAGCAAGGTCGCTAGCATAGTTGTTGCTATCTTTCCATCAGAATGCGGGTCCTTCAGCAGAGCAGTGTTTATTTCCTCCTCAGCAGTTGTGGGTTTCTTCTCAGAAGAGTCAGCGTTTGGTGGTTGATCCCCAGCTCTCCTCCCTATCCCAGTGGGTTCCTCAGTGAATATCCCCAGTGGATCCGCCAGTAGATTTGTGGTTTGGTGGATTGTATTTGTGCAAAATCCCCTAGAGGTGATAATCCTCGACAGAGTCAGGGTATATTTGTGGTATCCCCTCAGAGTCTCCGCCAGAGGTGAAATCTCTGTTTCCCCAGTAGGGTTGGTTGGTGATCTATCATCCAGAGACTGGGCTGATTTCCTGATTGCTCTTGATCCCCAGTAGAGTGGCTTATTGCAGAATCTACTTGTGTGATCTTTTCTTCCTCCTCAGTGGGTATGTTCCCCGATGGAATACTGGTATCATCCCCAAGTAGAGTTGCTTGTGCAGTTGGATTCTACGTGGATGATCTGTTCTCCCTTAGTGGGTTGTTCCCCAGTGGAGTTATTTTGGAGTTGCTTCGTAGCAGTTCTCGCCTGTGCAGTGAGCTCTTGTTCCTCTGCAGATATTTCGGGACTTCTCCCATCCCCCAACAGATTTGTCTTTGTGGCTGTTTATGCCTGTTGTGACTTTCTGTGCTCCAGTTGGTTTAATTGTTGATCCATCACTCAGAGATTTGGTGATATCTCTGACCTTTTTTGCCTCCCCGCAGATCTTTGCTTTTCAGCATGAGGATTTCCAGCAGATTGGCTTTCCAGTTGGATTTTTCCCTGGAAGTGTAGTACCGGGTGTTTGATTCCTGGAACCTGTTTGTGTTAGAATTGTCTGTTTTGTCAGCATTCATCAAACATAAATCACGCATATTCATGCATACTCATAAACATTCAGATAATCATGTTGCATTTTTTCCATATATCTTTTGTTTGTTGTTTCCTGCTAATGGTGATACAGATCTCCTTTATAGATCTCCCTAAGCAGAAGTCGGGTGTTTAAATCTCTCAAAATAGAGTCATCCCTTAAGCAGAAAGTGTATGTCTTTCACTCTGCAGTTCCCCACTGAGATATATCCTCGTGGATGACGGTTACTTCCGTTCCCTCCCAACACACATTGGGACGGGTTTTCCCTTTTGAGTTATATCCTCATCAGGACGAGTCTTGATTCAGTCCGCCTTTTTGGTTTGATCCTAAATTGGCCCCTTTTTCAACTGTCTCTCGCGCTTCCCTGTGGTATAAATGAATAGTTGCTTACAAACCGGCGCTCATTCATCTTATCCTCAGTGGAACTTTTGGGCCTCTGCCTACAAACCAGCAGTTGTAAGTCCTATCTTTGCGGTTTTTCTGCCTACTACCCGGTAGTTGTAAACCTGTTTTTCTCCACTAGCAGAGCTAACTTTGTTGTTCATCCCAACCGATGACAATTACTCTTCTGTGGTTTTCTATCCAACTTTTGGTAGATGTAATTCCCTCTTCGTGGTTATCTTCATTTAGTATTCGATGTTGATATTCCTTCGCTTGGATAAGTCGCTTGAGTTAAGCACTTATATCCTCAGCAAGTCTTTTGTGGATAATTGCCGTATGCTAGCAATTTTATCCCCAGCGGGTCCTTTCACCGTTTGTCAGTGATTGTGTTCCCCGGATCATTGGTTTTCATCAATGTATCTCCGACGAGTCTTCTTGCATTTACCCTTTTGTTGGTAATGTCTGTTGCTCCCTTTGATTGGTCATCTTTATATACCTAGTTTGGTATCCCGATGCCTCTCATTTCGGATTTTTATCCTATAAACAACCTATAAACCGGTTAAGGATAATATTCCGCTGCGAGGTTATTATTCACGTTTTGACGGTAATGAATAATATATCTCATTCACTCTTCGATCGAAGCCTCTCGTGTTTCCCCAGTCGAGTAAGATTCGTATTCCTTGTGGAATCGAATGTCCATCCTATAAACAAGACTGCTTTTCTAGCTTTCTTCAGGGTGATGAGTGTTTTGGAACACAAACCAATTCACGATTTCGGATTTTTTATCCTATAAACAACCTACAACCCGGTTCAGGATAATCTTCCATGTGAGTATTTTATCCACGTTCTGACGGTAATGGATATTATATCTCGTTCGCTCTTGGGTCAATCTTTTGATTGTTTTCTCCGCAGAGTAAGGTTCGTATTCCTTGTGGAATCGAATGTCCATCCTATAAACAAGTCTGTTGTTCTAGCTTTCTTCAGGATGATGAGTGTCTTGGAACACAAACCAATTCACGGTTTCGGATTTTATCCTATAAACGACCTACAACCCGGTTAAGGATAATATTCCATGCGAGGATATTATCTACGTTTTGACGGCTATAGATAATATATCTCATGCACTCTTTTGTCGAATCCTTTGTTTGTTTCCCCAATTGAGTAAGATTTGCATTCTTTACAGAATCAAATATCCATCCTATAAACAAGTTTGCTTTCGCTCTCTTCAGGATGATGAGTGTTTTGGAACACACACCAATTCACGCTTTGGTCGGTCACCTATTATATACCTCGGTATCCTTGGTGTTCCTTCCTTTCTGCTCCCTATTATGACCTTGGTCCCCTGTGGAGTCAGATTTTCCTGAGTTTATGTACCTTTTTCAGGTCTTTCTCAGATGTTCGGTTGATTGATATCTCTCACCCTTATACCGGTCTTAGATATTCATTCTTCCTGAGTTTGTTACTCACTAACCGGTAACATCTCATCCTTTGGCTTCCCCTGGAAAGTCTTTGTTAGATTTCCCCCACGGGGTTGTGTTTCTATTCGTGTTGCTGTATTGGCGTTCTCCCCAGTACATGCATTGTGTGAGTCAGCTTGAGTCGTTCTAATGGATGTGTTTTCTTTTGGAATTGCTTCTTCTCCCCAGTTTGAATCCTTCTTTCCCTAGTGAGGTCTCCAGTCCAGTCGTGTCTTGTTCACGCTATGTCAGTTTTGTTTTCCCCTAATTCAGAGTCGTGTCCTGCTCAAGCATTCTTTTTCTTTCTATCCCCAATAAGAGCCCCCATGAGAGTCTTATTAGAGTCTCTGTTCCTGGTGAGTGAATTACTCCGATGGATCGTCTTTTCTTCTTTGTGGACCCTATTCCCCACAGAGTTTGTGTCTTTTGCATGTATACATTTACATCATGAGGTCTCTTAGGGACCAAAATTTGTCTCATTTCTGTTATTTAAGCCCATTCTACCGCGTCGAGATGAAGATTTCTAAACTTCACTTCTCCGGCTAGAATGACCTTAAATAGGGGCATCTGTAAGACCCCAATTTTGTCCCTAAGATCCCTCATGGCATCATATCATATCATATCATTGCCTCAAGGATCATTGTGCACCTTGCCTTCTTCCCTGTGGATGGGCTATCTTGAGAGTGGTTCTTGATCACCAAGCATGTTTTGCATTTGTATATCATTGCTTTTCATTTGTTTACTAACCAAAAGTACAAAAATATGTCATCTAACCATGTTACTTGCAGATGAAGCAATCAATAGTCAATCAGTCAAAGGCATTCATTGAGCAATGAATGGTGGCCATTCTTGAGAATTTGGGCACCATTGATCATTCATAAGAAGTTCATATGAGTTGTGATATCATTTGGAATCAAGATCTCAAGTGGTAGAGGCTTGAATCTCATCAAGGCATTCTTCAGTCAACTGAAACCCTAGCCAGTCAACTGCCAAGTCAACTGTGGATTTGGAGGTGGGAAATGATTAGAAATACTTCATTCATGTTCAAACAAGTCTCATTTGACATTTCAAACATCAACATTGAAGAAAATAAAGTCAGGTCAAAACTTTCTAGAAATAGAAAGTGACCTATAATTTGAATTTGCCAAAAATGGAAAGATTTTGGACCAACTTCAACTTCAAATTTCATCATCAAGAAATGCTTCAAATCAAACTTTGTTGAACATGAAAGTTTTATATCTTTCTCTCCCATTTCCAAAAAGTCCAAGATCAAGGACTTCTCATGTGTGGTTAAGAAGATGTGATCAAAACATGGCCAAGTGTACTTGAAAATTCAAATGTGCATAACTTCTCAACCAAAGCTCCAATTCAAGTGGTTCTTTTTGCTAATTTCTCATTTAGACTTCTAATTTCCAAAACATGCATTGCATTACATCAATTCCATTCACATGATTATTTGTATTTCACTTGAATTTTTGGAGGGAAAAACTAAAGTTTGAAAATGGTGCATTATTTGAATATTACACCAATACCTTTAGCTCCAAAATGATATTTGAAGTGAAATTCAATTAATTTTCGTGCACTATTCACCATGCATTTCATGCATAGGGTGAAAATCCCAAATTTGCATTTGCACCACATTTTGCTAAATCCCATTACCATTTGATTAAACATGATTAAGAGCATGATTAAGAGGGAGTATATAAATCAAATCCTAACTGTTTTCAAGGAGGTTAATCACTTTTTCACCATTTTTGGATCTAGAAACTTTTCCCTCCAAAATTTTCTCTCAATCAAAACTTGAAAATTCTCCACATAGCATAGCATTTTTCTTCCATATTCTGGTTTATTGAGTGTAGTGGATGAAGAATCAAGCATTGGATCATTGAATTCGAGCAAAAATCAAGCATACTCCAAGCAAATTCAAGAAGATGGAAGCGGAAAATTAATCAAGATCTAAGCCATTACAAGCTCCAATTTCGTCATAAAGCTTCAAGTCATCAATATAGGAGTGGATCTGGACCTTTCAGGAGCTTGAATCACCGGTTTTATTGTTCTGCTCTTCAAGAGGTAAAAACTCGAATCTCTTAATTCTTCAATCCATTGCCATGTTTAGGTAGAGCTTTTCATGCTGATTAATCTGATATAAAATTCGTGCAAAATGGATGAGAAACGAATGAGTTATGCTTGATTAAAGTTTGACATGTCAAAATGTTTTTGCTCGTTTCTCTTTGATCTTGTTGAATTAGGATTAGATGTTGATTGATCTGTAATCTCCATTGGAAGAGCTTTCTGTTGATATAATTTTTTGTCAAAATTCTGGAAATTTTCTGAACGCATGCACTGTAGCTCCGCCGTCTTCGCGAAGAAGATGGTGGAAACCACCACTGGCCATACGCGTATCACTATGCGCCATACGCGTATCACTGTGCATCATACGCGTATCACTATGCGCCATACGCGTATCACTGAGCACCACGCGCACCATACGCGTATCACCATGCACCATACGCGTATCACCTGCAGCATATTTTCAAACTTAAATCCATTTAATCTTTCCCTCCAATTTCCATATGCATTGTTTTCCAAACTTCAAAAATTCATATCAAATCAAAAAATGATCCAAATGACATGGGGATTTTTGCTATGGTTTTCTATTTTCCTCTAGTTTTTTATCAGTATGATAATCAAAGTTGTGCCTGGCCTGGATTTAATTCTGTCTAGAGTTTTTGTACATGTATGCTATTTTGCACCTTGCTTGCTTTTCCATTTGTGAAATGATGATGGTTGATCCAATGAAGCTGAAATTTTACATGCGTAATCTAGACACTTTGATTGATCTTTTGGTATATAGTTTATAATTTTTGCATGTCTGGATGTTGATTTGTGATGTGATTATTGGAGGTGTGACAATGTGTGTCACACCATTTCTTGTTCATGTTGCTGATTTTATTTGCCATGCCATTTGATTGCGAATTGTTCTAAATTTTTGCATGATGATACCTCTCGATGTTAGCTTTGAGCATGATTTTTTGTAGAATGTTTGGATTGATTTTCAATTTGTTTGAGATTTTCTCTTCTGGCTTGTCTTGTTTGGACTTTTGATGAGTGTTGAACTTCTATGATTTGTGAAATTCTTATGCCTTATCATATGAGCCTGAAATTTTGTGCATTGATTCTTAACATGTTGAAGTTCATTGTGGATTTGGTTTGGTTCATTTATCTTGTGTCATTTCTGTTTTAAGATTGCCTTAAGTTGATGTATCATTTGTGGCCTCCTTTGAGCTTGTTTTTGCCTACCATGACTTGTTGAATTTCATTGACATGCCTATACTTATCCAAATGCCATGATTTTTGGTGTGCTGATCATTGAATGTGTTCTGTTTAGGCATGATTTTTCTTGGAATTTATTGAGCCATTGTTGATTTGATATGCTTGTGATCATTCTGTTTGCTCCAATGTGTTTCAACTTGCCTAGTTTGACATGATTTGCTTGTGAAATGAAATTGGTGCATAGTTTTGACATGAGACCAATTGTACTTTGTTATTAATTGATTAATATTGATTTTGGTCCATTTTCATGTTCTGTTTTAAATTTTTTCCCTATCTTGGACCCTAGGCTTTGGCCTAAGGGTTTACATCTCATGTTTGAAGCTTTGTTTCAGGTTGCACATGCAAGTGACACAATTGCTGATGCCTCATCTTGAGAGCATTTGATATTTGCTTTTGATTACTAATGTGTGTTTTGTAGGTTGAAGTTGATTCAATTGGGATTGACTTGTGGCTTATGCCTTTGCCTATATTGGTTGTCTGTTGCATTAACTGTTGGTTGGTTGTCTGTATAGTATACTAATTGTGTTTGATGTTTTCAGGTACTTTAGTTGCTATAGTTCCTTTGTGAACTTGCTTTTGCTTTGCTTGATAGCTTAAGCATTGAGGTATAACATCTATTCTTCATGTAGTCTGGAAGACCTGGCCTGTTACTTGGCCAGGCACCTGTCTGAAGTCCTCCTTAAGAGGCGATGTTTGTGATTGTTTATTTTTGTCCCCAAGCAGGAAAAGTCCTTTTGATAAGGAAATTGGTAGATAAAAGAGATGTGTAGTCCATCTCCTACTATTCTGTGCGTCTTCCCTTTGCTCACATTACATGTTATAGCATTGTGGATCTTAACCCAAGATCTATCGAGTCATTAACTTGTGGAGAGAGTTCCAACTTTCTGAACTCCCACACCTTCTATCATTCAAAGCTCTCCCTGACCAGGGATAAGAGCATGAGGCACACCCCTCATATCCTTTCATCTGCTTCATCTTAACTCTCAATGTTAAGGTTAAGAGCACATTTACCCTATTCCAGTTGACTTTAAAGTCTAACCCTTGCTTGAGCCTAATTGCTTGGATATAGTGTGTGCTAAATGACTTTGTTTGATTGATTGTTTGGTTCATTTGTACATGCTTGCTTGTGTATCTTTGTGCATTTATCATCATTAATTGCTCATTATTGCATGATCACCATCTCATATCTTTGTGACCATCTTTGGTTTTCCCATTGAGGAATCAACTGTAAGTCCATCAATTGGCCATTGTTCCTATGATTTGGAAGGGATTGAGTGTAAGCCCATTTCATTGGCCACTTATGTCCTCTTTGCTTATTGCTTGTGTTTGTTGTTGTATGTGAGTATTCAATTGTAAGTCCATGTTGTTGGCGTTTGTTTCCCATGATCATCTGTGGGAGGTTAGTGTAAGTCCAGATAGATTGGCATCTGACATCCATGTTCTGTTTTGTTTTGGGAGATTAGAGTAAGCCCAACAATTGGCATCTGATATCCAGGTTTTATTTTTCCTTTGTGAGACTAGTATAAGACCAGTTATTGGCATCTGCTATTGTAGCGGTGTATTCGTCGCTATATGATTTATTGACTAAACCATAAGCAAAGCATACAATGAATTTCGAGTCGCCACCGCACTTTTATTTATCCAAAGGACTGGCTAAAAAGCGAACAAAATCCTAAGAAGTTTTACACGTAGAAAACTAATAAAAAGATCAGAGAGTCTGGGTAAGGTGTAAATTACGCAATGGGAAGGTGTTAGGCACCCACTACGTCCTAGGTACTCCTAGGGAGCCCTTTTCACACTTGTTGTTGAAAATTGTTATTTGTTATGACATAAGTATTGTGCAAACATGATTGGGATGATGAGAAAAGAATGTACAAGTTAATTATTTTTGTGTTCGAACGGATGAACCCGTTGCCTACGTACCTTCCATCAAAGATAAGGATCAAAACGCCGTAGTTCGGCTAAAAGATTTCCAAAAGGTTTGTGAGTTCATTTTAAAACAATAGCACTGAGGCTCTTCATTATCAATGGGAGAAAACTCGACCAAGACCAACATCCACCATGCGAGGATAGCTTCGACGTACTAGAGGGGTTAACCCTGTTTTCAGTACGGAAGTCTTATAGTCGACTCACTAAGGATAGGGTGAGGTTTACATCAACCACAATGATAATTGAAACCTATGGCTAATGTGTGAAAAGATTAACAATGGACAAAGCCAAAACAATTGAATGGGTGAAGTTAATTGATTGTGATTATGAAAGTAGGGTCAAAGTATGATTAAGATTGATTCAAAGAAGTATTATAAAATGGAGTTTGAAAAAGTCAAGGACTTGGGGTCCAGGTTTTTTAATTTGAAAATATGAAGATGTTTGCACAATATCTATCTCAAGTTTGAAAGTAAGGTGTGAAAAGGTTTAGGACAAAGAGGGATGAATGGATGAGGATGGATTGTAAAACTTCCTAGAAGGTTCACTTCTTGAAATCATATAGAAGATGATTCAAGTGTGTCCTTTGGAATAGGCAATGAGCAATAGCAAAATAAGCAAACAAATGATACCGGATGCCACTCAATGGTCTTACTCCAATCTCACAAACAAAAGCGGATACCGGATACCAATAGATGGATTTACACCAATCTCCTAAACAAAGAAACAAGGATGTCGGAAGCCAATAGATGGACTTATTCCAATCTCCTAAAACAAAACGAAACTTGGATACCGGATGCCAATCTGTCTGGGCTTAAACCAATATCCAACATATGATCATAGGAAAGCAAATGCCAACTTGCAGGGACTTACAATTGCATCCTCACATACAACAAATGCAAATGCATCAAGCAAAGAGAAGATGAGTGGCCAATGAGATGGTCTTATACTCACTTCCATATCATAGGAACAAAGGCCAATGGATGGTCTTACAATTGTCCTCAATGGGCAATCAACAAAGATATGTCACAGAGACAAATGAAATGATGATCATGCACTAATGAGTAATTGATGATGATAAATGCACAAAGCATGCAAGCAGACATGTGTATATGAGGTAAGCAATCAATCAATTAAAGTCATTCAACACACACTATAACCAAACAATCAGGCTCACACCAAGGGTTAGGCATTGAAGCCAACTGGAATAGGGTTAATGGTGCTCTTAACCTTGCCATTGAGGGGCTAAGGTGAAGCAGATGAAAAGATATGAGGGGTGTGCCTCATTGCTCTTATCCCTGGTCAGGGAGAGCATTTGAATATCAGAAGGCGTGGGAGTTCAGAAAGTAGGAACTCTCTCCACAGATTAGACTCTATAGATCTTGGGTTTTTACTCACTATGCATCAACACATGTGGTGTGAGCAAGGTGAGTGACTCACAGAATAGTAGGAGATAGGTTGCATATCTCTTGGGTTCTACCAATTGCCTTATTCAAAGGACTTTTCCTGCTTGGGACAAATGTAAACACACACAAGCATTACCTCTTAAGGAGGACTTCAGACAGTTGCCTGGCCAAGTAACAGGCCAGGTCTTCCAGACTACATGAAGATAAGAAGTTATACCTCAATGCAAATTGCTATTAAGCAAAGCAAAGCAAGTTCTTAAAGAACTAAGCAACTAAAGGTACCTGAAACCAGTCAGACAACATCAGTACACAATTCAAAGTTAAATCAAAATGAGATAGAGATCAACAGTCAACACAATCAGTTAAATGTGCAATGCACAAAGCTCAAAGCATGTGAGCCAAGCAACCTACAAAAAAAACAAGTTAGTTCATGATAATCAATCAAGCTCATTCAATTTGTAATGATCTCTTTGAAACATTTGTTGCTTAACCTGAAAAAATGAACTCAAACATGAGCAACAGGACCACTAGGACAAGCCTAGGGTCAAAAGAGATAAGAAAATCAAAACAGCAAGTGACAAGTGTCCAAAGTCATGTTCAAACAATCAAGAAACAAACTCAATTGGTTTCATGTTCATATCAATCATCATCATCATTTCATAAGCAAATTAGGTCAAAGCATGTCAAATGGAAGCTCAAAGAAGTCAACAGAAAGACTTAACTCAAACCCAATCACAAACATGTCAATAAATCATCAAATAATTCATGATCAAACATCATCCATAACATGATAAGCATACCAAATTTCAGCTCATTTGGATCAAGGGAAGTAGGTCAATGAAAATCAGAAAGTCAAGGCAAGTTCAAGCATGCTCAAAGAAGTCAACCAAACATGTACCAACTTCAATAAATCATAAAACAGTGACAACATATGAGAAATGAATGAGACCAAAACCATGACAAAGCTTAAGATGTCTACTAATCACATGTCAAATTTCATGTCCATCCAATTAAGTATGAGAATTCCACAAATCATATGAGAACATGTGTCACAAAAAGTCAACATATGACCAAACAGGGGAGAAAATCCCAAACAAATAGGAAATGCCATCAATAATTCCAGAAAAAATTCACATGTAAACTAGACATCCACAAGTAGGTTCATGCAAACATTCAGACAAATTTGAGTTCAAAAAGCATGGTAATTAAAATCATGAAGTTGGACATGAATGGTGTGACACAAATTGTCACACCCCTAATCAAAAAATCATAACTCCACAACCAGAAATGATAAATTCACAAACTCTACACCAAAATCACCATGAATGTGTCTAGTTTAAGCACAAACAATTTGGGAAGCATTGGATAAGGTATCATCATTTCACAATTGATTTGGCAAGACATACATAAAATGGACACATATGACAAACCCTAGCACAATTTAAAATCCACTCATGCAAAAAATCTGGAAAAATCATGATAAAAAACTAGATATCAAGGTGAACATTTTGCAAAAAATCCCATCTAATTTGGATCAAAATTGAACAACTTATGATTTTTCTAAAATTGGCCATGCAAATGAAATAAATATTGCAAAACAAAATGATTTAAATGAAATAATTAAAAACCGGTGGCAATTGTGTAAATAAGTGATCCCTTAAGTGAAACGCACCGTTTCACTTAAGGAGGTGGCAGGCGCGGATTTGTCATGGCAATGGAACAGTAGGAAATTCATGCAAAACCAAAGGCTAACAGACCAAATACGATTTCCAGCAGATCAAATGAAAAATCTGGGCTCAAAATTTAGGGTTTCATTACTGTTCATCATCATCACCAAATCGTGAAAATTTTTTGTCCAGAAATGGAAAACAAGCACCACATTCAAATCATCTCAACATGCTAATCAATAATCCAACACTAATTTTTGCTAACTCATGCTAACATGGATGAACCAAGCGAAAACATATTCACATGTGAAACTTCATGTCAACATAACTTTCAAAATACACAACCAAATGCCACGATTTAAAGTTCATTGAAACCAGCATGAAGAGATCTATTCAAAGCATGGCATGATTTTGAGAAACAAGAGAGTCGAATTCTTACCAAATTTAGAGCACAGTGATGATTTGGTGGTTGTTTGGTTGTACAAGGCTGAAATAGATGCACAAGGAGGTTCCAGGAGATGAATGGACAAGGAGTTTTAGCTCAACAATCTTTGAAAAGGCTCCATTCAAGATACGCCATGGAAGGAGCTTTGATGTAACAGTGGAATGAAGGGCTTTACAGCTGAGATTCGAGGCTTGCTACAGCTTCCAAAAGGTTTGTATATGATGGAACAAACAATAATGCTCGAGTTCTTTTGGAGTTTTTTAGCAAGAAGTTCAAAAATGAAGAATTGAATATTTGAGAGCAAATGGATTTTTGGTCTGTTTTAGAAAGTTGTGCTGCTAGGGTTTCTGCAGAAAATGAAACATATATATGCTGTTTAATGTTGCTAAGTTTGGTTAATGAATGGTTAATCCAAATTAGCTCAAAATGAAGTGTTATGGCAATTAGTGAAAATTCACTCAAATGACAATGGCATGTGCTACAGCTGCGAAATGGGCCTTAGACAAACTCCAAACTTGATTTCTGAACACTCTCAATTGGTAGAAATTGTTGGAATTGGTTATTTTGAAAGGTCACTTTTTCACCTCACTTATTTAATTCAAGCCACCTTAAAAATGCCATTTTTCTTGGTGAATTTTTGATGAATTGTGATGAAAGATTTAGATAGAGCACATCAAATAGGACTTGTAGCAAAAAACCCCACCCAATTTGGCCAAATGGTTTGGAAGATATGGCCTTTTGAAGTTCAAAAATTTTTGAGAGTGATTTGATCATAACTTGCCAACCATACATGGGAATTGAGTGTTCTTAGACTTTTTGGAAATGGGAGAACAAGACCTTCAACTTTCATGTTGGGAAAAAATTCATTTGAAGCTTTTATGATGATGTAATGTTGAGGAGAAGAAGTTTCCATTTTTGGCAAAGTCCAATTATAGGTCAACTTTCTATTTTTGGAAATTTCTTGTCTGACTTTATTTTCTTCACTGTGGATGTTTGACATGTTGTATGAGGCTTATATGGACATGAATGAGACCTCCCAGACCAATTCCCACCATCAAATCACTGATTAAATGGACAGTTGACCAAGGTTGACTTCAGTTGACTTTGCTAGGGTTTTGCTTGACTGAACCATGTTCTGATGAATTCCAAGCCCCTACCACTTGATATCTTGATCCAAAATGATGTCACAACTCATATGAACTCTTGATGAATGATCATGGTGCCCAAATTCTGCAAGAATGGCCACCATCTATCTCAATGACTGACTTTGACTGATTTTGACTGATTTTGACTGAGTTGACCTAATTTGCTTCATCTGCAAGTAACATGGTTAGATGACAATATTTTTGTACTTTTGGTTAATATACAGATGAAAACCAATGATATACAAATTCAATACATGCTTGGTGATCAAGAACCACACTCACAAGATAACCCACCCACTAGGAGGGAAGCAAAAGGTGCACAATGATCCTTGAGGCAATGATATGATATGATATGGGCCATGAGGGATCTTTGGGACAAAATTGGGGTCTTACAGATGCCCCTATTTAAGGTCATTCTAGCCGGAGAAGTGAAGTTTAGAAATCTTCATCTTGACGCGGTAGAATGGGCTTAAATAACAGTAATGAGACAAATTTTGGTCCCTAAGAGACCTCATGATGCAAATGTATGCATGCCAAAGACACAAATTCTGTGGGGAATATGGTTCACACAGAAGAAAAGACGATCCATCGGAGTAATACACTCACCAGGAACAGAGACTCTAACAAGACTCTTGTTGGGGGGTAGTAAAAGAAAAAGAAATGCGTGAGCAGGACACGACTTCAAGTTGGGGAAAAACAAAACTGACACGGCGTGAACAAAACACGACTCTGATTAGGGTAACAGAAATCAGACTGGAGACCTCACTGGGGAGTCAAGGACTCACACTGGGGAAAAGAAAATTCCAAAGGAGAATAAATCCACTGGAGAGACACAAGCTGACTCCTGGGGAGAAGCAACAGAAAAACTTCACTGAGGAAGCACCAAAAGATTGAGGTGTTACTGGTACGAGGGCAACAAAACTCAGGAAGAATGAATATCTAAGACCGGTATAAGGGTGAGAGATATCTATCAACCAACCATCTGAGAAAGACCTGAAAAAGGTACATAAACTCAGGAAAATCTGACTCCGCAGGGGGACCGAGGTCAAAATAGGGAGCAGAAAGGAAGGAACACCAAGGATACCGGGTTGTAGGTATGTAACAGGTGACCGACCAAAGACGTGAATTGGTGTGTGTTCCAAAACACTCATCATCCTGAAGAGAGCGAAAGCAAACTTGTTTATAGGATGGATATTTGATTTTATAAAGAATGCAAATCTTACTCAGTTGGGGAAACAAACAAAGTGTTCGACAAAAGAGTGCATGAGATATATTATCTATAGCCGTCAAAACGTAGATAATGTACTCGCATGGAAAATTATCCTGAACCGGGCTGTAGGTTGTTTATAGGATAAGATCCGAAATCGTGAATTGGTTTGTGTTCCAAAACACTCATCATCCTGAAGAAAGCTAGAACAGCAGACTTGTTTATAGGACGGACGTTCGATTCCACAAGGAATACGAAACTTACTCTGCGGAGAAAACAATCAAAAGATTGACCCAAGAGTGAACGAGATATAATATCCATTGCCGTCAGAACGTGGATAGAATACTCACATGGAAGATTATCCTGAACCGGGTTGTAGGTTGTTTATAGGATAAAATCCGAAGACGTGAATTGGTTTGTGTTCCAAAACACTCATCATCCTGAAGAAAGCTAGAACAGCAGACTTGTTTATAAGACGGACGTTCGATTCCACAAGGAATACGAACCTTACTCGACTAGGGAAGATCAACAAAGGACTCCAACCAAAGAGCGCATGAGACATATTGTTCATTACCGGCAAACCGTGAATAATATACTCGAAAGGAAGAGACACCAGGGATACCGAAGTATATAATAGGTGACTAACCAAAAAGAGAGACAATCGATACCAAGCATACGGGTAAACGAAAGACAACCTCAAAGGATAAATTGCAAGCATCCGGCAATTATCCGACAACAAAGAAATATTCGATTCCGCAAAGGGAAAAAGCGAATCTTACTCGACCAGGGAAACACGAAAGGCTTCGACTGAAGAGTGCATGAGATATATTATTCATAGCCGTCAAAACGTGAATAATAACCTCGCATGGAAGATTATCCTTAACCGGGTTGTAGGTTGTTTATAGGATAAAATCCGAAAAGAAAGACATCGGGATACCAAACTAGGTATATAATGATGCATAATCGAAGGGAGCAACAGACATTACCAACAAGAGGGTAAATGAAAGAAGGCTCGCTGGGAATGCATTGATGAAAATCAATGATCCGGGGAACACAATCACTGACAAAAGGTGAAAGGACCCGCTGGGGATAAAATTGCTAGCATACGGCAATTATCCACGAAAGACTTGCTAGGGATATAAGTGCTTATCTGAGCAACTTATACAAGCGAAAGGAAGATCAACATCAAGTATTGAATGAAGATCACCACAAAGAGGGGATTGTCATCGGTTGGGATGAACAACAAAATTAACTCTGCAAGTGGAGAAAACAGGGTTTATGACTACCGGTTCGTAGGTAGAAAAACCGCAAAGGTAGGACTTACGACTGTTGGTTTGTAGGCAGAGGGCCAAACTCTGGTGGGGATGACCATAAAATTAGGGTTTACATCTACCGAATACGGGGTAGAAAACCAACAACTCCGCGTGGGGATAGAACAAATCACAAATCCGAACGAGAAACCAAAATAGGGCTTATAACAAACCACAAACTGCCGGAGAGCAGGAAAATAGGATTTACAACTACCGACTGTTAGGTAGAAAACCAAAACTACTTCGCTGGGGAACAACCCACTGGGAAGCATAAGACTTTTGACAAATAGCCGGTTCGGGAATAATCCGAAAAGACAGACTGAATCAAGACATGTCCTAATGAGGATGTAACTCAAATAGGAAAATCCGTCCCAATATATGTGTTGGGAGGAAACGGAAGAAACCGTCATCCACGAGGATATATCTCAGTGGGGAACTGCAGAAGGACAGACAACAGACACTTTCTGCTTACGGGGCTGACTCTATATGGAGAGATTTAGACACCCGACATCTGCTAGGGGAGATCTATTAGGGATCTGCATCACCCGTTGTAGGAGACACAACAATCAAAAGATATATGGCAACCAATGCAACATGAATATCTGAATGTTTATGGATATGCATGAATATGCGTGATTTATGTTTGATGAATGCTGACAAAACAGACATATCTAACTCAAACAGGTCCAGGAATCAAACGCCCGATATTATACTTCCAGGGAAAAAACCAACTGGAAAGCCAATCTGCTGGAGATCTATATGCTGAGAAGCAAAGATCTGCGGGTACTGCTGGAGAAGCAGAGGATCAGAGATATCAAGAAACACCAAATCTCCGAGTGATGGATCAGCAAACAACCCAATCAGGGCACAGAAAGTCACAACAGGCAAAACAGCCACCAAGACGAATCTGTTGGAGAACAAGAGAAAACCCAAGATATCTGCAGGGGATCCCAGTGTCAACTGAGAAACAAAAGTGCGTTGCACAAGCACGAACTGCCGTAGAAGCAACTCCACATAACTCCGCTGGGGAACAACCCACTGAGGGAGAATGTACCACACAAGTAGATTCTGCAACAAGCCATTCTACTTGGGGAGAATACACAAAGCAAACTGATCGCAACAAGTAAATTCTGCAATATAAGCCACTCTACTGGGGATCACAAGCAGTCAGGAAATCAATTCGTTCTCCGAATGCTAGAGCCATCATCCGACCATACTGGGGATTGAAGGAATATTCAACAGGCGAAACTGCCACAAACGTTCTGCAGACTATGCTGAGGAAAAGATGGTTGAAATACTGGGATGTCAACCCAATCAACCACTGAATAAGAAAATAAATCCTGCTCTACTGAGGAGAACAAACACTCTGATAGAGAGACAGCAACAACTCTTCAGACGACTTTGCCGGGGAAAAGGTAAAGTACCGGGTATCAAACCGCCGACTTACCGAGTCTTTTAAAAGGAAAACGACCGTGCTGAAGAAACAGACAACTCTGCTGGCACCTGCACTGGGGAGAGTGACAACAACTCTGCTTGCGAATGTGCTGAGGAGACAAATAAAGTCTGGGGATGTCGACCCACTGGAGAAAGTGACGGGGCGCCAGGATGACAAACCAATCAACCACCGAAACTCACAAGGGACCATCCATGCTAGGGAAGATTGCTGCTGGAGAAAACAAAGTCTTCAACAACACTCTGTTTGAGGAACAACCCCAACAACAACTCTGTTTGAGGAACAACCCCAACAAAGATCTGAAGAAAGAAGATACAACCAAACCAGGAATATGAACAAATGTCTTACCTGTTGAAGATCATGCCACCCTTGGGAGAGCACTGAGATATTCTTGAGTATCCTTTCAATATTGTGAATGTTCACTTCGTTTAAAACAATATTTTTTTGAAAAATTTATTTGTTTAAAACAATGACATTTTATCAATTTAAAACATGCAAAACATTTGTTGAATTGAAACAAATAAGAGTGCAAATAATTGGATAAAAAGCTCAAATTGATTTGATGGAATGGTAGCCTGCAAATGGCAAGACTCCATAGATCTGTACAAATTTGAAATCAGTGATATATATTGGAAGAGGGCTACATTGAACATAATGATCCTTTCTCTACCAATTTGAATCTCGATGTATCCGAAGCTTCGGTTGACGACGAATCGAGAATCTTTTGACGAAATGACGACTGGTGAACAGAAAGTCTTGTCAGGATGCAGTTACTTGCCAAATCCCTAATTTTTGCCTAGATTGCCCCAGGGTGAGGTACTCAATCTAGCGGGATGCAAATATTCTTTTTTTTCAAGTCTCTAATTTTTGCCTGGATTACCCTTGCGGGTTCTCCACCGAGACGCTCATTTTTGCCTAAGCCGCCCTTTCGGGTTTTCAACTTAGCGAGTTATTCTGTTTTTTCTATATACTTTTTTTTCTAGGCAAAGTATCTCTTGACTGCATCTGAATTCACGGGACGAGTGAAATCCTCCCCATCCATTGTTGTAAGCATCAAAGCTCCGCCTGAAAAGGCTCTCTTAACAACATATGGACCCTCGTAGTTTGGAGTCCACTTGCCCCTGGAGTCGGGCGCGAAAGACAAGACTTTCTTGAGCACAAGGTCACCTTCTCAGAACACACGAGGCTTGACCTTCTTATCGAATGCTTTCTTCATTCTCTGCTGATATAGCTGACCATGACACATGGTAGTTAATCGCTTCTCTTCGATCAAATTCAATTGGTCATAACGACTCTGAATCCACTCAGCATCAGTCAACTTGGCTTCCATCAAGACTCTCATTGATGGGATCTCCACCTCTACTGGGAGAACAGCTTCCATGCCGTAAACAAGAGAGAAAGGGGTTGCCCCTGTTGAAGTGCGTACAGACGTACGATATCCATGCAAAGCAAATGGCAGCATCTCGTGCCAATCTTTGTACGTGACGGTCATCTTCTGGATAATCTTCTTGATATTCTTATTAGCAGCTTCAACAGCCCCATTCATCTTAGGTCTGTAGGGAGAGGAATTATGGTGGGCAATCTTGAACTCAGCGTATAACTCATCCATCATCTTATTATTCAGATTGGATCCATTATCAGTAATGATCCTCTCTGGCACACCATAACGGCAAATCAGCTGGTTCTTGATAAACTTCACAACCACCTGCCTGGTTACATTCGCGTACGAAGCGGCTTCAACCCATTTGGTGAAGTAATCAATTGCTACGAGAATAAACCGGTGTCCGTTGGACGCTTTTGGCTCAATCATGTCGATCATGTCGATTCCCCACATAGAGAAAGGCCATGGTGATGAAATCACATTCAGAAGTGTCAGAGGAATATGAATCTTATCCGCATAAATTTGACACTTGTGACATTTCTTCACATATTTGCAACAGTCAGACTCTATTGTCAGCCAATAGTAGCCTGCTCTCAACATCTTCTTAGCCATGGCATGTCCATTGGAATGAGTACCAAATGAACCCTCATGGACCTCAGTCATCAATAGGTTTGCTTCGTGTCTATCCACGCATCTGAGCAAAACCATATCAAAATTTCTCTTATACAGCACTTTACCACTGAGGTAGAAACTGCCTGACAACCTTCTCAAAGTTTTCCTATCTTTCACAGATGCCCCAGGCGGGTAGACCTGGTTCTGGAGGAAATTCTTGATATCAAAATACCAAGGCTTGTCATCTTTCGCTTCTTCAATTGCAAATATGTGAGCTGGTCTGTCCAAGCGCATCACAGTAATATTGGGGACATCATTCCACCATCTGACTACAATCATGGAAGCAAGCGTTGCAAGAGCATCTGCCATCCGATTATCCTCTCGAGGAATGTGATAAAATTCAACTTCTGTGAAGAAAGTTGAAATTCTCCTTGCGTAATCTCTGTACGGAATGAGACCAGGTTGATTCGTCTCCCATTCTCCCTTGATCTGATTAACAACCAGGGCCGAATCACCATACACATCAAGATACTTGATTCTTAAATCAATGCATTCTTCAAGTCCCATAATACAGGCTTCATACTCCGCCATATTATTCGTGCATTTGAAAGTTAGCCTTGCTGTAAACGGAATGTGTGAACCTTGAGGAGTAATGATCACTGCCCCAATTCCATTTCCATATTGATTAACAGCGCCATCAAACACCATCGTCCATGTGGAACCAGGTTCCGTACCTTCATCAAGTGTAGGCTCATCGCAATCTTTCATCTTCAAATATAGAATTTCCTCATCAGGGAAGTCATACTGAACATACTGATGATCTTCAATCGGCTGGTGCGCTAAGTGGTCAGCCAAGATACTACCTTTGATAGCTTTTTGAGCTCGATACTCAATATCATACTCAGACAACAGCATCTGCCAACGGGCAATCCTCCCAGTTAAAGCAGGCTTCTCGAAGATATACTTAATCGGATCCATTCTGGATATCAACCAAGTCGTATGATTTATCATGTACTGGCGCAAACGCTTAGCAGCCCAAGCTAAAGCACAACACGTCTTCTCAAGCGTAGAGTACCGAGACTCACAATCAGTAAACTTCTTACTGAGGTAGTATATAGCAAATTCTTTCTTCCCTGATTCATCTTGTTGACCGAGTACACAACCCATCGAGTCTTCAAGAACTGTTAAGTACATAATCAGAGGTCTTCCTTCCACAGGCGGAGACAATATCGGAGGTTCAGACAGATATTCTTTGATACTGTCGAAAGCTTTCTGGAAATCCTCGGTCCAATCATAGGACTGATCTTTCCGGAGGAGCTTGAATATAGGCAAACATGTGGCAGTCATGTGGGATATGAATCTGGAGATATAATTCAAGCGGCCAAGAAAACCTCGGACTTGCTTCTCGGTTTTGGGCGCAGGCATCTCTTGTATTACTTTGACCTTTGCAGGATCAACCTCAATACCTCTTTCACTAACAATGAAGCCCAATAACTTGCTAGAACGGACTCCAAATGTACACTTGTTGGGATTCAGACGAAGCTTATATTTCCTCAAACGCTGGAAAAGCTTCAACAAATGCTCTACATGTTCAACTTCCGTTCTTGACTTAGCAATCATATCGTCAACATATACCTCAATCTCCTTGTGCATAATATCATGAAACAAGGTTGTCATAGCTCGTTGATACGTGGCTCCGGCGTTCTTCAAACCGAAGAGCATCACTCGATAACAGAATGTTCCCCAAGGTGTGATGAATGTTGTCTTCTCCATATCCTCGGGTGCCATCTTAATCTGATTATATTCGGAAAATCCGTCCATAAACGAGAAGACATTGAATTTAGTTGTATTGTCTACCAACATATCAATATGTGGTAGAGGGAAATCATCTTTCGGACTAGCTTTATTTAAGTCTCTATAGTCCACACACATCCGGACTTTTCCATCTTTCTTAGGCACGGGCACAATATTGGCCACCCATTGAGGATATATAGAAGTCACCAGAAACCCCGCATCAATTTGCTTCTGAACTTCCTCCTTGATCTTCACTGCCATATCAGGATGAGTTCTTCTGAGTTTCTGCTTCACAGGCACGCACTCAGGCTTTAAAGGTAGGAAATGTTGCACAATATCAGTATCTAGACCAGGCATGTCTTCATATGACCAGGCAAAGACGTCGACATATTCTCGTAGCAACTTAATCAACCCCTTCTTAACAGATTCTTCCAGAAGTGCCCCAATCTTTACCTCTCGCACACAATCTTCAGACCCCAAGTTGACTGTTTCCAGATTCTCAAGATGAGACTGATCTTTCCGGAGGAGCTTGAATATCGGCGCACATGTGGCAGTCATGTGGGATATAAATCTGGAAATGTAGTTCAAGCAGCCAAGAAAACCTCGGACTTGCTTCTCAGTTTTGGGTGCAGGCATCTCTTGTATTACTTTGACCTTTGCAGGATCAACTTCAATACCTCTTTCACTTACCACAAAACCCAACAATTTGCCAGAACGGACTCCAAATGTACATTTGTTCGGATTCAGGCGAAGTTTAAACTTCCTCAAACGCTGAAAAAGCTTCAACAAATGCTCAATATGCTCAACTTCCATTCGGGACTTAGCAATCATATCATCAACATAGACTTCTATCTCCTTGTGCATCATATCATGAAACAAGGTAGTCATAGCTCGTTGAATTGTGGCTCCGGCGTTCTTCAAACCGAAGGGCATCACTCGATAACAGAATGTTCCCCAAGGTGTGATGAATGTTGTCTTCTCCATATCCTCTGGTGCCATCTTGATTTGATTATACCCGGAAAATCCGTCCATAAAGGAAAAGACTTTGAATTTAGCTGTATTGTCTACCAACATATCAATGTGTGGTAGAGGAAAATCGTCTTTTGGGCTAGCCTTATTCAAATCTCTATAATCAACGCACATACGGACTTTTCCGTCCTTCTTAGGAACAGGCACAATATTGGCCACCCATTGAGGATATGTAGAAGTCACCAGAAACCCCGCATCAATTTGCTTCTGAACTTCCTCTTTGATCTTCACTGCCATATCTGGATGAGTTCTTCTGAGCTTCTGCTTCACAGGCACGCACTCAGGCTTTAAAGGCAGAAAATGTTGCACAATATCTGTATTTAAACCCGGCATGTCTTCATAGGACCAAGCAAAGATATCTGAATATTCTCGTAGCAAGCTGATCAAATCTTCCTTGACAGACCCTTCAAGAAGTGCCCCAATCTTCACCAGACGAACACAATCCTCAGACCCCAAGTTGACTGTTTCCAAGTCTTCGAGATGCGGCTGAATGATCTTCTCTTCATGCTCAAGGAGACGGGTAATCTCATCAGGAATCCCTTCAACGTCATCTTCCTCTGCCTCAAATACAGGGAATTCAAAATTGGGAGATGGCGTTGGATCATTATGTTCAATGGGTTTTAGGATCAACCTGCATAATGATTTTGGTTAATGAAAAACTTAGAATTTAAACAAGCAAACCATTATGCAGATGAAAAGGATTGCTTTTATTCTTGTTTTTATGGTTTTTTGTGATCACTGATTTTATGCAGAAAAGCAAAAAGTGAAAACAAAGGAAAAACAAATGTTTAACAATGCATTAATTGAATGAAAACATCATTGTATATATGCTTTGCCAACAATGTCATCACTTCTCCTTTTGGCATGGGAGAAGAGTTTTAAACAAAGTGAACAATTACTCTGATCTATGGATGACTGTAGGAACATCTACAGCGACCCAATTGTGGCAGACACCACCAGGAATAACGAAGTTGTTCACATCCTCTGCATCCTCTTCCAAGATAGCAGCAGCTTCCTCTTCAGGTTGATCATCATGGATGAATCCTCCACTTGTGAACAAACCTTGCTCATTACATGCCCCAGAACAGTAGCCAATGCCAGCCCGGGATCTATTGTCTTCAAGTTCAAGCACCTTCCCTAATCCAGCAACTGCACCACATTCAATGGCCAGCTTCGCATCTCGGTAGGAAGTGAATGAAGGAGACTTCTTCTCGATTGGTTCATCAATAGATAAAGCTTGGAATGGAGTTCCAACTTCATCCTCTGCGTCAATGTACGAGAAAGAAGACAGATGGCTAACCAGGAGAGCCTTTTCTCCCCCTACTACAACCAATTTCTTGTTTTTCACAAATTTCAGCTTCTGGTGTAGGGTGGATGTCACGGCGCCAGCCTCGTGAATCCATGGTCTGCCCAAGAGACAGCTATAAGATGGGTGGATATCCATTACTTGGAAAGTAACCTGGAAATCACTTGGTCCTATCTTGATTGGGAGATCAACTTCCCCAATCACGGTCTTGCGCGACCCATCAAATGCTTTCACAATAACCCCACTCTGCCTCATAGGAGGACCTTGATATGACAATCTGGAGAGTGTGGTCTTTGGCAATACATTTAGAGAAGATCCAGTGTCCACCAGCACATTGGATATTGCATCAGATTTGCAATTCATGGAGATATGTAAAGCCATGTTGTGGTCTCTTCCCTCCTCAGGGAGATCAGCGTCACAAAAGCTCAAAGTGTTGCAAGCGGTGATGTTTGCAACAATACTGTCAAACTGCTCGATAGTGACGTCGTGATCAACATATGCCAGGTCCAAGACTTTCTGCAGAGCCTCCCTATGGGGTTCTGAATTCAGCAGCAAGGATAGAATGGAAATCTTGGATGGCGTTTGTAGAAGCTGATCTACAATGTTGTACTCACTCTTTCTGATGAGCCTCAGCATCTCATCAGATTCTTCATCTACAATGCCACTCGGGCCAACTGAAGAAACAGGAGTCTTTTGTACGGAGGAGGATGGTTTGGCAACATCAAGTGCCGGATTCTGAACATTGACAGCTGTCCCAACAGGACGCTCAACAGTATCAGAAGCAACAGGAGCTTTGGCAGGTGCAGAAAATACACGACCACTTCGGGTCAACCCACTTACATCAGCGACAGTGGTTACGGAAGTGGAAGGTAAAGGTACTTCTACCCCATCTTGCACAACAACAGGGTTGTATCGGAATGGCACAGCTCGATCAGATGAATAGGGCACAGGGCCGGCAGGCTTAATGATCAAGGAAGGGGAAGCCTTCGGCTTGTTGCTATTGTAACGAATAACAACAGGCTCGGGTAACTTGAACACTGGTGAGATGACGTTTACTTCAGGCTCGTCTTCATCAACATTGCGATTCTGCAGAATCTCAATGGTACCTTCGTTCAATAGCTTTTGAAGCTCTCTGCGTACCTGATCGCAACCCAAGCGGTTAACCGAACAGACGCGGCACTTGTCGTGGTTATGCTCTAAGTAGCTGTATTGACACAGCAAACGATGTAATTCAACCAACGACTTCCTGATGTGGCTCACATATCTGACCTTGTACTTCCCAAGGCATTCCTGAATCATATTGACAAATTTCCCATGCGCAGGCAATGGGTTCTTGGTGACATTTGGGCTTGAATCTTCAAAACTCAGAATACCACATCTCACAAGGTCCTGAACCTTGGTCTTCAGCTGAAAACAATTCTCTATATCGTGGCCCGGAGCGCTAGAATGATAGACACAGTGCAAGTCAGGCTTATACCACCACTGAGGGTTGATCGGTATAGCCGGAGGATCTCTTGGAGTAATCAGCTTCCGCTCTATTAGAGAGGGATATAACTCTGCGTAAGACATGGGAATCGGATCAAAACTGATCTTCTTCCTATCATAACTCACATTCGCTTGATTACTTGTGCTACCACGAGGTTGGTAAGCCTGTTGCTGTGGACGAGACTGTTGTTGTTGGTACTGAGGTTGTTGATATTGTTGCTGATGCTGATACTGTTGACGTTGGTATTGTTGATATTGCTGAGCATTGTCTTTGAAGACAGGTGCTATATGAGCCACCTGGTGCTGATGACCGGCACGACGTGCAGGCTTCCTCTGAGCAGAGGGTCTTCTATGCGTGGGATGGGATTGCACAGCATGTGCTTCCCCATCTTTCCTCTTAAACGCTCCATATCGTTTAGAGGAAGAGCTCTCGTCCTTCGCCAATCGTCCTTCACGGACACCTTCTTCGAGACGCATCCCCATGTTCACCATCTCGGTGAAATCAGAGGGAGCGCTTGCTACCATCCGCTTATAATAGAATGAGCCAAGAGTCTTCAGAAAGATCTTGGTCATTTCCTTCTCCTCAAGCGGTGGAGTGATCAGAGTTGCCAGCTCTCGCCACCTCTGGGCGTACTCCTTAAAAGTTTCCTTGTCCTTCTGCGACATGGACCTGAGTTGATCTCGGTCAGGCGCCATATCGACGTTGTATTTATATTGCTTGACGAAAGCTTCGCCAAGGTCATTGAAGGATCTGATGTTGGCACTGTCCAAGCTCATGTACCATCTGAGCGCGGCACCGGACATACTGTCTTGGAAATAATGAATCAGGAGTTGATCATTATCAGTCTGGGTGGACATCTTTCTGGCGTACATGACCAGGTGAGCGAGTGGACAGGTGTTCCCTTTGTACTTTTCAAAGTCAGGCACTTTGAACTTGATCGGTATCTTCACACCGGGAACAAGACAGAGCTCGGCAGCAGACTTGCCGAAAAGATCTTTACCTCGAAAGGTCTTCAATTCCTTTCTCAGCTCGAGGAATTGGTCGTTCATGGCGTCCATCTTTTCATAAACGTCCGGGCCCTCAGATGGCTCGGAGTGATAGATGGCGTCGTCTACCCTTGGCATGGTATGCACGACAGGAGGAGCGGGAACAGGGACCGGGCTAGATGCCAGCATGTGAGCAAATGTTGGCGCGGGAATATTCGGCATAAAACCTGGAGGCATTCCCCAAGGGAATCCGGCTGGCATAGCATTGGGCACTGGAGCACTGGCTGGCACAGTCGAAGTGGAGACTTCTGAGATGACTATCCTCTGAACAGGCATTGCAGGCGTCGGAGCAGGTTGATTCTGAGCAGCGAGGAGTTGCTCCATCAAAGCGCCAAGTCTGGCGACCTCTTCCTTCAATTCTCGGTTCTCTTGTTCTAGTTGCTCCATGACTCTTGTAGAATTGACTCGCGTATAATACCGGTGAGTCAGCTTGTCTTCAAAATAAATGAAGAGCAAAGGGTTAGGACAAGAAGACCAGAAACAAAGGGTACCTGCTTATGCAAAAATGATGCATGAAATGCTTGTGCAGATGCTTTGTTTATTTTCAAGGAACCCTTAGGGCATTATTTGCAATATATTTGAATAATTAAAGCATTTTAATTTCTCACGGAAAATATTTCATTCAATATATCAAGACAAAGAAGCACAACATTTTTTTATCATTACAAAGAGAAAAGGGAAATAACATCCTATGGATCCCTAGAAGCTCGGGATGCTGGAAGACGAGAAGTACACAACTTCTTGATCTCTCTCTCATAGGCCGCTTCCATGTCTGCTTTCTCCTTTGCAAGTCGATCATACCTCCTCTTCCAGAATTTGGATGACTGAGGAAGCAGAGAGGTCCAAGTGTCGTTCGGGTCGTCGATCACTCGGTGGTCGAGGAACTCAATCATAGCATCCTTCTCCTTAAGCTACTGCAGCAATTCCTCTCTTTCACGGATCCAAGCACGTGAAAGGTCTTCTTCTCTCAACTCCTCTACACGTTGGGTAGGGAGGGTTGAAGGCCCAGCCACATCCAACGGTGTAGGTCTCGGATGATCATACGGCATCAAGTACACGGCAGCTCTCTGTCTGACCCAAGAGGTGTATGGCTCCAAAGCAATGCAGTTCTTTGGACCCAACTCGTTCCTACTCTTCTTGTGAATACTGCGCCATGCACGGACAAATCTGGTTTTCAGGCCTTGGGGATCTTTACCCTCCTGGAAGAACACACCTTCTAACAGAATGTTATGGGGTTTATCCTTCAGGGGGAACCCAAGCTGACGTCGTGCGAGAATGGGATTGTAGCTGATCCCACCACATGTGCCAAGAAGAGGCACATTAGGGAATTCACCACAATAGTCGATGATCTGGACGGTATCGTACACACGATCATACCAAGTGATATCATCATTGGTGAGAGACATGAGTCTCTGAGACCACCGTAGACATCCCTTGTTCTCCTTGAAAGCAACTGTCTGCGGCAAGTGCGAAATAAACCACTTGTACAGCAAAGGTAGACAGCAGACAATAACTCCTCCACCCTTTGCGTTCCTCAGATGCAAAGAGACATAGGCGTCGCCCAACAAAGTCGGAACAGGATTAAGAACTGAGAAGATCCTAATGGCGTTCATGTCCACGAACTTGTCGAAGTTGGGAAATAGCACTAATCCATAGATGAGCAGTACGAATAGAGCCTCAAAGGCATCCTCACTCATGGCCTTCCCATAAAAGGTAGCTTGATCAATGAGGAACTCGGAAGGAAAACCCTGAATTCCGCCTTTGGTAGTCAGATTAGCCCTAATCAAATCTTCATCCATGTGCAACAAGCTGGCAATCTCTCGAGCAGTCGGAATACTCTCTAGGCCACTGAACGGCACTTGATCCAGAATCGGAATCCCAATGAGATGAGAATACTCCTCCAAGGTTGGCAACAACTGGAAATCCGGAAAAGAGAAGCAGTGATACAGCGGATCATAAAACTGGGCTAGAGTACTCATCAACCCTTCGTCCACCTGGGTAGTCAGCAGAGGTAGAAGCTTCCCATAGCGAGCTTTGAAACCCAAGGGATCTAATACATAGGATGTCAGATTCCTTAACTCTTTTACATCGGGCTGTTTAAAGCTGTACTTCTTTGTATGCCTTTTTGGTCTTTCCATGTCTGAAAATTTTGCAAATAAACCCTTTTAAGTTCCTTGAAAATTTTCTTCTTCTGATGACATGAAGTGCGGATGAATGCATGAATGTATGAATGCAACAATCACACTCAAGGATCAAACAAGGCACACCAAACAAAGGTCGTGGGAAAGCTCATTGTATCCCTAATATCAATCATCCATTTTGGTGGATTTAGGTTTTCACCTTATCGACACCCAAGTTCCATTGATATTAACGGTACATGAACCGGCTCGAACATCCTTAATATCAACCATCCGTTTTGGGGGATTTAGGTTTTATACCTGATCAACGCCCAGGTTCCATTGATATTAAGGTTGTCTGAACGATTCAACCACGAATCACGGGTTTGTTGAGAGGCACGAGCATGGAGTCTCGGTTAAGAACCACCCAAAGGGAGTGTACTAGGGTTTAAACCTGCCAGACATGTTCTACCAGAGGTTCCCATAATCATCGTTCCATCTTTCGAATATTATCGGAGGAACGAATACTCGCATTCCAAAAATATTCTCAAGAGAAACTCTTATGAGTGTAGTATCGCGTAACAATCGCATCAGAACTTACATCTGAACGACCTCCGCACTACGTTCCTAAAAATAGGCCAAGATGGGTTTGGTAAACTAAGGTCCTTGGCTTCTGCGGCACATGATTGAAAGAATAATGCCTAACCACAAATAACTTGTGTGACATTATTAATCCAACATGACCTCCACCAAGTGAATGGGCTCGCAAGTCAACTGGCTAAGGAATACTCCACACCAGTCAACAAGACTATGCCATTCTTCTATCCTAGAGTGCACTCGAGTTCGGGTATAGAACTCATCTCACAGATCACCAAAGCAAATAGCAATTGTATATCAAGCAATTCAAACATTACAATCAATACAGTTATCCCAAATGGTACAAAAATATGTCATATAGCAAATAACAATATCATACAACAAGGGTGAAAAGTAGGCAATACAACCAGGGATTAGTCCCCAGCAGAGTCGCCACTTTTCCGTAGCGGTGTATTCGTCGCTATATGATTTATTGACTAAACCATAAGCAAAGCATACAATGAATTTCGAGTCGCCACCGCACTTTTATTTATCCAAAGGACTGGCTAAAAAGCGAACAAAAGCCTAAGAAGTTTTACACGTAGAAAACTAATAAAAAGATCAGAGAGTCTGGGTAAGGTGTAAATTACGCAATGGGAAGGTGTTAGGCACCCACTACGTCCTAGGTACTCCTAGGGAGCCCTTTTCACACTTGTTGTTGAAAATTGTTATTTGTTATGACATAAGTATTGTGCAAACATGATTGGGATGATGAGAAAAGAATGTACAAGTTAATTATTTTTGTGTTCGAACGGATGAACCCGTTGCCTACGTACCTTCCATCAAAGATAAGGATCAAAATGCCGTAGTTCGGCTAAAAGATTTCCAAAAGGTTTGTGAGTTCATTTTAAAACAATAGCACTGAGGCTCTTCATTATCAATGGGAGAAAACTCGACCAAGACCAACATCCACCATGCGAGGATAGCTTCGACGTACTAGAGGGGTTAACCCTGTTTTCAGTACGGAAGTCTTATAGTCGACTCACTAAGGATAGGGTGAGGTTTACATCAACCACAATGATAATTGAAACCTATGGCTAATGTGTGAAAAGATTAACAATGGACAAAGCCAAAACAATTGAATGGGTGAAGTTAATTGATTGTGATTATGAAAGTAGGGTCAAAGTATGATTAAGATTGATTCAAAGAAGTATTATAAAATGGAGTTTGAAAAAGTCAAGGACTTGGGGTCCATGTTTTTAATTTGAAAATATGAAGATGTTTGCACAATATCTATCTCAAGTTTGAAAGTAAGGTGTGAAAAGGTTTAGGACAAAGAGGGATGAATGGATGAGGATGGATTGTAAAACTTCCTAGAAGGTTCACTTCTTGAAATCATATAGAAGATGATTCAAGTGTGTCCTTTGGAATAGGCAATGAGCAATAGCAAAATAAGCAAACAAATGATACCGGATGCCACTCAATGGTCTTACTCCAATCTCACAAACAAAAGCGGATACCGGATACCAATAGATGGATTTACACCAATCTCCTAAACAAAGAAACAAGGATGTCGGAAGCCAATAGATGGACTTATTCCAATCTCCTAAAACAAAACGAAACTTGGATACCGGATGCCAATCTGTCTGGGCTTAAACCAATATCCAACATATGATCATAGGAAAGCAAATGCCAACTTGCAGGGACTTACAATTGCATCCTCACATACAACAAATGCAAATGCATCAAGCAAAGAGAAGATGAGTGGCCAATGAGATGGTCTTATACTCACTTCCATATCATAGGAACAAAGGCCAATGGATGGTCTTACAATTGTCCTCAATGGGCAATCAACAAAGATATGTCACAGAGACAAATGAAATGATGATCATGCACTAATGAGTAATTGATGATGATAAATGCACAAAGCATGCAAGCAGACATGTGTATATGAGGTAAGCAATCAATCAATTAAAGTCATTCAGCACACACTATAACCAAACAATCAGGCTCACACCAAGGGTTAGGCATTGAAGCCAACTGGAATAGGGTTAATGGTGCTCTTAACCTTACCATTGAGGGGCTAAGGTGAAGCAGATGAAAAGATATGAGGGGTGTGCCTCATTGCTCTTATCCCTGGCCAGGGAGAGCATTTGAATATCAGAAGGTGTGGGAGTTCAGAAAGTAGGAACTCTCTCCACAGATTAGACTCTATAGATCTTGGGTTTTTACTCACTATGCATCAACACGTATGGTGTGAGCAAGGTGAGTGACTCACAGAATAGTAGGAGATAGGTTGCATATCTCTTGGGTTCTACCAATTGCCTTATTCAAAGGACTTTTCCTGCTTGGGACAAATGTAAACACACACAAGCATTGCCTCTTAAGGAGGACTTCAGACAGTTGCCTGGCCAAGTAACAGGCCAGGTCTTCCAGACTACATGAAGATAAGAAGTTATACCTCAATGCAAATTGCTATTAAGCAAAGCAAATCAAGTTCTTAAAGAACTAAGCAACTAAAGGTACCTGAAACCAGTCAGACAACATCAGTACACAATTCAAAGTTAAATCAAAATGAGATAGAGATCAACAGTCAACACAATCAGTTAAATGTGCAATGCACAAAGCTCAAAGCATGTGAGCCAAGCAACCTACAAAACAAACAAGTTAGTTCATGATAATCAATCAAGCTCATTCAATTTGTAATGATCTCTTTGAAACATTTGTTGCTTAACCTGAAAAAATGAACTCAAACATGAGCAACAGGACCACTAGGACAAGCCTAGGGTCAAAAAGAGATAAGAAAATCAAAACAGCAAGTGACAAGTGTCCAAAGTCATGTTCAAACAATCAAGAAACAAACTCAATTGGTTTCATGTTCATATCAATCATCATCATCATTTCATAAGCAAATTAGGTCAAAGCATGTCAAATGGAAGCTCAAAGAAGTCAACAGAAAGACTTAACTCAAACCCAATCACAAACATGTCAATAAATCATCAAATAATTCATGATCAAACATCATCCATAACATGATAAGCATACCAAATTTCAGCTCATTTGGATCAAGGGAAGTAGGTCAATGAAAATCAGAAAGTCAAGGCAAGTTCAAGCATGCTCAAAGAAGTCAACCAAACATGTACCAACTTCAATAAATCATAAAACAGTGACAACATATGAGAAATGAATGAGACCAAAACCATGACAAAGCTTAAGATGTCTACTAATCACATGTCAAATTTCATGTCCATCCAATTAAGTATGAGAATTCCACAAATCATATGAGAACATGTGTCACAAAAAGTCAACATATGACCAAACAGGGGAGAAAATCCCAAACAAATAGGAAATGCCATCAATAATTCCAGAAAAAATTCACATGTAAACTAGACATCCACAAGTAGGTTCATGCAAACATTCAGACCAATTTGAGTTCAAGAAGCATGGTAATTAAAATCATGAAGTTGGACATGAATGGTGTGACACAAATTGTCACACCCCTAATCAAAAAATCATAACTCCACAACCAAAAATGATAAATTCACAAACTCTACACCAAAATCACCATGAATGTGTCTAGTTTAAGCACAAACAATTTGGGAAGCATTGGATAAGGTATCATCATTTCACAATTGATTTGGCAAGACATACATAAAATGGACACATATGACAAACCCTAGCACAATTTAAAATCCACTCATGCAAAAAATCTGGAAAAATCATGATAAAAAACTAGAGATCAAGGTGAACATTTTGCAAAAAATCCCATCTAATTTAGATCAAAATTGAACAACTTATGATTTTTCTAAAATTGGCCATGCAAATGAAATAAATATTGCAAAACAAAATGATTTAAATGAAATAATTAAAAATCGGTGGCAATTGTGTAAATAAGTGATCCCTTAAGTGAAACGCACTGTTTCACTTAAGGAGGTGGCAGGCGCGGATTTGTCATGGCAATGGAACAGTAGGAAATTCATGCAAAACCAAAGGCTAACAGACCAAATACGATTTCCAGCAGATCAAATGAAAAATCTGGGCTCAAAATTTAGGGTTTCATTACTGTTCATCATCATCACCAAATCGTGAAAATTTTTTGTCCAGAAATGGAAAACAAGCACCACATTCAAATCATCTCAACATGCTAATCAATAATCTAACACTAATTTTTGCTAACTCATGCTAACATGGATGAACCAAGCGAAAACATATTCACATGTGAAACTTCATGTCAACATAACTTTCAAAATACACAACCAAATGCCACGATTTAAAGTTCATTGAAACCAGCATGAAGAGATCTATTCAAAGCATGGCATGATTTTGAGAAACAAGAGAGTCGAATTCTTACCAAATTTAGAGCACAGTGATGATTTGGTGGTTGTTTGGTTGTACAAGGCTGAAATAGATGCACAAGGAGGTTCCAGGAGATGAATGGACAAGGAGTTTTAGCTCAACAATCTTTGAAAAGGCTCCATTCAAGATACGCCATGGAAGGAGCTTTGATGTAACAGTGGAATGAAGGGCTTTACAGCTGAGATTCGAGGCTTGCTACAGCTTCCAAAAGGTTTGTATATGATGGAACAAACAATAATGCTCGAGTTCTTTTGGAGTTTTTTAGCAAGAAGTTCAAAAATGAAGAATTGAATATTTGAGAGCAAATGGATTTTTGGTCTGTTTTAGAAAGTTGTGCTGCTAGGGTTTCTGCAGAAAATGAAACATATATATGCTGTTTAATGTTGCTAAGTTTGGTTAATGAATGGTTAATCCAAATTAGCTCAAAATGAAGTGTTATGGCAATTAGTGAAAATTCACTCAAATGACAAGGGCATGTGCTACAACTGCGAAATGGGCCTTAGACAAACTCCAAACTTGATTTCTGAACACTCTCAATTGGTAGAAATTGTTGGAATTGGTTATTTTGAAAGGTCACTTTTTCACCTCACTTATTTAATTCAAGCCACCTTAAAAATGCCATTTTTCTTGGTGAATTTTTGATGAATTGTGATGAAAGATTTAGATAGAGCACATCAAATAGGACTTGTAGCAAAAAACCCCACCCAATTTGGCCAAATGGTTTGGAAGATATGGCCTTTTGAAGTTCAAAAATTTTTGAGAGTGATTTGATCATAACTTGCCAACCATACATGGGAATTGAGTGTTCTTAGACTTTTTGGAAATGGGAGAACAAGACCTTCAACTTTCATGTTGGGAAAAAATTCATTTGAAGCTTGTATGATGATGTAATGTTGAGGAGAAGAAGTTTCCATTTTTGGCAAAGTCCAATTATAGGTCAACTTTCTATTTTTGGAAATTTCTTGTCTGACTTTATTTTCTTCACTGTGGATGTTTGACATGTTGTATGAGGCTTATATGGACATGAATGAGACCTCCTAGACCAATTCCCACCATCAAATCACTGATTAAATGGACAGTTGACCAAGGTTGACTTCAGTTGACTTTGCTAGGGTTTTGCTTGACTGAACCATGTTCTGATGAATTCCAAGCCCCTACCACTTGATATCTTGATCCAAAATGATGTCACAACTCATATGAACTCTTGATGAATGATCATGGTGCCCAAATTCTGCAAGAATGGCCACCATCTATCTCAATGACTGACTTTGACTGATTTTGACTGATTTTGACTGAGTTGACCTAATTTGCTTCATCTGCAAGTAACATGGTTAGATGAAATTTTTTGTACTTTTGGTTAATAGACAGATGAAAAGCAATGATATACAAATGCAATACATGCTTGGTGATCAAGAACCACACTCACAAGATAACCCACCCACTAGGAGGGAAGCAAAAGGTGCACAATGATCCTTGAGGCAATGATATGATATGATATGGGCCATGAGGGATATTTGGGACAAAATTGGGGTCTTACAGGTATCATTGCTTTGTTTTAGGAGATTGGTATAAGTCCAGATGTATTGGCATCCGGTATCCGTTTGTTTGTGTTTCAGTGAGATTGGTATAAGTCTAGTAATTGGCTTCCGATATCCATTTTATTTTGCTTATTTGTTATTGCTCATTTGTTGCCTATTCCAAAGGACACCCTTGAATCATCTTCTATATGATCTCAAGAAGTGAACCTTCTGAGAAGTTTTACACTCCATTATCCATTCACCCTTTTTGTTTCAAACCTCTTTTCACATGTTGCTTTCAAAACTTAAAATAAATGTTGTGCAAACATCTTCATGCCTTTTCAAATTAGAAACCTGGACCTTAAGTCCTTGATTTTTCAAACTTCACTTTTGTTAATACTTCTTTCTGAATTGAATCATAATCATACGTTGACCATATTTTGTGAGTACTCATAATCAATTAACTTCACTCATTCAATTGTTTTGTGGCTTTGTCCATTGTTGAGATGTTTTCATACATTAGCCATAGGTTTGATTTATCCTAGTTGGTTGATGTTAATCTCACCTTTCGTCCTTAGTGATCGAACTGTAAGACTTCCGTACTGAAAACAGGGTTAACCCCTCTAGTGCGTCGAAGCTTTTCTCACATGGTGGACTTGTTGTTTGTATAAGGTTGAGTTTTCTTCCGTGGATAACGAAAAACCTTAGGGCTTTTGTTTTAAAATGAATTCACTAAATTTTGGAAATCTTTTAGCCGAACTACGGCGTTTTGATCCTTACCTTTGATGGAAGGTACGTAGGCAACAGGTTCATCCGTTCAAACACAAAAACAATAAAAATTGTACATTCTTTTCTCATGATCCCATTCATGTTTGCACAACAAATATTTCATAACAAATAACATTTCATACAACAATTGTGAAAAGGGTTCCCTAGGAGTACCTAGGACGTTTTGGGTGCCTAACACCTTCCCATTGCGTAATTTACCCCTTACCCAGATTCTCTGATCTTTTCATTAGTTTTCTATGTGTAAAACTTCTTAGGCTTTTGTTCGCTTTTTAGCCAATCCTTTGGATAAATAAAAGTGCGGTGGCGACTCGATTCATTGTATGCTTAGCTTTTGGTTTAATCAATAAATCATAAAGTGACGAATACACCGCTACAGTTGGGTTTTCCCCTGGGAAAGGAACTTGTGACTGATTTGATCTTGCAATCGTTGCCAGATAGTCAGTGATTTTTTCCTAAATTTCAATATGAATGATATGGACAAATCTCTTCCTGAACTGCTAGCCATGTTAAGAACTGCTGAGCAGAATCTAAAGTCAAAAGGGAAGTCCATTCTGATGATCGGAAATGGAAAGAGACAGAACAAAAGACCCACCAAGCAGGGTGATAAAGGGAAAGGCAAGGAAGTTGCCAAACCCAAACCCATTGTTGCTTCTTTGAAGCCTAGCGGAGGCATAGCAAAGGAAGACACCTGCTTCCATTGCGGTAAGACCGGACACTGGAAGAGAAACTGCCCAAAGTACCTGGAAGATAAGAAGAATGGAGTATAGACTTCAACTTCAGGTATTTTTGTTATTGAAATTAATTTATCTACTTCTGCATCATGGGTATTAGATATTGGATGCGGTTCTCACATTTGTACCAATGTGCAAGGGCTAAAAAGGAGTAGAGATTTGGCAAAAGGTGAAGTTGACCTACGAGTTGGCAATGGAGCAAAGGTTGCTGTTTTAGCCGTAGGAACTTATGTATTGACTTTACCTAGTGGTTTAATAATTCAGTTAGAGAATTATTATTATGTACCTGCAATTAGCAGGATATTATTTCCATTTCTTGTTTGGACAGGTTTGGTTTTTCATTTATAATAAAGAACAATTGTTGCTCAATTTAGTTGAATGATATATTCTATGCTACTGCACAAATGAACAATGGACTATATGTCCTTGATCTTGAAATGCCTATTTATAACATTAATACTAAAAGGATGAAATCTAATGAGTTAAATCCAACTTACCTTTGGCATTGTCGATTAGGCCATATAAATGAGAAACGCATTTCCAAACTCCATAAAGATGGACTCTTGGACTCTTTTGATTATGAATCATATGAGACATGCAGATCTTGTTTAATTGGAAAGATGACAAAGTCTCCATTCACAGGAAAAGGTGAAAGAGCTAATGATCTTTTGGCCCTCATACATACTATGTATGTGGACAACTGAACATACCAGCCAGAGGAGGTTTTCAGTACTTCATCACATTCACTGATGATTTCAGTAGATATGGTTATGTGTATTTAATGAAACACAAATCAGAGTCCTTTGAAAAGTTCAAGGAATTCAAGAATGAAGTACAAAACCAACTAGGTAAGAATATTAAAACTCTTCGATCAGATCAAGGTGGTGAGTATTTAAGCCTAGAGTTTGATGACCATATGGAAGAGTGTGGGATCCTATCACAACTTACCCCTCCTGGAACACCCCAATGGAATGGTGTATCTGAGAGAAGAAATTGAACCCTGTTAGACATGGTCCGATCCATGATGAGTCACGCCGATTTTCCAAACTCCTTTTGGGGACATGCACTATTGACAGCAGCTTACACACTTAACCGTGTTCCATCCAAAAAGGTTGAGAAGACACCATATGAGATATGGAGTGGTAAGAAACCACATATGTCTTACATGAAGATTTGGGGTTGCGAAGTTTATGTGAAACGACAAATTTCAACTAAGCTTGAGCCCAAATCTGACAAATGCTTATTTGTGGGGTATCCTAAAGAAACAAGAGGGTATTACTTTTACAATCCTTCTGAGGGTAAAGTGTTTGTCGCTTGAATTGGAGTTTTCCTAGAAAAGGATTTTATTTCCAAAGGAATCAGTGGGAGGAAAGTAGAGCTTGAAGAAATTCAAGAATCACAAAGCATTGATACACCTATGGAGGAATTAGAGCAGGAAACACAAGTAGTTGTGGAAGAGCAACCTGCTCAAGTAGAACAAGACCAACGTAGGTCAAGCAGGATACGTCACCTACCTGAGAGATATGGATATCTCATAACTGATCAAGGTGATGTATTACTCATGGATCAAGATGAGCCTGTGACCTACCAAGAGGCCATAACTGGTCCCGAGTCTGAGAAGTGGCTAGAATCCATGAAATCTGAAATGGATTCCATGTACACAAACCAAGTTTGGACCTTGGTAGAGCCTCTTATAGGAGTTAACCCTATAGGATGCAAGTGGGTCTTCAAAAAGAAGACTGACGTGGATGGTAAGGTACATACCTATAAGGCAAGACTGGTTGCAAAAGGATATAAACAAATTCATGGGGTTGACTATGATGAAACCTTTTCACCAGTTGCAATGCTTAAATCTTTTCGGATTTTACTTGCTATCGCTGCATATCATGATTATGAAATATGGCAGATGGATGTAAAAACTGCTTTCCTTAATGGGAATCTTCTTAAGGATGTGTACATGACACAACTTGAAGGATTTGACATACCAGAAGAAGCCCAAAAGATATGTAAGTTACAAAGACCAATCTATGGATTGAAGTAAGCTTCCAGAAGCTGGAATCTTCGTTTTGATGAAACGGTAAAACAATATGGATTCATCAAGAACGAAGATGAGTCTTGTGTCTACAAGAAGGTTAGTGGGATAATGATCATTTTCCTGGTATTATATGTAGATGACATATTACTCATTGGAGACGATGTCCCTACCCTGCAACAAGTAAAGTCTTGGTTGGGGAAATGCTTTTCTATGAAGGACCTAGGTGAAGCAGCCTATATATTAGGAATTAGAATCTATAGAGATGGATCACAAAAACTGCTTGGCCTAAGTCAGAGTACGTACATAGACAAAGTATTGAGACGCTTTAATATGCATGATTCCAAGAAAGGATTCATACCTATGCAACATGGCATGTGTCTATCAAAAACACAATCCCCTTCAACTAAGGAAGAAAGGGATCGCATGAATAAGATTCCATATGCATCGGCAATAGGATCTATCATGTATGCCATGTTATGTACTCGACCAGATGTCTCGTATGCTTTAAGTGCAACGAGTAGGTACCAATCTGATCCTGGTGATGCTCATTGGGTAGCTGTCAAGAATATCCTTAAGTATTTGAGAAGGACTAAGGACTCATTCTTGATATATGGAGGTCAGGAAGAGCTGGTTGTAATTGGATACACTGATGCTAGCTTCCAAATAGATAAGGATGACTTTAGATCACAATCTGGTTATGTGTTTTGCTTAAACGGTGGCGCTGTGAGCTGGAAAAGTTCAAAGCAAGATACAGTTGCTGATTCTACAACCGAGGCCGAGTATATTGCTGCCTCAAGTGCAGCAAAGGAAGTTGTTTGGATCAAAAAGTTCATTAGTGAACTTGGCATAGTTCCTAGCATTATGGATCCCATTGGTCTCTAAGGAGCCTAGATCTCACCAACGATCCAAACACATACTTAGGCGTTATCACCTCATTCGAGAGATAATAGATAGAGGCGATGTGAAAATATGTAGTGTACCTACACATGACAATATTGCTGACCCACTAACAAAGCCTCTTGTGCAACATAAGCATGATGGCCATACTAGATCTATGGGCATTAGGGGTATGCCTGATTGGCTCTAGTGCTAGTGGGATATTGTTGGTGTAAGCCCTAGAGGCCAATACTTTTGGTACTTCTATAGAATTATTTATTAATAGTAAAAGGCTTTTTCTTTATTATGTTTGTTTAATAAAGTCCCTAGAATAGCTAGTCCGTTTAATGTATCAAGTGTGACTTAATCATTAGATCACATTAAACATAAGGACACTATTCTTAAAGTATCCGTAGTCGAGCTTTATTGTGAAGTGGGATAACATTAAAGCATTAAGACTATTATGTACATAGACTGATGATCACATCTCATGGATCATGGATAAGGAGTTATCAAGTCTTAAACATAGGTATGAATATTAAGAGTAATATTTATACTGGATTGACCCGCTATGAGAATACTATATAGAATGTTATGCAAAGTGTCATAAGTTATTCTCATGGTGATAATGGTGTATACCACCCTTCGATCTGAAACCACTATGGACCCTAGATATAGAGTCGAGTGCCTTATTGCTGATCAAACATTATCCGTAATTGGATGACCATAAAGACAGTTGATGGGTACTCCACGAAGCATGCTAAGGGACATGAATGACCTAGATGGAATTTGCCCATCCTGCATAACAGGATAAATGTCTATGGGCCCAATATTGAACTGGACAAGGATGACACGGTCTATGCCTTGTGTTCAATATAGACATAAGGGCAAAAGGGTAATTGTACACATAAGTATTATCACATAAGGATTTGTCAGATCACATGACATTTTCGTGTCTTGGGTAGCAGTGATGTGTTGCTAGATACCGCTCACTGTTTATTATGTTAAATACGTGATTTAATATAATTGCCAATGTCGCGAAAATCTACAGGGTCACACACAAAAGGACAAATTGATGAGAGATAGAGTAACTAAGGAATACCGTAATATACGGTGCACTTAAGTGAATTATAGAACATCGTGAGGTACGGTGTACTTAAGTAGAATACGAAATATGGTAAGGTACCACGCGCTTAAGTGATTTTGGCATATTATAAGATATGGGCCACATACACTTGAGTGGGCTTTTTAGCTTGCAGTCCATACAAGTGGTTCTATAAATAGAACCCTTGTGTAGAAGCATTTGTGTAGTTGCAATTTCGTTTCTCTCTATCTCTCACTCAAAGCCTTCATTCGTAACAGCTAGCACTGAGATTGAAGGAATCCGTTCGTATGGACTGAGTAGAGGCGTTGTCATCGTTCAACGTTCGTGATCGCTCCATAGATCTGTATCAAAGGTTACACTCGCCACAAGAGGTAACGATTCTATCACTGATCATGCCCATTCGTAAGGATCACTAAAGGAGAAATTTTAAATTCCGCTGCGTTTTGGATCGCTCTTCTCCTTCACAAAGGATGTTGATGATGACATCCCGAGGGAGGGCCATATGGTGGTAGATGAGGAGTTTCCACATACATTTTCCCCTGACTTGGGGTAACACCGGATGGATGTGGAGCAGTAGCTCCCTCCGTTGTAGCAATGGGTATGGGATGGCCCTCTTTTCTCAATAAGGCTTGTAGGGCTTCCACCAGCCATCCTATTTGGATATTCAAAAGATTGAGTTCCTCCTT